>NC_083709.1:36981923-37601346 GCF_033118175.1 Dama dama | reverse complement strand
TTCTGGGTTTCTTTTCTTTTTGCCAGAATTTGAAGGAAATAAAAGGTAACTGGAGGAAGAGAAGAATAATTCTAATGTTTGACAAATATGAAGACTTAGTGCTTTGATAAAGATTTAGAGTGGGAAGGACTTAGGTAGTCTTAAATGAGTTAGGGATTATCAAGTTTGTGTAGCTGGTATCTCTAGTGAATAAAGCTTTTCATTTCCTTATTAGGAAATCTTTGTTTATGAAAGACTGCCATAGTATAGGAATAAGTTCTGCTTGATCCTTGGTCCTGGTTTGATTTCTTCTGAGAGATAGTGAAGATGTTCTTATGGAGCAATGACTCATGCTGATGGCTTTCCCTGCCTCTACTTTTTTTTTTGGTTTTAGTGACCAGTCTCCAAAAATTTACTTCCCATGTCCTTATTCTCAGGAACGTGTGTAAAGTACTTTACACAAAGAGTATACCTTGAAAAAGGAACACATGGAATGCAAAGCAGGACAGATAAGACATAAAAGGAACTCTCAGAATGATAGCTGTAGAGCAGACCTAGAGAACAGCTTAGTCCAGAGACTGGACCCGAGGACTCAGGAAACACGTCCCAAGGCTGCTAGACCTCCCACTGGTGTGTGGCCCATGTGAAGAGCACAATCCCATTCTGTCAGCAAATAGGGAACTGAATTAGTGACAGGTACACTGAAACCTAATAAGGAATGCAAACATGAGATAATTAGTAGCTAGAAAACAAGTGTTACATGAGAGAATGAACCTATAGTCAGTTGTGTGGTTTAGGGACATGTTTAATTCATTAGTCATAATGTAAACATTAAATATCTATTTAACCAAAGTTTAGTAGTTCTGTAGAGGGATGTTGAAAAGCTGTGTTAAAAAGAGGCAGTTAAATGAATGGAAAACAGTTGCCTCTCAGGAACAATTGCTGAAGCAAGAGCCAGAAGCGCTCATAAACCTCATAGATTTAAAGGACTTAACATTATATATTTCTTTGATAATGTATTTCTTTTCTAAGTTTTATATAAGCTGTTCTGCTTGCTCTTTACTCAGATGAGGGGGAATGTGCCTCAGAATAAGCATGAGATGGAAGACAATCCACTTTTCTCTGATGATCTAAGTGTTCTTACATTTCTCATAGTGTAGGCTGTACAGCATCATTCCTAAAATTCAAGGCAACTTAGAAGAGCAATTTTCACTTACTAAGCATTTGCTATGTAGGACTTTCCTAAGGAGTTTTTTAATGTAATTGACTACAAGTATTGGAAAAGACCCTGATGCTGGAAGGGATTGGAGGCAGGAGGAGAAGGGGATGACAGAGGATGAGATGGCTGGATGGCATCACCGACTCAATGGACAGGAGTTTGAGTAAACTCCGGAAGTTTGTGATGGACAGGCGTGGCGTGCTGTGATTCATGGGGTCGCAAAGGGTCAGACATGACTGAGCGACTTAACTGAACTCTTCCCTCAGTTGGTAAAGAATCCACCTGCAATGCAGGAGACCCTGATTTGATTCCTGGGCCGGGAAGATTCCCTGGAGAAGGGAAAGGCTACCCACTCCAGTATTCTGGCACAGAGAATTCCATGGACTGTAAAGTCCATGGGGTTGCAAAGAGTTGGACACAACTGCGTGACTTTCACAAGTAATTTTTATCTTACAGGAGGATTTAATCACTTATTGCTATCCCATAGTTTAATAGTTGGTAAGCTATCAAGTTTATTAATCATTTTCTGATGAAGAACATGGAAGCCTTCCTCTTGGAAGGACATGCTGCAGTCCATGGGGTCGCAGAGTCAGACGTGACTTAGCGACTGAACAACAAATCACTTTCTGATGGCGAAGTTAATATAGTGCTACCCTTTGTTACTGAAAAAAAGAAAAATCAGATTTTATACTTCTTAAGGGGTTTTTAGAATACTATTGTGCATGCCCTTCATTTTTCAAATGAAGAATTGGGGGGTCCAGCGTGGGTAAGGATTTATCCAAACCCACTAAGCTGATTAGTGGTGTAAACTGACTTTCCATTTTTAAAATTTCTTAATTCTGACACCTAAAACTAAAATCCTACCAATTCACATTATACCAAAGCCAGATTTGGATTTTTACTAAAAGTTTAATTAAAAAGAGCCATGTTTATAATTCAAAACCACTTAATCTGTAGCACTGAGTACATTTTCTCAAACTGTGTTCCATAAAAAAAGTACTTAGTAAACAAAGCACGGATTTTAAGAAATTCACCCAGGTAATGCTGCCTACATTTCCCTCTCAAGAGTCACAGTGTACATGGCCCTAAAGAGATTTGTGTAATTTCACAGAAAAGTGTTTAATCCCAAATGTCTTTTGGAGAAAGTGTTTTATGGAACATAACAAATTGAAAATATACCTACTGTGTTCTTCATTTTGAGGTAAGGATGTATTTCATTACAGCTCACAAAAATTTGCACATCATTTATTTACTTTTTCATGTACAAAAGGCTTGTGCATCATGACGACTGCCTGGATAAGACACTTTATCCCCTTCTTATCAAGAAGCATTGGCTCTGGACCAGAAAATGTTTTGTTTGTAAAATGTTCACAGCTCGGTAAGTGATTCTACTTTTTTCCTTGGGAAGTATTGGTTTTCAATAGTGAAGCACTTTCGATCTTTGGTATTTCTGTTTTTTTCTGTTTTGAATTGAGGACTTGTACTTTGGTATATAAATAATATAAAGAGTTTTATCTAGTTAGAAAGCACTACAAATAGTACAGATCAGTTTAAGCTACAGCTGTGTTTTTAAACAATAAGCAATTGAATTCGATATAATAGAAGTCTAGGGACTAGGTCAGACTTTATAGTTTGGTTGATAGCTTATGCTGTCAGACTTTATAGTTTGGTTGATAGCTTATGCTGGATGATGTCATCAGGGAGCCAGGTTCTCTTTCTGCCTCTTGTCAGCAGTTTCCAAAATGGCCTCATCCACAGCCTCTCCATGATAAAAATAACACTTGGTCTTATTTTTATTTTAATAAAGTCACAATATGGTTTTATACAATTCTGTGGCTTTGCATGTTTAGATTATGTTTAACTATGAATCACTCATAAAACCATCTAGAGGAAAAGGGAAGAATGTAATGTCATTAGTGTGTTTTGGGTTCCCCACCACATTGCTTTTCTAAATGATCAATAGAAAAACACGATAAATCAGTTATCAGATCAAAATGGCAATCAAGGAATGAGATGAGATGCATATTCCATGAGATGCACAATTCAGATAGACTGAAAAATATCATTTTCACTTAATGTGACATCCTGGTTAAAAAACAAAACCTCAGTTGACTAATAGTTACCCATATTTCATTTGCATACCCTCTGTATTTAACATTTTATCCTAAACTCTAGGTTATGTTTGAAGGCTAAGTGTCATTCAAGCGATGATACTTTCAAATATGGATTTATATTCTTTTCTACTTACCTTTAAGGAGAAATCTTTCAGAGAAAAGTTGTTCTTTTGCCTTGTAGAATACTGGTAGTGTTATGTCTGTACCTATATATGTGTATACAGTATTATATAAAGGATCATACTGTATAAAGATAGAATAAGGCAATAGTGGGAATGTTACCTATACATATTACTACAGCACATTAAAGCATGAAAAAGTTGATTGTAATGATATACATCTTTTTTAACTACAGATGGGTGACGAACAATGACAGTTTTGCACCACAGGATCCATGTTTCTTTTGTGATGTTTGCTTCCGAATGCTCCATTATGATGCAGAAGGCAACAAACTGGGGGAATTCCTCGCTTATCCCTATGTTGATCCTGGAACCTTTAATTAATATCCAAAAGTGTACCCTTGTGAAATAACTTGGTTACTTTGCTTCCAAGAAATGCCAACGAGGAACAGGATCCACCAGAAACAAATCGGCTAAAGTTGTCATCCCCGCAAAGAGAAGTTCAAATCACAGATCTTCTTAAGCAGTCTGAATGTATTTAAATGTTTGAATTAAATTATTTTAATATTTATTCCAAAGTATAGTTTCTTGCCCACTTTTAAGTGAGTTGTCTATTGAATTGTAGGAGTGCTTTATGTATTCTGAATACAAATCCTTTGTCAGACATTAAGTATTCTGGTTTTCTCCCAGTCTGTACTTTGCCTATTTGCTTTGTCCAGAGGGGTTTTTGCTCCTCTACCATTAGCAAAATTCTCCTAACGATACATCAAGTGATGGAAGTGTTTTGAAAATTCTTTGAAGAATATGAGAGCTACACCTTGTACCATGAGGCTTCCAAGGTAAATATCCTTCAAATATCTGTAATAAAAATGGAGAGGTTAAGAATAAAAGTACTTTACAGTATTCAGAAGAGCTATTGTGTAATTTTACACTGAACTCTTTGTAATGTTAGGTTTTATTTTGGTAAAAACTAGGAACACTAAACATTTCAAGACTCACTACATGAATAATGAATGTATAAAGAGCTTGGGTATATATTCATAACTTCATAGAAGTAACACTTAAATTGAAGCTTTATTTCTTGACCAGAACTTTTTGGAATCACAAATGCTATTTAAAATGTATGATGATTTTAATATTTTTATGATTTAAAAAAATAGATTTTATCTAACATAACCACTGAGTGGAGATGGGAAATCAAGATCCCATGGATTGCTGGCTCTGCATCACTACTGTTTGGCAATAATACCCAGCGTTCTATGCAAAAAGAAAACAACTGTTTTTCTAGCCCAGCTCTTCATTCTTCTGGTACCTTTGTTATGATAATCTAGTTATCCAATTCTCATTTGGGGCCAGAGGACAACATTGATAATTTTGAGGAAGGTCTAGATCCATCAGAGAAAATTATAGCTACTTACATTATTTTATTGAAATACTCTTGAAATCTTTTTTGGTGGAAAATATTTAATTAATACTTGGCTGGAAAAGTATTAAGCAGAATTAAATTTTTAAACATTTCAAATGTTCAAAAATGTACTTAAATTTCACCTTCTCTTCTAGGTTATATTTATATTCAGCTGAATTCCACTTTCCCTGGATGGCTGAGAACATTTACCATATAAATCAAAAACTGATGAAGCCTGGAAGATGTGTGTTTAAAAAGTTGACAATAAAATGTTTTATGGACTTATATGCCACTTAAATCAGTTAAGTCAACTGTGGTATGTAGAAGACAATCACCTGTCACCTGTTTCTCTAGTGGCTGTACTCACTGGTTCAATCAGTACACCAGAGAATCAGCATAAGAAACTAAGAAGTCCCTTCATGGCTGGCTGGCTGTTATTGCCTAAATGTTTACTTTCATGTCTCCAATGATGTTCAATTTAAACCAATTGAAAATCCTGCTGGAAAACCTGAAATTTATCCAATTCCTTAAAAGTTCCACCGGTAAAAATGAATTTTTGCTTCCTTTATTTTTAAACTGCATTCTACAAGGGTCTCTTTACTTCTGTTTTCATCATTTCATATTCTCAAAACAGCAAATTCCAGGAAGTGTATTGTCTTAAAGCAGCATCAATGTATGTGTTGACCAATCAACTCATTTTACTGGCAGAGAAATTAGAATGTCAGTTAAAACATTATACTGCTATTAAAATTCCTGTTTTGTTATTTGAGATTATTACTCTGTGGTTCTTAAAGCTAACGTTTCCGTCAAAGTTACAAAAGCTTAGATACCTATCTTCATTTCCTAATCAGATCTAGAGGGAAAGTAGCTGTATTGTCTTAAAACTTGCCAATGTGCACAAAACTTGCCAATGTGCTGCAAATCAGTTATACATGTCTCCCACCTAAGTTCATGTTGAAACTCCTAATTTTGAAGCAGGTATAAAAGATGCCTTGAATCAGGGATTTTGTAGCTGTAAAATTCAGTATTAAACACATAACTGTTAAACTACATATAACACTATCTAATGAAGAGGGCAGATATGAAATGTCATGAACTTACTAATATCCTATGTTAGAAATGAATCAATTTTGATACAGTAGTGGATGGACATGCACAAAATTATTATCCAGAATTCTAGATACTGAATTATTTTAGGCTCAGTAGCCTTTAAAGATTATTTGACCCTTCTGATCAAACTGCAGTGTTTTTATCATCTCTAAGGTTAGAAAATTACACAGCAAATTATAAATAATTATAAACAAATTATAAACACATTTCTGCCTAATGTAACTATGGCTTTGTTATTTCCAGTAGATCCTTTCTCTGGCCAATTGGACAAAATAAGTTGTTAGTGAAGGCTTCAGAGCTTTGTGAAAGCCTTTGTACAGAATTAGATGGCACACCTCATCTTGACCGGACATCTTTAACCAGGTAAGTGTGTGTGGGTATGCTATGATCAATGCATCAGCAAACTGGGTAAAATCTATCATCCTATTTGGAAGTCACAGGATATACTAGCAAATATGAGGCTTAAGGTATTCTAGTCAAGCTGTTTACACATACACAGTGTTCCACATCTCCAGTCTGGATGATACATCTGAAATTTTTCCAAAGCACCTGAGAAAACCTGCAACAATGGATTCTTCTGGGTCACTGAATAACTTACTCTTTGTAAACTTATTTTTAAATGTTACCTGGTGGTTAAAAAAAAAAAAAAAAAAGCACAAAATACCTACTGCTTATACATTTAAAAAAACATGCTTGGTTGGGGGCACTAGCGATCTCATTTAAAATATCTCTTCCAGACTTATTCAGCTATGGAGTTTTGACCAAATACAAATTTAAATTGAACCAGTGTTCCTAAAGATTGGTAATTGTTCATAGGACTTTTCCTTAAAGAGTTCTTGAGAATGGTTTATCTGTCAATCAGCCTATGAAAAAATTTTCTTAGAGACTAAAGAGAAGGCAACTGTGTTTTTAACGCTACATAAATCAACTGCCTAGAGCAAAGTATCAGACATAAACTTTCAAAATGATGCTGTTATCTCCAGAATTTCAATCGTCTATGGTTTCCTGGTAAAACTATAGATATCTCTTGGGTCACTAAAGGGCATTTCCTGAATTTTTGTCATTTTGAGCTTATGTTTTAGTAACCTGTGTCCCCAAATAATACAGTTTCTATGACCACGTTATACTCTCTTGGAAGCAAATCCAGAATTCCATCCCACTTTTTTATATGGCAAAGAAGTAATTTACTAGTGAAGTTTGATAGAAAAATTCTTTAATCAAAACGAGTTTACATGTTGACACTTATGGCTTAACTAGAATAAATTTGTCCAAGTTTAAATTGTGTAAGGACCAAACAGATGTAATATCCAGAGTTCCGTCAGAACAGTGGGTCCTAGTTCCATTGTAAGGCCTCTCAAAAGCAAAACTCCAATTACTGAAATGATTCCAAGTTTTCATCTAAAGATGAAAAAAATTACCCGAGAGGTCAAAGCATACAATGCATGTCACATGCAAACACTGGTATTTAAGCCTTTTCCCCGTATTCCTAGTTTCCAAACATGAGAAGCATATTTTAAGCTACTGCAAACCACCAACTGACCTAGTATTCAAAATATCTTAGAAATGATGTTTGTTAAGGTTGTTCTTAAAATTTTGTGTTAACCTTTGTTCTGATTTAGTCCATATACATGAAAATACAGACAACTCCTTTACTTTTTTGTCTACTGCCTCGGAGTAACTTTTTGCAATCCTTTCACATGTATGCATTAGAAATAAAAATTCCCTTCTCATATAGTCATATTTTCAAATAGGTTTGTTTCCTTATATAGTATTTATTTTTATTTACTGCAAAAAGCATTATGGATTGCATTTTTTCCAATTAAAAAAATACTTAATGACTTCTTTAATGAGTGGGACTTTTTAAAAAATTCAGAAACTCGAGACATTTCTTAAAAATAAACTTTTATCATTTAGTTTTCAGTTTCAGCTACTACTGCCTGTAAAGGATCTTAAATGGTTGAACCCTAAAAGCCAGATTTATTCCTACATACACTCCTGCTTACTGCAGGAAACTCATGTGACTTTCACTGAATTCTCAGCCACAAAACTAAATTACCTTCAGAAGTTAACATGAGTTTTGCACCTCGTAGAATTGTCAGTTCAATGTCAGTTGGGTATCTAGTCGTCATACAAAAAGGCATACAGACTGCACATTACTACAAAGCAGCAGGATCATGTAGCACAAGGTAGATTGAGATTAAAGTCAACTTTTGATAAGAGAAAGGAAGGAGTGAGTACTTGTATAGAAGTAACATTTTATCAACCATAAAAATGCTTAACTTCTACAAAACCCACAACAGTGAAAAGACAGTCTGGTAAATCCAATTTTTTTGTAAAAACTATGCACAAAACCCACAGTATCTGGGAAAAGAGGAAAAGTTTTATACAAGTAGCAGTTTTAAAAATGTAACTTTTTTCTACTATCAATTACACATTAACATACACATACTAACTGAAAATATGCTACAACCAATGTCTGGAAAAGCAGTTGAACATTCCCTAAGTGAACCTCCCCTCACATTTACCATATAATGTAGCTGTTAATACTGCACAAGTACAATTAGCAATGTTTAGTCACTTTTAAACAAAGATCAGGAGATTTCTCCCTCAAAACAAGTTTTAAACATCAAAACCTATGTTTATAAAAATTTAAAACTTTCAGCAGTCTAAATATTTCAAATGAAAACCATTACAAACTTCTCAAATGTTCTTTATATTCCAGGTATGTCAACCTAGTTATCTAGTGTAGAATCCTTCAGAGATATCTCAGTCTCTCTCTCTTCACTGGATGGCCTAAAGAAAAAGGGGAAAAAAAGGTGTGACAACTGGGATTAGGGGGCTTTTGTTCCTCAGGAGAAAAAAAAAGATACTATATCTGTGCATTATGTTTTTTAAAATGTTAATTATTTTTTGTTGTAAATTTTATTTTACTATGTTGTGTTTTCTTCCCAAAGTAATATGCAGATAAAACAAAATAACTAAAGGAAAGCACCATGGCCCAGGCCGTTTTCAGTCATTTCTAGCTTTAAAATGAGTTCTCTTTAAAGAACATGAAAATATATCTATGGTACCAACCTATTATAAATCTTCAGAAGAGAAAGATTTCCCTGGTATCAAAATTAGAAAGGATGCTTGGTTCCAAATCCTGGAAATGTACAGTGGACAAATCAAGATTTGGGTAACTATAGTTTCATACCTAGTTATTTTAGCATGGGTATTATAACATAGCCTATGATTCTAGATCTAATTTCTGCATTATTCTGTCAAAAGTCAAGAAAGTGTGAACATGAGTCATTAGTACAGGTGTTATCAATGGAACAAGTTCAAGTAATAGTAATTTTTTTTTTAAACAGGATTCCTGCTTAGCTCTATTCCCTTGAATACAATGACACATTAGTTTTAAGTAGTTTCTTTAGAGTTTGGCCATTTTGATATGTCTTGAATCCTTAATTCAGGAAGTGAGTCATGAAAATATAATCCCTACACAAACGATCTGGGATCAGCAATGTGATTTAAAAATTAAAACATTAAATTAATTAAATTAATTAAAAATTAAAACAACGCACTAAAGTATGTCCTCACTTTTTCTTACTGCTGGCCTCGTGGTTGTCTTTGCTTTCTTCATTGCTGTCTCCATTGTGTTGTGGTTGATTACTGTCTTGAGCATCCGATCCTCCATTTAGAGTCTTTGAACCTTTAGAAAGATACCAGTGGGAAAACTGTTAGAGCTTTGAGGACATCTTAAGTATTAGGAAGACCCAAATTCTAGAACTAAACATAGCCCCAAAGTTCCTAACACTGTATTTTATGTGACATTGCATTGTAATCCTTTGGGTAGACAAGGCACAGTAAGAAACAGGGTTACTACCTATATCTATTCACAAAAAAATAGACTACTAATCTGATTATTCCAAGTGTTAACTGTTGTCAGGAAGTTACTAAAGGGTGGTACAATTCTTTAGAGCATCGTGATTTATCCCAGTTGTTAGCAAAAGCAATGTAAATCACAGTAAAATTTTGTATTTAAGAACAGAGGTGGCAAAATAGTTAACATGATTTTGTCTTCTTACTTAGAAAATGATGAGGGTTTCCCTGTAAATATTATTTCATTATCAAACCTCTGGTTTGTTATCATCACTCCCTAGTAAATGAGTTAAGAAAATCCAACTCGTTTTGAACACTTTTTCTATGTTAGGGAGCTGCTGCTAACATGTTTAGTACTATGGAATCGGGGAAGCTCCCAATGGTGCAGACACACTTCAGTTTATTGTGCTTCACTTTATGGTGCTTTATAGATCCTGCATTTGTATTTTACAAAGTCAGTATTTACAGCAAGCCTGCATCAAGCATGTTTATCAGCACCGTTTTCCCAACAGTATTCGCTCACTCTGTTTCTGCGTCACATTTTGGTAATTCTCACAGGATTTCACACTTAGACGTTTATTATATTCATATAGTGATTTGTCTTTGATGTTACTATAACTCATGAAAGGCTCACTTGATATAACATTTTTTGGGCAACATTCTAAAAATAAGGTATGTCATTTCTATAGCCATAACCCTCCTGCACACTTTAGACAGACTAACAGACTTTAGTATAGGGTAAATAAATCTGTATGCCGTGTGACTGACTTTATTACAGCAGTCTGAAACTGAATCCACAGTATTCCTGGAGTATAAGCATACCTGTATTATATGTTCTGTTTTAAATTTTGCTCATATATACACTTTAAAATGTTTATGACTGAAATAGCATAGGAATCTGCTTCAAAATAATCTTCAGGAGTGTCAGTGAAAAACTTGGGAGATATAATAAAAGACCAGTGATCATGTGTTGATAGCTGCTGAAGCTGACAAAGGAAGTTCATTCCTCGTGACTTTTGTGTAGGTTAGAAATTTTCCCTTATTTAAATGAAAACAATAGCAACCACTACTACCAGTAAACACTACTTGATATAAACTTAAGGATGAAAAAAAAAAACCCAGAAGCTTAGATTGAGCAGACTCTGCTAAGTTCTTCTGGGACTCCCATCAACTACTGTAGGTTAAGGCATTAATAAGATTAAATATCAAAGCCATTTTTAAAAAGTAATTCCAAAAAATTGTCACCACATACCTGTTTGTTCCTTTTCTAGCTTTTTGTTTGGCCCTTTCTTCCCTTGATCTTTGGTTTTATTTGCTTCCTCATGCTGTCTTTGTTCGGCAAGAGATTTGTTCAGCACTTGTGTGATCACAGAATCTCCTTCACCAACCAAAAACATGTTCTTAAACTTGTTATACAACATTGTAGACTTTTCCATGATAACCTGACTAACTTTGAATCGCCGTATCTGGGAAAACAAAAGATAAGCTCAGAATTTTCCTAATTGGTTTCTGAATGTTATTTAATGAAGTGGTGATAATGAGGAAATTTTTAAAATCTGCATAACTAAAGATCACTTACTTTTTTCAGTGTTGTAATCATCTCTGTGTGTTTTTGAGCTTGTTGCATTGTGACCTGAAGTGAAGCCAGTTCATCCAAGGCCTCAATACATCTGTTGACATCCTTCATGACAAAACAGTAATTTCATAACTGTTAATTACCACAACTCATAGAATCCAAAGATTACTTTAAAAATCTCAAATAACAAGGCATACAAAATAGCCAGTAACATTCTGTTATCTCATATTTACACATACTTATCAAACCATGTTAGAAAAAAACATGAAGCTACAAAAGCACTGTATTTTTAAATGAGGTATTAAACACTTACAAGATTATCAATTTTGAGTGAATTTTTAATTTCAGCATGTATCCTTTGAAGTCGAGAATCCATTGATGTTTCTATAAATTAAAATGTGAAACACAGTAAATATGTTTTCCAAAACCAGTGTTTTTGTATAATCTAAACAAAGTATAATGGAAAGAAGTGGTAATTTTTTAAAAATGTTCTTAGTAATCTGCTTACATCATTAAGAAATTATCTGCCATTTTTAGTCTTTAGTTTAGGAAACCAACATTCATCATATAAGCAAAGAATCACTGACTAGCTGCACTGTCTCTAAAATAGGTGGTCTGCATCCACTAACTCCTTCTCAATCCTTTAGCACCTGCCTTTCCCTTACATATTTAACCAAAACTAAAATATCCATCTGAAACCAAATTTGTCAGAAATGGGGAAACATCTTGCTTTAGGTAGTGTTACAATAAAATAAATCTGACTTCATCATATAAGGAGCAGTAAAATAAAAAACATGACCACCTTTCTGATAATACTTAAAAAGTGCAAAGCAGAACAGAATCCACTAGGGATTTAAAATGTGTACTTGTACAATAAGAATATCAAATGACTGATTCCAAAATGTATACAATTAAGTGTCTGTAAAACTTCCTTTCTGTGTGTAACATTATACATCTTAGAAAGTGAAATAACTAACCTCGCTTCTTCTCCACTTTCTTAACTTCTGGCTTCTTTCCTTCATCTTTATTCTGCCTATCAAATGTTAACACAAATATTTCAAAAACATTGGAACTCTGTGACTGATTACCAAATGCCCACAATCCCTTTTGTAAAAGTTTTCTTCTTTAAAATAGTTAAGTGACCTAGATCACAAGGAATTGACTATAATTTTTAGACCTTTGCAATGCCACATTAGTATTAATTAGTATAAATATAAACAAAACATAAAAATTAACATACTAAAATAATCTAATAATCTAATTTTTCAGTGGCATTACAGATTTTAACAGCTGCTTTTGTGCAATTTTATTCCAACAGTAGTGTGTTAAAAGACCAACTGCAGGGTCAGTGGATAAATAGGCCATAGTGGGAAGAGAATGCCTGTGTTTCATGAATTCTAAAATAGCATGTCAAATTAGACTGATTTAATTGTTCCCACATCTCCAAAAGGTAGGTAATTTGAGGGGTTCAAAGTTAGTTACAAGATTTAAATAGACTATAATGCTACTATATTACAATAAAGTGGGATTTATTTTGCCACTAAATCAAACTTAAATGACATTCACTAGTGTTTACATACCATTTCACAAATGAAAAGGTACCATTTTACTGTAAATCACAAAAATAACCATTTAAAAATGAATTCTTAATAATTTCTAGTACCTTAAGAGTTCGGGCCCTACTATAATAAACCAATTGAAATAGACAAGAACAAAAAATATCTAAAAATCAGGTTTTTTTTTAAAAAAACTTTATTTTAAAATTTTGGTTACAGTTTCATTTTTGTTTTCTTAACAAGTCTACTGTTTAATCTCTCAGGATTAAAAAAACAATTATTAATATTCTAAAGAATTAAACAACAAAGGTATGTCAAGGGAAGGGCACAACTGCCCCATTCTCTAGGGGTATAATATAGCTACTCCAGTTTAACACCTAGCTTCAAAACAAAATGAATTTTTCTATTTTCTAAATGAAATAATGTACAACCACCATCTTCATCTGAGCTTGTAACTTTCAAACACAAAGCTTCATTTTAAGCTTGGTAAAAAACTTAACAGGAATGATGGCCGACCTTAGCATGTAGTGTGTACCTTACAGGAAATTTTTTTTTAACAATCGTAACACAGTAATATAATGCCATTAATGAAGTCCTCAATTTAGAATCTGGAACATTCTTCCATCAAAGGGGGGGAGGGGCAAATTCAGTCCAATGAGTCTGTCTCAAGATCTTCATCTCTTGTTTGCTCCACTTGTATTCTCTTTTCAGTAACTGGATTAATGCTTTGAGCCCAAAATGAGATATATTTTTTATTACTGTAGATTACATGTTGTTTGGCTGGGAATACAATACAATAAACTTTATTTTTGCATAATGCATTTCATACAAGCTGCATCTGAAATGCTTTACAGAGCAAAACTGTCCAAGTACAAAGTTTTGTAATAACAGAAGAAGGAAAGAAAACACAAATATTAGAATTTGAGAAAGTTACATTCGGAGGACATTCAAAAAGAAATTGAAACACATAAAGATTAACTTGAGATACTAAAGGGTTGGGCTAGATTTACTAAGCAACAACTAATTTTATATCTTAATTTGGGGAGCACAATGAAGTTAAAAGCAACAAACAGTCCAACAACTTTTCAGTGAAAGGACAGAAAAGGATAGGTAACAAAAAAATAACTAATATTTACATAAATGGTCCAAGTCTAACAGATTAAAGGGAGTAACATTTCTGAGCTTTAAATCAATTTTTAAATTACTCCCTCTTATAGCTAAAACTGCTTATATATCCTCCAAAAAACTAAGAAAGGAGATGGTCAAATGCTATACTTAACAAGACTTTCAGCTTACAGATTTATTATATAAAGAAAAGGTACAAAATTATTTAAGAATAGTTTTTTTTAAGAATTTTCACTGCTTAAGTTTGTCTTAGTGACCTACAGCATGTTTTTAAAATCACCTCCTCACTAAAACAACAAAAAAACAGTTTAGTCAGAAAATGCAAGACGTTTCACAAAGAAAGAAACGTTTTTCAGAGAAAGACCTCAGAAGAGACAGTCTAAAGATAACTAAGAAAACAAATGTAATAAACACATGAAGCCTAATCATCATTGTCATTGCTCTTTTCCTTATAAAATTATTTTAGAGAATAAACTTAAAGGGGGAAGAAATTCCCCATGGTAAGTATATATTATCTCCAAGTATCAAAACTTATTATCTTGATTTATATTGCACACATCTAATGCAAACCCTGTCAGCCTTTTAAATTTACTTGTACTGGCTTCATGGGTTTCCAACTGTGCTTTTGTTATTTTTGCTGGTCTTCGGGGGGAGGCCTGCTGGTGGTATGACAAAGATAGATATTTCTTTCATTCTTTGTCCACTAATTTATCATCTTTCTGTATTTAATATCATACAAGAAAACAGCAGAGGATGAGGACATTTTCTACAAAGCCTTGAAGCAGTTAAACCCTATCTGCACTTTCGGTTTAAATTCAAAATAATTCATAGGGTGATTATCTCAGTGAATTTCATCCTCTTTACTCAGAAAAGAATGAAGCCTGAAATATGATTATCATATACTGAAGACATTTTTCTAACACATGGGCAAAGTCACTTCTTTAGAAGGCTTCAGAAAGTCTTGAAAATGAGATTCTATTGTGTAAAATTTTCATGCTGGCTTAAAAAAGAAATTGAAATTTAGAATAAGAAAATACTTACTGCTCAGTTTCCATTTGTTCTTCTTGCTTGCGTTTTCTATCTGCAGCTTCTTTCTCATGTTGTCCTTTGAGCATATTCCTTCTATGAGCAGTCTGAAAGTTTCTTCCACCTTTTCTCTTCTGTTGTATTTGAGAATTAGGATGGTTTTAGTTAACTATCAAGTCAGTGACTAATGCAGAAATTCTATGGTTACAATTGTGGGAGAAAAGCAGCAACTGGTTTTCTTAAGGGACAAATACTTAAATTACTAATTTAAAAAAATCTTAGAATTACACGTTGTTGCTGTCTAAATTTAACTTTCCCCTTGATGAATTTGGGATTCATAATCTATTTACTGCATTGCTATAGGAATGACATGCTTTGGTTAATATGGATTAAAATGAAGTACATTAGGCTGTTTGCCTCTACACTGACTTCAGTACCTTTACTGATAAGTGCCTGCTCAACCTATGGAATTTTAGGTCCGGGGCTTCTGAGGGTATTAATAAGTTAGATAAACATAAATTAAAAACCTACACAACCTGGGTCTGTAGATTTCCAAGGCTATACACAAAACTTTTGTTGCATCCAAATAAAGTACCACTAATAAAATGTACACTAAGTAGGTCTGAAGTGCTCATTGAGATCAATAATATAAATCTATGTACAAATTTACCTTTTTACATCTGTTGTCACTGGTCACAACTTACTTGGCTTAATTCTTTACTTTCCTACCTTTTCTAGGTAGATGGGGTTATTGGAAGTTTATCATGCAACATTTAACTCCCATTTAATTATGAAGAGGTAAGATAAACTTAACGATGTACAATAAGGCTTCCAATTTGCTTTTTAACACAGCTAACTGAAGTTTATTCAGAAAGGTAAAGAGATTCATTTTAACTTTTAATCATATTTATAAAGATACTGAAATCTTGATCTAAAGAACTACATAAGAAACTAAAAATAAAACAAAGGTTTTATCTGATATGCAAACATTCTACCTTTTCACCTTCTTGATCATCTCCTTCTTCTTCAGAATCAGAGGTTGATGTAACCCCTGTTTTGGCTAAATTTTTCCTTTTTGATTCAACTTCCTTTTTCCCCTCTTTTTTATCTGGCTCTTTTCTTGGCTTTTCTTCTTCCTTCTGGCCCTCTTCATCCTTTTTAAGCTGTTTTTTAGGTTGTTTTTCCTCTTGCCCCTTTTTCTTGCTTTTGTCGTCTTCAGTTATCCTATTTTACAGGTAAAACAATGAAAAATAAACTTTATGTATCTATAGATCTTGTCATTCACCCACAATCTCCAAGTTAATAGCTATTTTGGATACACAGTTTTTTATTTAAAAACAAATTTTAAATATCTTCAAGGAAGGGTCATTATCAGCCTATCACAAAAAAGAACATCCTTTCAATATAAGTTAGAAGATAGAAAAATTAACAGTGGCATTAGGGTAACAGAAGAGTGATTTTCCCCCCCATTTTCTAAGTTCTTTGTAACTCATTCACTTAAAAATAATACTGGGTACCATCTTAGATGCCATGGTACTATTCTTGACTCTGGGGAACAGCACTGTATGAGGTGTGTGAGATCCCTAGATTTTAGCCACACTGGCAAAAATACAATTGCAGAATCAAACTAGTATGGTGAAATACAGTCATTTTAAAATTTGAAGAAATATTCCTTGCAATTTAAAAGGCTCAATTCATGCATATAATGGTTAGATATATGGTCAATTAATATTATGCAGTGTTCAAGGAATTTTATTGAGAATTTCACATGTTATTTAAAAGCTGCAAGGAACCCCAGGATCATTTAGTCCAACCCATTCCATTTAACAGATGAGAAAATGATATTGCAAAAAGGTCAGTTAGCCCAATATCTCAATTCCAAATCAACTGACTTTCCAGACAACTGCTTCCTTGAACCCTTGAGATTATTAACTTGCCAAAGGGAAAAAAAAACACATTTCTTTAGAAATTTTTGATCACGTAACTGTCATTGGCTATGTTTATTTTCAAATGTTATATGGGTTTCACCCTTTACTTCTAATCAATGGAAGATAAAGCAGGCAAGCAAAATCACTTAACTTTAGTATCTCCACAAATTAAATATTTTGATAATGATCATTTCGTGGAGACGCAGAATATAGGATCAAATATAAAAGGCATTTTCATGGCTCTTAAAAGTTACTGACCAATTGCCTCCCCCAAAATGCTACCCCCTGTGCAAAGAGGCAGGTATTAAAAATAAAAATATCCTTTTAACCCCACAGATCTGCTTCGAGCAACATATTCTAAACAAGAAAAATGCATACATAACAAGGAATAAACATTTTAAGAATTATGACACACACTCACTGGAGAAACATGTGACTACTTTTCTTTTTTAAAAGTAGACTTAAAACGTGTATCATGTGCTGTTAAGAAATGGATTATTTCTAAGTTTTAAAAAACAGTATTAAAGCAGAGAATTCCCATAAACATAACTACAATTAAGTCTTTTCACCATAGTTCCCTCCTTACCATCCTCCATGAAAAATAGACCTCTTGGGGATAAGTTCTCTATTAACAGGTCAAGGTATGGGAGGAAAATTATACTAAAGGAAATTATAAATACAGTTTAATAAAAAAACAACCCCAAATATCTCAATGACTTGTAACAGATCTTTACATGAGGATTAGGAGATGGTTTCAGCTTCTCTGGACTCCATTCTATCGTCTTATTTCAGGACCCACTGCAAAGAAGCTGTCACCACGAAAGATACCCATTGTTCTTACGGTGGACAGCTTACAATTTAAAAGGGTTTATATAGTTTTGCTCTGCACTCCACTGAGTTTTTGTCGAGATACAGAGCTAAGAGTAGCTGTAACAGCCAATGCCTAGCCTATATACAGCACAAATGAGAAATAAATATTGTAACCTACTGGAGTTGTCCATCATGGAAACCTAGAACGTGTGACACTTGCTTTGCATTTGAAACCCTACCATACAACACACCAAACTATCATCTGTGACAACTGGAAAGAAAATTTATTCAGTGAATTTTTGGCTTTGAGGGAAGAGGTTTCAAGACAAAATACTGGCATCTTCAGTTGATTGTTAGCAACATAAATTTGATCAGGAACTTCAAGAAAAAGTAAGTTCAAAAAATAATAGGACAGCAAAGGAAGGAGAAAAAAAATAACCATGCACCTCAGTGTTGAAAGTAGTTTCCAGCCTAAAAAAGATTTTTAAATTCAGACAAAGACAGGAGTCAAAGACACAGTCAAGGTAATGTATTAAGTTGCCAGCCTTTCCTTAAGAATTCAAACTGAGATACCTTGATCCTTCTGATAAGCAAATGATTGTAGGAAAAAGAAACCAGGAAGTGGATTTTCAAGAAAACATATAAACTCAAAGTACTTTTACCTAAGTGTAAAAAGATAAGCATGTCTGGTGAAGTCTTATGAGTTAGACCACTGCACATGAAGCTGACTAGAATGAAATGGACACACACACTAACAATAAAGTATTGTTACACTACCAAAAGTGATACCAATCTGCATAAGGGAAAGTAATGGAGATTTAAAAAGGAATCTTGAGTCAAACTCCCTAAAGCATGAAAGGAGACTAAGAAAGCTACTCAGCTAGTAAGGAGGGTAGCACTTTCCAGTGCAACTATGGATACTGAAAAAGATAACTAATGATGATACTGAGAAAGTGGAGAACTCTCCAAAGAAAGGGCCAAAAGTCAAGGAGAGAAATGGACTAGAAGATACTGTCAGGAAAAAGTGGGATGGACCTAATCAAGGAAATATGCTTATATATAAAATGGGGATCTCACAATATTTTCCCAACAGAATTTCTTATTTCCTAGGGAGCAATGACTGCTATATGCCTCATAATCTTGTCCTTGGGATTATTTATGGTTCCCTATTCCAGATCAATGTGCATATATAAAGGGGAGAAGGGAGCAGATGACCTGTGTTTTAGTTCCTACGTCTCTACATCAAGGCCTTAAATTGATCATGAAATCCTAGACTTGATGCCTTGATTAGAGAAGACATCTTACAGAGGGGATGAGAGAGATTCATTTGAAATGTTTAACAACAAACTCACCTGCATGTACTTTAATATTTTAATTTCACTATAGTAATTAAAGCCATGTTGTAATTTTTTGCCACTATTTTTAAGAATATTTAAACAGCTACCTTGGAAATAAAATAAAACTCTTTCAACATGTATTGGTTAAAAAGTACCAACAATCTTAAATTGTTCTGTAACTGAAATTTCCAATAAACTATTTTCATTCAAAACACTGTAAATCCATTCTTAAATGACATACCTGAGCCTTTTCCTATAAAATCTTCAAAGACAATAGCTACAAAGTTTTGCCTTGTTTGTCTAGACATACATTCCTATTGGTGAAGTTTCTACCCAGAAAGCTGACACAAGTAAGATCCACATAGAAAAGAAAGGTGGCAAAGAAGAATAACAGAAAATACTGATTGTTTTGTTGCTAACTAAAAGCAGTTACCATTCCAAAAGACTTTAAAATTTTACATTTACAAAAATAATTTTAAGTGTTATTTTGAAATAAAGGCTATTCTAGAAGAGCAATATTTGTGGAAATTGTTTCAAAAATACTTTGTCTGGGGGGTGGGGTAAAAAACACCTAGTCTAAAAATTTCTTTTTAATTTTTTAAAAAAATTTCTTTAAAGAGAACTATTATAAATTTTATCCTGCAGTATGTGAGTATCTTACATCCTGCTATATAAGAAAATGTCTTAGATTAATGAAATGATATCAAATTTTTCTTGATTCCCTATCAACCGTAACTTTTTTATATAATAAAACTATGTTTTAAAGAATTTCTCTTGTAATTCTAAGCAATACAAAACAGAATAACAATCATCTGTAAATAAAAACTTGTAGAAATGCAAATAAGTTCATACATACTTAAAGTGAAATGTCTCATTTATTGCATGACTGATTATAATACTCACATGTCACTCTCTGAAGGACAAGGCTGTTTTACCATTTTGGGTCTGCCTCTTGGTTTTGGAATCTTGACCTCTGTAGCTAACATTCACAGGAAAAGAATTTTTATAACTACAAAGTTATAAATATACATACTAAGAATATTAATTAGTAGTTATTACAGATATAATTACTTTGGGTTTTTTTTTACTCTAGGTTTTAAAAATCATATCCTCATTCAAATGAGTAACAACAATTTAGAGAAGTAAATCAAAGTTATTTTCAATTTACCCTTAGTATGGCTGAAGACTTAAAAGAACATCCTTCACTGTTGTTTTAACATGAATGACACAAAATTCAACTTTATAGTAGATAATAGTCCTTATATTCAACATTCATATACATACCACAATATCATTTGTAAATCTATGTTCATGACTTTGAAAATTCTTTATCAGAATTCACTAGATTTTCTAACAATACCATTAATTTGATCCATTACAATATTAAAATCCAAAGAAAAAGGTAAACAAATTGGGGGGGGGTGTTACTCAGTTTAAATCTGTTTCATTAAGAATCCTGTATTATGAAGTAGGAAAAAAAATTGTCTCTATCCTGGCTAACTTTCTTTGTTTTACTTTGTATTAGAGACAGATCCTTCCAAACTATTTCCTATTTGTCAAATTAGGAAAATATTTTAAATAGGCTGAAGACATCTGCATATTGTATAGGTCCTAATAAAGAATGCAAAAATTTTAAAATTAGTAACTTTGATAACTCAAATGTTTTCTCTTGCTTTAATTACAATTCCATTTGGAAAGCTTAAGTTTTCTAAAGTTAACAGGTAAAATAAACCCATTAGTCATGGAATATATATCTCACCACAGCCTCATTTGCTGCTATTAACAGAAAATGGGGATAAAAAGAAAATGAAAAAGTCTCAAGCAATTATTTCAAATTTAAATACCTTATCAGAGAGCAGAAACCTTAATGTTTATCTTCTTTAAAATGTATATGTTACACATAACCAAATGTCTATTCACCTATACCAAAGTAGCTAAGGTACAGCACTTAAATGGATTAGAATACTGATCACAAGCCAGATATTTAAACATTAACAATCCTACCTGCAGGTCGTCCTCTTTTAGGACTCACTTTTAGATTAGCAGATGCTGTTGCCGTAGTCACTACTCCAGCCTCCTCAGTTTCTACTTGTTTTTCTGCCTGAATAACAAAGATTTAAATTATTTAGCATGGTAGGCATACTAAGTTTATTAGTTTAATGGCAAAAACATGCACTGTAAAATAAGTTCAAATATAAGCATAACTTAGAGGGAAAAAAATTCATTTATTTGGCTGTGCTACATCTTAGTTTTGGCATGTGCAATCTAGTTCCCTGGCCAGGGGTTGAACCTGGGCCCCCTGCATTGTAGCGGTTTTAGCCACTGGACCACCACCAGGGAAGTCCCTAAGCGTTACTTCTGTATGATTTTCACTTTTCAACAGTTGACTCAGTGATATCCTCAAACTTAGCTATGATTATAGGAAACAAACAATAAAACTTCACTTTTTAGATCTTCTCAATCTAAAAAGAGTCATTTGCAAAAATAAGTTGAATATTCTTGATGCAAAGTGTTGAGTAAAGTATTACACTGAATAGCCCACACATTGCTTATAAATGTACTTTCATTAAATATCTCAAAATGCTAACACTTTACACTGTGTACTTATGATATACAACCTAAATTAATGTTAAAAAAGGCAATAAATTAAGTTGCTGATATTTCCATTTTTTAACTTTTGTTAATATACACATGTTATTTTTGAAATGAGACAGATCTGCTGTTCTTCCCTAGGAGTTATTATATTCCATGAAGAAGGACTTACTGTAAAGAAATCCCAACAAACCTTTGCAAACTATAATGCCCTAAAGGTAATGAGACAACAGCCCCAAATGAGAATCCATTTAATCAAGTCAAGCATTAGAGCAGAATCAAGGTTAATAATCACAATTAGAAAGGAAACGCAAGCATAACATCAAAATGGAAGAGAGAAAAGAAACAGTGAAGAGGTCAAAAAGAGCAATGAGGATTATACTATGAGCTGCTTCCTCACCTTCAACTACTTAGAATTCAGCCTGATCTAACAAACTAAAGGCAATAAAGCATCACTTGCAAAAACTTGCATAATCCAATCTTACTGATAAAAAGTCTTAATCTTTTAATCAACAATCTGGTTTGCAAACACTTGAGATAATGACAAATACTGGTAAGGATATGGAGAATTATTCATATGTTGATTAACAGTGATCAAATCAATAAACTGGTGAAACATTACTGATCATTATGAATATCAACAATACAAAATATGCAAATCTGACTCAGGAATCCCACTTAAGAATTTATCCAGTTTTTCATTATAAATAGTTGAATTTTAAGAACTTAGAGACCATCTCTGCCCCACTCCTAATTTTTTTTTTTTTTTAAAATATGGAACGCTTCACGAATTTGCGTGTCATCCTTGCGCAGGGGCCATGCTAATCTTCTCTGTGTCGTTCCAATTCCAGTATATGTGCTGCCGAAGCGAGCACCCCACTCCTAATTTGATAGCTCTGGAGTAAGAAGCTGGGCATCTGTTTTCATAACAAAGGTTGAGAACCCAAGACTGTATGAAAGCTCCTATTAAGGAGTTAGGAGGGTGAGGGGTTAGGAGGGCCAAAGTTCTCCAAAATTCAGTTCAAACTGATAAGCTCTTTCAGTGCCAAAAGAAAAACCTCTCTTCAATTACACTTTCAACTTTTGGAAATAACTCATGACACTGCATTAAGAATTAGAGGTATGAATCTTTTTGAGGAGATACCAGTTAGAGATAGCAAGTTCATCTATAACTAATACCACAAATAAACACTTTAATAAGCAAAAGTACAGCCCCTCCACAGACATATATTCTTGACTATTACAGCAAAATCATGTAAGTCAAAACCACTCCTCATGAAACTATTAATAAACTCAAAGAATAAGAAATATTTATCTAGAGAAAGGACTATTACTTCAAACATATATCTAAATATTTTAAATGCAAATATTCTAACTAGATTAATTTCTTCTACGTTTTATCTCACTGGGACCTCTACTGTTCAGTTGCTAAGTGGAGTCTGAGTCTGTGACTATGGACTGCAGCACACCAGGCTCCTCTGTCCTCCACTATCTCCTGTAGTTTACTCAAATTCATGGCCATTGAGTTGGTGATACTATCTAACCATCCCATTCTCTGCCGCCCCCTTCTCCTTTTTGTCTTCCATCCTTCCCAGCATCCAGGTTTTTTCAAATGAGATCTCATGAAATTAAAAGACGCTTACTCCTTGGAAGGAAAGTTATGAGCAACCTAAACAGCTTATTAAAAAGCAGAGACATTACTTTGCCAACAAAGGTCCGTCTAGTCAAGGTTATGGTTTTTCCAGTGGTCATGTATGGATGTGAGAGTTGGACTGTGAAGAAAGCTGAGCGCCGAAGAACTGATGCTTTTGAACTGTGGTGTTGGAGAAGACTCTTGAGAGTCCCTTGGACTGCAAGGAGATCCAACCAGTCCATCCTAAAGGAAATCAGTCCTGGGTGTTTACTGGAAGGACTGATGTTGAAGCTGAAACTCCAATACTTTGGCCACCTGATGCGAAGAGCTGACTCATTGGAAAAGACCCTGATGCTGGGAAAGATTGAGGGCAGGAGGAGAAGGGGACAACAGAGGATGAGATGGTTGGATGGTATCACCGACTCAATGGACATGGGTTTGGGTGGACTCCGGGAGTTGGTGATGAACAGGGAGGCCTGGCGTGCTGCAGTTCATGGGGTCGCAAAGAGTCGGACACAAGTGAGTGACTGAACTGGACTGAACTGAATCCTTTTAACAAATTTTCTCCCCATTTATTACCCCATTTGCTAGCTCTACTCCATGACTTTAAATAAAGGCCTCCCAACCCTACAAAAATCTCATGGGACTGTTAGTCATCTGCATTCTTGTTTTGCTCCACCTGTCCCACAAATCTCCAACAGAGGATTACCATAAAACACTACCTTCCTTGTTTTATTATTCCCTACTGATCTGAGCCCTGCTGGGGGTGGGGGGGAATCTACAAACATGCATTCATTTTATGCAGCTTCATTTGTGGTCAGAGTTATCCATTAATCCTTTACCCTGTCTTTTGTCATTCCCTTTCCTTCTCCTCCCTCTAGCATAAACTTTCAATCCTTTCTTCTTGCCTTATACCATATATGCAGTCTTGCTTTGAATTCAGTGAGGGAGAAGGGAGAGACTGAGGCCAGCAGGAAGGGATTCCCTTAATTTCCAAGTCTCCCTAGAAACTTTTAATAGTCCATTCCCTTCAATGTTAAAAAAGATGAAAAATGTCTCTTTCCCATTAAATCAGTTTCTTTAAATGTGTTCTCCCTTTTCTCTCACTCAGCATTATTCTTAACTTTCAATAATTTAAACTCTTTCAATATCTTTGCTATTTCCTGCTTTCACAAAGAAAAAGTGTTAAAGCCTCTATTATATTATTTTTACTTTAACACCCTCCCTTAACCATGGCAAATCCTTGTTGCATTCTCTCTCCTCACTTCAAAGATTTCAAAACCACAGTGTAATTTTAACATTAAACATTTTATTCTTTAGTCTACTTCACCTGTTCTTATCATTTGACCTTAAAGTATCCTGGCAGATCCTAACTGTCAAAACTTACTGGACCCCCTCTGCATCAGGACACTACTAACCACTCCCTCATTCTTAGAATTCTCTCCTTCCTTGTTTATCTTGATAGCTTCTCTTAGATTTTCTCCTGACAGTTCATTCTCCACCACAATTTTACAAGGCAACCTTTCACGGCTACTACATATTACCCTCAGGATTCTGGTTTCTGTGTGGTTCTTGGTAAACTTTCCCCCTTGACTAACCATCTAATAACCTGTATTTATATGAGACCACATCTGTAACTCCTACCTTTACCCCTTTTGGTGTCAGAAAAATACATATTTTCAGTCTAATTTTCAAAGGTGTTTCACCTTCTCAGCGTCTACTCCCAAGACATCTTCCGCATCTCAGTATATACCCAGTCATCCAAGCCAGCGCCCCAAGTCATCCTGGCTTCCTCCTTCTCCATTCACACCCACTTTCAGTCAGCTGTTAACGTTACCCCATACGGGGCTCTTAGCGTCCCATCTTTCACCTATACCGCTAAAAATGTTAGGCTAACTCTTTAGAAAGGGTTTCATAATTTAGTTACCAAGTCACAATCATAATTCCCCATTTTAATTGTCTTATGTATTTACTGTCTGTCTCAACAAAAATGTAATTCAACAAGAACAAAGACATTATCTTCCTTATTCACTAATGATTTTCTGCCTGGGCCAGTGAAGTGAGTACCAAAATTCTGAATCAATTTATCAGGAAAATAGTCTCACTCTGCTTCAATTCCCATCATTTACACTGCTTTAAAAGGAGAAGTATCTGAAATTTAAAATGATTCAATGGCTATCCACCAGTTCTCTTAAGTTGAAGTTCTTCAGGATAACACACTGGTGTTTTTCATACTTGCTTCCCTCAAACATTATGGTCTGACAATACTGAAATGCGTACTAGAAATGCTTGAAGCCAAGTTTTCTCTTATGCCTCTGTCCTCCTCTACTCCTCCATCTGCCTGTCAAAATTCTGCCTATCTTTTAAAATCTTGTTCAAGTTATCACAGCCCCTTCACACACACATCCCCCACAGGGGATAAAAAGCCACTGGAAGTAAAATATGAAAACAAATAATTACAGTGGCTTTAATTAAAGACGCTGAACTCACACTACAGTACTACGAGAGGAAAAAAACAACCCTTTTAAAAAGACTGAACCCTTGGAGTTCCCTGGTAGTGAAGCAGTTGAGAATTGTGAGAATCTGTGCTTCCACTGCAGGGGGCATGAGTTCAATCCCAGGTGAGGGAAATAAAATCCCATGTGCTGCATACTAAGATCCCATGTGCTGTGTGGCTTGGCCAAAATAATAAACTAGTATCATAATTTGCCATTAAAAAAAAAACAAACTGAACACAAGTTTTCTTTGTAGCTTTGTCATATAATAATAGTTTTTCTGACCTATTCATAAATAGGTGTGATGAACAAAACTTCACATAGGAAAGAAGAAAACATTAATTAAAATCCTAAGATGTACTTCATCCCAAACTGTCACGTCCTCTCATTTCATGCAACAATGTTGTAAAGTAGTAACAACAGCATAATAGTGGACATTTATAAAGCACTTACCATGTATAAGGATTTATTATAGATATTTTATATGTCTTAACTGATTTAATCCTCTCAATAATATAAAGTATATATATTGTCCATTTTATAGAGAAAACTTAAGGCAGCAACATAAAAAGGAATGAAAATTAGTGCATTTTATTTTGTTTACCATTCAACTTAAGGAGGGAGAAGGAAATGGCAACCCACTCCAGTATTCTTGCTTGGAGAATCCTGTGGGCAGAGGAGCCTGGAGGGCTGCTGTCCATAGGGTCGCACAGAGTTGGACATGACTGAAGTGACTTAGCATGCATGCATGCATTGGAGAAGGAAATGGCAACCCACTCCAGTATTCTTGCCTGGAGAATCCCAGGGACAGGTGAGCCTGGTGGGCTGCCGTCTATAGCGTCACAGAGAGTCGAACACGACTAAAGCGACTTAGCAGCAGCAGCAACAACTTAAGGATGTTGTATCACTAAGAAAGGAACAGTTTTGATATGTAAACATAACCTACCCTTTACAATAAAGACTTAAGAGTGAAACACTAAGTTTAAACAGCACAGTTTTTTCACTGTCTATAGTTCCTCAATCCAGCTAAAATAAAAACTCTTTTAAGATCTCTGTGGTTAAGCTGTAGAATTACCTTTCTCTTCCTCCCTCTTCTGGCAGCTTTTGGAGTGGTTATGTCAATTGCTTTAGTCACATCCTATAAAAAGAAAAAAAGATGAAACTGATAAATTATGCCACAACTGAAACAAAGTTTCTTAAATTAAAAATCACAAACATGTTTCACTGAAAGAACTAGGGGACTTGCTTGAAATTATAAACTTTGAAAGTCTTAATATTATCATTACAAAATAAGAGGAATTACTGGTATCTCTGTCCAAAAAAAAAAATTTGTCAGATCAAATATTAAAGTCACACTTGCTAGTACACTGGGAGGTTTGTCTATTTAAATTTACAAAACACGAAATCTTTCTACAGCAGAATCTTCAGTTTTAGGACTGTTAACGTTAAGAGGTGGTCAGGACTTGATCGTATAACAATTTTATGACGCCTAGAAGGTCTGAGTAAGTATTCCCATTCAGATAATCAAATACAGAGCTGGAAATAAATGTAGGTTTATAAAAATTTGGTTCAATGTCCTTTCCCATACATCCATCCATCTAGAAAATTAAACACCTCACTTTAAAAATATTCCTAACAAACAGTAAGCCAGTCTTTTAGCTATACCTCATATTTTGCACAGCAAAATAACTTTACAACATCCAAGGACCTCCCTGGTAGTCCAGTAGCTAAGACTCCGCACTCCCAATACAGGGGGCCTGGGATGGATCCCTGATCAGGAAACTAGATTCCATGTGCTGCAACTAAAGATTCCTTTCCCAGGCTGCAACTAAGACCTGGAGCAGCCAGAAAGTATAAAGATGAAAAAAATACTTTATAATATTATATTTAATATTCACACAAGGAAATAAGTCTTCAATATTTTCCCATTCATTACTTGACTACTTTGAAGATTACTTTCTACTTTGCCACAATCAACTCATTTTACAATTCTTCCTTGCAACAAGATGGATTCAGAATGCAAGAGAAATTAAACACACCTCATTGCTGGCTTTTTCTTCATGGTCAGTATCTTCCTTTGAAACACTTGTTTCTTTTTCTTCAACTTCAACATCAGATGACGCATTTGACTGTTTAGCTGATGCCTATGAACAATCAAATCTATTAGTTTCACAAAATAATTTTATCTGAACTTTAAAATTTGTGCCCATAAAAAATCAAAGCCTGTTTGTAAGAAAGCTAGGAAAGTACTCTTATTTCTGTTGCACAGGATACTTCTAATATGCACAATTTATAAACAGTTTTAAATGCTATTATTCCTTCAACTGATGCATACAAGCTCAGCAGATAAAATGATGAAGCAGAAATTAAAAGTACAATTACAAAGAATACCACCCTGATGTTCTAACCAACACCCAACAAGATACAATGTAAGGTGATTTAGAACAGCACAGACCTACACTATATTCAACTACTGTAATATTCTGGATAAGCTAATCTAAAAAAGGATATATATATCTATACAGATACATATATCATAACTTTATTTAAGGACCTTGACTGATCTATATTTCAAACTTAGTTTATTTAAAATGCAGATTCCTGAAACCCAAACTTAAGTGATTCTGATTTAACAGGCACTGAATGGGAGTCAATAATCATTAATTTTTAAAAGTACCCCCAGATGAGAAAATACTTGTAAGCAGGTGACTTAGAGTCCCTAGAGTTTCAAAATACCAACCAAATGATGACAACCAGAGGTGAGGGTAAGGCACGTATTTACAAGATGATGGCAATGTAATCCAAACTGTGCACCTTTCTAGCTTTTTCCTTTGGATAGTCTTCTACACTGTTAACCCTTTTCCTTTTTTGTAAAAAAGGCAATGCTGATAATCCACAAATTTTATACAGGTATATTAAAAAAATGTACAAATGTGTCCAAAATTACTTATAGCACTATAGAGATATTTATAAATTAATGATGGCAAATTTTTGGTGTTTCTTTTATGTAAGTTTGGGCTTGAATGCTTGCACCAAACCCCAGGAATGTGCCATTGAGGACGTCTGGGCTAGGAACAGAGTACATCACACCAGCATCATCATTCACACCTATGTTAAGAACAGAAAACTGTTGGGTTTCATGCACACAACCAACCAAATATTTCATTGTGAAATAGCAAATTCCAAGTATCAACATGTATCATGAAAATTACCTGGAGATTAAGTAGGTAGATGGGAACAGAGAATAGAGTGACTATGCAAGACAATCTGGAGAATGAAAATGACTTTGAAGGCACAATCATAGGATGCATAATCCAAGTTAAA
Source organism: Dama dama (assembly GCF_033118175.1). Taxonomy (NCBI): domain Eukaryota; kingdom Metazoa; phylum Chordata; class Mammalia; order Artiodactyla; family Cervidae; genus Dama; species Dama dama. The sequence goes on along the minus strand of NC_083709.1, from coordinate 37,572,134 downwards.
TCACAAAAAGCTATTTTCAGGAAATAATCAACTCAGTCTTATTGGGATTCCCATTACACAGTCAAGGCAATAAGGACAGGAAATCATTCATCAATTCTTACATTTGTGCAACAAACATTTAGTGGATAACTATTCTCTCCACACATATATAACAATGCCAGGCACACAGGACACATACAACTTCTTTGTTTATAGAATAAGCCTGTAGCAGTTAAGACTAGTACAGAAGCAATTATGATATATGTACTGTAACAAATAACTTTTGGGTGGCTAATGAAGGCACTTATGCACTCATCTAATGCAGCCCAGTAACATCAATCAAAGATTTAAATATTCGAGACACAACAGCATTTGAAGGTTTCAACAAGAGAAAAAAGCCTGGCACAGACAAAGAACTAAAAAACATATAGATTTAAAGATACAAACTTGCAAAATTTTCAATGTGTTGCTATTTCCTTCAGGTTTACTCACTCATCCAGTTTTTAAAAATTCAAGTCTGAATACATACACACACACACACACACAAACCCAGAATAAAAAGGTTTAAAGGTTGCTCTTATAGAAACCAAAAACAAATATAATGTGCACAGTGCTATAAGTATTTTTGTCACATATTTAATTTAACCCACATGAAGTTCATATTCTAATTTTATAGATTTAGAAATTAAAATAAGAAAAAACACATCCTTTGTTATTAAACCTAAATTTAAGAAAACAGTACATATGGCTTTAAATTCAGTACATTAAATAAACTTCCAATCAGGTTTAAATAACTGAATATTTCCTAGCTTTCTGAGATCTGTTTGACCACAAAGGCAATATTTTCAGTTATTTAGATATAAAAGTCCAAGGTTCAACCTCACAAAAACTTAATCTGAAATTTACAAGGCTCTTCAATTATTTTCCTATAGCTAGAATAGTGATTCTTCACCCAAACTAAGTAAGCAATACTAAACTAAGTTTTATGCAATGTGACGCACCTGTTGACTTGAAAATTTCACTTTCGGATTGTTATCTATCTCCCATAAACCTTCATTAAAGCCTTTTCGCTTATTTGGTTTGCCGTACTTTTCCTTATTTTCTGAGTAAGGAAATATGTCCTTTGGGCCTAAAAAAGCACTAAAAAAGGAGGGGGGAAATGTGAGTGTAACGCAATCTCAAATATAAGTGATTAAATACTACTACCCTATGAACACAATTATCAAAAATTCTTAATCTAAATGCATTAAACATCATACATAAGTTAAAGGGTAGCCACAAATAACTGTTTAATTCCAAACACCTTTATTAAATTCAGTCAGAAATTTAATCCTAGATCCATAATTCTATTTAAAAAAAAACACAAGTTGCACAATAATGTACTGAATGCCACTAAACAGTACATTCGAAAATGATTAAAATGGTAAATTTTGTGTAAGTTTACAAATTTTTCTATAAAAATGCATAAAAATAATGTGACAAGATTGCATTAATCAATACATTTAAATGAATTCCAACTATAGTTTTACTTCAAAGTAATTTGGAGTATTATACAACTCAAAACACTGTCAATAAGGTATATGTATGTTTTAATATTTGTTTGTTTATGTGTGTAGATTTTTTGGAATAAATGTTCAGAATTTTTTTGTATTCAATGAGGGAATCAGACGTTATGGCTAGTTTGTTCATTTATGTGTGTATACACATGGGCATGTATACACATATATATTATAGTCAATTCTTTTTATTCATGATAATTATATTCTAAAATGTCACCATGAACACTGAATTAAGGAAATACTATACCACTGCTGCAGGAGAAATACAGGGTAGGTTCCTCTGGTCATATTTTTGTCAACCAATCAATATATAATAATGTTTTGTGCAGTTTTCTGTTTAAAGACACCTTTAGTATACACTGGTAATTCACGAACACTGAACTTACAGCCCACAGCTTGTGTGCCACTCACTTCCCCCGTAAGGCACAGCAGCCTTCCGGCACTGAGGAACACTGGCACCACTTTAGGGTGCTGTTATAACAACAGGTTCTTGGCCACCTGACGCGAAGAACTGACTCATTTTGAAAAGACCCTGATGCTGGGAAAGATTGAAGGCAGGCGGAGAAGCGGATGACAGTGGAGGAGATGGTTGGATGGCATCACCTACTCAATGGACATGAGTTTGAGTAAACTCCGGGAGTTGGTGATGGACAGGGAGAGGTGGCGTGCTGCAGTCTATGGGGTCGCAAAGAGTTGGACAGGACTGAGTGACTGAACTGACTGGTAAACAACAAAATGACCAAGGAAAAGGTACAAAAATGCAAAGTCCATGACACTACACAGACTGCAAAAAGGACACCTGTTTACAGTATGACAGCTGAAACACGGTAAAGCACAGCCTTGCTCCAGCCTCAGCTAGGAATGCGTGCATCACGTCACTCCAGTTTCTGCCACTGCACACAGTACCATGAAGACCCCACAGTTAAAGACTTAGGATTACAAGTAAACTTCAGTAAGCAGGCAAATTCATAAATGTGGAACCTGTGAATGATGACAATTATTTTTGTGTGTGTGTGTGTGTGTGTGTGTGTATATATATATATGTCTTTACATATAATCCCCAGAACAAACCCCTTGTTTATCTCCCTAGATCAGGCAGTTCTGCAGAAGTTTGTCAATCCTATAAAGGTAGATTCAGAGAATATGTAAGGTTTTTGTCATAATAGTTGATATATATGTATTCTCCAAAGCAAGAGAATCAAATTACTACTCATTTCCTCTAAAATATGCTATAATTTAAGATCATTAATTACTAATTATGTATCACAAATTCCGTATCCGCTGCAATTTTTTAAGAATTAGGGACCTATGACTATAGTTAACATTCTAGTTTAGAGTATTTTAAAAGGCTTTAGAATAAAATTTCAACAAGAGACTAAGAGCTCTACTTAAATATGATCAATTATATAAGTTAGCTTTAATTATTACTTAAATTTTTCAGTTTACAAATACTCAAAAGTATCCATGTATTTTTTTTTTCCTTTTTTTTTTCCATGTATTTTAATTGCACATCAGTTAAGGCACACAAATTATCATGATTTCATCTGATCTAGAAATTCAGATTTTTACTAAGCATTATTCACTTCTACCTGCAATCTAAGCTTAGAAAATTTAACATATTTAGTTAAAACAGTAAAGCAATTCCTCCAGCATAATCATCTCCAAATTCCAAGAAAATGATCTGAATTAAAACTCCACCAAAATCGCTTCTCGGCCTTTTGGCTAAGATCAAGTGTAAAACTCCACCAAAAATACAATATATACTCCTGGTAAGAACAAAGTGATTCTCCCTCCTAAAACCTCACAACTTCTATAAGGCTAAGAGATGTTATCAGATTCAGAAGCTGTAAAGAATGAAAAAGTTGGGTACTAAACAGCAATGTGGAAAGTGAGACTAATTTATAGTTTGAAATCCCCAAAGGGTTCAAAACTGGTGATACCAGGAACTTCAAGAAGTGGAAGGGACCTTAAAATATTAAATACTTAATAAAATTACAGAAAAATGTCTTAAAACCTCAAACATGGGGCATTTTTAAATGATTCTAAACCGAAACGCTATTCAAAAGGGAAAACTGATTCTTTCTTGTTGTTTAGTTGTCCAGTCGTATCCGACTCTTGCAGCAAACCAGGCCTGCCTCCCTGTCCTTCACCATCTCCCAAAGTTTGCCCAAGTTCATGTCCACTGCCATCAGGGATGCCATCCAGCCGTCTCATCTTCTGACACCTGCTTCTCCTTCTGCTCTCAATAAAAACTGATCCCACCATGATATTATCTAGTGTATAAAGGTTTCAGTCAAATTTATATGGATTATTTTTCTTTTCCCAAAACAGGTAGTCCCTACTTTGCATGACAACAAGAGACCACAAAACTGACCATGAAAGGCAATCTTATTGAAAAATAGGAAAACTTAAAATTGTTCCATAACCTTCAAAAGTTGTCAAAATATTAAATGCACTATTACTGATAGTGTGTAAGGAAATTGCGTTGCCATGCCCTCCTCCAGGGGATCTTCCCAACCCAGGGATTGAACCTATACCTCTCCTGCCTTTTCTGATACATCTACACAAAAACTTGTACACAAGTGTTTACAGCAGCATAGCAGCAAAAGTCATTGAAGACCACATATTGTATAGTTCAATTTATATGAAATGCCCAGAATAGGCAAAATGATTATTGATTCCCAGGACTTCCCTGGCGGTTCAGCGGTTAAGACCCCACGGTCCCAAAGCAGGGAGCCCGGGTTCTACCTCTAGTCAGGGAACTACATCCCATATACTGCAACTAAGAGTTTGCATGCCACAAGTAAAGAACCCACGTGCTGTAACTAACACCCAGCACAGTCAAATAAATATTTTTTTTAAAAAAATGATTAATGGTTCCCTATGGCAATACAGGGGAGAGACAGGAGAAACAAGAAGTAACTGCTAATGGGTACAAGATTTCTTTTTGAGATGACGATGTTCTAAAATTGTACTAACAGCTACATGATTCTGGATATACTAAGATCTATTATATGTTTTAACTGAATTGTTTGGGATATGAATTGACATCTTAATAAAGTTGTTAAAATATTTTTCAGTGAATACCACATTCCAAAGAAAAAAAAAAATGATCCAGAACTTTACCAACTACAGATAGCCACTGTTTTCACCATTTGTTTGTAGTATATGTATCTATATAAACATGTAATTTTAATGTATATGCTGCTGCTGCTGCTAAGTCGCTTCAGTCGTGTCCAACTCTGTGCAACCCCAATAGGCAGCAGCCCACCAGGCTCCCATCCCTGGGATTCTCCAGGCCAAGAACACTGGAGTGGGTTGCCATTTCCTTCTCCAATGCATGAAAGTGAAAAGTGAAAGTGAAGTCGCTCAGTCGTGTCCAACTCTGAGTGACCCCAAGGACTGCAGCCTACAAGGCTCCTCCATCCATGGGATTTGCCAGGCAAGAGTACTGGAGTGTGTATGTATATGCTACTGATCCATAAATACTTTTTCAAATTATAACGAACATCTTTTCACATCAACAGTTACTTAACAGCTAAATACTATTTCACTGAATAAATTTCCCCAAATTAATTTGTCTGTCAGACCATTTCCTGTATCAAATTTTCTATTATAAAATGTAGCTATAATAAATAATGTATTGCTCCATCTTTTCACATATTTTCCTAATAAATTCTAAGTAGAACTGCTGCCTCAAATGGTATATTCAAGACTACAGAGCTCCTTAATGAGATTCAAAAAATTATGGTGGATGAAAAAAGAATCCTCCCATGTTGTCACCACAAAAAAGAAATGACTAATTATAGGACCTGATGGAGGTTGGAGGTGTTAGCTATCACTATGGTGGTAGGTAAGCATAATGCAATATATAAATGTATAAAAATCAACATACCTTCAGCTTGTGCAGTATGCATCAATTACATTTCAATTTTAAGAAAGAAGAAGAAAACACAGGCACACACAAAGAATCCTCCCCAGGGACGCAATCCCATAGGTTTGGTGAACAGGGATCAGATTAATTTTTAAGCAGCCATCACTAGTCCCCAAGGGCACAACCTTCTGTAGCTGTAGCTTTGATTCATCCTTCAAAGCTTTCCATTTTTAAATGACAAAAAAATCTCAAAGAAAATACACTAAAAACAGTAATAGGTTTAGGGGTTTTTTTACCCTAAAAAACAGTAAAAATGATGTGCTTCCTTTGTAGAGAACTTTCAATGTTGTTTAAAAAAAATTTTTAATAAAGATATACATTAATTGAAAGCACATCACCCACCATATTCCAGAGCTGAAAGCAAACTTAGGGATCACCAAGATCCTCCTTGTTAAAGATTAGAAAACTGAAAGCCAGAAAGATTAACTGATGCAAGCAAGGTTACTGAGCTACTAAATAGCAGAGCCTTCACTCTGTACAATGTTCCCTTAAACAGGTTCCGTTTAACCACTGTAATACAGTCTCTGAAACACTGATTTATATATTAATAAAATATCCCTATACATATGAACTCAGTTCAAATACCAATTGTCAAAGCCCACAAGGATTAAAGCTAATGGAAAATGTCTTAAGAAAAAGCAAATCATTAACTACAGCATTAATTTTATAATTCTGAAGCAACTTAAATAATTCCAAAGCCTGCAAGTGTGTTTCTTACATAGCATATGCCTAAAGTGTGTTCCGGTGTATCCCAATTTTTCAGAATCCAAGCATACAGAAAAGCAGTCATCTCTCTAAAGTCACTTTTCTGGAAACAATGTATATACCTACAAGAACATACACATACATGCCTCACAAATACTCTATTACCACACACCTAAAAGCGTCCTTTAAAGCAAACCAGAAGTTGCATATAAAAAAATGGGATAGGGAAGTTTATCACGGCTGAAGACTTGAAGCTCAAAACTCATTTAACTGCTGTCAATTAATAATATAATACAGAAACTTATACCTTTTAAAACACTGACTATAACTTGATGTTGCATTTCCCTATTATTATTAAATCACAAAATATGAAACATACTGTTTTAAACTACATTTTATAACAGCACACACTACTTTATAACAGAAAATGACTCAATAGACAATTGATACACCTACCATGTGCCAGGAACCTGACAATACAGAGATGAAGAAACAGTTCCTCTCATTATAAGAAATCATACAAACTCCACACCAACACATACAGCTATGTCTGTAGTACTGAAACTGTATAGAACTCAGTGTAGAAGAAAATAAAATCCTATCCTATGATTTATTTTCTCATTCCTTTCTTGTGGACAGGTGATACAAAAAACTAACCAACCAGCACAACTTTCCCATTCACCTTCACTCCTAATAACTGCATATTAGGCAGGTTATTGAAACATATTGCAACAACCTGTGATGGGTATTTTCAAAGTTCCTAGAATTGAGCATCTAACATCTTTGAATTAAGACAAGTAAGAGCAGTAAAGAGATAAAGTGGCAAAAACACTATCTTCATTTAAAAATTTCTAGACTTTAGAGAAATAAGTAGACTTGAATGAGAGTATTCCCTCAATTAACAATGATAATTAGTCAGCAAAAAAAAAAAAAAGCATTGCAAGCAACCTAATAAGCATACTTACTAGTTGTGCAAAAATAATATGCAACATTATTTTTAATTACTAATAGTTGACATTTCACATTTAATACGTGCCAAGCACTGTTTTAAGCATCTTTCATGTAATATATTATCTGCACCTCCAATTCTAAGGTAGAGTATTTTATTGCTCCCATTTTATAAAGAAGAGAAAGACAAGGCTAAATAAACGTGCTCAAGGTCACAGAGCAGATAGATAAAAGGCAGGATTCAAAGACACTCTTCTGACCCAGCTGTCCTAAACACTGTGGAAATGCTAGCTAATGGACAGCAAAATCATCATCAACAAATCGATTTTATCTAGGTCATAGAGCTTTCAGTCTATTACCAAACATTTATTTAACAGCTACTATGTGCCCGGCCAGTGCTGAGTTTAAAAGGTCAGTTTTCATTCCAATCCCAAAGAAAGGCAATCCCAAAGAACGCTCAAACTACTGCACAACTGCACTCATCTCACACGCTAGCAAAGTAATGATGAAAATTCTCCAAGCCAGGCTTCAGTAATACATGAACCGTGAACTTCCAGATGTTCAAGCTGGTTTTAGAAAAGGCAGAGGAACCAGAGATCAAATTGCCAACATCTGCTGGGTTATCAAAAAAGCAAGAGAGTTCCAGAAAAACATCTGTTTCTGCTTTATTGACTATGCCAAAGCCTTCGACTGTGTGGATCACGATAAACTGTGGAAAATTCTGAAAGAGATGGGAATACCAGACCACCTGACCTGCTTCTTGAGAAACCTGTATGCAGGTCAGGAAGAAACAGTTGTAACTGGACATGGAACAACAGACTGGTTCCAAATAGGAAAAGGAGTACGTCAAGGCTGTATATTGTCACCCTGCTTATTTAACTTATATGCAGAGTACATCATGAGAAACGCTGGGCTGGAAGAAGCTCAAGCTGGAATCAAGACTGCCGGGAGAAATATCAATAATCTCAGATATGCAGATGACACTACCCTTATGGCAGAAAGTGAAGAGGAACTAAAAAGCCTCTAGATGAAAGAAAGAGGAGAGTGAAAAAGTTGGCTTAGAGATCAACTTTCAGAAAACTAAGATCATGGCATCTGGTCCCATCACTTCATGGGAAATAGATGGGGAGACAGGGGAAACAGTGTCACTCTATTTTTTTGGGCTCCAAAATCACTGCAGATGGTGACTGCAGCCATGAAATTAAAAGACGCTTACTCTTTGGAAGGAAAGTTATGACCAACCTAGACAGCATATTAAAAAGCAAAGACATTACTTTGCCAACAAAGGTACATCTGGTCAAGGCTATGGTTTTTTCAGTGGTCATGTATGAATGTGAGAGTTGGACTGTGAAGAAAGCTGAGCACCGAAAAATTGATGCTTTTGTTGGAGAAAACTCTTGAGAGTCCCTTGGATTGCAAGGAGATCCAACCAGTCCATCCTAAAGAAGATCAGTTCTGGGTATTCACTGGAAGGACTGATGCTGAAGCTGAAACTCCAATACTTGCGGCCACCTCATGCAAAGAGCTAACTCACTGGAAAAGACCCTGATGCTGGGAGGGATTGGGGGCAGGAGGAGAAGGGGATGACAGAGGATGAGATGGCTGGATGGCATCACCGACTTGATGGACATGGGTTTGAGTAAACTCTGGGAGTTAGTGATGGACAGGGAGGCCTGGCGTGCTGCGATTCATGGGGTCACAAAGAGTTGGACACGACTGAGCGACTGAACTGAATCAAAGTGCCAGGCACTTAAGTAAATAATGATAAACAAGACAGACAAGGTCCCTGCTCTCCAAGCTTTTCACTTGTTGGTGAAGGAAAAGAAAAAAAAAAAACCTTTAGTCATCACCGCAATGGAAAAATAAGCATAAAAAGAGGATATGAGCTAAGAGCTAAATGACTGAAAATCTGTTTTCTCTTTGTTGGGAAAGATAGGTCTTCAATCAGGAAGGACCTGAGACAAGTTACATCTGTGTAACAGTAAAAAAGAAAAGGTGATGAGGTTGGAGACCTAAGAATAGACTAGTCCGCAGAGGGTGTTATAAAACAGAACCTGTAGGGACTTGCCTGGTGGTTCAGTGGTTAAGACTCTTGAGTTTCTACAGTCATCAAGACAATATGGTACTGGCACAAAGACAGAAATATAGATCAATGGAACAAAATAGAAAGCCCAGAGATAAATCCACGCACCTATGGACACCTTATCTTTGACAAAGGAGGCAAGAATATACAATGGAGAAAAGACAATCTCTTTAACAAGCGGTGCTGGGAAAATTGGTCAACCACCTGTAAAAGAATGAAACTAGAACACCTTTTAACACCATACACAAAAATAAACTCAAAATGGATTAAAGATCTAAATGTAAGACCAGAAACTATAAAACTCCTAGAGGGAAACATAGGCAGAACACTCTCTGGCATAAATCACAGCAAGGTCCTCTATGACCCACCTTCCAGAGTAATGGAAATAAAAAGCAAAAATAAACAAATGGGACCTAATTAAACTTAGAAGCTTTTGCACAACAAAGGGAACTATACAGAAGGTGAAAAGACAGCCTTCAGAATGGGAGAAAATAACAGCAAACAAAGCTGACAAAGAATTAATCTCAAAAATATACAAAGAGCTCATGTAGCTCAATTCCAGAAAAACAAGCGACCCAATCAAAAAATGGGCCAAAGTACTATTAGTAAACAGACATTTCTCCAAGGAAGACATACAGATGGCTAACAAACACATGAAAGGATGCTCAACATCACTCATTATCAGAGAAATACAAATCAAAACCACAATGAGGTACCATCTCATGCTGGTCAGAATGGCTGCTATCAAAAAGTCTACAAACAATAAATGCTGGACAGAGTGTGGAGAAAATGGAACCCTCTTACACTGCTGGTGGGAATGCAAACTAGTACAGCCACTATGGAGAACAGTGTGGAGATTCCTTAAAAAACTGGAAATAGAACTGCCATTCGACCCAGCAATCCCACTACAGGGCACATACACCGAGGAAACGAGAATTGAAAGAGACACATGTACCCCAACGTTCACTCAGCACTGTTAACAATAGCTAGGACATGATAGCAACCTAGATGTCCATCAACAGATGAATGGCTATGGATAAGAAAGTTGTGGTACATATACATAATGGACTATTACTCAGCTATTACAAAGAATACATATGAATCAGTTCTAATGGATGAAACTGCAGCCTATTATACAGAGTGAAATAAGTCAGAAAGAAAAACACCAATACAGTATATTAACGCATATATATGGAATTTAGAAAGATGGTAACGACGACCCTATACACGAAACAGCAAGATACACAGATAGAAAGAAATGACTTTTGGATTCTGTGGGAGAAGACAAGGGTGGGATGATTTGAGAGAATAGCACTGAAACATATATATTGCTGCTGCTGCTGCTAAGTCGCTTCAGTAGTGTCCAACTCTGTGCAACCCCATAGACGGCAGCCCACCAGGCTCCCCCGTCCCTGGGATTCTCCAGGCAAGAACACTGGAGTGGGTTGCCATTTCCTTCTCCAATGCATGAAAGTGAAAAGAAACAGATGTCCAGTCCAAGTATGATGCATGAAACAGGGCACTCAAAGATAGTGCACTGGGACAACCTAGAGGGATGGGATGGGGAGGGAAGTTCAGGATGGGGGACACATACACACCTGTGGCTGATTCATGTCAGTGTATGGCAAAACCCACAACAATACCATAAAGTAATTAGCTTCCAACTAAAATAAAAAATAAAAAAAAGACTCTGCTTCCAATGCAGGGGGCACAGGTTTGATTTGTGGTCAGGGAACTGAGATTCCAACATGCCTTGCAGCACAGCCAAAAAGTAAGAATTTTTTAACAACAGCATTTATAGACAGAATTTGGGGGGTTTTGTCTGTTGGTAATGTTAACAAGGAGGTCACTGAAAGGCTATGGACAGAGAAAATGACATGATCTGACTGAAATATCAAGATCACTCTGACTATATATGAAGAGTGAAAGCTGAGCCCAAGATAGGGACAGGACACTATTTCTAAGAGTAACTGTGATAGGAACTTTTGCCATAGAGGAGATGGAAAAAAGCAGATCAGAATACATGTTAAAGGAAAAGAATTAAGACTTGCTGACTGACTAGATGTGGGGAGGAAAAACACTACAATAAGAAATCAAGGATAACACCAAGATTTTTGGCTCCAGCATCTTCGTCAGTCTCATTTACTAAGAATCTGTTTTCAATATATTAGTTTTAAGACATCTAGTAGACCATCATGTTTGGTATACATAAGAGCTTACTGTTATATAGTGTTCACAACTTCGGTGGATAAATTAACTGCTGCTGCTAAGTTGCTTCAGTCGTGTCCGACTCTGTGCAACCCCACAGAGGACAGCCCACCAGCCTCCCCCGTCCCTGGGATTCTCCAGGCAAGAACACTGGAGTGGGTTGCCATTTCCTTCTCCAATGCATGGAAGTGAAAAGTGAAAGTGAAGTCGCTCAGTGGTGTCCGACTGTGCTTGGACCACAGCCTACCAGGCTCTTCCATCCATGGGATTTTCCAGGCAAGAGTAGTGGAGTGGGGTGCCACTGCAGATAAATTAACTATGAAAGGCGTAAAAAATTATGAAAAATCAAATGTTTGTAGCTCAGGAAACAAATGCAGTTACAAACGGATTCTGCTCTAACTTCACAATAAAAAAAAAAAATCTAATTTACAAATCAGTTACAAATAACTGTGCTTCCCTGGTGGCTCAGAGAATTCCATGGACAGGAGAGCCTGCCAGGCTCTGTGGGGTCACAAAGAGCTGGACATGAGTGAGTGACTAACGCTACTTTTCACTTTTATGAATATCTAGTTTTCTAATTGTCATTTCTTTTTCCATGTTCTTCCTTTCCCATCTTCCTAACTACAGGCTCCTGGATTAAACTCCAAATTATGCAAATTCCAAACAGAAAGGTTCAAATAACCGCCCTCCCAAATTCTGAGGGGGAAAAAGGCAAACACTCACTGAAATTCAGTTTCTAAAAAATTAACCTTACATACCAAAACATTAAGTCACCAGACTAATAGATACAAGAGCATTGCCTTTCCAAAGGTGACAGTGTACTTATGAGATCACTGAGGCACAAAAACTACAAATGCATTTTGAAATGAAAATTTAGTATCATTAGCTTAATTTTAATTTCCTGAATATATTCTAATTTTTGAGTATTAGTAATTCACCATCTTCATTTCCCACTTAATAGTACCACTGTTATGTTATTAACCAAATGATGCTTGTGAAAATTTAGTTCTTTGGCACAGTCTGTTTTGATTTATAATCTACAGATATTTACAACATAAAAATCCTCATTTTTAAATGTTGAGGAAGGGATGATCATTCTTCTAAATTTAACATAAGAATGACTATGTGTTAGTCACTCAGTCGTGTCAAACTCTTTGCAACTAAATGGACTGTAGCCTGCCAGGCTTCTATGTCCACAGAATCCTCCTTGCCATCTCCTTCTCCAGGTCTATACTATAAGGATATATAGAAATTCTAGGGAATGTCTAACTCACATTACTCTGATATAGTTAGTATTCAATCTTCGCATGCCTTTGAATTATCTGGAAGGCTACTTAAAACAGACTGCTGGGCTCCACTCCTCCATTTCTGATTCAGTGAATCTTAAGTGGGTGAGGTCCGGGAATTTGCATGCCTATGCCTATGTAAGTTCCCATGTGTTGTTCCCATGTAGGGAGCAGCTTGACCTGGGACCACACTTTGAAAACCCTTATTCCAATAGAGACTATACAATTTTTCATTAAAAGATACCTTCCCTATTAAATTTATGGAAGTTTTAAATGGTAGATTAACCCAGATAATCAGAAATTCATTTTTAAAAAATTTTTTAAAAATTAAATTTTTATTTTCAAAGTATATTCAAATTTTTATACTCAAAGTAATTATGGTGAAGGCCAACACAATTCTCAACTCAAAACTGGATTTTTTTTTTCAAAACTGGATTTTAAAGAAGACAATTATGTGGCACTGCATGATATCATTAATATGAAATGTCACGAACTGGCAAGTTTAGACAGACAGTAAACTAGTGGGTATCTAGGCCTAGGGGACAGGAAATGAAGAGTGACTGCTAATGGTTATGGAAGTAAATATACTAACATCCACTGAATTTTACACTTTACACAACTGTATGATGTAAAGTACATATAAAGCTATTTTTAAAAATTTTTTTGAAGTTCATACAGTAGTAAGCAATGTTAAACAAATTGTCATTGTAGACACTCTTAAGGAACATGTAATTTTAACTCGAGTAGCACCAGTTTTGTTTAACCTGAACCCAGGTAAACAAGTCTACCAAAATTATTGCAAATTCTAAACCTAAAGATTAAAACTGGTGAGGTTATATGCTACTTGTAAGGCTATTAAAATATAGGTATGTAAAAAAAAAATAAATAAATAAAATAAAATAAAATATAGGTATGTAGTAGTATTATTTTTCAGAATTAATGAGATAGCCCCTGGAGTAATCCTCCGCACATAGAAGTAACAGTTCAGTATTCAGCTATAATTTCTGAGAAATTAATTTGCTTCTCCAAATCAGTTTCTGCCCAGAAATCCACCCAGGGCAGCAGAACAGTAACAGTGGCTCCCAGAATCATACAAATACATACGGAAGGAACTATTCAGATTTCCTTTCACCTTTCCCACAACATACCATTAGTGTGGCTAAAATCACAAAGTCTAAAATACGGTGTCAGGTTATCATTACAAAAAGCACTAATTACACTAAACATGAATACTGAACACCTTGTTAAAACTTTCCTTACACACTTTCTCATCCATCGGTTATTTTCTGACTGCTGAGAGGATCAATTTACATTTTTTATGATTAAGGACATCTGCGCCAGTAAAAGTTAAACCTGCAGTGTCTAATTTAACATAAAAATAAATTTAAAAGGGAAACTTGAAGACTTCTTTCCAAGTTCAAAGATGATTTTAATATTTTGTTACTTTATTATTTTCTCTCTTAATTAACCTCTACTTGCTTTTCGTTATATACCCAATGAACCTGCTAAATTAACTCTGATTTGCCTTTAGAGCTAAAAGGACTTACGTCTCATGAGTTCCAAAAAAGAAAATCGGTAGTTTGTTTGTGGGTGGTTTTACAGCTCCATCAGGAACTTCATCTACCTAAAAAAAAAAAAACAAGATCAGAAAAATTAAAATCTTTTAAATCATACACACTTAAACATACCAGAGTAAACTGAAAACAAGACATCCAAAAGGGTATCTGCTATGAAATGGACCAGTTCTACAGGTCCACAATCCTTTATCTCTAGTTCTGAAACTCAAGAAGCTCTGGGAAAAAAAAAAAAAGCTGTGAAATCCAATATATTTCTCAAAACTCATGTGATAGCAAAACCTGCATAGAAACTGAAGCTATTCCATCATTTCTTTTATCCATCTAGCATTCTACTGATGCTTCTCTGCAGAAATGTAGTGTTAGATTATCATTTGCCATCCTAGACCTTATCAGCAGAAAGATGTATTGTATGTGGACCATCACTACCATTCTAAAACCCCAAAATTCTGAATGTTCACATAAACCTGGCCCTAAGTACTCCAGATAAGGAACTCTGAATCTGTTCAAAAATTTTAAATGCTATTTCCGCAGACAGGCTATCCAAATACCAGAGTAATGTAAAACCAGACATTAAAAAGGTTAAAGCAGTACTTTTCCAAGTCTGAAACATATACTTATGAAAACATCTTAGACCTACGTGGCTGAGTAACAGGAGATTACCTATTCTTTTTCATTTTTCTTTTAATATTTTAATGCTTCTAATTAAGGAAGGAAGACGGTAACAGGTACTGCTATGTCGAACACATCTATAATAGTTGTTACTTTCTTACCAGAGTTAAGGCCATCAGACAGAAGTATTTAGCCAGAATTTAACATTTCTACTTCATTATTTACTTAAATTTCATAATACAATTTCTATTTCATTCCTTTCAAAATTTCAAAGACATGTCAATTTAAAAAATATCTGTTGACTTTGTTAAGAAGGGTACGACCAACAGAAGACCTACTATGCTCCTTATGTATGAGCATAAAGAAATGGTTTAAGAAAAGACCATGAGGGTGATTTCACTGGTTGGCAGTCTGAAGGTTTCAGCCATCAATAAGAAAAATTAGCACCCAACACCCTTAGGAACTTAATTTCCTCACCTATACGAATAAGACTGTACTGACTTTTCAGCTTTGTCACAAATTGTGAAAAATCCTTAGGGGCCTTAAGGGATACTCCTGTCATCTCAGACCATATGCTTTCTGCCAGCAAACAGCTTTAAAAGTTAATGCAAATGTCTAGCACCTACAGAGTTTAATAAACACAAGGCAATTTTTCAAAAATGGACTTTAAAAATTATTATTACTGGTACAGGATTACAAGAAAGCACAAGATTTTAAAAGTAATGAAGCGTGGGATAAACAGAAAATGTTAAAATCAAAACTGGAACATTGGCTGTCACTTTCCCAGCTGAGACCTTAAATATATACTCTAAACTCTCTAAAGCAAAGACTTAGAATTCATAAGATTGGAGAGAAGATAGAAAAATGAATACAATTCTTAGACACAGACAATATCAAATCTAAATGCAACTGTTTCTAAGGAAAAAAAAAAAGGTAAAAGAGACTAAAATTTTCCATTTCAATACAAATTAAATTGGTATATACAGCATCTATTAAATGAAACACTCTGGCCCTCCTAATGCTACTTTATTTTGCTTTTGTTAGCACTTTTAGTCACCTAACAGACTGAACCATGTGGGGAAAATGATTTAGAAGAGTAATTTTTAAAACATTTCCACTTGGTTTTAAACTACACTGCTACACAGAAATTTGAATGAAGATGTATCCCATAACCTCAGATTTTCTAACATCTCAAAATAATCATGCTCAAACCGCAAAAAATGTTATCTTGGGGGGGCCTTAAACCTTCTCAGTTTGCCTATCCTCCACTTAAACATGAGATAGTTTTTTAGTGCATGACTTACGTACTAAGGATGGGGGGATACGATAAGGATATTCAGTTTACATCTATTGCTCTGAGAACTTTACAATCCATTTGGAAGTCAAAGAATGCACATAGAGTTAAAATATAATCACAAAGGAAATAAAGTGTCACATATACAGATAAGAATTATGATTAAGAATTTTTCCACTAAGACTCCAACTGAAAAGGTAAACTTAATAGACTAGGAGGGAAAAGTTCTTTCCAGGTTGGAACGAAATCTATAAACCTGACTTAACAGCTGGATGGGAAAAATTAGAAATGGTGAACATTTTACACTTGGACAGCACTCAGCAACTCCATGATTCTCTGTAACCAATGGCTTATTATAACCAGCGGACATAATTAAAACTATAGGATTTAATTACCTTTAAGAAACACACTCCTCAAGAAAGAGTAAATTAGTGGAAATTACAGCTTTAGAATATCATGTGTATATTTAAAAAGGCTCTTGAACTTACTGAATTCAACCTTTTTCAGGTTCTATCACTATATTAGAACCTGAGTCCTACCATAAACTAAAAGATCTTTTCCTGAAAATGGTGCTTTTTTAAAAAGACAGTCTCAATTCCCAAATGTCACAAAAAACCCTAAGTTCTGAATCACTTCTCTGTACTACATGTGAACCAAGGAATGTGGGTTTACTCTTTCACCTATGGGAGACAATCAGAGGTGAAACAACTTCTTCAAGGTCATAAGGCAAACTTCACCAATAAGAACTTGAAAATGAATTTTCTAGACTTTCTCTGATGCTACCTTACTGTAAAATTTTCCAGACTACCCAGTCCTAGCTTTCATTGAACCAGTCAATCCAGGCCTCATTAACTATAAAACAGGAAAGAATACCTATGAATTCAATTTAATCCCATACAACCTTTTGACACCCAATAGTTTGCATAGATTCCATTGCTACTTTGGATTTTACTCAAAATTAAGAAAATGTCGCAGATTCTTTACCATCTGAGCCAACAGGGAAGCCCCCAATTTTTTTTAAAGCACAAAATCCGTATTTGTTTTCACCTACAATGGAACATTAATGGCATCATCTTTAAATATTTCCTATTAAGAAAACCTGCCAAATCAACAACCATAGGAAAACACCTAAGTATGCCAAAACACCTGGATTTTTAAATTACATGGAAGATTAATGGGCAAAAAACTAAAAAGATCAGGTTACAAATGAGACCAGAGGAAAGCGAGAGAGAGAAAGGATACGAGGCGGAGTGGGGGGGTGAGAGAAAAGGGTAGGAAGTAGGCCTCTGAGGAAGGTAGCACCGCTAAACACGAAGGCTAAAAATCACTTACTCGAGCTGGCCAATGAGGATAACCTTTCATCTTGGCGAAGATGAGGTCCCCAGGTTTGAAGTCGCGAGTCATGTTTCAGGGGCGAGGCCGAGGGTCCGAAGCCCAGGGAGGAGGCGCGGCGGTGCGGACTGCGAGAGGATGCGGGAGGGCGGACCGGAGCCGCGGCTCCCGCGCTGGCGGGAGGGGGAGGATGCCTCGGGGTGCCCCGACGCGCCTGCGAGGGAGAGCACCGAAGGCGGTTAAAGCTCAGCAACCCGAAGGGAGGGGCCGTACGGAGAACGCCGGGGGAGGGGGAGGGGAGGCCCGAGGAGGGGTGAGGGTGGGGGGCGGGAGGGGGAGGGGGAGAGCCGCCTCCCGCTCCTCCCCCGCGAGTGCGCGGCCTCCGCAGCCCGAGAGCTGCCCCTCCAGGCTTCGCAAGGTCCACCGCTCGACGGCCGAAAAGACGCCACCACCTGAGGCAGAGATGCTTCTCAGTCCCCCATTCCCCTTCCTCCCGCCCCATCGTTCCTCCGTCTTTTTCCCCCCGAAGCTGAAGCCCCAAGAGGGTGGGAGGTCGGCGAGAGGAGGAGGGGGGGGGGGGGGGAAGATGGCAAAAGGCAGGGGAACGCTGCCCTTCCATCCACACACGGCCTCTCCCAACAGCCTCCTTCCCGACGGTCGCAGCCCCGGGCCGAACCTCGACTCCCCGGCGGGCCGCGGCCACTTCCCAGCTAGAGCCAGGAGTGAGGCCGCCGAGGGGGGGCGGGGCGAGTCCCCGCCGCCCGCTCACCTGCTGGGGCCGCGGGCGGCGAGGCTGCGGTGGCGGGCCGGCCGCCTCTGTCCGCGTCCACGCAAGCCACCTGCGCCACCAGCTGCCGCAGAGGCGTCCCAACGGCTCCGAATAACAACCGCCGCCGCCGCCGTCGCTGCGCTGCTCCCGCGCGGCTCCCGCTCGGCGCCCGCTAGCACTGGGGCGGGACCAACTGCTCGCCGAAGGAGGGGGGGATAACGCAGCACCCGCCAAAGGTGTGTTGCCCAGACGCGGAGCTTCAGGAGACCCTATATCCTCAAGTTCGCTTTTTCCTACTGTTTGCAGCCTGATGGAGAGAGAGACGGGTGCGGAGGAACAAAGAAGTGGAGGCAAACAGTTCGGCCCGCTGTGGCTCCCCCCTGCGGTTTGCGGAGTGGTCGGGCCCGGCCCGCCCCTGCTGGCTGCTCTGCGTGTGTGTATTTGTATGTGTACTGTATGTAAAAGGCGGGGAGGGAGGAAACGATTGTTGTGGACGGGCTTTGGGGGCGGGTGTCCGGGCCTCCAGCCCTTGGCTGTGTGTTAGAGAGAACCTGGCAGCCGAAAGCTGCGTGTTCTTGCGTCGTTTCCCAGGGTGGAGAGGTTTTTAATGCTGCACTTGCGCTGTTTGCACCATCCAAAAAAGAACTGTACAAAAACCCATAGATGAAATCGGAGCATGAGGCAGTTGCACGGTGTGCAGCTTGCAGGCCTCTTAAACCTCGCTGAAGGGGCCCTGCAGTCTCCTTTTCCTTGAAATTGTAATATGAGAAAGCCCCATTTCTTTTAAATTTAAAGCACCAAGAACTATTAAGAAATATGAAATCCTAACGAATGCAAAACCTGCAGGCTAGAAAACAATGACAGGAAAGCATAAGCCATTTAGATAGGATGTGGGTTTGGGCATTACTATATTTTGGCTGCATCTAAATTTTATTTTCCTAGTAAAATGGTAGCTGGTAGGTGGTACTAAACCTCAAATGTTTCTCTCTCAAAGTACTCTTCAAAGGATTTCTAAATTTTTTTTTATCCTTTAGCCAATACATTTTTAATAAGTTGGTTATAATTAAGTCCAGCCTTCTGATGTAAGTTGATATTTTAATATTTTTACTGTATCAGAACTACACCAGAATTTTCTTATTTAGCCATTAACATTCACCCAGTTTCCCAATAAATGTAGCAATGAAAGCATTTTGAAAACTAGTACAAACTGATCTTAAATTTTGTTTCATCCTTCATTGAGGGTCCCCCTACCCAAAGTGCCTACTGAGTCTCAAGCACTCTTAGATGCTAAGGATATAACAATGAACGAAAAGTACGGACAGTTCTCATTTACAACTAAATGAAAATATGAAAAAGCATAAAAATATTAAAATATATAAATAATAGTACATAGTTCATACTCCTTTAAACAAAGAACTCACAATTGGGAATAAATCAAATAATGCTTCATATTAAGTAGGTAAAAATTGAGAATTTTTAAGAGATATGCATTGACCTTTAAAAAGAAAGAAAGAAGACATTCCCAATGCAAAAATGTCTTGCAGGAGACTGACTCATACCTCAGCAATATGCAGAGGGCTCCATGTGCTGCAAAAGAGAAACTTGAGTGGCAAAGGAGAGGGAAGGGTTGGAGGCATGTTTTGAAGCTTCTCATTCTAAATTTGAGTTTGATATGATACATACCAGGGAGCTACTGTGGTTTACTCAGCAACAAAGGTAAAAATGATTCCTTAAAAAGTTAACCTTGCTTGCTACAAAGCAGATGACAGTAGAAAAAGGCTGAAGATTTCTGTTGTATTCCCTAAGTGACTGGTTTCTGGACGAGACTGTTGACTATGAAAAAGGGAAGGAAGGGCACAGCTAAGTACACAAAGAAATAATTGTCAGTTAGTCATAAATAGTGCACCGGAAAAAGTGGAGAAAGATGTATTGAAGAAAAATTCCAAGCACTGAGTAGGGGAGACCAAGGCATCCTCCAGCAACCATTTCATGTGCACCCCCTTTGTTCTAAATCCAGTGAGGCTTTGCAACTTCAAGTGTGTGGTCCAGGGGTTTCACCTGGAAGTTGTTAGAAGAAACTCAGCCCCTCCCCAGTCCTGCTAAATCAGAATTTGTGTTTTAACAAGATTCTTAGGCATATTCAAGTTTGAGAAACTACTGCTGTAGAAGACACTACAGACCATAGGTACTTAATATCAAGTAGGGAAGACAAATATATATTAATAGATAAATTACAATTAATATTAAAAGATAATTTATATTAACACTTTATGATGGTATCAATAAGTAAAGAGGGAGTGGTTATTGGGAGCTAGGAGATTCTCAGAAAAGAAATGGAAAATAGAGGGAAAATAGGAAAGCATTGATGTTTTAGTGTCAGTGTTGAAAAGAGAGAGAAAGTACAAACTTAGCTCTTGCTGTCTGTAACTTCTCGCAATTTTGATTTTTGATAGTCTGTAGACAAGGAATGGTTCTCTTTAAACAATAAGTCAGGGCAAAACAGGTGGTAGTTTAAGCCTCTAGAGAACAAAAGCCCAGGATCCCTGGGAGCCACAGTTCCAGAGAGGAGGGGGAGGGGAGGGGAGGAGAGGGGCGAGGGAGGCGGGAGTGTTGGGCTCGGAGAGAGGCTCTTGGAGAGATTTTCTAAACTACTGTAAGCTTATGCTCCTCTCCAGCCATGCTTGATGCACCCCTCCCCCATAGTCAGCCCTCTTAGAGTGGATGCCAGAAAAAGTAGAGCAAGATAGAGATTAGAGGAGCAATGGGAAGTTGCAAGAAGAAAATAGAATATTCAAACCAACTAAAACCAAGGAGAGGGGGAAAGGAGATCTGAATGAACTGAGGGAGGAGCTTGACTTACAGTCTCTCATTTAATCAAGGTGTTACTATACCCATTTTACAGATGAGCAAACAGGCACATAGAAGTCCAGCAATTTACCCAAAATCAAACATCTACTCAAGTGGCCAAGGCTACAGTCCAGCCCTTCAGTTCTCAAGTCCCCGCCTTTGTGTGATCCCACACCTCCTCTAGGTGGAGCAGGGGGCCAGCAGCACTGTGTAATTAGAAAAAGATGCTGGAAGTAAAACCAGGCCAGCACTCTTCCACCTTCTGTCTTTGGACTTCAAAATATTTCCAGCTTCAGATTTCCTCACAGCCTCCATCTGCCCCACCCCATTTGCAGCTTGTCCCTACCACCAGCCCATTCTGTTTAACTCCTTCTAGCTGTGAAGGACTCAACCCCAAAATCTCCCCATGAAAGACTGCCTGACCTCATCTTACTGTGACATAATTTCTTCATTACAATTTTTCTGACTCATCTTTACCTGGAGGAAGGCACTATCTTGGTGATCAGTGCCTGACATTCTCAGGCACTCAATAAAATTTGTCTCAATAAATATTTGTTGAATAAATGAGAGGAAGGGTGAAAAACTCTGACAGAGTCTCTCTTATCCTTTAAGCTGAGAAAGCAGATAAGACACTCAAGGGTACTTATATTTGTTTTGACTTTGTGAATATTTCATGTGCTTAAAGGTTAACCCTTTAAAAGCACTGACATTATTCATAGACTACAAGTACATTCATTGTAACCACTTTAATGGAAGTCATTCTACGTAAGAGTTGATATGTATCCCCAGAGTTAAGCAATGATAATCCCTTCCTTCACTTCTTTTATGTATAATGTACACAAGTCCCCACACTAACACACAGTATTAGTAATACAAACTTATTGGTGTGAACAGCAATTGGTACTGAACTGTTTTCTTATATGTGATATTTTAAGCCTGGTGGTGGGGAAGCAAGCAAGAATATGGGGAAGATAAAGAACATTAATCAAATAGTTAGTTCAGGGACTTCCCTGGTGGTCCAGTGGCTAAGACTCCATGCTTCCAATGCAGGGGGCTTGGGTTCGATCCCTGGTCAGGGAACTAGATCCCACATGCTGCAGCTAAGACTCAGCACAAAGAAATTTTTTTGTTTTTTTTAAAGAGTTGTCAGAGATGTAATAAACCTGGTCTAGGCCTAGCTTCCTCTGGAAATCAAAAGTATTTGGAACTTTGGTCCTTAAAAGGGAAAAACCAGGATGTACTAGTTCAGTTATGTTCAGTCGCTCAGTTGTGTCCAACTCTTTGCAAACCCATGGACTGCAGCACTGGACCATCAATTGCTGTTCATAGCAATAAGTTTGTGTTACTAATACTGTGTGTTAGTGTGGGAACTTGTGCACATTATATGTAAAAGATGTGAAGGAAGGGATTATCATTGCTTGATTCTGGGGATACATATCAACTCTTACTTAAAATGATTTCCATTAAAATGGTTACAGTTGTACTAGTTGGTGAGGCAGTAACTATATTTATCAATGAGAAGAATCATTCTCAGACAAAGAGGATGAGAGGCGTTAATGAATCTAGGTGGTCATGAGAACAACTGGGAAGAAAGAATTTTGTCATTTCTTTCCATTGTATATGTGGAATCATACAGTATGTGACCTTTTCAGAAGAACTTTTTCCTCTCATCTTCCTGTTTTTCAAATCCATCTAAGTTGTTCCATATACCAATGGTCATTGCTTTGTAAAAAATGTTATTTACTTATTCTTAGCTGTATTTGTTCTTGCTGTCTGTGGGCTTTCTCTAGCTGCAGCAAGGTGCTAGGGCTTCTCATTGTGGTGGAGAGTCTTGTTACAGACCACAGGCTGTAGGCACTCAAGCTTCATTCACTGCGGTGCATGGACTCAGTAGCTGGGGCTCATGGGCTCTAGAGCACAGACTCAGTAGTTGTGAGCACGGGCTTAGTTACTCTGTAGCATGTGGAATTTTGACATATGGATCGAACCTACGTCCCCAGCATCGGCAGGTGGATTCTCAAACGCTAGACCACCAGGGAAACCCAGCTGCTGCTTTTTATATCTGAGTAGATTCTGTGGTATAAATGTAGTTTGTTTGTTTGTTTGTTTTTGTACAGTTTCTTTTTAGACATTCACCTATTGAAAGATATTTTGGTTGTCCAGATAGTTGCCATTACAAATAAAACTGCTATTAAAAAAAAAAAAACTGCTATGAACATTTGTGTGTAGTTTTTGTGCAGGTATAACTTTTCATTCCTCTGAGATCCATGCCCAGGAGTGCAATTACTGGGTTATATGTAGTTGCATATTCAGTTTTTTATGAAACTGTTTTCCAGGGAGGATATATTATTTTATATTCCCACCAACAATTAATCTTTCAGAGATGTAGCTTATAGACACCTTTACTACCATTTGGAATTGTATTTTTTTCTTTTCACTCTTCTAACAGTGTGGTCTTAATTTCCACTTCTCTAATAATTAGTGTTAGTAAGGCACTAACATCTTTTCATGTGCTTGTTTACCATCTGTGTAATCTCTTTGGTGAAATGCCTCTTCATGTCCTTTGCCCATTTTCAAATTGGATTGTTTTTTCACTGTTGAATTTTGGCATTCTTTATATATTCCAGATAAGAATCCTTTGTCAGATGTGATTTGCAAATATTTTCTTCCAGTCGGTAGCTTGTCTTTTCATCTTTACCAGTTCTTTCACCAACTAAAAGTTGTTAATTTTAATGAAATCCAATTTATCATTTTTTTCTTTCAAGGATGATGCTTTTGCTACCATGCCCCAGGTCCCAAAGATTTTTCTCCTATGTTTTCTTTTTTTTTTTTCCTCCTATGTTTTCCTCTGAAAAGTTTATAACTTAACATCTTACATTTTAATTTATGAACCATTTGAGTTAATTTTTGGCTAAGGTTTGAAGTTTAGATGGAGTTTTTTTTTTTTTTCCTATGGATATTCAAATATTTCAGCACCTTTGCTGAAAAAACAAACCTTTTGTCATTTAATTGCTTTTATACTCTGTTGATAATCACACTGTCCTACCACTGTGGGATTATTTCTCTATTTCCTTTAACTGATCATTATGTGTTTCTGACTGAACCACCGTCTTGATGACTGAAGTACTAAAACACTGTCTTTATTACTGAAGCTTTGTAATTAATCATAAAATCAGGTAGAATGATTCCTTCTACTTTATTCTTATTTCTTAAGTTCTTCTCTGGCAATTATATTTTCTTTCTTTTCCATAAAATTTTTAGAATAAGCTTGTCTGAAAGTGAAAGTTACTCAGTCATGTCGGACTCTTTGCGACCCCATGGACTATACAGTCCAGTGATTTCTCTAGGCCGAAATACTGGAGTGGGTAGCCTTTCCCTTCTCCAGGGGATCTTCCCAACCCAGGGATCGAACCCAGGTCTCCCGCATTGTAGGTTGATTCTTTATCAACTGAGCTATGAGGGAAGCCCTAAGCCTGTCTATATCTATTTTAAAATTTGTATTTTGGTAAGAATTAAACTTACATATCAGTTTGGAGTGATTTGATATCTTCACTAGGTTGAGTCTTCTAACTCATGAACACAGTATGTCTCTCCACTAATTTAGATCATCTTTAATTTTTTTCATTATCATTTGTCACTTTCAGCCCACAAACCCCATATATGGTTTGTTAGATTTACAATTAAGTAGGTAATTTTTTGGAACTGTTGTAGTTTTAATTTCAGTGTTCACTGCCAGGATATAGAACTAATACTTGTGTGCTTATCCTGTATTCTGAGACCTTTCTTGAGCTTGTTTGTTAGTTTTAGAAAAAAATGTCATGAGATTTCATGGGATTTTCTACATAGACAATTATGTTATCTGTAAATAGGAACAAAGAATATACTTTATATATGGTTTCAGTCCTTTTACTATTTATTTATTTTTTTATTTTTTGGCAGTGCTGCATGCAGGATCTTATTTCTCTGACCAAGAATGGAACCTGTGCCCTCTTGCAGTGGAAGCATGGAATCTTAACCACTGGACCACCAGGGAAGTCTCAATTCTTTTACATTGTTGAGGATTATATTATGGTCCAGGATACAGTCTAATATATATGTGCCAAGGGTACTTGAAAAGACTGCATATTCTGCTTTTGTTAGGTAAGTATTCAATAAGTGTCAATTATATGTGAAGCTTTCCAGGTGGCTCAAATGGTAAAGAATCCACCTACCAGTGCAGGAAGCTGCAGGAGACACAGGTTCAATTTCTTGGGTTGGGAAGATCCCCTGGAGGAGGGAATGGCAACCCACTCCAATAATCTTGCTTGGGAAATCCTGCGGACAGAGGAGCCTAGTGGGCTACAGTTCATGGGGTCACAAAGAGTTGGACATGACTGAGCATACACACATTTAGTTTTATTAGCCTTATACCCTGTTGGATGAAGGCATTGTTGAGTTCTTGTATGTACTTCATTATTTTCTGTCTGTTTGTCTTAACAACTGTTGAGAGAGAGATGAAGTCTCCAAACACAGTTAGACTTACAAAGGGGTAACACCCCGACAGATCCATTGCAAGTTGAAAATACCTTGTCAGAAATGCATGTGATACATGTAACCTATTGAACATCATAGCTTAACCTAGCCTGCCTTAACCAGGCTCAGAACACTTACATCACCTACAGTTGTGTAAAGCCATCTAACACATAGCCTATTGTATAATAAAGCTTTGAATATCTCATGTGATCCATGGACTACTCTAACAAAAGTGAAAAACAGACTGGTTGTATGGCCACAGGATGCTTCTAAGAGTATTGGTTGTTTACCCTGGTCATCAGAAGCTCAATACTGCTACTCAGGATCACGAGAACATCCAAACCATGTATTACTGACCCAGGAAAAAAATTCAAAATTTGAAGTACCATTTCTATTGAATATGGATCACTTTCACACCATCATAAAGTCAAAAATTGTAAGTGGAACCACTGTAAGTTGGGGACCTTCTGTATAACAGCTAGGAACAGTAAAAGTAGTTGTTTTAGTACACAGGATTTAAGCAATATCAAATAGTGTTGGGGAAAGCTATATAAACATATTTATAAAGGAAGATAAATTAATAATTTTAAACTACATAAAAATAGGAGATGGTTGTGAAAATATAAATTCAGAACTTAGAAAACCAGACTGTAATTTTATTTCTTACTAACTGTATTCAGAAATTATTTTCCTTTTTGCAATGTTTCAATGACAAAGACTTCTGGGATTAAGAATTACTTAGTTTTGCATGCATTTACTTGAGCTTGCTTTTCTCATCATAACGTCTATAATTTAACAAAATCATGAGCAAGCAATACATTGATAGTGGTTTTAGAGCATTTTGTCCTTATGCAACATGATCCCTGATGAATGCCATAACAACTTTTGAGGACTATGCAGGTATATAAAATTTCATCTTTTAAAAAAATATGTATTTATTTATTTATTGTCCCATCTGTGAAGCATGTGGTATCCTAATTCCCAACTAGGGCTCGAACCTATGGCCCCTACATTGGGAGCATGGAGTCCTAACCACTTGACCACCAAGGAAGTCCCTGTAAAATTGCAGTTATACATTTCCTCTTTGTGTAAATATTAAATACCATAAACTACTTAGACTGCAGTTATAATTTCACCTTAGTATATGTGAATTGAGAAAGGAAATATGACCATGCTCATCATAAAGGTCAAGTGTGGATAGGTTCAGTTCAGTTCAGTTGCTCAGTCGTGTCTGACTCTTCACAACCCCGTGAATCGCAGCACACCAGGCCTCCCTGTCCATCACCAACTCCTGGAGTTTACTCAAACTCATGCCCATCGAGTTGGTGATGCCATCCAGCCGTCTCATCCTCTGTCGCCCCCTTTTCCTCCTGCCCCCAATCCCTCCCAGCATCAGGCTCTTTTCAAATGAGTCAACTCTTCGCATGAGGTGGCCAAAGTACTGGAGTTTCAGCTTCAGCATCAGTCCTTCCAATGAACACCCAGGACTGATCTCCTTCAGGATGGACTGGTTGGATCTCCTTGCAGTCCAAGGGACTCTCAAGAGTCTTCTCCAACACCATAGTTCAGAAGCATCAATTTTTCGGCGCTCAGCTTTCTTCGCAGTCCAACACTCACATCCATACCTGACCACTGGAAAAACCATAGCCTTGACCAGACAGACCTTTGTTGGCAAAGTAATGTCTCTGCTTTTTAATGTGCTATCTAGGTTGGTCATAACAGTTGTCCAAACAATGGCAAGGCTGAGGAAATAGTCAAAAAAGTTGTGCAGGACTGATGTTAAGAAGCTGTCATGTGTTTTCTTCACTGACATTTGGGTAAAGAGAAAATTAAGATGTAGAACTGGTTCTGAAAGATGCGAAACTCAGCTTCTCGTTCAGTGTGGTCACTTCACTTCTGCTTACACTGGTAAACCTTCTCAAGTTCAATTCAGTATCTTTTCACTGGCTCCTGTGTCTTGCCTCCTGGGGCTTTCCTGGTGGCTCAGTGGTAAAGAATCCACCTGCCAATAGAGGAGATGTGGGTTCCATCCCTGGGCCAGGAAGATCCCTGAGAGATGGAAATGGCAACTCACTCCAGTATTCTTGCCTGGAGAATCCCATGGACAGAGGAGCCTGGTGGGCTACAGTCCATAGGGTCACAAAGAGTTGGACACAATGGAGCACATAGCACCATACATTTTTCAAGTTTTTTTTTTTTTTTCCTGTTTCATGTTACTTAACAAAAGCTAAATAAGCTGTATTTAAGATAAGGCATTTTTTTTATTCTGGTAAAATATAACATAAAGCTGACCATTTTAACTATTTTAAGGTATACAGTTCAATAACATTAAGTAAAGTTACGTTATTGTGCAACTATCACTACTCTGCATCCACAGATCTCTTTCTTCATCCTAAAATGAACACCTCTTGTCAGAAGTTACTAGTAGGAGAGTGGGGTTGTTGAAGTAGAAAGGAAATTAGAAAGAAAGTATATTCTATATTCTAGTATATGCTATGGCCCTAATAGAAAGAGAATGTGAGCAGAAGGATGTTGACCATGGTTAACAATTTGCCACCAGAAGTCATGAATAGATGTGTAGAGCTGCTGCTGCTGTTGACTTGGTAAGTCATGTCTGACTCTTTGCAGCTCTTTGTAGCCTGCCAGGCTCCTCTGTCCATGGGATTTTCCAGGCAAGAATACTGGAGTGGGTTGCTATTTCCTCTTCCAAGTGATCTTCCCGACTCAGGGATCAAACCTGTGTCTGCCGCTTGGCAGGTGGATTCTTTACCACTGGAAATCAGTACTGAATATTGGAAGGACTGATACTGAAGCTGAAACTCCAATACTTAGGCCACCTGATGTGAAGAACTGACTCATTGGAAAAGACCCTGATGCTGAGAAAGACTGAAGGTAGGAAGAGAAGGGGACGACAAAGGATGAGATGGCTGGATGGCATCACCGACTCAATGGAAGTGAGTTTGAGCAAGCTCTGCGAGTTAGTGATGGACAGGGAAGCCTGGCATGCTGCAGTCCATGGGGTTGCAAAGAGTCAGACATGACTAAGCAACTGAACTGAACTGAACTGAGCCACCTTGGAAGCACAGAGAGTTCATATCTATTCCATGTGGTGCCTGCAGGGGGCTGAGCCATCCAAATATAAGTGAAACTTACACATCTGATGCCTCAGCTAGGTTACTTCAGATTGCTAGAGGCTGGCTGGAAGAGCTCAACTTAGGTCACAGAAAACAGGGGACCTTGGTTCTTGCATTTGGGTGGGTTCCTCAGGTCTTCACTATCTAGTCTTGTGCCCTCACGTCTCCATGTAGTTTCTGCATCTGGTTTCTCCCTTAGAGTGGCTGGACCTCTTATACGCTCTTTACCCAGAGCACAAGATCTTCCAAAAATCTGCCACACCTTCCAAAAACTTACACCCAGAACTGGCACAGTGTCACCTAATGATGCACTTTTTTTTTTTTTTTTTGGTTAAAAGAAGTCACAATAAGATACAAAACTATTCCAGATTCAAGGGACAGGACTTCCACAACCAAGAGGCATGGTTCATTAGAAGCCACCAATGTTAACAATTTACTACACTCAACCTAAAGCCTTTTCCTCCAGCTCTTCCAATTATTCAGTAAACTCTTGCATTAAATATAACAAATACTTTTCTGCTTGAAATACCTAGTGTAATATTCTGTATACTGTAACAAAGATCTCTGCCTTATGCAATTCCAAATGCAAATATTTTCTCTATGATTAAAGAAAAAGAACCCCATTAACAGTAGCAAGTTTCTCTTCTTCTTACCCCTTCATGTAATTATTCAAATTCCAACATAATCCCTGTAGTTTTTCCACAGTTATTTTTAGGAGCCCTTGTGGTTTTTTCAAATCAGATACTTCCTTCCTAAAAGACCACCAAGCAGCAAGACTAAAGTTGAGTTTTATCAACTTTTCAAAGAAAGGTTATTCTTTTAATATTTAAAGATGAGTATAAAAATATCCCTGATTCATTATACAAATCCAGTATAATGCTGACACTAAAACATATAAAAGCATTTAAAAAACGTACAGATTTTGCCTTCTACAATGATGTCTGGACTTCAGTCACCAAAGAGTAGTCAGAATAGTCAAAACTGAGTTTCATCCAGGGGGAAGCAATAAACCTTGCCCCTTGAATACAAGTTAAAGGGACCATGGGAAATAATACATAGGTACATTTTAATTACATTCCGCTGGTTTTCTTGTTCAGTATACCACTTACAGTGCTCACTAAAGATGCAAAAATAGAATTTTGGTTAAAAAAATAGGAAATTAGAAAAAGATACCTTCTTAATATAAAACTAATTTCTAATCAGTCAAAATTAAAGAGATTAAGTGTAAGAATTAGTTCACATTAGTGCCATGAATAAAAGCTTTTTATCTTTCTAAAAAATATTTATTTATTAATTTGCTTTTCGCTGTGCTGAGTCTTCACTGCTGTGTGGGCTTTTCTCTAGTTGCAGCAGGCGATACTCCCCAGCTACTGTGTGCAGGCTTAGTTGCCCCCCAGCATATGGGATTTTCCCACACCAGGGATTGAACTGGCAACCTCTGCATTGCAAGGCAAACTTCCAACCACTGGACCACCAGGGAAGCCCTACCACCTCTTTTATTCAATTGTTCTGAGAATTCTATCCAATGCAGTAAGCTAGGGGACAGAAGTAATCTATAACTACCAAGACCAAGAGCTTCCCTGGTGGTTCAGATGGTAAAGAATCTACCTGCAATGTAGGAGACCTGGGTTTGATTCCTGGGTTGGGAAGATCCCCTGGATAAGGGAAAGGCTACCACTCCAGTATTCTAGCCTAGAGAATTCCATGGACAGAGGAGCCTGGCAGGCTACAGTCCGTGGAGTCGCAGAGTTGGACACAACTGAGCAACGTTCACTCAACTCACTCACCAAGACCAAAGAGAACAAATAATGATTATTTAGAGATAATTATTACCAAAATATCCCAAGAAAATGGCTATTAGAGTTAATTCTGAACTGTCGTAACTGCCTATAAGAGGAATACATTCAAAATTAATAATTTTTTTAAAAAACCCTAATAATTATATAAAGGTGAAAATAGGCAAAACTAACTAACCTGCCATGATAGTGGTCAGAATAGTGGTTGAGTTTAGAGTAGCAGTTGTAACTGAGATGTGGTCCAGTTAGAGAATGTACTGGGGGGGAAATCCCCAAAGCCAAAACTAATCCAAACAAAAACAAACTTTTTAAAGCTAGTAATAAATTTAATAAGAATTTACAGAATTATGGGGCAAAAACATATATAAGTTTTACTGAAGGAAATAAAAGAAAATCTAGACTGGAGAAATATATTCCTGGCTGGGTGGATTTAATACCATAAAAATGTCAATTATCCCCCAAGTGATCTAGAAATTTATTGTAATTCCCTGATAAACTGATTGTAAAGTTCACTTGAATGGTTACGCATATGTCATTTAGAGAAAAGGCCCTATACAAACCATTTACCTCCCACTGGGTGGTTTTTTTTTTTTTTTTTTGAATGAGGGCCATTTTTTAAGTCTTTATTGAATTTATTACGATATTGTTTCTGTTTTATGTTTCGAATTTTTGGCCACGAGGCACATGGGATCTTAGCTTTTCACCACTGGACTGCCAGGGAAGTTTCCCTCCCGTTAGCTTTTATTCCTTATATCCAATCTCTACCATTTGCTCTCTTCTCTAGTCAAACTAGCCTCCTTGTTACTTCTCCAACATGCCAGGCAAGTTCCTATCTCAAATCCTTTGCAGTTGCTAGTCCCTCTTTCTGAAATGCTCTTTCTCTAAATAGCTGCATGCTTGCTCCTTCACCACCTACAGGTCTTTGCTCAAATGTTATCCACTTAGGGGGGCCTTCCCTGATTACCTGATCTAAAATTGGAACACCCAACCTACCCACCACCACCCACATGCGTTTTCTTCCCTACTTCTTTGTCTATTTTTTTTCGTAGCACTTATCCTCATCTGGAAGGCTAAATATTTGTTTATTGCTTGTATCAACTGTTGACCCCTTCTAACAGAAAACACACGTGCACACAGAAAACCCATTGATCAGAAAGTGAAAGTCGCTCAGTTGTGTCCAGCTGTTTGTGACCCCATGGACTATACAGTCCGTGGAATTTTCCAGGCCAGAATACTGGAGTGAGTAGCCTTCCCCTTCTCCAGGGATTGATCAGAAAAGCTACATTTATTTTACTTTACTTTTGTTTAAGGGAAAACACCACTGTGACAGGGTCTAAGGGGTGCCTCAAAATGAGGAAATTAGGGAGAGGCATTAGTAGAGATTTAGGACCTGGGCTGGGTGGTTTTAAGGCAGGTCTTGCAAGGTGGGGAACTAGTTGAGATTGAGCAGAGTTTATAATTTAATAGTTTTGGATTAGAGGACTCAATGAAGGAAGAATTTTGAAGTGAATCTTGATGAGCTAGCAGTTTTGGTAAATAAGTTGTTTAATTAGTTCACATTATATTCCCCAAAGAGAAGCTAATGTTTTTCTTTTGTTACTGTTTAACACAGGGACTCAAGAATTGTGTTGGTTCAAATTCCCAGTCTCCTCTTTTATCATTCTTTAGGCTAATCTGGAGGAGCATTATCATTTGGGGAGGTAATTAACTCAGATCTACACAATGTTGGATATATTCTGGTTGCATATAATTTTTGATAGTAGTTGTTTCAACTACTGCAAGTGTCAACTTTTCTTGTTTTGTTTTTGTTTGTTTTTTGGTAGAAGATCATCAGTAGGCATAGTGACTGCTCAACTGCCTTAAGATTCTGGAGTTCTAATTTGAGCAGGGTGACACAAACAAATGCTAACCTACTTTGAGTAAAGTGTCCAGATGAAACTAATAGAGTAGATTCCATTTCAAGTGTGAAGAGCTCACAGAACCAGAGATTTGGGTATTAGCCAGATTACTTAGTCTCATGATACTTATTTTTCCAGATCTTTCTAGTGGTAGTAAAGATCTCAGAGAAATCTGCAGAAATCTAAGTACATCATTATTTTCCTTAGGCAGCACACACTTTCCTTCAGGAAGCCAGTACAGTATCTGATGACTCTGTTTTGAACCATTGTTTGTCTGTCTCATGAAATTTTTTAGATGACGAGTTCCACAGTCTGAGACATCTTATCTAGTTTAAATATTTTCTGAACCATAAGCATGTAGGATTACTCCTACTTTTCAAGCCTCTTTGAAAGCATAAAATGAAGTCTTGAGTATAGAAGAATACAGTTCCTCAAATCTTCAACTTTTAAATGCATATCAAATCCAAGGTTTCCTTTGTTAAATTAAATTGTTTAAAGATTTTTTTTTTTTTCTGTGAAGATAATTTTGAGGGCTAAAATGAAACTTGAGTGACATTGAAATCTATCTTGAAAGCAAGTATCAATTAACCAAGATAACTTATCTCTGTTCAACCTGCTGGTAGAGGTCAGTTACTGTGCCACAAATTTAGTACCAGTTTAAAGGGAACAATCAATGTTATATTTTTTGTGATAATATCTCTATGGAGTTGTCAAATGGTATGGTTATGTTTTTCAACATTATATGTGTTGGTGTCAGGAAAATATATTTGTAATAAAGAGATCACTAGTTAGTTCTAAAGTGAAAGAGCTTGGGGTTAAGTACACTAGTGTTCCTTTCTTACAAGATCAATAAAGATAACAGAGTCTTTGAACATATTACATCTGCTTTAAAATCCTTTCCAAGCTCTAAAAACATAAAATAAAATAAAATAAAATCCTTTCCAAGCTCTATTTCTATTGGTTACAAAGGCTAGCTCCTACAAACATTTCCTCCTTTTTTTTTTTTTCCTTTAAATTTCCTCCATTAACAAATTTGTCAAGCTGAAAATTCTGAGAACACAGTCCTCCATAATTGGCCTCACTTCAGCCTCTAAGTGTGGTGGTCCCCAGGGTGACCCTTACTTCTGACCAGTTGCCTGAAAATTCAGGGGTTTCCATGACCACTGTCAAGTTTGATAACTCACTAAAAAGACTCAGAGAACTCAGTTTGAGCCAACTCCAGGAGATTG
This sequence comes from Dama dama, assembly GCF_033118175.1. NCBI lineage: Eukaryota > Metazoa > Chordata > Mammalia > Artiodactyla > Cervidae > Dama > Dama dama. The sequence continues at coordinate 37,538,435 of NC_083709.1, read as the reverse complement.
TGAAGGACAGGGAAGCCTGGCGTGCTGCAGTCCCTGGGGTCGCAAGGAATTAGACATAACTTAGCAACTGAGCAACAACCTCTAGGCCGAGGAGGTACGAGCAATGCAAGAACTGGAGACTAGAAGAAGAGCCTTCTCCCACCAATTACTTCCCCAAGATTGAGATTTAGATCTCTTCAGATTCTTGCTCCTTGGAAGGAAAGTTATGACAAACCTAGACAGTGTATTAAAAAGCAGAAACACTACTTTGCTGACAAAGGAAATCAATCCTGAATATTCATTGGAGAGACTGATGCTGAGGCTGATAACTTGGCCACCTAATGCAAAGAACCGACTCATTGGAAAACACCCTGATGCTGGGAAAAACTGAAGGCAGGAGAAGGGGACGACAGAGGATGAGATGATTGGACAGCATCATCGACTTAATGGACACAAGCTTGAGTAAGCTCAGGAAGATGTGAAGGACAGGGAAGCCTGTCATTCTGCAGTCCATGGGGTTGCAAAGAGTAAGACACGACTGAGTGACTGAACCACAACTACCACATACACAGCCAGTCAGGCTGCCAGGGGTGAAAAAACTCAGTAGAGGGGTCTATAGAAGTGGTCCACCAGTGCTGGAGAGTATGGGCAGCCTGGGTCAATCTGTAGACGTGGCCAGCTCTTGCCAAAGGATGTCAATTGGTTGGACCTGATCTAAAGTATCCTCAAGAAGAGAAAGCATAGCCTGAGAATAAAGATGGAGCTCCTCTGTTGGGTTCCTGTGCTGGAAAATGATAATGGAGATCTACAGCCTAAAGGAAAAATGTCTTGTGCAGTTGTGGCCATGCAGTGTCACTCCATTGAACCACCATGACATCTCATTTGCTTGTGAGAGAGAAATGATGGTGGGGGCCAGCACTAACGTCATAAATCAGGGCAAAAAAGTATAGATTTGGAGTAGGGCAGTAATAGCAAAGTGCTAACTGGTATAATGAAAAGTTTTCAGATGCTGAACATTTTTTATACTTTATTTTTATCCTAAATTTAAGACTTCTCATGACAGTTTTAAGTTGATTAAAATTTAGAGATTGTCAAACAGGCCTAATTATTTTTACTATTTTTTTTATAGGCTGAGGGATGACAAGAGTGGTATATTAGTGAGTTAATGCATCTAGTTACATAAGATAAAAGTAGAATTTCTGGATGTTCATAAACTTCATCAATAATCAGATGAAAGTGAATTCAAAGAACATTAGAACAATGGCATATCACTTTTCACTTATCAGATTGGAAAAGTTTCAATACTGCAAAAATATCTACTGCTGGCAAGGGCAAAAAGAAGTAGATACTCTCACACACTGTTGATATTTCTCTAAATTGATAATCTTCCTGAAAAATAATGTTACTATGCATAAAAAATTAAAGTACAGCTATCAAATGTTGACTCCTTAAAAGCTCATCATAAAAAATGTAATGTTTGGGGATTCCCTCGTGGTCCAGTGGTTAAACTCTGAGCTCCCAATGGAGGGAGCATAGGTTCTATCCCTGGTTGGGGAACTAAGATCCCACACGCTGTGTGTCCAGTAAATAAAATAAAACAATTTAAAAAATGTGATGTTTATTAGAGTTAGTGCAGTAAATCTACCTTGACTGAGGTAGAAAACTACCTTGACTGAGCCTTAGTAGTGACTCGAAAAATTAGGGCCAGTTATTTTTAGGGTTTTAGGGCTTGGGCTGAATGCTTTTTGGGAGAGAGGAAAGTCAGGGAAATGTTTGGGATTGGGCAGAGTTTATGATATAAAGTCTCATATTGGTGGGCACACAAAGCAATGGTTTTGAAGCAATTCTTGGTAAATAAACTGTTAGCCTTTGTAAGCAATCAGTTTAGGAAGTTCACAGTTTTATCTTCCAGGAAAACTTATTAGCTAGACCAAGCAACCGCGTTATTGTCGTTTGGTCTCAGAATTGTCTAACAAAAGTACAGGAAAAGTATGTCTAGTTCAACTATTATTTAACATAGGGACAGGTAATTATGTTGGTTTTGGTTTTCAATGCTTATCTTTTCATCCATCAATTGCTAATCTAGTTTATACTATGACTTTAAAAAGACAAATAGGCAAAGTATATGTATGGAGACAGTGTTTTATTTTTTAAATAAAGAAACAAAGCAGAAACAACCTAAATGATAGGACAAATAAATTATGGCCCTTAATAAAATGGATTATAATACAGCCATTAAAAAGGTATATTTTTTATATTAACATAGAAATTTATCAAAGCTCACTGGGTCAGGAAGATCCCCTGGAGGAGGGCACAGCAACTTACTCCAGTATTCTTACCTAGAGAAATCCCATGGACGGAGGAGCCTGGTGGGCTATAGTCTATGGGGTCACAAAGAGTCCGACACACCTCAAATGACTTAGCATGCATGCCTGTGTCAAAGCTATATTGTTAAATTAAAAAAAAAATCATCTATTGACCAATCAAGAGCAGTGATGTGCTAGAGCTGCCTCCCACAGGACATTTGAGAGCCAAATGTACGTATTTCTTCTGAACTCTGTAGTCAGATACTGCATGTTAGTTGCTTGAAATTAGACACAGTGGCAGTATTTAGAGCACATCCATCAAGGAAATCAGCACACCATTGGCTTCAGAAAACATGACTAGCACCGACTTGAATTCTCAGACCATTAATCGTTTAGGTCAGAAGAAAGTCCAGGAAGAGGTCAGCACTTAAGTAGTGTCATGGAGTATCAAGGCTCTTTATATTCTCACCTCAGTAGGTGTGCATTTACATTTCATCACACAGAACTGGTCACACAGCCAACCCTAGTGACCAGTGAGCTTTGGAGAGCCAGTAGCTGGCAGGAGGAACGAGGATGCTGTGATCAGAGCATTCATCTCTTGGAGTTCTCCCTTTTACTGCTGCAAATAGATTGAGGTTTTCAGCAAGAATGGGGTAGGATATGGAAAAGCAGCTAATAGTGTCTGCTACTAGTGTGTGTGTGTGCACACTGTGTGAATATAAAAATAAATGAATAAACAAATAAATGTGCCTTCTTTTAAGATGTATTTGTTTATGCATCAAAGGGCTTCCCAGGTGGTACTAGTGGTAAAGAATCCGCCTGCCAATTCAGGAGATGCAAGAGACTTGAGTTTGATCCCTGGCTCGGGATGATCCCCTGAAGGAAGAAATGGCAACCCACTCCAGTATTCTTGCCTGGAAAATTCCATGGACAGAGGAGCCTGGTGGGCTATAGCCCATGGGGTTGCAAAAAGTCAGCCACGACTGTGTGACTGAGCGCGCGCACACACACACCCATTTATGCATCAAAATGTTATATTTCTTTATAGAAATATAATACATTGCTAACAGTTTTTAAATCTAGAGTGGGAAGGTAGGACTTTGGGGAGACTTTTTTAAAAATTTATTTTTGGCCATGCCCGCAGCATGTTGGATCTTAGTTCCCCAATCAAACATCAAACCAGTGCTTCTTGCATTGGAAGCTCGGAGGTTTAACGCTGGACTGCCAGGGAAGTCCCTGAAACTTTTACTTTTAAAATTGCCCTGATTTAAGTGACCATGTATTTATCATAAAGAACAAAGGATAAAGATGGATGCTTTTTTGAAAAAAATTAAAATACATGTGAAACCCCTTAGCATAGTGCTTGGCACATGTTTAATAAATAATATGATCAGGGTTTAAACCTTTCATATTAGCCTATACATTTTCGAAATATAAGTCCATGTCTACCTCTTACTCCATTTATTTGTGTTTTCTATTGCTAATGTGAATGAGAGGGAAGATTTATAGTGAAGTAGAAGGCAAAGTTGGAAAGGCAGGTAGGGACAAGAATAAGGGCCCTTGATTGATAGAGGAAAAGTCTGGGTTTTATCCAGTAAGGATTGAGGACCCATTAAAAGAATTAATGAAGAGGGTAAGTAACATAGTCAGTGTTATGCTTCAGAAGGACCATTTCTATTGTGGCACACAGTATGGGGATTGAAAGAGCGAAGAACTGGAGCTACCAAGGGTGACAATTATGTCAGGCCTTGCAGTTCTAAGAACTGACACTAAAGCAGCATGATAATCAAGCACCTGGGGTCTGAACCTTCTGGGAGAGGTTACTGAAGGGTCAAAAGGATGTGGCCTATCTAGTGCTTAAAAAACTCCCCAGGCTCACATGCACACAATCGACTCTTAACACTCCTTAGTGTCAGAAAGGTGCATATGAGCCCTTAGGCCTACTTTTGATTTTTTTCTATTTTTTGGTCCTCTCCTCTCAAGTTTCCAGGTTCAAAAATGCCCTAGATGCTAGCTGTCAACTTGTAAAAATGTTGAGAATTTGCACAGAAGGATGGGGATGATTTGTGTTAGCCACAGAAATGTCCTGACTTACGAGTGTCTGGATATGAAACAATAAAAAAACAAATAAATGAAGATGATTAGTAGGAGGCATAGAAAGACCGCAGGAGACAGAAAAAAAGTAAGTAGGATTTAGTAATTCTCAGATGAAGGGATCGAGAGCCTGAGAGAGAAGAAAGATTCTCTAAACTTTTTTCATTTGGGTGTCTAAGAGATTGTGTGCGTAAGTGCTCAGTAGCTCAAGTGTCTGACTCTTTGAGACCCTATGGACTGTAGCCCGCCAGGCTCCTCTTCCATGGAATTCTCCAGGCACGAATACTGGAGTGGGTTGCCATTTTCTTCTCCAGGGGATCTTCCTGACCCATGAATGGAACCTGTGTCTCCTGCATTGTTAGATGAATTTTTTACCACTGAACCACCTGGGAAGCCCACCTAAGAGATGAGAAGTTCCATAAATAGGTAGAAGAGCAGTTTGTGAGGCTTCAGTGAGAAAGAGAATTCAGTTTTAGATATACTAAATTTGATATTTGACAGACATTAAAGTGGCACTGTTCAAATGAGAGTTAAAAATTCAAGACCAGAGTTCAGATTATGATATGATGATATGTGAGGTGGACATAAAAAACAGAAAGTTGTGGAGCCAGAGTTCACACTTGCAGGAATGGATGATATCACCAAGGAAGCTAATATCGTAAACCATGAAGGTTGAGAGCAGAAACTGAGAAAGTATCCTCTTAAGGGGCAAGAAAGGGATAACTGTTTCCTGTGTGCATCAGCAAAAGGGCCAGAAGGCTGCCTAAACCCTCACCTATGCTAGAAAGAAATCTGAGCGATCAAAGTGGCAAGGAAATCAAGGAGCCTGGCATCTAGTAATGATGTCATTATTGACTATAGAAGCTGTTTTGGTAGAGTAGGGGTGATGGATCAAATGATATCTCAAAAGACAGACTGGGATGACTATTGTGACTCGAGGCTAAAAGAAAAGTGGGCTAGATAGCAACTTTCCCTACACCTTTCCTAAGTAGCAGCATGTTAGGTAAATAAGACACAACACAGAATTGACCTTGTAATTACTAGAAACACATGGGAAATCTCCAAGTATTTGGTAACAGTCTGATTTTCGTGCATGTGTGCTTGGTTGTGTCCAACTCTTATGTGACCCCATGGACTGTAGCCCACCAGGCTCCTCTGTCCATGGGATTTTCCAGGCAAAAATACTGGAGTGGGCTGCCATTTCCTCCTCCAGGGGATCTTCCTGATCCAGGGATCGAATCCAAGTCTCCTGCATCTCCTTCACTGGGAGGTGGATTCTTTATGACTGAGACACCTGGGAAGCCCCAACAGTCTGATTTACTGTGTAATTATTAGAACTTTCTGCTCAGCATCCTTCATTAGCTCTGTTGCTTGGTAAACCAAGTATGACCTAGAAGGCCCTCCGTGATCTCCACCCCGTCATCTTACTCCCAACACATCCCCAACCCCAAGATCACACACACACAGCTTTGTTCAGTTTTTCAAATGCCTCATGCTGTTTCCTTATCCTGATGTTTGTAATTTCCATGTTTTCCAATTCCTTCTAACTTGGTGAATCTATAACCATTTTCCCAGATTGAACTTAAAGCTTTCTATAAAGCTTTTCTGGTTGTCCAGGGTTGACATTAACAGTGGAAAAGACCTTGATGCTGGAAATAATTGAGGGCAGGAGAAGGGGGCGACAGAGGATGAGATGGTTGGATGGCATCACCAACTCAATGGACATGAGTCTGAGCAAACTGTAAGAGTTGGTGAAGGACAGGGAATCCCGGCATGCTGTAGTCCATGGGATCACAGAGAGACACGACTTCGGGACTGAATAACAATCACAGTGGTACCTTTGGTATTTCTTGCTGTACAATATTCACTTCTGTGATTTTGCTAAAACAACAAAAAAATTATAAATATTTAAAACTTGTAAAAAAAATTGGCCCTAATATCGTTAGTTTGCTGTAACTTCCAATTTCCTTTCTCCATGTTACAGTGGGCTATTTTTTCCTTTCCATAAACTCTTCGAAGCAATTATCTTCTTTCTGCCTAGACTATTAAGAAGTGAGATGTGCCTCCTTTCTTAATCTAAACGACTAAACTCAAGCCAATTAAAGTTTCAGTGCTACACGAATCAGGGAGGGCTTAATCTCAATTTGTATTTGCATTTATGACCGTTGGTTCTCCTGGGGAAGACGGCCCCTGTGTTACACCTGGTTTCAGGTTGATTACAATAGACACGGGACTATTTTAGCATAAAAGGCTCGATTTGTATTAAACACCTTTTTGGGAAGAGGAGGTAGTGGTGCTGAAGATAAAATCCTTTATCAAAATCCTGCCAGTTTGCACTGTTCTTTGGGGAATAGGCTTTCAATAGCCAAGGAACAAAAGAGCATTTGGTTTTCCAATCTCCCTGAGGAGTTAGCGGCTTCCAGGAGAAATCTTAAGTGTAAATTATCAACGAGGAAAGCGTGTGTTGTGTGTGTGTTGCGGGGCTGGGTGGGGGCGTAGGAAGAGGAGGAGGGCAGGAAAGCAAGCAGGAGCACACGCTAAGGTTCCGAGGACTTTTTCGCGAGGTACCTGTTTATGCAATATTTATAGTTAGAGGCGCTGCAACGGCATCAGCGCACTGACCCGCACTTTCCGGCTCCGTTTACAACCACAAGCTGGGATACAATGGGGACGGGAGGAGGGGACTAGAAGCGTCGGCAGTTGGGAGCTGTCTAAACAGCGGGAAACCAGCCACTGGTGCAGAAGCCGAGCCCAGAGAATTTCCCCCTGGCTCCAGACTATGGACCCCGAAGGAGGGCAGTGATACTAAGGGTCAGCAGGGAAGCTAGCTTAAATAAGGAGCACCTGGGATTCGACTTCTTAAGATTTTTATTCAGTAGGCGGGTGTCTGAGCTAGGGCTTAGAAACCGGCCTGTTCAGCCAGCTCTCTGGGGATTCTAGGACTGTGACTCGGGAACCTCACGCCGAGACTGTCTAGGGCGCGGGACCTGGCGTCCTCACGCGCGGAAAAGGCGCGCCAGGAGCGGGGCCGCGCGCGATCGCTAGCGCGCCGCTCCCCAGCAACAGCGCATGCGCCGGTTGCCTTCCTGTGAGGCCGCGCAGCTCCGCGGGCCCGGATCCTCCAATCCGAACCCGGCGTTCTCCGAGTGCGTATCCTAGAGCTGCGGGCTGCGGGAGGCGGGAGGAAAGGGGCAGGCCGGGGCGGGGCTAGGGGCCCCCCGAAAGTCTGCGGAGGTCTGCTAGAGAAGTCTCGTCTCCGGAAGTGGCCGTTGTAAACACAGCCTCTCGGGGGCTGGTCTCCCTTCGTTCCCCGCTGTGCTATTCGTTTCCCTTCCCCGGGTCCTAGAGTCCGTCGGGTTCCAACAGTTTTTGCTCCGACCCCGTGGGCGGCCCGGGCCTCTTTCTGCCTTTGAGATTTGAAGCTGCCCCAGGGGCCGCGGCTGTGCAGTTTGGATCGCGGGAGCCCCCTGAGGTAACCATCAGATGTGGGTGTTTGGAGGAGAAAGACGGGCTGGGAGGTGTTGAGAGGAACGGTTATAGGGGGGCTGCAGTTAAGGTTATGAGGGACCCTGAGTGAGTTTGAGGCTGTTCTGTCAATGGGGGCTCGCCTCCAGTTCCCTGGGCTGGGCCTTTCCGCCCACCTGGAGGAAGATGCTTCTGGATCATCCTAGCCAAAGACCGCTGCCTCAGTACACAGAGGACAGGGTAGAGTCCAGAGGGCAGGACTCAGAGCCTGGACTTGGAGCTTCTTAAGTTTACAACTCTGGATTGCCGGGCTCTTTCCCTCTCAATCAGTAAGTCCTTCGAGGACAAGAACCAGATCATTTTCATCCCTTTTAATAAAAATGCCAGCCACACACTAGACACTCTATAAATGTTTGATAAATGAAAGAATGAGTTGTGCTAGGCTGTCTTCTGTAGCTTCTACTTCATGACTCTTAAGAGAAAAGAGAGCTGAGTTGCTCCGTGGCTGTACGATTTCTGCTGAAGTGGAGTCTCCTTTTGACTGTTCTTTATTCCAGGTGATATTTATCCTAGGCAGTTCCACCCCCCTCCCCCCCGTTTTAAGCAGATCGCCAATGATAACCACTTAAATTTACTTGAGAACCAATTTCAGTTGGTGTCCAAGTCTTTTGAACACATTACACATTGATGTTTTATTTAGTTGTTTTCATAATCTTGAAGGAGAAAACCTAACATTTTTTGTCACTTGATTTATTGAACAGTTAGTGTCTAGTAACAAAACAAGCAGAGAGCAGGAAAGGAACTTGGTTTCCCATGAAATGAGGAAACAAAGGCAGTGCAACCTTCACAAGGAAAGATGAAAGCAGTTATTTTAGCTTGGAGCTTTCTGTATCAGTCCTAGTGGAGACTTTTATTAGCTGTATGACCTCAGGCAAATCACCTAAGCTCCCTGGGCATTAAAATGCCTTATCTGTCAGATAAGAAGGATAGACTGGATCTCTGAAGTCTCATTTAATCCTAAAATACTTTGATTGCCTCAGCCCATTTGTCTTGGTTTTGTTTTGATGAAAGAACCAAACATCTTTTTTAAAGGTGAAATATACGTTTGCTAATAGACACCCACACTACAGATGTGGTTAGTATTGAAGACAGCACTGTGTTATGAAAGAGAATGAATTTAGGAGTCAGCCACAATATGAACTTGAATTCTAACCCTCCCACGGGATATCTTTATACACAAGTTACTCAGCCTCTCCAAGCCTCAGTGTTCTCATCTGTGAAACATGCATAATAATCTGTAGGGTGTTGGGAAGATTCACTGAGCTCAGATATGCTTAATGTAGTGTCTGGTATGCAGGAAGTGCTCAATAACAGTCTTCATCTTTTCATTCTCCCTGCCCCTCCCCTTTCCCCTGATCTGTGCAGACACACTAAGAGAGATCATTGCATTCTGGATGACCTGCAGAAGGACTCAGATGTGAGACAGGAAAACTTCTTACCAGTAGTAGCTCTGAAATCTAAAGCAGAATTGTCTTCTTGGCTGGTACTTATTCTCAGGATGTCCAGACCATTGATCCCTTGTCCTCAATTGCCCCATTAACTATTTCTAAAAAACTTCTTGACGAATGATGTACTAAACATCCCCTCATCTGTTTTGGGTCTTCTCTTGTGACTCAGCCTGCAATGCGGGAGACCTGGGTTCAGTCCCTGGGTTGGGAAGATCCCCTGGAGAAGGGAAAGGCTGCCCACTCCAGTATTCTGGCTTAGAGAATTCCGTGGACTGTATAGTCCATGTTTTGCATGGACATGGCTGAGCGACTTTTACTTTCTTTCATCTGTTTTAGTGGGAATGGTGAGAATAGACCAACTTCACTACCAAGAGAACATAAAGATAGTAACACATTAACGTAAGAAACTGATTTAAACTTTGCCTTTATCCATCACTGCCCAATGGGTGCCCTGCTTTTGGCCCAACTCTGCGGAAATACCTTCTGGATTGAGAAATTCACTGGACGTCTGGGTCATCTTTTATTAAGACCCTGACTTGTAGTTTGGATGTGCGGAAAAATGATCTGCGTTTAAGAACTCGGCAGTACGGAGCAGAAGTGCTTCCCTGACTTGTGAGGGAAGCCACGGGGTGAACCGTGTGTTGAAGGTTAATGGCAAAGGTACATAGCAAAGCTCCGGAGATAGCGAATTTGGATTTGAATCCTTACTCTGTCACTTACTAGAGATGTGACTTTGGACAAGTGATTGAGTATCTTTAAGCCCCAGTTTCCCAGGGTATAAAATGGGGATATTAACAGTATCTTCCCCTTGGGGTTGGTGTAGAGTGAAATGAGATAATCTAAGTGTGATACCTGGAGAAGGGATGTTTGTATGTGCACAGTAGGAATGATGAGGGAAGGGTATGGCTTTGGGGTATCAACTTGTTCATAGATAATGGAATTATACAATATGTGTCCTTTTGTGTCTGGCTTCTTTCACTTAGCATAATGTTTTCAACATTCATCCATGTTGTGGCACATATTGGTACTTCATTCCTTTTTATGGTTGAATAATATTTCATGTTTGTTTATATATTGGCAAATTGATGGATATTTGGGTTTTTACTTCTTGGCTGTCTATGAACAATGCTGCATGAACATTTGTGTACATCTTTTTACAGAAGTCCAGTAGTTATCTTAGAATATGTCTTGGTGTTGCTTGTGCTGGGTTCGTGTTCTCAGATATGTGGCTTGTGTTTTGGAACTGTGGATTAGAGTATTTTTATATTTAAGAAAACTTTTCTTGAATTACAGTTTTTAGTGTTTGTTCTGTTTCCCTTGCTTTATTGCTTATTCAGGGACTTCTGTTATTTTCATATTGGTTATTCTTTGCCTGTTTTCAGTATATTTTCACATTCTCTTGAATCATTTTGGTCTTTTTCTTAAATTTTTGTTTAAAAATTTTACTTCTATTTCATTTTGTATGTCCTTTAAGAGTTTTTTTTGATCATGTCTATTTACTCTTGTTCCCTCTACTTTAGTCTTCACTGCAGAAATTTTTTCTTTTAATCTTGCTAATCTTCGTCTGATCTTATGTCTGATGTTTTCTAATTCTGATTCCTATTCTTTCATGCCTTATACCATTTTGTTAATGCCTTGTAGCTTGTCTTTTTCAATATTTATTTTTATTTATTTGACTGTGCCCGGTCTTAGTTTGGGCCCATGAGATCTTTGATCTTTGTTGTAGCAGCATGTGGAATCTTAGTTGCGGCAGTTGAGACTTTAATTGCGATTTGTGGGATCTAGTTCCTGATCAGGGATCCAACCCAGGCCCCCTGCATTGGGAACATGGAGTCTTTGCCACTGGACCACCGGGGAAGTCCCCCTTGTAGCTCGTTTTGAAATAGTAAGTTATGATTTTAATCTGATTTGTGGACTTGTCTTTCTGTCATTCTTTCATTTTCAGGAGTCCATTCAGTTCCTTACTCTCTTTCTCCTCATATTTGTATGAAATTTGAACACTCTGCTTTTCTGTTGCTGATTTTTATGAAAGGTTAGTCTTCCTGAATTTTGAGCAAGGTAAAGGAAAGCTTTTCAGAATTCACAAAACCCTGTCTTTTTTGTTGTTGTTGTGTATGCTTGGTACTGAGATTTCCTGGCCCTGTTTCCTCCCACAGTTTGGTCTGAGCTATCTCTTTAATTTGTCTTTATTTCCCCTGATTCCGTTGTCTACTGATTCTCATTAGTGTGGGCCCCTGTTCAGGAAGGGCACCTTGGCAGGTCAGTAGTGAAAGTCTGTGAGGCTGAATGGTACCAGCCCTTCAAGACTCTCTTACCACGTGTCTGTTTCATGTGTCAGTTTCAGCCCTTGAGCTCAGGTTTTCCTGCCATGCTTTCCATTGACTATCTGTTGGTCCTTGGGGGTTCTTTCAGGGGAGTCTTGCTATCTCCCTGCTTTCTTCTGTGTGGACACCTCCACCTCCATGTGGGTTTTGTGGTTGGTGCTGGTTTGCCCTTATTCATTTGTATTTTCTAATTCTTTTTGCTGTAAACATTGTCCATGCTTTTCTAGTTTTTCTATCTTGTTACCTTAGATAGGATTTTTACAAACTCTGCTATGTAAATTCATTAGGAAATTAACCTATGGAAAAACAAAGAGACATACACACATAGGCGGGGTTGATGTCACAATCCATTTTATACTTTACATATTAACTCTTTCTCTTTTCTTTTTTCTTTTTAACTCTGCAAATGTGTTTTCACGCTTGTTATCTCTATTCATTTTCTATTGTATAACAAGTTACCACAAACTTAGGGGCTTAAAACAGCCCTGATTTATTATTTCTCAGTTTCTGTAGGTTGGGAGTCTGGGCACTGCCTAGGTGGGCCCTCTGTTCAGAATTTCACTAAGTTGCAATCAAGGTGCTGCTGGCAGTATTCTCATGTGGAACCTTGACTTGAAAGAATCGCTACCCTGTTCATTCAAGTTGTTGGCAGAATGTCTTTTTTTTTGGCTATGCCATGCGGCTTGCAGAATCGGCTTGCAGAATCTTGGTTCCCTGACCAGGGGTCAAACCTGTGCTTCCTACAGTGAGAGCGCAGGGTCCTGACCACTGGATCTCCAGGGAATTGCCCAGAATGTGTTTACTGTTGGCATCTGTATGACTGAGGGATCTGGCTTCTTAATGCCTTTGGGGAGGGTGCCTGCGGTTCCCTGTCAACTGGCCCTCTACATCGGCAGTTCACAGTGTGACAGTGTGCTGGGGGTTATCTGTCACTTCATCAGCTAGGACAGAGTCATATATAACATAAAGTAATTATGGGAGTGCAGCCTGTCACCTTCGCCGTGTTCTCTTGGTTAGAAGCAAGTCTCAGGTTCTGCCCAGTAAAGGGGAGGGTATTATACTAGAGAGAGCACCTTGGGACAGAGATCATGGGAAACCATCTGCCTGTTATGGTGTCTGTATCAGTGATCTGGAAATCAATGAAACTTGCATCTGAGCTAGGGAAGACCTTTTCTAGATGACTGTTCAGGTTTGAAGATGTTAGATACTAAAATAATGCACTGAAAAATGGTGGTTCTCGTCAGCTTAGCTTTATTGAAACAATTATATTAAAGTTTGATTAACTACCTTTCCCCACATTTCTCTGCCCAAGATCACGACAAAGTCAAAAACACAGACATTATGAAGGCTTTAAGTATGTAAATTCTTTTCCTGTGAGGTAAATAGAGGTTCTGTTTGTGTCACAGAAGTTTGTACATGTGGTGTGTGTATTTAATTCTTTTCACAAAAATAGAAAACATTATATATATGTACTTTTGAGCCTTGGACAATACTCTTAAGTATGAAAGAGTCCCTTCCTTCTAAGTTCTAACTCTTTTACTTCATTCTGAAGGCAGATTCTTTGGAGTCTGAACTTTGAGGGCATGGTGGTAAGATGAAAGGATTTTGAGACTCAGTATCAGAAGAGCTTGATTCTTCGGTGTCCTCTACTGAGTAGCTGACTGACTTTAGGCAAGTCATTTAAGCCTCTCTGAATCAGATGCATTTCTGTAATTGAAATGAGGATAATAAACCTCAGGTAAGATAATTATAGTTTGTATCAACAGTGACTTTGTAGAATGAGATTGGGCTTAGAAAATAGACAGTAGGGAGTTGGAATTTTGGTCCTGTAACTATGTGACTTTTGACAAATTACTTCTAATATCTTAGATTTCTCTTTTAAAAAATGGGATAATCTTTTTATTGTGGTGTTGTAAGGATCAGAGTTCTATAGCTCTGTGTATAAAGTACCAAGGACAGTGCTTATTGCACTAAGTGTTCAGTAAACCAATGATAGTGGTGTTTGTCTACCACTGTTCCCAAACATAGTATTTAGGAGGAGTAAAATAAAATGGGATTTTCCCCCTCATCTTAGTAAATGTTCCATCTTCTTTATTCTAGGTCAAGCTATTCTGCATCGGCCGTGTGAATCAGTGTTTTGAAGATCCCCTAGAGTTTGGTTCTAGGAACCATTAGTCCATTTCTTAGTACTGTGTTTGGGTCCACATCTCAGTTGACTTATTTGAGTCCTTCTTGCAGTGATCTCTCTCAGGGTGGTTTTTTACGAGCAGGGACAGATCAGGTTAGATTTTGGTGGGGGGAGGTCTTCTAGCTATCCTTGGACACCTACAATTTTACTAAATAATTCTTCTATTTTTCCTTCATGATGGTGTGTGTGCCTTGGTGGATCATTTATCATTCAAGTAATTATCATTCAATGCCTTGGCCTCTTGTATTAATTTTTTAGCCATATAATTTTTAAATATGTCCATTATAAAGCAAAACAGAGAGGAATGAAGCTTAAGGCCAGATTTTTGCCTTATCAGGCACTCCTAATGCTAACACAGTGGGTTATTGGTACAAAACATCTTTTAAGTGTCTATCAATAGATGAATGGATAAAGAAAGCATTTTTTATATATATATATATATATATATACACACACACACATACATAAAAGAAAAATCACTCATCGTGTCGGGATAAGTAACTACTATTATATGGTTTACTTCAACAGACTTCAGTCCATGTAACCTGTAAACCACAGACATCTTGGACAGTTTAAATCATCAATAACGAAGTATATCATTAAGTAACAGTGGGGTATTTTGAAAGAGTTGGAAGACTTGTCATGAATTCGAACACTTCAACTAATACCCCTGGTGATATCCAGAGGTAAGCCTGCAGTATCTTCTACTAGTTGAGGAATGCTTTTGGTTGCAGGGACCATGGAGAAGTAAGTGGTTGGAGTGGCTGATTGTAAGAATTCTCATGAGATGGTAAGGGAAATAGAAATTTCACGGGACTGGAGGAGCAGGGGTGATGCCTGGTGGGATGTTCAGGGAGAACAGCGTTGAAACAAGTATGCTATCAAGGGTGAAACAGATCACCAGCCCAGGTTGGATGCATGAGACAAGTGCTCAGGGCTGGTGCACTGGGAAGACCCAGAGGGATGGGGTGGGGAGGGAGGCGGGAAGGGGGATCAGGATGGGGAACACATGTAAATCCATGGCTGATTCGTGTCAATGTATGGCGAAAACCACTACAATATTGTAAAGTAATTAGCCTCCAACTAATAAAAATAAACGGGAAAAAAATTAAAAATTAAAAAAAAAAGAGAAAAAGAAAAAAATCAGACCTGGGTCTGAAGACTTGCTGTGGCTCTTTGTGCTCCTTTGTTAATTCAGTGCACAAAGGTCAGTGTCTGTACTTTCTCTGGTCCCTAGAGACTTGCTTATTCTTTTCCACTTCTCTAAATCTTTTCTTCTGCTTATTCATTATTACTTGGCTTGCCATAATATGTGTTGCTCTGTTTTTCTCTTACTTCCTCATCGTCTCGACTGATTCATCCCTCTAGTTAAGCATTTTGTTAGTTTTAGCTCCGGTTGCTAACTGCTCCTTTACTTGGAGTTTACATTCTAAGAATTGCTGTTGCTCATCTTTTTTTGTACCATTCATATCTGCCTTTGAGTGAGGTGCCTGTCTTTGGTTTATTCATTTCTCATGTGTATAGTATAAAAACTCGTTAAGTCTGTAATATAAAATGGAGCCATTCTGGAGAGTGCAACTCAAAACCTGATTTACAAAGAAATAAGTACAGAAATTGAAAATAAGTGTTTAGAAACTTTTATAAGCACATTACAGAGTAATTTTCTGTTTGTTGAATCTGATAATAAATGCCTTAAGGTTGAATTTTATCTGTTTTTAAATTTTCTTTTTTAATTTTCCCTTTTTTTTCTCTTTTTCTAGTTTTCCCTTTTAAATACATTTTACAGAAGCAATGAGCATGGTGTAGGGATAGTAATGGCTCACATTTAGAGAAGAACTCATCTTGCCCACCTTTTCAGCAGGAATGTGTGGGTGGGGCAAGTATGGTGGCTAACATGTACTTTGCTTTATAAATAGGTTTTGCTATATAAATGTTTTCCACTTGTCTTCAGGAGCTACCTGAAATTCTTTCTTGAGCAAGATAGAAAATAAATGAGTAAAATATTAAGATTTTTCTTTTTCAAATTTTATCTCAAGAATTCTTTCTTTTACCAAATGTTTCAAGGGTTAAGAGTGAGGTCTCATCAGTTAGTTCTCCACCACTTTAGTGAAGATGGTTCAGATACTGCTAAACAGGGTATCTTCAAGGTTCCTTCTTGCTCTAATAGCTGATTTTATATAGGCACATAGATATGTATATTTTAATACATATTTTAATGCTGGTAATGCATGTGTTTTTAGAATTATTTAAAAAAACAAGTGAATGAAACAATGAAACTGCTTATAATCTTACCACTTAAGAGTTAACACTGATAGTATTTTGGTTTATATCTGCACAGAATTTTTCTTTTGAACATACACATGTATTTATAAATACCTATTTTAAAAATTAGATTAATATTTACAGTATTTAATATCTTGCTTTTTTGATATTTGGGGGACCAGCTTGCCAGTGGGTATTCAGGGTTGATTTCCTTTAGGATTGACTGGTTTGATGTCCTTGCTGTCCAAGGGACTCTCAAGAGTCCTGTCTTAGACATCCCTTTGCTGTTTTCTTGTCTTGAGTACCCTATTGCTGGAATCCCATGTCTTTTTTCAGTGTGGGGTTTATTTTGGTGAAGCAAGTCTCCAATATCCCCTTGAGAAATTCATTGTAGGTAAATGGTTTGATGTCTTACAGAACTGAAATAGTCTTTCTCATACTCTTGACTTTGAATGGTACTTGTTGAGCATAAAATTCTAAAGTGGAAATTATTTTTGCTTGGAATATTTTCAGGCATCTTGGATATTTTTCTTTTATTTAGTTAGTTTTTCGTTTCTCACCTTGTGTTGTTGATTTCCAAGAGCTCTTTTTTTTTTTTGTTCTATGAATATTTCACCTAAAATTGCATCTAGTTTTTGTTTTATGGATTTTTTATCTCTTCCTATTTTTCTGAGCATTTTAATGTTAGGGGTTTTTCCTTTCTCTCGGTTTAAAGTTCTTTTTCCCTGGAATAATCTTTGACTTCTTCCCTGCCCCTTGTGGTCTCTGTCTTTCTTGTTAAATGATGCTTAATTTCTGGTGATCCTTGGCTGTCTGTTCATATTTAGAGGCAGAGGCCTCAAAAGATGATAGGAAGCTCTGTGTGCGAGGTATTCTCTGTCAGCTGATCTGGTTAAGCTATTTGGCTGGAAAACCTCTAGCATTATCCTCTTTAGGTCTTTCTTGCCTGCTAGTTAGATTCTCCAGGGAAGATCCTTCCAGTCACTGTTTTGGTTGCCAGTGTTCTGGTAGACAATAAATATTAGAAGATAAAGGATGTTAATTTATTATATATCTTTTTACTTGAATGTCTTGGTTTTGGTGTGGAACACTTACCACATTTGTATCTGATATCCCGAGATATTCTGTTTTATCCTATCCGGGGAATAAACCCCTAGTGTTCTGCCAGAGTGGGGAAGAAATCAATACCCAGTGTGTGGTATATAGGGTAGAGGATCTGAGGAGCTCATTACTTCTTTGGCAGACTTTCAACCAATTCTTCTGTTTTCTGCTCTACTTTTACCCCCATTTTAAAAGATGTTGCCAATGAAGTGAGCTTTTTGGTGACTGGTGTAAATCCAGTTGCCTTCCTTGGCTTTGAATTCAGGTTGCTTATGTCAATCAGTCGCCACTTAGCCACCTGCATTCCAACTTCCAATATTTTATAGCTACTGTCTCATCTCCTATTTTCATTCTCCTTGTGAGTTTATATCTCTGCATTCTCTTTGCTGTTATTTTGGTTAAAACTTTAATTTTGGAGAAAGAGTAGAGTGCTTTAGTCTTTCATTTTAAAGCATGAATCTGTATTCTTTTATACTTTTTGTAGTATGTGTTTTATTTGCATAATTTAAACATGTTATTTAAAAAGAGTGGTAAGGAAAGAACTCAGTCTTCTCCAAAACTTGTCAGCTTGTGGTAGGATGAGATAACCTTTAATTACCTATCTTGAACAGTGTGGTGGTTTCCCAGTGGACAGTGATTTATTTATATACTGCTTTGCATTTCTATCTTAGCTTTTGCAGTCAATATCTTTTACTGGCACATTTCTTTCGGGCAAGGACCATAACATGTTCCCTGTTTTTTGAGGAGTAAGTTATCAGATATATCAGAAGTGCCTGAAATTTACTTAATAAGAATTATATTTTCTTTTGATAGGTTGAAGAATGCCTCATCTGATATAAAACAAATGGTTAAAAGTGAAACAGACTTGGATATTACTGCTGATCTCAGAAAGAAACTCCATAGGGCTAAGAAAGAAAAATTAGAAATAACAACTAAGCACAATGCAGAGGTAGAATTTATTTTCTTCTTATATAATGTTAAAAGTAGAGTTTGATTGTTTTAGATTCATTTCGCATATTAGAAACTCCTTGTTTTGAGGTTTCTCACTATAACATTCTCATGCTTATTTAAAAAGGAAATTAATATAATGTGATTTTTTAAACATAGTGGAATTGTTTTGGAGTGTTAAAGTAGAAATTTAATGAACTTTTGTGTTTATTTGTATGTTGTCTTAATTTTATTTTAATTAACAATCAACACATTTGATCAAAAGTGTTAATTGATGTATGTGTTTGATGACTAAGGGATATTTATAAATTAGACATTTTGGAAATTGTAATGTACGTTCCTTATTGTCTCAGTCATAGAAGTTTCTTAAACAAATTTGAGCATGGACTTTTTAATAATAGTGTAATTCATGAATTATCATAGTTTCTTTTTAAATTATATCATTATATCTTTTATTTTATTAGCATGTGTTTATATAAATATATGAATTTCATATGTATATGCATATATTCCAAAGACAGTAGTTACTTTTTACTCTAGGATAATTCATGAATTATATGTATATGTCTCTTCTGTCTGTTGTCTTTTTTCTCTGTTTTCTTCTTTTTCTCTGTTTAAATCTTACTCATCCTTAAAGCTCAGCTTAGGTAGCCTGATGTAGTGAAAACAATATCGAATTGCAGAGACCTGGACGCATTCTTGGTCCTTCCATTTATAAGGTATGTGGCCTTCAGCAAGTTATTTATCTTGTACATCATTGGTTTCTCCTTGTGAAACACTGGTCCTAGAGGGTTGTTGAGGTAATTAGGTGAAATAGAGCTTGTGAAGTGCCTGTGGACAGTAATACTAGTTGTAATTTATTGACAGTCAAGTGTAAACTGTGTATTTTCCTTCTGTTTTTGTTAAATTCCAATGCTGTTCTATCGGGACACCTTTTAAAGCCTTTTAAAGGTGAAAATCATTTTTTTCTCTGCTCTTCCATAATATGTTGTTACAGATATTTTAGAGCTGGAACATTTATTTCACACTTACCTAGTCCTTAAGCTTCCTGAGAGCTGAATGCAGTGACCATGCTTTGTCTCTGTACCTCCTGAGTTGCTTATTGGCACATAGTAGGTCCTCAGTTATTGTGTGTTGAATAAATGTTTTTTTAGCTTATCTAAGAAATGATGGTTTATGATTAAAATGACAAGTGATCAGTATGTAACTGTTTCATTTGTATTTTTAATGGCAGTTGAGATAATTTTAAATAATTGAAGTAGTAATTGCTTTTATTTATGTTGTATTATTGCATACTGAATATCAGGTTGTATTTGTTAAATGGGTGCTAATTATTCATAGTCTCCAAAACTCATTTTTTAAAACCAAACATACATTTTACTTGAGAATATTAGCATTGTGATAATCATTCATCTATTAAATATGTTCCTTCACATACATTTATAGTTATCACATTTCTCTTAGCAGAACATGCATTTACTATCTTTTATATGATCAAATTATTTTGAATTATGTGTTCAAATTAAAGAGATAGAAAATTATCTTATGGAAGAAAGGGAACTTTCTCAAAATAGGTAATTATGATTGGTTCAGCTCCAATTGCTGTACATTCTTATTGTTTCAATTATTTGTTTAGATGATTTTACATATATATTAATTTTTTAGCCATATGATTTCTAAATGTGTCCATTATAAAGCAAGGCAGAGAAGAATGAAACCATCTAAAAACTAAGGCCAGATATTTGCCTTATCAGGTACTCCTAATACTAACACACTGGGTGATTGGCATAAAATATCTTAAAAATCTAAGTCTCCATCAGTAGCTGAATGGATAAAGAAAATGTTTGTATATACACACACACAATATATATATTTAATGGAATATTACTCAGCCATAAAAAGAGTGACATCTTGCTATTTGTGACAACATAGATGGACCTTGGGGGCATTATGGTAAGTGAAATAAGTCAGACAGAGCAAGGCAAATACTGAATGATATCATTTATGCATGCGTGCTCGGTAGCTTCAGTCGTGTCTGACTCTTTGTAGAGTCTGACTCTTTGTACAGTCCTATGGACTGTAGCCTGCCAAGCTTCTCTGTCCATGAGATTCTCTAGGCAAGAATACTGGAGTGGGGAAAAAAAAAAAAGAATACTGGAGTGGGTTGCCATTTCCTCCTCCAGGGAATCCTCCCAAGCCAAGGATTGAACCTGCATCTCCTGAGTCTCCTGCATCGGCAGGGGTATTCTTTACCACTAGAGCTGCCTGGGAAGCTCAGTATCATTTATAGGTAGAATTTAAAAATTAAAAAAACCCCAAGCTCACAGAACAGAGACCCCGTCTCGAAACTGTTTCTGGTATTAAGAGTAATACTACTTGATGTCCAAATGGAATTGATTACACAAGTACCAGAAGAGGTAAAAAGACAAATGGGGGATGTTAAGGTGACCCAGAGGGTAGTAACATTAGGAAGCCACTTCTACTCCTAAGGTTGAAAAAATTAGGGCCGTGGATGGAGGGCCTATCCAGAAGTATTTGCAAGCACAAGGACGAGATGCTACGCAGGGCAGATTGAGAGAGGGACAAATACCCTGGCGTCTCCTTTCCTGTCCTCAGGAACAGCGCAGTGCCTCTTATTGACTCACTCTTGAGAAGCCATGGTCAAGTCATCATGGCACATGTAGTTCCTGGAATACAGAGCAGTGTGGAGAAGGATAGGGGGTGGAGTGGGTCTGAGGACAAACAGGTAAATGACTGGCATAACTGGGAATGCCCAGATGTTAACAGCTTTATTCCTGTGCAGGGAGGGATGGAGTGATGCTGAAGTTAATGGAATTATCTTGAATGTGTAATTAAGGTTTTTTTCATTAACTTACTATATTAAAAGATAATTGTAGATTCTTATTTTGTGAGTGTAAGTGTGCTGAAGTTGTTACTTTTATAACATTTTTAAAATGAAAATTATTTTTTATATGTTAGAAAGAGTGTAACTCCTTCTGTGTTCTACATATTAACAGCTACACAGCTACTTAACAGTAATTTCTGATGTTGCCCTTTAGAAATTCTTTTTGTCTTTTCTTCTTTCTTGGTAATCGAACCATTATTTCTAGCCTGATGTAGTAGCTCTGTGCTTTCCTTCATGATAGCATTCTCTCTCATCTGCCATCTCTTTCTCTCCCTCCAGCAATAAGTAATTTTTATTTTCTTTGAACTATCATAATATTTTTACCTCTTTTGTAAAACTAATCCCTTATGCCTTTCTATAGCATTTCATTACTTGTGATCAAGAGCTCTATAATGTTTGTTTTTATACTTTCACTGTACTTGAAATATAGCAAGTATTTAATATCATAATGAATCTTTTTTAGATCACAGAATTTAAGAGTGAGAAGGGACTTTATAAATCATCTGGTTCCAACTCTTGCAAATAGTAGATAAATTAGATATTTGTTTATTAAAACCCCTGCAGAATTGGTACTTTTATTACTTTATGCTCTATCAGTAATATCATAATCAAGAGAAATAATATAAATGATATTTATTAATATTTATCAGAGTAAATATTTAAAAATATTTACCTTCTTGATTGCAATTGTGGATTAGAAGGGAAGGAGAGAATGAATTTTTAAAGGCTTAATATATGTCATGCCTTTTTTACATATGACTATTTCTGATTAAAACCTGTTGATTTCTCTTTATTTTGGATAAGAATTTCATGTAAGAATTTTTTTCATTTTAATTTTTGTACTCTAGTGGATTCTCTAGAATAAGAAAATTAATCAATGTTATTTGGTTGTAAGGTTAGTGCTTCTTTTCCAGTCTTTTAGGGAGTATCAATGTGTAAATTCTTGTCTTATAAATATTACAGAAACAAATTTCTGTGTTAATTTAAGTGTTTGAGTACATGGTCTCATAATCTTGGAGACATGTTTTAATATTGGTTCATGATATCAGAAATCTGCTTTTAGCTGGCAAGCTATGAGAGCCAGATTGCCAAGCTACGATCTGAGGTTGAGAAAGGAGAGGCATTGCGACAAAGTCTGGAGTATGACCTGGCTGTTGCTAGAAAGGAAGCTGGGCTCGGAAGACGGGCTGCTGAAGAAAGGCTAGCTGAGGCTCACAGGATCCAAGAAAAACTCTGTGGTAAGACTGTTTCTGTTTCTTTCCATCTTTAGGGTTGTGATGTCGTTGTCTCTCATTGCTCCCTGTTGTGTATGGATTCCATGTAAGAGCAGAGGTATGACTGGCTCTGGATAGACAGACTTTGCTGCTCTCTGTATGCTTTCTGGCAGTTATGTGAACACTCATTTACTTGACATTAATGTTTTTTGTATATGTATAGAAAGAGGTTAAAAATTCTGTTAATCACTTTGTAGAGCACTTGTGCCATGAATAATCAGTAGAATCAAATAGAGATTTAAAAAAGAATTATGGAAGGGGGGAGGAGCCAAGATGGCGGAGGAGTAGGACGGGGAGACCACTTTCTCTCCTACAAATTCATCAAAAGAATAACTGAACGCAGAGCAAACTTCGCAAAACAACTTCTGATCGCTAGCTGAGGTCATCAGGCGCCCAGAAAAGCAGCCCATTGTCTTCGAAAGGAGGTAGGACAAAAATATAAAAGATAAAAAGTGAGACAAAAGAGCTAAGGACGGAGATCCGTCCCGGGAAGTCTTAGGCGGCATTGCTTGGGGTAGGGTTCGGGCCTGAGTGCCCTGAGGACAATCGGAGGGAGCTTCTGTGAGTTGCCAACTTGAACTGTTGGAGACCAAAAGAGAGAGAGTAAATTAACCGGCCCGAACACACTGCCGGCCGTTCGCAGAAAAAAGAATTATGGGCTTCCTGTCCCAGGTAATCTGAAACAGAATCTCTAGCCTCAGAGAATCTATATGTTCAAGAAGCATTACAGCTGATTTGTTGATTAGCCAGGTTTGGGAACCACAGAGTTTAATATATATAAAGAATTGTGCCTAGCTATGTGTATGACTTATAACTAGCACCTGGGTCATGGAATGGAAAATTACCAGTCTTCCTCATAGATGACTGCTTATAACTAGCACCTGGGTCATGGAATGGAAAATTATCAAAGTCTTCCACATAGATGACTGCTATCCTGATTTTTAATGGCAGGATACTAATTAATTTTGCCTCCTTTTTGTACTTTAAATGAAAGGAATCATATAGTATGTACTCTTTTGTGTCTGGCTGCTTTCTCTCGACACTGTGTTCATGAGTTCATCCCTATTGTCATATGAACTTAATGTTGATGTTTAATACTATATAGTGTGAACATATCACACTTATATTCATCCATTTCTGTTGACAGTGGTAGTGGGTAGTGTTTAGTTTTTGGTTATTAAGAATAGTGTTTCCCTGAACATTCTTGTACTCAGTTGATTTTAATGAAGAGAACACTGAACATGAATTCAGAAGATTTAGATTTAGGTCCTGATTCTGCCACATACTGATGCTTGAGACTAAACTGTTTTAAAAATGAAACGAGAAAACAAAAGTGCTTTGTTAATTGCTTGGACTCAACAATTGTCAAAGTTATAATATTATAAAGCTTAGTCTGGCCATTGGTCAAAAATGGTTTTGATTACCTTTGATATTTAATTACTACACTACTGTCTGAAACTTAGGATTATAAGGCTTGAAAGGCACCAGATGTACAAGTTAATGACTTATATTTAATTATGAAGAAATTGAAGTCCAGGAAAGATGGAAAGTTACTTGCCCAAAGTCAGATGATTTCAACAGACATTTTGCAGAGGAAGATAGAAGAATTCCAGTAATCACATGACAAATGCTTCCCTTCACTTGTCATCAGGGAAATGCACATTAAAATCACACTGTCACTGCATAGACATCAGATGACTTCAGTTGAAAAGACTGTCAATACCAAATACGTTCAAATATAGAGCAACTGGAAGTCTTTCTTGTATTTTGTTAGTGAGAAAGTAAAATGGTACAACTACTTTAGAAAAAAACTTCGCAATTTCTTTTAAAATAAGCATATTATTTTCTCCAATGACCCAGAAATTTCACTCTTTGGTATTTTCTCTGAGAAACATTTGTCCACAAAAGACTTGTATAAGAATTTCATAGCAGCTCTATTTATGACAACCCCAAATTGGAGAAAAACCTTAAATGTCCATTGACAAAAGAAGAAAACATTTTTGTATATTCATTGGACAAAATACTACTCAGCAATAAAAATGAACTAACTCCTGATACATTCAATAACATGAATGAATCTCAAGAATATTATGCTGAGTGAAATTTTACATAGAAGACGACTTCCTATATGGTTCCCTTATATGAAATCATAGGACAGAAAAAACTATTTGTTGGTGAAAAAAATCATAATAATGGTTACCTCTAGGATGGGTTGGAGGGGGGGACTGATTCGAAAAGGAGGGGGAAATTTTCAGATTGAAGGAAGTGTTCTTTATTTTGATAAGGGAATGAGTTACATTAGTGTATGCACTTATCAAATCTCTTTGAATGGTACACTTAAGATTTATCAATTTCACTATATGTAAATTTTACCTGCAAAATAATTGAATTATATATTTTAATTCTAATTATTGATATGAATGCTCAGTTATTCAGGAGTGAAATGTACTTTTATTTGCACCTTGTTTTGAAATGTATAAAAACTATGATGGTCTGATGGATGGAGAAGATGAATGCATGCATGGATAGATGTATGGATGAATGTGTAAAGAATATACATATGGCAAAATGTTAATAACCATATAGAATCTAGTCTGAAGTTTATAGGTGTTCATTGTACAATACTCTATTACTCTAAACTTTATTTAAAAAAATTTTTGTGATAAAATATTGAGAGTGGAGTAGAAAAAAACCCAATGGATTTATGGGATATTAAAAGAGATAATCTCATAATGATTGAGAGACGAGACAAGACAGAGAGAAAATATTGGAAGTTGGAAAACAAATGGATGAGGGATAACTGACTTAGCAGACTTAAGATGTCAGAATCCAAAGCCAAGAAATAGGAAAAGCTGGCAGACAACTTGTTAGATGGTCAAAGGCTTATGAACTTGAAGCTTGGAATTCCTTTAAATTAGGAGTTGGAATAGCTGCACTAAAATAAAGGAGGTTAGTTAAAAGCTGTTTGCTCTAGAAGCACATATATTCTTAGATGCCCTTCCTAAGAGCCTGCTGTTCTGGGATTGCTCCCACTTCCTAGTGTAAATCAGGGGCTTAATATCTGGAGATGATAAAATACAGGGTTTCCAGACTGGCAAAACCAGGAAGATAACATACTACGACTGAATACTGAGTATTCAGTATTCCGAATCTATTGGTTCTAGATTCCTTTTTCTATTGACTTTCCCAAAAGTGAGCCTTGAGATTACTACACTCCGTGTGGGAACTTGGAAGACTCTTCCATGGGTCATCTGACCAAGCCAAGAGAAAAACCTAATGATAGTGATGTAGGGAGTTTCCTTATAAATGGCCCACGTTTATCAGACCACAGTTATCAACTTCTGTCCTCAAGCTCAGAATCTGGGTAGTAGTTATGTGGGTGTATAAAAGATGTGCCACCCTTATAGTTAATCTTAATTGGAAGCAGATAACCAAGAATTAGGATCTCCCTGGTGGCTCAGATGGTAAAGTGTCTGCCTACAATGCGGGAGACCTGGGTTCGATCCCTGGGTCTGGAAGATCCCCTGGAGAAGGAAATGGCAACCCGCTCCAGTACTTTTGCCTGGAAAATCCCATGGACAGAGGAGCCTGGTAGGCTGCAGTCCATGGGGTCGCAAAGAGTTGGACATGACTGAGCGACTTCACTTTCAACCAAGAATTAGCAGATACTTGGGGAAATCCTCTAAAATGGAGTGAAAAGAATTAATCTGGAAGAATCAAAAACTCTGCAAGGAGAAGATTTAACAAATGAGCATTATTAATATCCTCACAGCTGAAAAAGAATATGTTCCATCCATGGTATAAGAACTGGGGGATACAAAGAAAATAAAAGCCTCTTAGAAATTAAAAATATGAAGTCAGAAATGAAAAATGGCAACAAAAGCACTGGAAGATGAAGATGAAGATGGGGGAGACAAAGGTAGAAAGATAAAAGAGAAAAGGCAAGAAACTTTGAGGACCAATCTGAATAGTGGATGATCTTGAAAGAGATGAGAGAGAAAGCAGAAAGGGATAAATGATCAGTGAAATTACTTAAAAAGAAAACACCTCAGAACTGAAAGATATGAGTTGCCATATTGAAAGGGCCCACTGAATATTTACCACAGTGGAAGAAAATAGCCCACATGAAGACATAGCATTATGAAATTCCAGAAAATAGAGACAAAGTAAAGATCCTAAAGGTTTCAGAGAGAAAAGAAAAAGAAAGGAAAGAAAAAAAAAAAAAAGAAAAAGAAGCCATTTGCAGAGGAACAGGAATCAAAATGGCCTTAAATTTACTTGCAATACAGGATGCTAAATGATACAATATTATCTTGTAACTGGGAGGGAGACTTTTTGAATCTTTTAAATAACTTTTGTATTTTGAACCCTTTGAATACATGATCCATTTAAAACACAAATATAATTAGAAATAATACTACAAATAGTGTGGGTTTTTTTTTTTTTTTTTTTTGGTTTGTTTAACGATTATAGTCAGTTCAGTCACTCATTTGTGTCCGACTCTTTGCGACCCCATGGACCGCAGCACGCCAGGCTTCCCTGTCCATCACCAGTACTCCCACGTTATCTTTACAGCAGCTTAACTAGGAGGCACTTTATTCCCACTGAGTGTTAGAGAGTCAGAGAGGTTTAATCAGGTGGTAGGTGGTGAAGACAGACCTGGAAGCCTTTCATTACTTCTTTTCTAGATGCTGAAACAGAACAGCAGCCATAGTGAGTTGGGAAGTGATAGTTATTGTTGAGTTAATACTAGGATGGGAGGTTAGTTGAGCCTAACTTTAGGGGAGCAAAGAGTTCTAGTTTTAAGGTTCACAACCTCAATTTTGTGATGGTCTTAAGTATGAGATGTGCCACAAATATTGTTTGCCAAGTCAAAAATCAAAATTTGTAACCTATCAAGTCTTTTAAAAAGGAGTATCCAGTTTTTTTTTTTAACTTTTTTTTTTTTAAAACATTTATTTTCTTGAATAGGAGAAAAAGCATTTGAGTTGCAGCTGGTGTACCTAAACTTGGATGTGCTCTAGGAATATGTCATAACCAATTCATGGTAAAATCACCTGTCTGGAGAGGAAGATGAGATTGAGAAATCATAAAATAGATAGGTTCTGGGACAGGAGCTTTTCAATGTTGACTGATATGAAGTGGTTAAATGTTTTGTTTTAAGATGACATTGAAAATGAAATCAGCTCTAGTGCCTACGTTTTTGAGCGCCTATGTTTTAATTTGTACTTGTAAATATACCTGTTATTCTTTTATATTTTTAATAGCTCAGAATGTAGAACTTCAGGGAAAGGCAAATGAGATCGAGAAAGCATTCCAGATTTCCCAGCAGAAATGGAAAGAAGAGTGCAGAAGATTTGAACATGATTTGGAAGAAAGAGACAATATAATTCAAAATTGCCATCAGGAATATGATTTACTGACGAAAGAAAAAAGCAGACTAGAGAAAACTCTTCAGGTAAAATATTTCATGAAGAAATTTTTCTGTATTTAATGTTCATTGATATGTATTATGGGCTTCCCTTGTAACGCAGTCAGTAAAGAATCTGTCTGCAATGCAGGAGACCCGGGTTTGATTCCTGGGTCAGGAAGATCTCCTGGAGAAGGAAATGGCAACCTACTCCAGTATCTTTCTTGGAGAATCCCATTGACAGAAGAGCCTGGCAGGCTACAGTCCATCGGGTTGCAAGAGTCGGACACAACTTATATGTATTATACATTATTTGAAGTTCTCTTTGGAAAGGAAAATGCCAGAAAGCAAGCAAATCTGATTTCCTCCTCACTCCTCCCAACTCCTTTCCTCTCTCCCTTTCTTCTTTTTTTTTTGGGGTCATATTTGCAGGTCTGTTTTGTAACACACTTTAGCAATATGTGAGTATATATACTATTTCTTTTGTGAAAAACAGTTTGAGTTCTCTGATCAAAATAAAAAAAAAACCCACTTATATGGGAATATTGTAAGAAGATAACCCACAATCCTTTTGGTCTAGCAGCATGAAAAGATGGAATTTTAGAAATGTTAGAAATGTGGGCCCTAGATTTTGACCTGAATATACAATAAATATAGAAAAATTTTTGTATATCTGATATAAACTTCATTATATATGTAGAGCACATTGTATTTGGCATGGTAGGTGAAATATATGATGACCTCTTACTGAAATTATTGTGAGCTATTTATCCTCCCATTTTTTTGTTCTTTTTTAGTTTCTAAAGTAAAAGTGTGGTTTAAAGTTGAAGTTGCCACTCACGTAAAAGATAGATTTTGAATCATTTGAGTTTGCCATTTTTTTCCAAGTACCAATTTAAATTAAAAAAAATATGTGGTAAAAGTGCTTTCCATTTACCAAGGGTGTAAATGACTTTTCAGAATACTGGAAATAAATCTTCACTAAAAATAATTTTACAAATGCATTTGCCAAATGTAAAAGTTTTAGCGCAATGGTTCCCTTACATGTCTACTTTTGATTTCCTGCTTGCTAACAGTCACAGTTGTCTCTTCTATTTACTGTAATATTCTTAGACCCTGAAACAGTGCCAGACATGTACAAGGGCTCCATCAGTATTTGAGTGGGGGGAGTTTAGTGACAACTGGAACGACAAGTCCCTGGGCTGCTCTATATAAACTGCCCCACATAAAATGTCTTAGAATTATGGGGAAAGAAGAGAAGTGGTGGCAGCTTTCCTTATAGTCGGTCAGCCTGCATCTCAAATCTCTTATGGATCTTGATGTGATCTTGATCATCTGTTTGGTAGGAGAACTTTGATTTTACATGATTGGCTTTGAACTAATCTGCATGGAGATGTTTGGGAGTAAAGAGGAGTCACTGTTTCCTCCTAAGGGGAAAAAGCCTCAAGGCTCTCCCTGTTGGCTTTCCAGTAGTATTGGGAGGAGGACAGTCTTTACTTTGCAGATCCATGCTACAAAGGACAGGGGAGGTTTTCCCTCTCTCTCATATAAACCGCAGAATCTTTCTCCTTGTGTTAATGCAGATTGAGTTTTAAACCCTACAGTTTAGAAAATTGGGCTTCTGAGGAAACCTGCATTTTATACTTCTAAGGTTGAACCAAATTAGTAAATGTAAATGTAGTGCAACTAAGAAAATCCCTGAAGAAAAGCATCTTGCAAATACTGCTTATCTGTAGAACAAGAAATTAGTTAATACTCCAGACCTAAAAATGTTTTATTTCATTTTTCAAATTTTTAACATTTTAGAGTTTTATTAATATTGATTTGTTGCACGAAACTTCTTCTCCCCTTTTGTAAATACCATGTTCTTTGTCAGGTTTATATATGAGTTATCAGGGACAATCTGATTAGTTTGTCTATAGGTTATTAGAGCTTTCCATATTATCTCCTTTACATACAGATTTACATAGAGATTACATATATGCCCAACAGTCTACTTTGTTTTTGTCTTTTTATCAGGATGCATTTTGTTCAGTCCCCTGCAGTTAAGTTTTTTGGAAAGATTGGTTTAAATATCTATATTTAATGTCTACCTGTATCTGTCTATACTGTATCTATTTCTACCTGTATCTATCAATATCTATATCTATATCTACCTGTATCTATCATTATATGGATTACATATATGAAATGTTGCTTGAATTAAATGGGTAACCATAGCTTCTTATTCAGATATTATTCTGATTGTCAAAATATAATCATTCTATTATTAATTCTTTTAACATAAATTATAGTGAGTTTTAACAGCCTGTGGGTAAGGAAAGCCCTTTGTATATTTAAATTGGGGATGAAGGAAAAAAGATAATTTTTATTGATCTAATAGTAAAGCAAGATTTTATTCGTGTAAAGGAAGCGTTGGAAAAACATCAGGAGGAGAAGAATGAGATGGAGTCTCATATCAGAGAGACAACATTGGAGGAACTTAGATTACAAGCAGAACAATGGGAAGCAGAGAGAAGAGAGTTACAATTTATAGTACAGGTATTTAAAAATAATAATTCAGATCCTTCAATATGTCTTTTTAATGCTTATGATATTAAAATTTACATTAGTGAGATAATTGACTCGCCTACTCAAGGAGAAAATAATTCGTAGAAGGCCATGTTTCATTTGTAGTTATATGACAATATGGGCAACTGGTTCCAAAAGATACTATTAGAGTCAGGTGACTTCCATTGCATAAATTATTTGATTTTTAAAGGACACATATACACTTGGCATTTAGTTTTCCAGTTTAAAATGGGAGACTATTAGCAGTCTTTAATAACATAAATAGAATAATTAGATTTTGGGTATTAAAAGATACTTACAAATCATATAGTATAGTAATACTTTCTTTTGAACTCTTTTTAAGAAGTGCAAATTCTTAATCATGTTTTTTTAACCCTTTCCCTGCCAACACACAGTGCAGTCTGAAAATCACTGATTTCATCTAATAATTTCTGTTATAGATGAGCAGACTGCAATTTGTGATTTAGTCATATCATAGACTGAGCAATTAGTGTGGGAAAAGATTATGAGGCTCCAGATTCTTACTTCTGTGTATATTGTATTTCTTTAGGACATTCTATAAATTACTTTGAAGGAGAGTTAGGAGAAATTAAAACTGTTCATTCACTAATCAACTAATTTAAAATTTCAAATAAATTTCCATCATTTCTTCTATTAATTTGTGATAAGACAGTTTTTCTACACAAAATGACACTGAAATGTAGTCTTTATATAGATGTCAAAGGTATGTGTTCTTTACAGAATGAAAAATGTTCACCTAAAATAAATTTTACAGTTGCTTTTTTTGTTAGGAACAGTTTTGTAAAACGAAGGTGGCCCCAAACCTGCAGAGAATAGGAGGCACCTATTTCTTTAAGAGTGAAATCTGGCAGTAAACATTGGAAGTACTGAATTTATTGCATATGTAAGTGTTCAGAATACCAACAATATCACAGATTTCCCAAACCTTTGTTCCTTGGGCAATGCTTTTCTTCCTAGTCACTCCCTCTGTGAAATCTGTAAATATAAGTTACTCTTTAGACCTCTTGGTATTTTTAGAGTCTGCTTGTAATTTTATAGTTAGTTAGTCCTCTCATTCAGTCACTTGTTCCTTTTTTCATTCCCTAAGTACTTGCTGAGTTCCTGCTCTGGGTCCTGAGGATATAAAATTGATTAAGATATGATTTCTGTCCTAAAAGATCTTTCAACATGGATAGGCATGTAAAGAGAGGAGAAAATATTGTAATATAATAATACAATTTTAAAGAAAATGCTATGGGGTCATAAAAGAGAAATGAATTGCCTGGGAGTTTGGGGCAGAGGGCATTTGAGCTGTTATCGATAATTGTCTTCACGGTTACCTAAAACAAGCAAGTATACATAAGTAAATGAAAATAACCTGTTTATTTTTGAATACTCAGAAATTTCCACTACTACCAATCAGAAGCCCCAAATTTATAAAATATATTGCAGAGATCTATAGTTAAATGTGTAGATGATACGATTTTAATACAGTTTCCTGATCAATCCTCTAAACCTCACATGAAACGTATGTGGTTAAATCAGACTTTATATTATGAAGTATTAAGGGAATTTGGAATTCTTTGTCAATCTTTAATTGTTATGCGTGGGAAGAATAGGAATATATTCTTTAGTTACTGCCACCTTCTGTGAAATAGATTTTATTGTATTCCATAACTGAAATGTTCAGAACTCTGTCTCTTAATTCCTTGTCCTTTTTAACAAAAGAAAACTGCTTTTCCTTTTATAAAGCAAACTTAGAAACCTTTTCGATTTTAAAAAAGTCTTGAGGGGTAGATGAAAATTCTCTCCTCTCTCTATTGGCTGTTGATGGGTTTAGGTTTCCATCCTGTATTTAGGTGTTAGTATCACATAGTATTCTTTTGTGTAATTCTCTAAGGGAATTCAGTTTTTAAAATAAATTTAAAAAAACCTCAGTGAAGCCCCATCTTAAACAGACAAAGCTGGTATAATAATTCTCTCATCTGGGCTTTAGAATTCAGGCTTGTATAAAAGGAAAATCTTAATTTTATGCCATGTCTCCTTTCTTTCCCAGTAATTGAAGTGATAAATAGAGGTGTACTTCTCTGGAATATTAATGGGGATTCTTAGTGGAGTTATCTCATTTAAAAAAAGTGTTTTTCATTTTTTTAAAATGCATGTCCTCTTTGATAAACATAAAAATTCCATGCTTCTCTTGGCATTCTTTGAAATTTCAAAACAAAGCAAAGCCATAGTAATTTTAGAATGACATATATATGTTGATCTTGGGAAAATAGGTTTTGGTTCTATTTATTTAAATTATTTATTTGTTTGTTTCTGCACTAGCAGTGGAAACTTTGAGGATGCTTATTAGCCATGAGCTTTACTACTGTAGGCAGCGTGGGACTTGCAGTGGTATATCGCCAAGTTCTTTCCTTTGTCATTTTTATAGTTCATTTCAATGTATAACTCATCAGTAGGATTGAAAGCATTTAGAAGATGAATGTATGTTTTCATGTTTGTTTTATTTCCAAAATTCTGTAACTAAGCCAGGGAATAAAGTGACCCTTTGCTCATTCACTGACTAGATTTGATTTATATATCTAGTGATCAAGTGAGGTGAGACCTTGTGATGGCAAAGGAGTGTGGGAAATGTGCATTGAAAATAATACCACATGGCTGATTCATGTCAATGTATGACAAAAACCACTACAATATTGTAAAGTAATTAGCCTCCAACTAATTAAAATAAATGAAAAAAAAATTCCAAAAAAAAAAAAAAGAAAAGAATACCACAGACTGAAGGAGGAAGAGGAAGAGTTGGGGGTGGTGGTAACGGAAGATGTCAGACTTGGTGTGGGATCAGATTCGGCATCAGTGGGATGTGTGCTGAGACAGCAGTTAGGGATGGGGTATCAGCATGTCAGTGATTGACCGGCTAAGCTCAGCTGTGATCCAGGGACAACTTGGAGTTTGTTGCATGGAAAGGAAGTATTTCAGAATTTTGTCTTAAATGATCTCAGGTAGCAAGGAGCTTTTCTTTGTAGTTTCCTGGGAAACTGTCCACTGGTGCCCTGTGTAAGCAAATGATGCAGAAAGTGAGTCTGGCACTGGTACTGCCTGTTATTTCCAAACAGGAAATATCTTAATAGTCAATTTATAGAATTATATTGTTCTTATTGTAAAAATGTCCCTAATATCGGGAACTTTAAAAACAGAAAGTAGAGGTCTGCCCTGTTACTCTGCCCACTCCAGTCCTACCCCTCATCTAAGGGTATATAATCATATATAATTACATAAATATGCCTCAGTAATATTTGGTGTCCATCTTTTAATTCTTGCATTATTCTTGTAGTGCTTGTGAGCTTTTCTGTTATGTGGGAATTCCTAATACATTTAACAAATCCCTTATTGATCTACATTTTATTTCCTTCAAAATTTTTTGCTTTACTTTAAAATGATTCACCAACGTCCTTGTCTGTGTCTTTGGGCTGTCATAAAAGTGATTCAGCTCTGTAAATGCCTAGAGGTATAATTGCTGAATCTTCAAGTTTTATAACTGTGATAGGTATTACATAAAGTTACCAGTGAACACTATTTTTGATTGTAGAACTGTGCTGACTGGGGATTTAGAGAGATAACCATGTACTGGACTAAGGATGTAACTATATCTATGTTGTTTTATTTCATAGGTTAGGAAGGAGGAGTACTTTAACTCTGACATGTTTCTAACTATTTTAATCCTTCAGACTTGAGACCTTATTTTGGAGTTCAAGAAATGTTGTTTATATAAGTGCATATAAAGAATTATACTTTTGGGGCTGTGTTTCTAGAAGATGTGGAAAGAAAGGAAGTTTATTTTCTAACAGCACAGTGTGGTTTACTTTGATGTTAAAAGTCAGTTCAAAAACAGACTCCATTTTAAAATATTTTAAGTTCAACACCTCCCTCTAGTGGGAAAAAAGAAACTCACTCAATTTCCCCTACCCTTCAGTCAGTCAGTTCAGCTGCTCAGTTCTGTCCTATTCTTTGCGACCCCATGGACTGCAGCAACCCAGGCTTCCCGGTCCATCACCAACTTCCGGAGCCTACTCAAAATCATGTCCATCGCGTCAGTGATGCCATCCAACCATCTCATCCCATGTCGTCCCCTTCTCCTCCCACCTTCAGTCTTTCCCAGCATCAGGGTCTTTTCCAGTGAGTCAATTCTTCACATCAGGTGGCCAAAGTATTGGAGTTTCAGCTTCAGCATCAGTCCTTCCAATGAATATTCAGGACTGATTTCCTTTAGGATTGACTAGTTCAATTTCCTTGCAGTCCAAGGGACTCTCAAGAGTCTTCTCCAACACCACAGTTCTACCCTTCACGTGATTTAATTAGGTTGGGATCACCAACTCGAAGGACTTGAGTTTGAGCAAGCCGTGGGAGTTGGTGATAGACAGGGAAGCCTGGGGTACTGCAGTCCATGAGTTCTGAAAGAGTCGGACACAGCGACTGAACTAAACTAATGTGATTTAATTTTTTACACACACAGACGCACACTCACTTACTATAGGGATCCAGGTAGCTTTGGTTTGATTAGAAAATAAATTCTGTGACAAAAAAATTAAAAAATTTATTTGGGAGGAGGCAAGTTAATTTGGATGTATAACTGCATGAGGTATTTTATAGTTCTTTTGTAATTTTCTTGTATATTATAATGCACCCAAGACATTGATTATATTGACTAAACCATACACCTATAACAAGTATCTGAACATACAAAATTTTTTTTTGTATATATATATATTTTTTATTAGTTGGAGGCTAATTACTTCACAACATTTCAGTGGGTTTTGTCATACATTAATATGAATCAGCCATAGAGTTACACGTATTCCCCATCCCGATCCCCCCTCCCACCTCCCTCTCCACCCGATTCCTCTGGGTCTTCCCAGTGCACCAGGCCCGAGCACTTGTCTCATGCATCCCACCTGGGCTGGTGATCTGTTTCACCATAGATAATATACATGCTGTTCTTTCGAAACATCCCACCCTTGCCTTCTCCCACAGAGTTCAAAAGTCTGTTCTGTACTTCTGTGTCTCTTTTTCTGTTTTGCATATAGGGTTATCGTTACCATCTTTCTAAATTCCATATATATATGTTAGTATGCTGTAATGTTCTTTATCTTTCTGGCTTACTTCACTCTGTATAATGGGCTCCAGTGTCATCCATCTCATTAGAACTGATTCAAATGAATTCTTTTTAATGGCTGAGTAATATTCCATGGTGTATATGTACCACAGCTTCCTTATCCATTCATCTGCTGATGGGCATCTAGGTTGCTTCCATGTCCTGGCTATTATAAACAGTGCTGCGATGAACATTGGGGTGCACGTGTCTCTTTCAGATCTGGTTTCCTCAGTGTGGATGCCCAGAAGTGGGATTGCTGGGTCATATGGCAGTTCTATTTCCAGTTTTTTAAGAAATCTCCACACTGTTCTCCATAGTGGCTGTACTAGTTTGCATTCCCACCAACAGTGTAAGAGGGTTCCCTTTTCTCCACACCCTCTCCAGCATTTATTGCTTGTAGACTTTTGGGTAGCAGCCATCTTGACTGGCGTGTAATGGTACCTCATGGTGGTTTTGATTTGCATTTCTCTGATAATGAGTGATGTTGAGCATCTTTTCATGTGTTTGTTAGCCATCTGTATGTCTTCTTTGGAGAAATGTCTGTTTAGTTCTTTGGCCCATTTTTTGATTGGGTCATTTATTTTTCTGGAGTTGAGCTTCAGGAGTTGCTTGTATATTTTTGAGTTTAATCCTTTGTCTGTTTCTTCATTTGCTATTATTTTCTCCCAATCTGAGGGCTGTCTTTTCACCTTACTTATAGTTTCCTTTGTAGTGCAAAAGCTTTTAAGTTTCATTAGGTCCCATTTTGTTTAGTTTTGCTTTTATTTCCAATATTCTGGGAGGTGGGTCATAGAGCATCCTGCTGTGGTTTATGTCGGAGAGTGTTTTGCCTATGTTCTCCTCTAGGAGTTTTATAGTTTCTGGTCTTACATTTAGATCTTTAATCCATTTTGAGTTTATTTTTGTGTATGGTGTTAGAAAGTGTTCTAGTTTAATTCTTTTACAAGTGGTTGACCAGTTTTCCCAGCACCATTTGTTAAAAAGGTTGTCTTTTTTCCATTGTATATCCTTGCCTCCTTTGTCGAAGATAAGATGTCCATAGGTTCGTGGATTTATCTCTGGGCTTTCTATTTTGTTCCATTGATCTATATTTCTGTCTTTGTGCCAGTACCATACTGTCTTGATGACTGTGGCTTTGTAGTAGAGTCTGAAGTGTTTTATAGTGTTTTATCATATGCATAATCATAATTTATCCATTACTGGATTGATTGAGACTTAATCTCTTTCTAAGTTTCAGTTATTTCAGGCAATGCTTCCATAAACATCAAATATTTTTATTTGGGATGTATTTAGTGTATATGCAATTATTAGATAAAATATATGCTAAGTTATTCTCCCAATTGGTTGTATCAATTTAAGAGAAGACTTTCTCTTCCCTTGAAGTCTCTTGAACGCTTGGTATTTTTCAGATTTGATT
The DNA here is from genome assembly GCF_033118175.1 of Dama dama. Classification (NCBI taxonomy): domain Eukaryota; kingdom Metazoa; phylum Chordata; class Mammalia; order Artiodactyla; family Cervidae; genus Dama; species Dama dama. The sequence goes on along the minus strand of NC_083709.1, from coordinate 37,501,528 downwards.
TCTTTTGTGTTAGAATGTGTGTAAAATTTCTCTTGCTTTAATTTCTGTTTCCCTGACATTGCTCATGTTATGTTTATTGGTCATTCATGTTTCTTCTTTTGTGAACTGCAATTTTATTTTTTTCCCTTTATCCTTTTTGTTTGTGTATTCTTTTTGATTTATAGGAGTTTCAAATACATTTGATAACTTGGTTACTTAAATCCCATGGCAAACATCTTTTCCTCTTTGTGGAGAGATGGAAACAATTTACATTGTGTGCAGTTTTAAATTTTAATGTAGTTGAATGTATCAGTATTTTCTTTTATTGATAGTACTTTTTAATGTCTCATATAACCTAAAGTCATAAAGAAAAAATATTTTTCTGTATAGAGTATGAAGGGAGGTTTAATTTTATTTTTTTCCAAATGGATAACCAAATGTCTCTGTACTAGCTATTTACCTGTCTATGCTGTTACCACTTATTGATTTAAAATGTCATCTCTGTCATATATCAAGTTCCTTTATAAAATCTACAGTTTGGTTCCTGGTTCTGTTTCACTTACATGTTAATCTGTTTCTAAATCAATACTAAATTGTTTTATTTGCCATGGCTTTAGAGTAAATCTTGATATCAGATAGAGCAAACTCCCTTCTCCATATTCTTAATACATTTTCTTAGGGAGTGGGGAGGATAGTTATTCTTAGCCTTTTAATCTTCCATGTGAGTTTGAGAATTGACATGTTGTTTATATTCCACCAAGAAACCTTGTTGTAATTTTATTGGAATTGAATTGGATTTATAGGTCAGTTTGCCATAAATTGACATCCTTAATTTCTTCTGCTTTCCACTCTTTTTTATTTTTCTGTTTTTGAAGAGGTTTCTTCAGTTTTATATTGCAACTTTTCTATTGAATTCCCTTTCTCCTTTTAAATTTTTTAATTTCCAAGAGTTGTTTCTTGTTCTTTGACTATACTTTTATATAGTAGACTCTTCTTGTTTCATGTTTGTAATACCTCACTTTAACTCTCTGTGGATGAAAGTCATACTTGTTCTGAAGGTGGTTCCCCTCCCCCTTCCTCCCTAGATTGTCTTTGTTTCCTCTGAGTATTGGATCCCATTTGTCTGAATTTCACATGAAAAGCTTTCCTCAAATGTCTGGTGATCCTTGGTCTGTGTGTTCATGTTTAAGAAAGAGGCACTAAAAAGCTGGGATGAAACTCTTGTGTGAGTGGAGCCCTTCCATTTAATTGGAAAGCCTTTAAAAGGCCAGAATCTGTAGCTTTTTCCCCTTGGCCTGGTTATTTCCCCACGAAGGAGCCTTCTAGTCTCTTGCTTGTCCTTATAGTACCTTAAGTGTAGGAGTCAGTGTTCCGGGAGCTGAAGAGAGAAACAGAACTGTGAGGTCTCACCCCCCACAATTTCCCAGTCTCCTCTAATTTTTAATCAAGTGTCTTATCCTGTCCTTCAGTTGGGTCTGGTTTTCATGACCTCAGAACCTTTTTGGATCAGCCTTATTGGTTTGCAAATAAACTCTCTCTTTTCCAGAATGGAGAGGGCCCTTTGTCTGGGAGGGAGGTGGCAGAGGAGATCTGAGAACAGTGCTGAGAACTGCTGCTTACGGAGGCTTCCACTGTTCTACAGAACAGTGTTCTGTGTTTACTGCCACTCCATGGCTTGGCTTCAGGGGTAATTGCTGCTTCCAGTTTCTGATTTTTTTTTTACAGATGTGAATTCAACTTGCTATTAGGCCCTGCCTTTTTTGAGTATTTAGCAAAGTTGAGAAAACTGAAACCTATCACTTAATCACTTGTCCACTTATTTTCCATCTTCCAAATTCGCTTTTGACATCTCTTGTTGGCTGTCATCTCCTCTGTCACTCATTTTTATTCTGTCTTCATTTAAGTGGGGTTTCAGGAGCAAGCAGAGATGATTGGATAGGTTTGATCCAGTCAACTTAACTCGTGATATCCTCTTTCTACTTATGATTTTTTGAGACCGTATAATTTCACTCTTCATTTCATATTTGAGTTCTGGTTTTACAGAATGTTTCTGGTATGAAAAGCAGCCAGGGTGTTGGGTTTCATAGCTATAGTTCTTTTTTTCTCTCCAGTTTTATTGAAACATAATTGATTCTCCTCCTCCTCCTACATGCGTGCTCAGTCCTGTCCTATTCTTTATGATACCATGGACTGTAGCCTGCTAGGCTCCTCTGTCCATGAAATTTTCCAGGCAAGAATACTGGAGTGGGTAGCCATTTGCTACTCCAGGGGATCTTCTAGACCCAGGGATTGAACCCATGTTTCCTGTATCTCCTTAATTGGCAGACAGATTCTTGACCACTGCACCATCTGGGAAGCCCAATACAATATGGTATTGTTAACTGTAGTCATCATGCATACATCATATCTTAATATTCAATTTATAAAATTTTTATAAATTTTTTATGGCATACAGTATTACAGTATTTCCATTATTCTGTATTGGAAACATTATTGAATTAAAAAAAAGCAGTTAGCTTGTGATGATGGACTGATACTCATTTTCTCCATTTATAAGACAGAGACATATGGTACCGTAATGTAATTCTTTGAAAGCAGAGTCACAAAACAGTGAGAAAACTAGCTCATTATTAATTTTATATTAAACATCACTCACCTTGGGCTTCCCTGGTGGCTCAGCTGGTAAAGAATCCACCTGTAAATGTGGGAGACCTGGGTTCGATCCCTGGGTTGGAAAGATTCCTTTGGAGAAGGGATCAGCTGCCCACTCCAGTGTTCTGACCTGGAGAATTCCATGGACTGTTTAGTCCATGTGGTTGCAAAGAGTCGGATATGACTGAGTGACTTATCGCTCACCTCTTATCTATATCAGGATAGGCTATCTACTTTGGTACAGACCTTGCACGTGATGTTCAACATGGATACTTGGTTGATGATAACCCAAAAGCATCTCATACAGTTCTAGCTCTACAGATATTAGATTGTCACATGAAAACACATATACACAATAAATAAGTTTATTAACTGTGTGCATGTTGATTATTTACTGTATGCATGATGATGATTATTATTAGGTGGAAGTGAGTCATCATAATGGTCTTCATCCTTGTCATCTTCATGTTGAGTAGGCTGAGGAGGAGAGGTTGGTTTTGCTGTCTCAGAGGTGGCAGAGGTGGGGGAGATGGAGAACATGAAAGGGGAGGCAAGAGAGGCAGGCGTACTTGGTGTAACTTTACAGAAATACATTGTCATTTCTGACTTCCATTTTTGCTTTTTCATTTTTCTGAAAATGTTTCTATATGATACCAACCTATCTTTCATTGTTTGGTTTAGTTTCAGTACCCATGTCTTAGAAGGTTCCATGTTGTGAAAGAAGTCTTTTGTTGTTGTTCAGTCACTAATTCATGTTCACCTCTTTGCCACCCCATGGACTGCAGCCCGCCAGGCCTCCCTGTCCCTCACAGAAGTCAAAAGCAGTCTTAGAACCAGCACCCTTTTATCCCATTGTCTAACGTCAGTGTGTTTTCTTCCTCATCATCTGACACTGGTTTGGAAATACTCATCTCCATCAAGTCATCTTCTGTTAATTTCTCTAGTGTGCTGTTTATCTTGAATTTCTCCAAGATTTATATCTTGAAATCCTTCACGCCCCCCAGTCTTTCTTTTTCTGTATCTGTAATCTCTTTCATGATTTCCTTGATTGACTTGGTCATAAATTCTGTGAAGTCATGGATAACATCTGGACATAGTTTTCTCTAGCAGGGATTTATTATTTCAGATTTGATGGCTTGCACATCTTTTTCTATAACAATGGCATTTTTCGATGCTGTAATCCTTCCAGACTTTTATGATGTTGTCTCTATCAGGACTCTCTTCCATAGCACTAAACACCCTTTTTATAGAGTACCGTGTTTGGTGTTGTTCAGTCACCCAGTCGTATCTGACTCTTTGCCACCCCATGGATTGCAGCCTGCCAGCCCTCTCTGTCTGTCATCATCTCCTGGAGTTTGCCCAAGTTCATGTCCATTGCATTGGTCATGACATCCAACCATCTAATCCTCTGATTCCCTCTTTTCCTTCTCCCCTCTATCTGTCCAGCATCAGGGACTTTTCTAATGAGTCAGCTGTTCACATCAGGTGATCAAAATATTGGAGCTTCAGCTTCAGCATTAGTCCTTTTAATGAGTATTCAGGGTTGATTTCTTTTAAGATTGACTGGTTTGATCTCTTTGCTGTCCAAGGGACTCTCCGGAGTCTTCTCCAGCATCACAGTTCAAAGGTATCAATTCTTGGCATTCTGCCTTCTTTATGGTCCAGCTCTCACAACCGTACATGACCATGGAAAGACCATAGCCTTGACTATACGGACCTTTGTTGGCAGAATGTCTCTGCTTTCAAACACTGCCTAGGTTTGTCATAGCTTTCCTGCTAAGAAGCAGTTGTCTTCTGATTTCATGGCTGCAGTCACCATCTGCACTGATTTTTCCCAAGAAGAGGCGATCTTTCACTACTTCCATCTTTTCCCCTTCTATTTGCCATGATGTAATGGGGCGATGCCATGATTGTAGTTTTTTTAATATTTAGTTTTAAGCAGACTTTTTCAGTTTCTTCCTTAACTCTCAGCAGGAGGTTCTTTAGTTCCTCTTTGCTTTCAGGTATCATTTGCATATCTGAAGTTGATGTTTCTCCTGCCAATCTTGATTCCAGCTTGTAACTCATCCAACCTGGAATTTCTCATGATGTGCTCAGCATATAGATTAAATAAACGGGGTGACAACAGATAGTCCTGTCATACTCCTTTCTCAATCATGAGCCACTCAGTTGTTCCATATAGGGTTCTAACTGTTGCTTCTTGATCCACACACAGATTTCCCAGGAAACAGGTAAGGTGGTCTGGTATTCCCATCTCTTTAAGAGCTTTCACATTTTGTTATGATGCACACGTCAAAAATTTTGGTGTAGTTGATGAAACTATGTTTTTCTGGAATTCCCTTGCTTTCTCTATGATCCACCAAATGTTGGCAATTTGATCTCTGGTTCCTCTGCCTTTTCTAAACCCAGCTTGAACATCTGGAAGTTCTTGGTTTACGTTAATGCGGAAGCCTAGAATGCAAGATTTTCAGCTTGAACTTACTAGCATGGGAGATGAGTGCAAGTGTCTGATTGTTAGAACTTTCTTTAGTACTACCCTTCTTGGGAATTGGGATGAGGATTGACCTTTCCCTGTGGCCCCTGCTGGGTCTTCCAGATTTTCTGACATATTGAGTGTAACACTTTGATTCATCATTTTTCAGGGTTTTGAATAGCTCTGCTGGAATTCCATCGCATCCACTAGCTTTATTGACAGCATTGCTTCCTAAGGTCCACTTGACTTCACACTCCAGAATGTCTGGCTCTGGGTGACTGACGATACCATCGTGGTTATCTTGATCATTAAGATCTTTTTTGTACAGTTCTTCTGTGTATTTTTTCCATCTCTTCTTGATCTCTTCTACTTCTATGTCTCTACTGTTTCTGTCTTTTATTGTACCAATCTTTGGATGGAATGTTCCCTTGAGATTTCCGTTTTTCCTGAAGAGATCTCTAGTCTTTCCCCTTCTGTTGTTTTCCTCTATTTTTATGCACTGTTCATTGAAGAGGGCCTTCTTTTCTCCCCTTGCTATTTTCTGGAACTCTGTGTTTAGTTGGGTGTATGTTTCCCTTTCCCCCTTGCTTTTCACTTATCTTCATTCTTCAACTATTTGTAAAGCCTCCTTGGATAACCACTTTTCCTTCTTGCTTTTCTTTTTCTTTGGATGGTTTGTTCACTGCCTCCTGTACAATATTACCAACCTCTGTCCATATTTCTCAGGCACACTGTTTACTAGCTCTCATCCCTTGAATCTGTTCATCACCTCCACTGCATATTCATAGGGGATTTGATTTAAGTCGTACCTGGCTAGCTTAGTGGTTTTCCCGCTTTCTTTAGTTTAAGCCTGAATTTTGCTATGAGAAACTGATTATCTGAGCCACAGTTAGCTCCAGGTCTTGTTTTTGTTGACTGTGTACAGCTGTTCCATCTTTGGCTACAAAGAATTCAATCAGTTTGATTTCAGTGTTGACCATTTGGTGATGTCTGTGTATAAAGTCATCTCTTGTGTTGTTGAAAAAGGGTGTTTGCTATGAACAGTACATTCTCTTGGCAGAATTCAGTTAACCTTTGCCCTGCTTCATTTTTTACACCAAGGCCAAACTGGCCTGTTACTCCAGGTATCTCTTGACTTCCTACTTTTGCATTCCAATCCCCAGTGATGATTATAACCTCTTTTTTAAGTGTTAGTTCTAGGAGGTCTTCTAGGTCTTCATAGAACTGATCAACTTAAGCTTCTTCGGCATTGGTAGTAGAGGTATAGGCTTGAGTTGCTGTGATGTTGAATGGTTTGCCTTGGAAACAAACCGAGACCATTCTGTCATTTTTGAGGTTGCACCCAAGTACTGCATTTTGTACTTTTGTTGACTTTGAGGGCCGCTCCATTTCTTCTGTGGGAATCTTGCACCTAGTAGTAGATATAATGGTCATCTGAATTAAATTCACCTGTTCCTGTCCATTTTAATTCACTGATTCCTAAGATGTTGATGTTTATTCTTACCATTTCCTGCTTGACCACTTCTAGTTTAACCTTGATTTATGGACCTAACATTCTAGGTTCCTATGCAATACTGTTCTTTGCAGTATCAGATTTTACTTCCATCACCAGATATATCCACAGCTGAGCATCATTTCCACTCTGGCCCAGCTGCTTCATTCTTTCTGGGGCTTTAGTAGCATATTGGATATCTTCTGACATGGAGGACTCACCTTTTGGTGTCATATCTTTTTGTCTTTTTATACAGCTCATGAGGGTCTCACGGCACGTATACTCGGGTGGTTTGCCATTCGCTCTTCCAGTGGATCACATATTGTCAGAACTTTCCACTATGACCTGTCCATCTTTGGTGGCTTTACATGGCATGGCTCATAGCTTCATTGAGTTATGCAAGCCCCTTCACCACAACAAGGCAGGGATTCATGAAGGGGATCTTATGACCCCCTGATCTAGAGCCTCAATTAGAGATGTTGTGTTTGGGGCAGATAGACCATTTCAGTTCAGTTCAGTTCAGTCGCTCAGTTGTGTCCGACTCTTTGCGACCCCATGAATTGCAGCACGCCAGGCCATCACAAACTCCCGGAGTTTACTCAAACACATGTGCATCAAGTTGGTGATGCCATCCAGCCATCTCATCCTCTGTCGTCCCCTTCTCTTCCTGCCCCCAATCCCTCCAAACATCAGGGTCTTTTCCAATGAGTCAACTCTTCGCATGAGGTGGCCAAAGTATTGGTTTCAGCTTCAGCATCAGTCCTTCCAATGAACACCCAGGGCTGATCTCCTTCAGTGTCTTTAGTGTTAAACATTTCTTTTTCTTTGAGATGGTCTTGTTCCCTGTCTCATGTACAATGTCATGAAACCTCCATCCATGGCTGTCGGAGGAGGCCTTACAAATAGCTGTAAAAAGAAGAGAAGCGAAAAGCAAAGGAAAAAAGGAAAGATATACCTATTGGAATGCAGAGTTCCAAAGAATAGCAAGGAGAGATGAGAAAGACATCCTCAGTGATCAATGCAAAGAAATGGAGGAAAACAATAGAATGGGAAAGATTAGAGATCTCTTCAAGAAAAGAAGAGATACCAAGGGAATATTTCATGCAAAGATGGGCTCAATAAAGGACAGAAACGGTATGGACCTAACAGAAGCCAAAGATATTAAGAAGAGGTGGCAAGAATACACAGAAGAACTATGCAAAAAAGATCTTCACAACCCAGATAATCATGATGGTGTGATCACTCACCTAGAGCCAGACATACTGGAATGTGAAGTCAAGTGGGCCTTAGGAAGCATCACTACGAACAAAGCTAGTGGAGGTGATGGAATTCCAATTGCGCTATTTCAGATCCTAAAAGCTGATGCTGTGAAAGTGCTGCACTCAGTATGCCAGCAAATTTGGAAAACTCAGCAGTGGCCACAGGACTGGAAAAGATCAGTTTTCATTCCTACCCCAAAGAAAGGCAATGCCAAAGAATGCTCAAACTACAGCACAAATGCACTCATCTCACACGCTAGTAAAGTAATGCTCAAAATTCTCCAAGCCAGGCTTCAGCAATACATGAACCATGGACTTCCAGATGTTTCAAGCTGGATTTAGAAAAGGCAGAGGAACCAGAGATCAAATTGTCAACATCCACTGGATATCGAAAAAGCAAGAGAGTTCCAGAAAAACATCTATTTCTGCTTTATTGACTATGTCAAAGCCTTTGACTGTGTGGGTCACAATAAACTGTGGAAACTTCTGAAAGAGCTGAAAATACCAGACCACCTGACCTGCCTCTTGAGAAACCTGTATGCAGGTCAGGAAGCAACAGTTAGAACAGGACATGGAACAACAGACTGGTTTCAAATAGGAAAAGGAGTACATCAAGGCTGTATATTGTCACCCTGCTTATTTAACTTATATGTAGAGTGCATCTTGAGAAACGCTGGGCTGGAAGAAGCACAAGCTGGAATCAAGATTGCCGGGAGAAATATCAATAACCTCAGATATGCAGATGACACCACCCTTATGGCAGAAAGTGAAGAGGAACTAAAAAGCCTCTTGATGAAGGTGAAAGAGGAGAATGAAAAAGTTGGCTTAAAGCTTAGTTCAGTTCAGTTCAGTTGCTCAGTTGTGTCCGACTCTTTGCAACCCTATGAACTGCAGCATGCCAGGCCTCCCTGTCCATCACCAACTGCTGGAGTTTACCCAAACCCACATCCATTCAGTCGGTGATACCATCCAACCATCTCATCCTCTGTCGTCCCCTTCTCCTCCTGTCCCCAATCCCTCCCAGCATCAGGGTCTTTTCAAATGAGTCAGCTCTTTGCATCAGATGGCCAAAGTATTGGAGTTTCAGCTTCAACATCAGTACTTCCAATGAACACCCAGGACTGATCTCCTTTAGGATGGACTGATTGGATCTCCTTGCAGTCCAAGGGACTCTCAAGAGTCTTCTCCAACACCACAGTTCAAAAGCATCAATTTTTCGGCACTCAACTTTCATTATAGTCCAACTCTCACATCCATACATGGCTACTGGAAAAACCATAGCCTTGACTAGACAGATCATTGTTGGCAAAGTAATGTCTCTGCTTTTTAATATGCTATCTAGGTTGGTCATAACTTTCCTTCCAAGGAGTAAGCGTCTTTTAATTTCATGGCTGCAGTCACCATCCTCAGTGATTTTGGAGCCCAGAAAAATAAAGTCTGACACTGTTTCCACATCTGTTTCCCATGAAGTGATGGGACCTGATGCCATGATCTTATTTTTCTGAATGTTGAGCTTTAAGCCAACTTTTTCACTCTCCTCTTTCACTTTCATCAACAGGCCCTTTAGTTCCTCTTCACTTTCTGCCATAAGGGTGGTGTCTTCTGCATATCTGAGGTTATTGATATTTCTCCCGGCAATCTTGATTCCAGCTTGTGCTTCTTCCAGCCCAGCGTTTCTCAAGATGCACTCTACATATAAGTTAAATAAGCAGGGTGACAATATACAGCCTTGATGTACTCCTTTTCCTATTTGAAACCAGTCTGTTGTTCCATGTCCTGTTCTAACTGTTGCTTCCTGACCTGCATACAGGTTTCTCAAGAGGCAGGTCAGGTGGTCTGGTATTTTCAGCTCTTTCAGAAGTTTCCACAGTTTATTGTGACCCACACAGTCAAAGGCTTTGACATAGTCAATAAAGCAGAAATAGATGTTTTTCTGGAACTCTCTTGCTTTTTCGATATCCAGTGGATGTTGACAATTTGATCTCTGGTTCTTCTGCCTTTTCTAAATCCAGCTTGAAACATCTGGAAGTCCATGGTTCATGTATTGCTGAAGCCTGGCTTGGAGAATTTTGAGCATTACTTTACTAGCGTGTGAGATGAGTGCATTTGTGCTGTAGTTTGAGCATTCTTTGGCATTGCCTTTCTTTGGGGTAGGAATGAAAACTGATCTTTTCCAGTCCTGTGGCCACTGCTGAGTTTTCCAAATTTGCTGGCATACTGAGTGCAGCACTTTCACAGCATCAGCTTTTAGGATCTGAAATAGCGCAATTGGAATTCCATCACCTCCACTAGCTTTGTTCGTAGTGATGCTTCCTAAGGCCCACTTGACTTCACATTTCAGTATGTCTGGCTCTAGGTGAGTGATCACACCATCATGATTATCTGGGTTGTGAAGATCTTTTTTGCATAGTTCTTCTGTGTATTCTTGCCACCTCTTCTTAATATCTTTGGCTTCTGTTAGGTCCATACCGTTTCTGTCCTTTATTGAGCCCATCTTTGCATGAAATATTCCCTTGGTTTCTCTTCTTTTCTTGAAGAGATCTCTAGTCTTTCCCATTCTATTGTTTTCCTCCATTTCTTTGCATTGATCACTGAGGATGTCTTTCTCATCTCTCCTTGCTATTCTTTGGAACTCTGCATTCCAATGGGTATATCTTTCCTTTTGCTTCTCTTCTTTTCACAGCTATTTGTAAGGCCTCCTCAGACAGCCATTTTGCTTTTTTGCATTTCTTTTTCTTGGTGATGGTCTTAATCCCTGTCTCCTGTAAAATTTCATGAACCCCCGTCCATAGTTCATCAGGCACTCTGTCTTTCAGATCTAGTCCCTTAAATCTGTTTTTACTTCCACTGTATAGTCATAAGGGATTTGAATTATGTCATACCTGAGTGGTCTAGTGATTTTCCCCACTTTCTTCAATTTAAGTCTGATTTTGGCAACAAGGAGTTCATGATCTGAGCCACAGTCAGCTCCCGGTCTTGTTTTTGCTGACTGTATAGAGCTTCTCGATCTTTGGCTGCAAAGAATATAATCAGTCTAATTTCGATGTTGACCATCTGGTGATGCCCATGTGTAGAGTCTTCTCTTGTATTGTTGGAAGAGGGTGTTTGCTATGACCAGTGCGTTCTCTTGGCAGAACTCAATTAGCCTTTGCCCTGCTTCATTTTGTACTCCCAATGCCAAATTTGCCTGTTACTCCAGGTGTTTCTTGACTTCCTAGTTTTGCATTCCAGTCCCCTATAATGAAAAGGACATCTTTTTGGGGTGTTAGTTCTAGAAGGTCTTGTAGGTCTTCATGGAACTGTACAACTTCAGCTTCTTCAGCATTACTGGTTAGGGCATAGGCTTGGATTATCGTGATATTGAATGGTTTGCCTTGGGAACGAACAGAGATCATTCTGTCAATTTTGAGATTGCATTCAAATACTGCATTTCGGACTCTTTTCTTCACTATGATGGCTACTCCATTGCTTCTAAGGGATTTCTGCCCACAGTAGTAGATATAATGGTCATCTGAGTTAAATTCACCCATTCCAGTCCATCTTAGTTCGCTGATTCCTAGAGTGTCGACGTTCACTCTTCCTATCTCCTGTTTGACCACTTCCAATTTGCCTTGATTCATGGGCCTAAAATTCCAGGTTCCTATGCAATATTGCGCTTTATAGCATCAAACCTTGCTTCTATCACCAGTCTCATCGACAACTGGGTGTTGTTTTTACTTTGGCTCCATCCCTTCACTCTTTCTGGAGTTATTTCTCCACTGATCTCCAGTAGCATACTGGGCACCTACTGACCTGGGGAGTTCATCTTTCACTTTCCTGTCTTTTTGCCTTTTCATACTGTTCATGGGGTTCTCAAGGCAAGAATACTGAAGTGGTTTGCCATTCCCTTCTCCAGTGGACCACATTCTGTCAGACCTCTCCACATTGAGAAAACTAAGATCATGGCATCACTTCATGGCAAATCAATGGGGAAACAGTGACAGACTTTATTTTTTTGGTCTCCAAAATCCCTGCAGATGGTGACAGCAGCCATGAAATTAAAAGATGCTTACTACTTGGAAGAAAAGTTAATACCAACCTAGACAGCATATTAAAAAGCAGAGACATTACTTTACCAACAAAGGTCTGTCTAGTGAAGGCTATGGTATTTCCAGTAGTCATGTACGAATGTGAGAGTTGGACTATATGAAAGCTGAGCGACAAAGAATTGATGCTTTTGAACTGTGATGTTGGAGAAGACTCTTGAGAGTCCCTTGGACTGCAAGGAGATCCAACCAGTCCATCTTAACAGAATCAGTCCTGGTTGTTCATTGGAAGGACTGATGTTGAAGCTGAAACTCCAGTCCTTTGGCTACCTGATGCGAAGAGCTGACTCCTTGGCAAAGACCCTGATGCTGGGAAAGATTGAAGGCTGGTGGAGAAGGGGGCAACAGAGAATGAGATGGTTGGGTGGCATCACCTACTCAATGGACATGAGTTTTAGTAAATGCCAGGAGTTGTTGATGGACAAGGAGGCCTGGTGTGCTGCAGCCTATGGAGTCACAAAGAGTTGGACACAACTTTAAAAGGCAGTCACTTACGGGCAAGATATTTCCTGACTTTCAGGACAAAGCATCTATGGATCCAATCCAGAAACCGTATTGTTGTTGTTTAGGCCTTCTTTTTGTACAACCAAGGGACTGTCAGCTCAGGGCTTAGCAGGTTTATAGATAAGGGCAGAACTGATCATAAATCCAACTTCATTTGCATGGAACAATAGAGTTAGCCTATCCCTTCCTGTCTTAAACCCTATATGCTTGCTTCTCTTCCTTATGAATAAATGTCATTTACGTATTTTTTCTAGAATGAGGCATTTTGGTCTGCATTAAAATCCTGTTCAGGCAGATATCCTTTCTCCTCAATGATTTTCTTTTTTTTAAGTTGAATTATAGTTGATTTACAATGTTGTCCTAATTTCTGCTGGACAACAAAGTGACTTAAAATAATTTAAAAGTGATTTAAAAAATATATATATATTTAAAAAAATACTCTTTTCCATTATGGTTTATCCTAGGAGATTGGATATATTAGTAGTTTCCTGTGCTATGTAATAAAATGTTGTTTATCCATTCTAAATGTAATAGTTTCTATCTAGCAACCCCTGACTCCCGGTCCATCCCTCACTTTCCCCCTCCTCCTTGGCAACAAATCTGTTCTCTGTGTCTGTGAGTCTGTTTCTGTTTTGTAGATAGGTTCATTTGTGCCATATCTTAGTCCTCAGTGACTTTCTTAAAGGCATCTGGGAGCTTATCTGCTGCCTCTCAGTTGTCAGAAGTTGCTTTTCCCGTTATCTTTGCATTTTTTAAAGCCAAACCTCTTTTTAAAATTATCAGACCATTCTTTGCTGGCATTAAGCTCTCCAGCTTTAGGTCCTTTGCCTTCCTTTTGCTTTAAGTAGTCACATAGTGACTTCGCTTTTTCTCTAATCATGGTATAGTCTATAGGTATGGCTTTCTTAGAGCAATGCTGCACCCACCTAAAAGCTGCTTTTCAGTATAAGATAAAAAAGGTATATCACCAAAAGTGCAAAGTTTTCATACCTGCTCTTGTAGCTGCAGCCATGGCATCACTGATTTCTTTTTCTTTTATAATGGTCCCTACACTAGATTCATTTATCTTGAAATGGCAGGCAGTCACAGCTATAGACCTGAAGCTTTGGTGCCTATCAAGCAGTTCAACTTTTTCTTGTTATGTCATGATTTTTCTTTGCTTCTTGGGAGCACTTCCAGCATCAGTAGTGGTACATTATATGGGTCCCGTGGTGTTATTCAGGGTTTACAGTATTGCACTAAACACAGTGAAAAAGTGAGAACTGAGAGAGAGAGAGAGATTGATCAATCACTTTTTGCTGCAATATGAAACTTACTGGAAAGATGAATTGCTCATGTGGAGATGACTAGCATCACACCCATTTTAAGCAGATACTTGTAACATTTGAGCTCAGTTGAGCAATGCAACAGGAGGTGGATACAAAATTATTAGTCATACACTATGATTACAGTTAATCTTATGGAGTTATGATATAACACTGCATCTGTATGTTTGCATTTCTTTGGACTGTGAGGCCATGTACAGTCTGTATGTGCATAAGTTTTGATAAATTTTAATTTTTAATAATAGATTTATGTATATTTTACAGTGGTAAATGATAAAATGGACTAGAACCTACATCTGTTTTATGCATTCTTGACCTACCTAACTTAATTTTTTAAAATATTTCTAGGCTATGCAATTTGTGAAGTTTTTCAAATTGTCACAAATCTCCAAAAAATTATCCAAAGTATTTATTGAAAAAAATTATGCGTAAGTGGACCCATGCAGTTCAAACACATACCCATGTTGTTCCAGAGCCAACTGTATATGTAATATATACACACATGCATCTGTCTGCTATATACCATATTTTTAAAATCTGTTTATCCACTGATAGACATTAGGGTTATTTCCATGTCTTGGCTGTTGTATTAAGACTATTGATTTTCAAGGCCACCAGGAGTTGGGGGAAGGGAGTGTGGAATTAGGGCAAGTTTAAATGCCACAAAACTTGCTGTTCTTACTGAGAGTCAGATGATTTTATTTAGATAAAATGCTTCTTAGGTTAATTGTAAGCCTTTGGTTAATTTCTAGTTGTGAAAAAATTTGATCTTGATATTTTTTGCCAGTGTTCTTTTTTTAATTTTTTAAGTTTATTTATATTCACGGCTGTGCTGGGTCTTTGTTGTTACACACGGTCCTTCTCTAGTTTTGGGGAGCAGAGGCTACTGTCTCGTTGCGACGTGCAGGCTTCTTACTGCGGGGGCTTCTCTTGTTGTGGAGCATGGGCTCTAGGCACACAGGCTTCAGGAGTTGTGGCCCACGGGCTCTAGAGTGCTGGCTCAGTAGTTGTGGCGCATGAGCTTAGCTGCCTTGCAGCATGTGCGATCTTCCCAGACTAGGGATTGAACCCATGTCTCCTGCATTGGCAGATAGATTCTTATCCACTGTACCACCAAGGAAGTCCTTGCCAGTGTTCTTGTAGCTTTAATGGAGGAAAGAATTTTTGGTGGTTCTTACTCTGCCTTTCTGGGACTATTTATGTTTTCTGAAGATATTCTGAGGTTTTCTTCTCTTTGTATATATTCCTCTCAGGGAATGCTTTCTGTCCTCCCCATTTGATTTAGAACTCATCTTTTATGTTGGGGGATTTTTAAAATATCACGTTTTCTTGTGTTTAAGAGTGAGGGACTAAAAAACTTATTGGAAGCTTTGCAGTATTAGCTCTTTCAACCATGATCTTTGTTGTAGGATTATCTGGTGGATATTTGAAACAGATAAAACCCTGCTACCTTCCCCAACTAACTTACGAAGATGAAGGAAGCAGAAAACTAGATTGAGTCATTGTCAAAATCCCAGGCTTTTATTGCTCCATCAATGAACAGAAAGAAACATTCAGGGAGCAAATAATTTCAGTCTTCTTTAAACTCTACCAGAGAATAAGAAAGATAAGTATGTTATCTTGATAACATACCAAACTAATAATCCTGACACTAAACTGACAAGGATACAAGAAAAGATAATTATAGCCAATCTCACTCATGAATATAGGTGCAAAAATATTATATAAAATTAGCCAACTGAATCTAGCAAAATAGAAAAGCAGATATAATATAAAAAGCCTTTATATAAGAAATGTCAAGTGAGTCTAACATTAGGAAACTAATCAAGGTAATTTTAATTAATGTAATCTGTTAGCTTAATTCTGTAATGTAAGTTTCTTACATAATTATGTGAATAGAATGTGAATAGAAAGAGGGAGGTGGGAGCGGGGATCGGGATGGGGAATACGTGTAAATCCATGGCTGATTCATATCAATGTATGACAAAGCCCACTGAAATGTTGTGAAGTGATTGGCCTCCAACTAATAAAAAAAAAAAAAAAAAGAATGTGAATAGAATTCCTAAAAACTACACTATACTGAGGAAAACATTTTTTTTTTTTCAGAAAAAAACTGTGTAGCTATGTTTATTTCTACATCCAATAATGTATAGTAATTATCACATAATATTAGTGATGACAACTTCTGCATTAAAACGGTGATTTTAGGTCAGAATTTCATCTGCATCTTGAAAGACTTTTATTTGAAAGCTGTCTGTTAAGTGATATTTAATATAAGTCAAGCATCATAAAGTAAAAGTCCTAACCAGCAGTTCATTTTCCAGTTCTTTTTTATAGGATTAAATTCAAACTTACATGAAATGATGGGCATCCATTAGTGTAGTATTTGGAATGATTGTATTCTTTCTATATTATTTATCAATAGAATGGGAATCACAAGTCATCTGATAAATAAATCCTGTGAGACTTCTGGAGTATTTTAATAGCTTTTACTTCATTTAATAGTGCTTGAAATAACTGCCATCCACTATGAGATAAGTTTCCCTGGTTATAGACTTTTTTTATTTCAAGTTACTTGTATTACTTTGTAATTAGCTTTGTGAATTGCTCTTTATTCTTTTTAATGTATACACAATAGTCTTAAGTAGATTGTTGAAAGTTGGAGATTATGTATCTGTAAATGAAGAAGGCATGTAATTTAACAGTGGATTTGAATTAATACTATTGATTGCTTAAAGGAGAAGGTCCTATCATATAGAATAATAATGGTGTCTGATACTTGTGTATGCTTGATGGTCTTAAACATGCTTTCATATATGAAGGTACTATTATGATGTAATCAGATTACATAACGCTATTCATCATACCATTTGTTTCTGAATCTGGAGAGTCATGATAAAAACTGTGAGTGCTCTGTTGGTTGTAGACAGTGTTGGCACACTCTTGCTTTGTTCTTATCTATGATAGCTTAAAGATTGAAAATGTATAAGTAGATGAACTTCTGTATATTAAGGAATTTCCATTACCTGAAGAAAATAATTCTTAAGAGTTCATATGAATATGAAAGTTTATAGAATAGTAATTACAAATGAGGGAATGTGAAGAGAAGGGATTTAAATTTTGTTCTTCACTCTTTGATTATGGACTATGCTGCCGGGTCCTTTCCAAACTTAGAATCTTTTATAGAGAATTATATTTGGTGCTTGCAACATTCTCACTCAGACTCTGATGACAACTTTTGAGTGACTAGGAATACGTGGAAACATGTATATTTGTGTGTAATATATGTGTGTATGTTCCCGAATAAGATGATGCTGGTGAGGGAAAAATGGGAAACAGGACTTTGTCAAAGACCTTAAATGAGAATGATGAATCTAGATTAGTTACTGTGGAAATAGCTTTGATATGTGTGTTAACTTTATCTTTGAACGTCTATAAAATTAAACTGGTTTCTGAGTTTAGTTGGAAAAGGAGATTGAGAGATTTAAATAGAACTACTTGATGCTGTTTTCTTTCAGTAGTACAGCAGAGATTTAAAATCTTGAAAACTAAAGAGAAAATGAAATGCAGCCATCTAGTGGCTGCAACTTTAAAAGCTCTAAGCATAGAAAGCATGAACTCACATAAAAATCTCTCAAGGGTCATTATTAGTTATTCAAGCTAATCATTGCTTATCACACAAAGGAGAAACATACATTTGTTTTACTAAATATTTAAATAAAATTTTAATGAGGAGGGAAAACCTTGTATATGACAGTTGAACTTTATGTAAATATTCTCAGAGGTCAGTTGAACTAGCATAACATTATAGTAAGCTATATACATTTTCAGTTGTAATGTGTATTAATTATAAAATTCCAGTAGTGCTTTTAAAATACATGTATATTCTGAAACATCACTGAATAATATCTAGACCTCTCTCGCTTATATAAATGAACCTATTATGATGGTTGACGTACAGGTTTAGTTGCTCATTAAATTTTAGTCATTGTTGGCTTATAAATTTTAATGATGCAGAAATGAACTGTTTTCTAGGAGCAAGATAATGCTGTACAAAATATGCACAAGAAAGTAGAAAAATTAGAAGCTGAACACATGGAGTGCTCTGACCTCTTACGGCGACAAACAAGTGAGCTTGAATTTAGTACTCAACGAGAGGAACGTCTTAGAAAAGAGTTTGAGGTATATTTTTTCATTTTTTTATAGCATATGTATGTTATCCAGTTAGTAATTTAAGGTCAGAGAAAGTTTTTCTCTGCAATAGAATATAGTATTTTGACATTTATTTATATTGAATATTGGCTTCCTTAAAAACTTTTGTATCTGAATACATTTTATTTTGCTCCTAATTAAAAAATATTCGTTTAAAACAATTGTCCTGAAATATTTGGAAGGTTAGAATGTAACTGTTTACATTATAGCGTTGGGGAAGCAACGCAGGAAAAGATTTTGTACACCTAATATTAAATTCTCATTTTGAGTGTTTGAATCCTGTGTAGCTGCTTAGTTTTGTGAAATGCTTTTCAAGTTAGACTTTAGATGGGAAAGAAGCATCAATTTAAGAATAAAAAATGTGATTTTTATGAGTAAATGATACTGATAATCCTTTAATCTTGAGAGATATCTAACTTATTTGCTAATTTTAAAAAATGATTTTCTTTTTCTTTGCGGGAAATTATTTCAATAGATAAAGAACTCTTAAACATAATTTATAGTTCTTATAAGGTAAATAAACATTTATAAAGAGTATTTAATGATAAAATGCTGAAGGTGCTCTTGTTAAACTCACTTCTGTCATTTAACATTGTGCCAAGAATTTTAGCCAAAAATATATATAAAAATAAGAACAATGATAAGAATTATAATTTTTGGAAAGAGGTATGATTCTTATTATTTTCAGATAACATGGTAATAACCCTCAATGGTCAAGAAAATCAACTTTGAAATTATTGATGCCAGTAAGAACATTCAATAAGAAGGTCAAGAAGAAAATAATATATAAGAATTATGTTTACATCTTACATACCAGCAATAATCAGAGAATAAGATACTATAAATGTTTTTGTTACAATGACAAAATAGGAATACAGCTAACAACAAGTACATTAAAATTATGAATTGTAACTGAGAGTCTTAAGAGAAAATGGTGAAACATTTTGGAAACACTTAACAGTGTACTGATATGAATCCTCCCTAAATTATTATTATGGGTTAAAGCAGTTCCAGTAAAATATTCAGTGCAGGGCTTCCCTGTTGGCTTAGTGGTAAAAAATCTGCCTGCCAATGCAGGAGACACAGGAATGGAAAGTATAAAGGCCAGGAGATGTGAATGTGCTTGAAAAGTTTGAGGAACAGCAAGTAGGCCATTGTGGTTGAAATGTATTGAACAAGAGAGGAGATTAGTAGGATATATTGAATGGTAGGTAGATTTTTTTTTTTTTTTTGATAGTTGAGTGCAGTTTATTACACCGGCAGGTCCAAGGCAGAGTCTCCTCTTAGCCAAGAACCCCGACGGTAGGTAGATGTTATACAGTCTTGAAGGTCTTTTGGAATTGTGTAAGAACTTTGGCTTTCTTTCTGAGATGTAAAGATGTTGGGCAGTTTTGAGGAGAGGAGTAACATGTCCCCTCTGATTTGTCTGTTTACTCTTTGGAAGACAGATTGTAAGAGGCCACTTAGGAAACTATTAAAATAATCAGAGATTGTGGTGTTTTAGACCAAAGTAGTGGTAGAGGAGGTGGTCAGATTTTGTATGTGTTTTTAGAAGACAGAACCAGTAGGGTTTGCAGACTCACTGGACCTGGCTTGTGAGAGAAAAAGAAAGGGATTAAAAGATAATGCCAAAGATTTTGGCTTGAGCCTTTGGGGAATGATGCTGCTGTTTACTCAACGTGGCCAAGGATGCAAGTGGAGTAAATTTGGGAAAGGCACGGAGTTTGGTTTTAGATAACGTTAAATTGGGCATGCCCATTAGACATCCATTTGGAGATGCTGAGTAGCACTCACATACAAGTATTGGTCTTGGGGAAACCTTACTGTAGAGCAAGGAGATGTGCTGAATCTTTCATTGGCAACTGGGGAAATGTTACAGTCTATAGGTGTTTTCTCTTTGTTTCTTGAGTTTCTACAAGGAGTGATCTGCCAGTTTCCTCTTTGGTGGTTATTAAATGGAAGAAGGAAATGGAGGAAAAATCTGTGTATCATTCTTTTCAGTGTACAGAATTTCCCTTGGTTTCCCTTTTGTGTACCAGCTCTCCTACTCCTGATCTGCCCACCTCGTGTCTCTCCATGTCCAACCTGGGTTCAGATTGACATTTTCCAGGTAATAAACCTCCAGTTTGTGAGTTTCTGTAGTGGTTAGAGAGGTGTAGTTGTAGGGCTAGTTAAGGTGGGGAGGTGGATGCCTGGAGGTTAAATTTTTCATACTGATGATATTAAAAACTTTGTTGAGATAATTTGCATGCTACAAATTCACCCATTTATAGTGTACAATTCAGTGGTTTTTAGTATATTCACAGAGCTGTACAACTATCACTACAGTTTATTTGAATGTGTTTTCATCACGTCAGTAAGAAACTCCACACCCAAGAGCTATCACTGTCCTCTTCCCTATCCTCTCATCCCTAAAAAGCCATTAATCTGTTTCTATATATTTGTCTGCTCTCATTCTCCTCTTCTCCCAACCTCTCATCCTAAAAAGACATTAATCTACTTCTGGTTCTATAGCCTGTTCTGGACATTTCATATTAATAGAATCATACAGTATGTGGTCTTCTGTAAGTTTTTTCACTTAGCACGATGTTTTTAGGATTCATCCATGTTGTATCACATGTTAGCACTTCATTCCTCTCTATTACTGTATAGATGTAAGATCACATTTTGTGTATCCTTTCATCAGGAGATAGACATTCATGTTGTTTTCACTTCTTGACTATTATGAATAATGCCTCCATGGACATCTGTGTACAGTGTTTTGTGTGGACGTGTCTTTAGTTTCACCTTGGAGTGCAACTGCTGGGTGACACGATAATGCTATTTTTAAATTTTGGGAAACTGTCAGACTCTTTTACACAGTGAGAGTACTGTTTTTCATTTCCACCAGCAATCTATGAGGGTTCCAGTGTCTTCAGATGCTCACCAACACTTGCTATTATCATTATTTCCAACTATAACCACTTTAGCGGATGTATAATGGTATCTTGTGGTTTTGCTTTGCATTTCTCTGGTCACTAATGATGTTGAATATCATTTCATGTGCTTATTGGTCATTTGTATATCATTGGGGAAATATCTATTCAGGTCCATTATACATTAAAAAAAAAAAAAATTGGGACCGGCACCAACTTCCAGCCAGTAGTGGACCGCCCCCCCCCCCCCCCATGCTCGCAGGTAAGCCCCCCCCCTTTTTTCAGTCCAGACAGCAGAGCTCTTTAGTGCCCCGGGGCAGCGACAGGGAAACCGAAGAAAAAGAACAGCCAGCTGCGGCAGAGTTGCAGTGGGAGCATTGTCTGGGCGCCAAGGTCCCGTCTTACCCGCAAAACAAACTTTTTCACCCCTTCCTCTTGAGGAGTGCCAAGTCCCGGTGCGCTGGAGCCGAGGGTCGGGCCCGTTATACATTTTAATAATTTATTTATGCTCTATGATTGTAAGATGTTAATAATAAGGAAAATGGGGTATAGGTTCCTTATTAATAATAAGAAACTCTCAATAACAATGCCAAATATGAACTTGGCAAAGATAAATTACTCATACTCTTACCACATGTGGTCTTATTTTATATAAGGCTAAAGAAAAAAAATTGAAAGTGAGATTATATTTTAAGTAATATTTTTAGCTTGTTTTTTGTGCTGAAAATTTTTTTTGAGGCAGAAGACTCAGAAAGTATAATCATATTTTATATTATCATTTTTAATATGTGTTTGTAGATAGCTTATTAGAAAAGAATTAGAACAGGGTTAAAGTTCTAAATATACTTAGAATTAAAAAAATCATTTAGAAGTCACCTTAGGATGCTATAAAAGTCTATGATCATCACTAAAAACATTTTAATTGCCTCTAGGTATGAAGAAGTGCTAGGTAACAGTGATTTTTGTGGATAAGGTTCTTAATAAGTCAGTTTTGACTCAATTGAGAAAATGTCTAATGCCTAACCTTTAGGATTTGTTTTTGGATAACTCAGAATTGATTTTTTTTCTTGCAAAATGCTTACTTGCCCCAATGTCTTATTTTTAAATTGATTAATGTTACAAATATAAAACTTTTTTAGGCTAGTTTTACATTGAGATTTTTCTTAGCTACTCTGTGGATACTTTTGATAATCCCAGGTCTCTACTTTTGGAGAATTTGAAGCTTTGAGGGTGTCCAAAGAGTCTCTATTTTTATTCTATTTTTTAAGAATTTTCTAAATGGACTTTGCCAACAAAGGTCCATATAGTCAGAGCTATGGTTTTTCCAGTAGTCATTTGTGGATGAGAGAGTCAGACCATAAAGAAGGCTGAGTGCTGAAGATTGACACTTTTGAACTGTAGGGCTGGAGAAGAGTCTTGAGAGTCCCTTGGACAGCAAGGAGGTCAAACCAGTCAGTCCTAAAGGAAATCAACCCTGAATGTTCTTAGGAAGGACTGATGCTCAAGCTGAAGCTCCAAAACTTTAGACAACTGATTCAAAGAGCCAGCTTATTGGAAAAGACCCTGATGCTGGGAAAAATTGAGGGCAGGAGGAGAAAAGGGTGACAGAGGATGAGATGGTTGAATGGCATCATTGACTCAACGGACATGAGTTTGAGCAAACTCTGGGAGATAGTGAAGGACAGGGAAGCCTGGTGCGCTGCAGTCTTTGGGGTCACAAAGAGTCAGACATGACTGATGACTGAACAGCAACAAAGTGAACAAGTGTAGTCCTCTCACTTATCTATGCTTCTTCATGTTTAGACACCTTACAGATTTCTGCTTTATATTTAAGTGAATGTATTTTATATTGGCTGTTTGACAAGAAGATGACATAATGAAGGAGAAGTTAAATTTCTAGAGAGCAGTTTATGTTAGTTTTACATTCTGTTATGACTGTGCGGGTGAGCACATGTGCATAGAGTCCTTAAGAACTAGTAATTCAAGGTACAAAGATCAAATTGCCAACATCCTCTGGATCATCGAAAAAACAAGAGTTCCAGAAAAACATCTATTTCTGCTTTATTGACTATGCCAAAGCCTTTGACTGTGTGGATCACAAAAAAACTGTGGAAAACTCTTAAAGAGATGGGAATCAGACCACCTGACTGCCTCTTAAGAAACCTGTATGCAGGTCAGGAAGCAACAGTTAGAACTGGACATGGAACAACAGACTGGTTCCAAATTGGGAAAGCAGTACATCAAGGCTGTATATTGTCACCCTGCTTATTTAACTTCTTTGCAGAGTACATCATGCAAAATGCCAGGCTGAATGAAGCACAAGCTGGAATCGAGATTGCTGGGAGAAATATCAGTAACTTCAGATATGCAGATGACACCACCCTTATGGCAGAAAGTGAAGCACTAAAGAGCCTCTTTTTTTTTTCTCTAATATGTTCTGAAAACAAAGCTATGAAAACACACTACATAACTATTCTTTTTTTTTTTCCCCATTTATTTTTATTAGTTGGAGGCTAATAAGTGAAAGAGGAGAGTGAAAAGCTGGCTTAAAACTCAACATTCAGAAAACTAAGATCATGGCATCTGGTCCTATCACTTCATGGCAAATAGACGGGGAAACAGTGGAAACAGTGAGACTTTATTTTTTGGGGCTCCAAAATCACTGCAGATGGTGACCGTGGCAATGAAATTAAAAGATGTTTGCTCCTTGGAAGAAAAGCTATGACCAACCTAGACAGCACATTAAAAAGCAGAGATGTTACTTTACCAACGAAAGTCCATCTAGTCAAAGCTATGGTTTTTCTAGTAGTCATGTATGGATGTGAGAGTTGGATTCTAAAGAAAGCTGAGCGCCGAAGAATTGATGCTTTTAAACTGTGGTGGTTGGAGAAGACTCTTGAGAGTCCCTTGGACTGCAAGGAGATCTTACCAGTCAATCCTAAAGGAAGTCAGTCCTGAATATTCATTGGAAGGACTGATGCTGAAGCTGAAACTCCAATCCTTTGGCCACCTGATGTGAAAAACCGACTCACTGGAGAAGACCCTGATGCTGGGAAAGATTGAAGGCAGGAGGAGAAGAGGATGACAGAGGATGAAATGGTTGGATGGCATCACCAACTCAATGGACATGAGTTTAAGCAAGCTCTGGGAGTTGGTGATGGACAGGGAAGCCTGGCGTGCTACAGTCCATGGAATTGCAAAGAGTTGGACACGATTGAGCGACTGAAGTAAAGTGATAATCATATCATGGTTTGGGTGAACTTCGGGAGTTGGTGATGGACAGGGAGGCCTGGAGTACTGCAGTTCATGGGGTCACAAAGAGTCGGACACGACTGAGTGACTGAACTGAATCAGTGTTATTTTTAAAAAAGGATTAATATAAAATCAAATAATAGTAAAGAGCAAAATTGTTAAAATTTTAATTTAACAGAGCACATTATTTAATGTTAGTAATAGCAAACTAAATCAACTAGACATTTGCCCTAATAAATGATTTAAATTTTATTGACGCTTTAGCAGTTACATTTCATGAAAAGGTGATTTTTTATGTGCCTTGGCTAAAGAAGTTTATATATATGTGGCTTAATCATCTTAACGTGGATCAATGGTTTCTTAGATTAAAAAAACAAAACAAAACAAACTCCCAATCCAATTTTCTGAATGTGGTGCTGGGTACCAGAGAACCAAGGGAAAAGTGAACTGGAAAAGGAAATATCTGTAGCTTTTATAATCCTCTTTACAACTAGGGGAGGTTTTTTTTTTTTTTTTATCATGGGAAATAAGCTTAACTCAATAAGAAAAGAGAAAAGAGAAGATGCAAACCTAATTTTGAGAGAACTGAAGAATCTCATGAAGATTATAGAGGAGAGAGAACAGTGTTTGCAAATAAATTCTGAATTGCTCCTGTCAGTCATATTCGATATTATGGTAAAATAAAGAAGGGTAGAGTGTAGCGTTTTCCTTTATACGTATACTATACTCAAGTGAAAAAGGAAAAGAAAGTGGATCTCACCTATCGTATTGTCCATGAAAACAACCTTATATGAATCGTCTGTTTCAAGGCATCGTGTGTTTGTAGCCATGATTTTTAAACTTATTTGTAAATGTTGATTACCAACTATAAATGATAAGTAATGAAATCACCTGGGTTATACTATTGTGCTTATAAGTATTATACATTTTTGTATCTATGTTCATAATGGATTTTAAAACCAGAAATTTTAAAGTAAAGATGATTTTAAAGATGCTAAATTAATTTATTACCCTGCCGATCAGAATTTATGGCTTGTAAATTCTGTTCCTTAGAGATTTTGACTTTTCAAGATATCTTTTTTGATAATGTAAAATACTTTGAGATCCTCAGTTTAAGAACTCCAAGTATAGTAACTACTCTTGATTTCTCCCACACAGGTAATATTATAGTTAATTGTTAACACACATATAATTTATTATTTACAACCACTAAAATATAATATATATACTTACCTTTAAAGTAACCATTATAGAATTAATCAGCCCATTGGAATCATCTTCTTGAAGATGGATTATTACTGTATTGGTTACTTCTAGAAGTATTCATTAATAGAAAATATCAGGTGATAAAATGTGAAACGAAAGTTAAATAAACAACCACTTTCTATTTACACAGCTATTGACATTCTGGGGTAAATTTTGTAGAGCTGTTTTTTGGAAACAATACTGTATAGCACACTACTGAAAAATCTCTGATTAGCGGGTACTTGTGTGGTTTTTCCTCCCTTCTTTTTCTTGATGTCCATTTTAGTAGACTTCATGTCATATATGAAGGTTTTTCTGCTTGACTGATCCCTTTAAGTTCATGTATAATCCTCAAGACTAGATATACTTGAGGAGGCAAGAATGTATAATAGTAGGAACTGTTTTTGCCCAGTCTCAGCAAATTCATTGTATGCATGTTTTCATAACTTTTGTGAAACTTTGGAGCAGGCCTGTGGAAGCCATGGGAGTGGATGTGATGTGGAGAACAAATATGGACTGGATGTGTTTGGTTAGTTCTGCTGCTGAACTGGAACTGGCTCATGTCCTATGTTATGATAGAATAACGTTTTCTGTGTATGTTACCTTCTTCAAAGAATGAACCCTCACTTTTCTTAAGTGGAGCAGATTATCTAATTGAGTTTATTGTGATTAATGAGATATAAATCATAAAATAAAAAAAAAATTGGGTACAATGAACAGTAGAATTTACTGGAATAAAAATCTCCTGACAGTATATTGAAGTCAGAAAGGATGTGACAACCAGCTAATAAATGATAAAATATGTGATCATTTTTTGTCACATGAAGAACTCTGATGTTCAGAGTACTAGGGAACAGACAGTACATAGTATAATCTTTGTATTACAAGCAAACTTCTATATAGTTAAGTTTGCCGGTGGTGTATATGAGTTTGTGTTGGATTTTGTACTTTGATCTGAATTCTCTTATGCTTTCTGCTCTTGCTTTTCTGATTATATTATGATGGGAGACTAACAGAGAGTCAGATTATGATTGTTAATGTTAGTTCTGTAGGTGATACTGGAGAAATATATTTGTGAACAGCAAGTTGATGTTCCTCTAGCACCCTCTGCTGGATATAAGAATTAATTCACCAGACTAGAAGATTTAAAAAAAAAATTTTTTTTGTTAGAAGGGAATGGCTACCCACCCCAGTATTCTTGCCTGGAGAACTCAATGGATAGAGGAGGCTGGCAGGCTACAGTCCATGGACTCGCAGAGAGTCAGACATGACTGAGCGACTAACGATTTAATTATGTCTGTCAACAAAATGCACTCTTTGAAGAAATTTGTTTAAAGATATGAAGTTTTTTTGCTGTCTTTACTGATTGTTTTAGTAATAATAAACAGTTTATAAATTTTTCTTCTGGTGTTTCATTTAAAATAGCAAAGTATGAAACGTGATCTTTGGTTTATTATTTCAACCTGTTTGATTTTGGTTTCAGTTCAGTTCAGTCGCTCAGTCGTGTCCAACTCTTTGCGACCCCATGGACTGTACCTCGCCAGGCTCTGCTGTCCATGGGATTCTCCAGGCAAGAATACTGGAGTGGGTTGCCACTGCCTTCTCCAATTGACTTTTGGGGTAAAATCAGATAAATTAATATGACAATAGTACATGAAAAATGAAGACTTATATTGTTGACTCTTATCATGGAAACACTGAATAGTCTGTATTTTAGTAAAATATAACACTTGATAAAATTATGTGGATGCCATTTGAATATGAAAGAATATTTTAATATTTTAGACTGGTTTCTTCTATTTGCCCTCTGTTAGCTTTTTGCCTGTTTTGATCTTTATTCTCAGTGTCTGTGAATTATTTCCTTGACACTAGTTAGACTTCTGGCTTGCAGAACCTAACACAACTATTTTGAATATTGAGAAAGTTGACTTAGCTCTTCAAGGACAGGAACTTCATCTTGTGGCATTACATTGAAAGAAATTTTTTTTTTACTAGTGTTGGCCCAACCTAGGGTAATACTGATTTTAATCTGTCTAACCATAAGAATCGTTCTGCTCTAGTATATACCATGCTTTATACCAGCAAGCAGTGGGGAACCCTTGTTCTAAGGATTCAAAGTCAGTGTTGAGGGGAATTCTTTAACAGAAATCAAGAAGCTGGACATAGACGGCTGTCACTTCTTTGAAATGTCATTAGTTCTTGCACTTAAGGATTCTTTTTTTTTTTATTGAAATATAATTTGTGTATCATTGACTACACCTTTTTAAAGTATGCACTCAGGGTTATGAAACCATTACTGCTGTCTGGCTCCAGAACATCCTTATCACCCCAATAAGAAACTTTATGCCCATTAGCAGTCAGTGCTCATTCCTCCCTTCCCATCTCCCCAGCTACTGGAAACAACTTTCTGTCTCTATGGATTTGCCTGGTTTGCCTATTCTGGCCATTTCATATAAATGATGTTATTTAATATGTAGTTTTTTGTATCTGGTATCTTTCACTTGAAGTATGTTATCAAGGTTAAACTCTGTTGTGGCATGTGTTGTTATGTAGTTCATTTTTAATGGCCAAATGATATTCCATTGTGGGAATATAGCATGTTTCATTTCTCCATTCATCAGTTGATGGGCACTTGGGTTTTTTTTTTTTCACCTTTTGGTGTTTAGACTCTGAACTGTAGCAGGCATTATGGGAATGTGCTTTGCTCAAAGAAAAGTATATTCATTTCTTCTCCACAGACTGCTTGATTAGTTTTTAGATTATCCTGTTTTTATGTATGTCCTTTCTGGTTGTGATATATTACCAGCTCTGTCTATATGCAGAAAAAGAAAAGACAGGAGAGAAGAGGAAAAATCAAATTAATCAAGCCAAACATTTAAAAAACCTTCAGCTAAGGCTAAATGATAGAGTAAGTATAATGAATAGAGACATTTCTAGCCCAAATTTTATCTAACAAAGGAAATTAAATTAGTAGTGTCTTTCTCTGTCACTGATGAACTGTCTATATTTGACAGAATCCTAGGTGTGACTCTTCTTTACTAGTATTATCCTGAGACATGTGCAGCATGGTGGTCCCATAGCCTAGTCGCACGGCCCTAACTAATAAATTAGACTTTGTCACAATGAAAACTTTTATGTGAAAGACACTGATATTAAGGAATAAAAAGATAAGCTGTAGACAATATTTGGGAGTAAATATTTGCAAATCACATATCCAACAAATGACTTGTATCCAGATTATATAATAAATTCTCAAAATTCAATAAGAGAAAAAACAACCCAATTAAAAAATGAGGAAAAGATTTAAGCAGAAACTTCACCAGAGAAGATGTACAGATGGTAAGTAAACATATAAAAAGATGCTCAGTGTCATTAGTTATTAGGAAAATAAAAATTGAGACTAAAATGAGATACCATTATGTTCCTATTTGAATGTCTAACCCTGGCCCCCAGATAACTCAAAAGAATACCATGCCACCATGGTCAAGTGTTGGTGAAATTAGAAACAATTTGCAAAACAGTTTGGCAGTTTCATAAAACATTAATGTACACCTACCATCTGACCCAGTCATTCTGTCCCTCACTGTTGACCCCAGAGAAACAAAAGATAAAGATTTATACACAAACGTTCATAGCAGGTTGGTTTGTATAGCCC
This sequence comes from Dama dama, assembly GCF_033118175.1. Taxonomy (NCBI): domain Eukaryota; kingdom Metazoa; phylum Chordata; class Mammalia; order Artiodactyla; family Cervidae; genus Dama; species Dama dama. The sequence continues at coordinate 37,472,480 of NC_083709.1, read as the reverse complement.
AAACTGGAAACAGGTTCAAATGTCCATCAGTTGGTGAACTGAGAAACCAGATGTGATGTATCAACCCAGTGGAACACTTTAACAACAGAAGGTGAACTGTTAATATGTGCAACCACGTGAATGAAATGAATAATTGTGTGAGAAGAAAGAAGCCAGACAATAAAGAGTGTGCACTCTATGATTCAATTTATATTGAATTCTGGAAAACAGGAAATGATCTGTAGTGACTAAAAGCAGATCATTGGTCACTTGAGGATGTGGATAAGGTAGTGAGGGCATGGATGAAGAGATTACCAAAGGACACAAGGAATTTTTTAGGGGTGATGGAAATATTTTTCTGTCTTGATTATGGCAATGATTTTGTGTGGGTGTGTGTATATATGTATATATATACACACATTAAGGTATATACACAAAACTTACCAAGTTCTACACTTTCATTATGTGTAATTTATTATTTTTTTATGTGTAATTTATTATATGTAAAGTATTACTTAGTGAAGAAAAGAAGGCAAGCTCTGGAGCATTCTTCCTGAGCATGATTTTCACAGTATGACTTTTACACTCTTGCAAATAAAAAAATGAGGCTATAGTAATATAAAGTGTTAATTACAATGTAGTGGCCTCTATTCAATTTAAATACCAATGTTTATGAGTTTAAACTTTTAATGTTTTCAGGCAACTACTCTGAGAGTGAGGAAATTAGAAGAAAATATTGAAGCAGAAAGAGCAGCACATTTGGAATCGAAATTTAATTCTGAAATTATTCAGGTACAATGTAAACAACATTTTTTGTGTGGATCTTATTAAGCTAGGAAAAACAGCATTATGTTCAGAGAGCTAAGGTGTGCATTTTGAACAGGTAACATATGGATAAGACCCATGTTTTACTATATACTATATAGTTGATGATAGTCTTTATTAGGAAGGAGCTGGCACTCTACACCCCACAGACTGAATCTCACCCACGACGTGTGCTTGTGAAGTTTTATCTTGTGTGTGGTGGCTTTGTGCTGCATTGGCAAAGTGGAGTAGTTGCAACAGAGACCTCACAGTCTGCAAAGTCTCATATGTTTGCCATCTGGCCTGTTACAGGAAGATTCGCTCATAAGAATGTTCTTTTTATCAACAGTCAAGGCATGATTTCTTTTTGAAACCATTTAAAAATATGCACTTTTATATTGAGAGCTGAAGGTATAAAGGTGAATGAGCTGCTTTTGAGACTTAAACATTCCATTACCAGAGATCCTATGTACCTCTGTTTTGATATAAAGGTAGAAATATGAAATACTGTAGTACTATGGGAGCATAATAAAAAGAAGGAGTAAATCTGAGAGGAGAATTGATTGAAGGCATCTTAAGGAAAGTGTGCTTTTCCCTAGGGCTTAGAGAACGAGAAGGAACTTGGAAGATTAGTAAAGGCATTTTAGCTGCAGGTTGTCAAACTACTGCCATGGACCAAGTCTTACCTGTGACCTTTGTTGTAAATAGTTTTATGTAAAGTTGCATTAAGTTGAAGTTCTGGGGACTTTCCTGGATGTTTCTTTCCTTTTCAACTCGGGGTGTGCGGGTTCAGTCCTTGGTAGGGGACCTAAGATTCCACATGCCTCATGGCCAAAAAACTAAAACATAAAATAGAAGCAATATTGTAACAAATTCAACAAAGACTTTAAAATTAGTTCCACATAAAAATAAATTTTTTAAAAGTCCCGAGTTCCATCATTTAATTTGGATTTTAAAAAAAGACTTGGACTTTCCCCTGTATTAAAATTTAATTAATAGGATTTGCAGAGTTTTATCTTAGTATTTAAACAAGTCTTAACATGAGATGCAACTAATTTCGTAAGAATTTTATAATGGGCTTTTTTACTTTTATCTTTAATGAAATGCCATTTACTCACAAAATTCTCAGGCCCATATGTTTGAGTGTACCTGTATGTAAAGCAAATTTATGTAAGTTTTAAGCTTAATTTTTAGAAAAAATGATTGGATTCCTCAAAATAGCATTAATAAGCAATAAGGCTGAAGTTAATTCATGTAAGAAATTGAATTCAAATTTGTTTTTCATAACAGTTGTATAACCAGTTATATATAGTTATTAGCTATAATAATTGTTACATGTATATTTTCACTCATGTTAAAAGTTGATATTTGATACTCAGCTTAGTACTATAGCTTAGAAAAAAACCAAAAATGTATATTTGAATCATGTATTTCTAAATATTCACATGTGTTTTCATTGAGGTACACCCAGTAAACTTCAATTTCAGACTAGTTTAAAAGCAAATGAGACAACTAAGTTGTAATTAATCACCATCTTATCATAAACTGTAGTTAAAAATATGCTTGAAGTACTCTGTTATTAAATTTGTTTAGATATTATGTCGTAAAAATGGGAAAGCAGATTCGAAAGAGCTGACTCAGAATTGTTTGTCTACTTTCAGTTGGATTGATTTATCATTTGTGATTGAATGTACATGCTTTCTGAAAGAACATACCAATGTAGGTAGAAGAAATATTTCCTCGACATGTTATTTTACTTATAAACACTGAATTTAGACATCAGTCAGTTCAGTTGCTCAGTTGTGTCCAACTCTTTGTGACCCCATGGACTGCAGCACGCCAGGCTTCTCTGTCCTTCAGCAACTCAGAGCTTGCTCAAACACACGTCCATCGAGTTGGTGATGCCATCCAACCATCTCATCCTCTGTTGTCCCCTTCTCCCCCTGCCTTCAGTCTTTCCCAGCATCAGGGTCTTTTCCAATGAGTCAGTTCTTCGCATCAGTTGGCCAAAGTGTTGGAGTTTCAGCTTCAGCATCAGTCCTTCCAATGAATATTCAGGATTGATTTCCTTTAGGATTGACTGGTTGGATCTCCTTGCAGTGCAAGGAACTCTCAAGAGTCTTCTCCAACACCACAGTTCAAAACGTCAATTCTTTGACGCTTATATTTCTTTGTGGTCCAACTCTCACATCCATACATGACTACTAGAAAAACCATGGCTGTGACTAGACAGACCTTTGTTGGCAAAGTAATGTCTCTGCTTTTTAATGTGCTGTCTAGCTTGTTCAGAGCTTTCTTTCAAGGAGCAAGCGTCTTATAATTTCATGGCTGTAGTCACCATCTGCAGTGATTTTTGGAGCCCAAGAAAATAAAATCTGTCACTGTTTCCATTGTTTCTCCGTCTATTTACCATGAAGTGATGGGACTGGATGCCATGATCTTAGTTTTCTGAATGTTGAGTTTTAAGCCAGCTTTGTCACTCTCCTCTTTCACTTTCATCAAGAGGCTCTTTAGTTCTTCGCTTTCTGCCATAAGGATGGTGTCATCTGCATATCTGAGGTTATTGATATTTCTCCCAGCAATCTTGATTGCAGCTTGTGCTTCATCCAGCCCTGAATTTCACATGATGTAATCTGCAAAGAAGTTAAATAAGCAGGGTTACAACATACAGCCTTGATGTACTCCTTTCTCAATTTTGAACCAGTCTATTGTTTTATGTCCAGTTCTATTGCTTCTTGACCTGCATACAGATTTCTCAAGAGGCAGGTCAGGTGGTCTGGTATTCCCATCTCGTTAAGAATTTTCCACAGTTTGTTGTGATCCACACAGTCAAAGGCTTTATTGTAGTCAATGAAGCAGAAATAGATGTTTTTCTGGAATTCTCTTGCTTTTGCTATGATCCAAAGGATGTTGGTAATTTGATCTCTGGTTCCTCTGCCTGTTCTAAATCCAGCTTGAACATTGCAAGTTCTTAGTTCACGTACTTTTGAAGCTTAGCTTGGAGAATTTTGAGCATCACTTTACTAGTGTGTGAGATGAGTGCATTTGTGAGGTAGTTTCTTTGGCATTGCCTTTCTTTGGGATTGGAATGAAAACTGACCTTTTCCAGTCCTGTGCCACTGCCGAGTTTTTAAATTTGCTGGCATATTGAGTGCAGCACTTTCACAACATTATTTTTTAGGATTTGAAATAGCTCAGCTGGAATTTTATCACCTCCACTAGTTTTGTTCATAGTGATGCTTCTGAAGTAAGGCCCACTTAACTTAGCACTCCAGCATATCTGACTCTAGGTGAGTGATCTCATCATCGTGGTTATCTGGGTCATTAAGATCTTTTTGTGTATATTTTTCTATAGATTTAGACATAGCAACAAAGAAAAATAAAGTTTGAAAGATCAAATTTGAAAATGTACAAAGCCGTATCTAGTCTACTACCTTAGTTTAGTGTTAAGAGAACAAATATTTCAATTAAAGTCTTTTTGGATAATTAGAAATAATAATTCTGGTGATTATTATTTGTGTGGATTTATTTATGAAGCATTTCCTAGGCTTCATTTCTTGGTGAGTTCATTTTTCCTAACTCAGGTTGCCTTTTGCCACTGCTAGGAGGCTTGTGTCCTACAGAGCTCCCTTTGGGCCTGTTACCGTGACAGGAAGCACTTGCCACATCGTGCCTCTCTGTTCTCTCCTAAGGAGCTGACTGTGTACTTTCATGATAATTGTATCATGTATAATTGTATACATGATAACTGTATTCTATATCACGAGCATTGGCTCATTGCCTGGCACATATTAAGTACCTAATAAATATTTATCTAAACACTTAGTAAATAATTATTATGTATTTATATTTAATGTTAAATACAAATTAATATTAAATAGATATTGTCCCATTAGATCTTTGTAGCCACCCTGTAGAGTCTGTATATTCTTTTTGTTATTATTTACTGTTTACAGATGAGGACCCTCAGGCGTCCTCATTTAACATGCCAAAGGGCACTTAAGTTTATTTGTGGAGCTGTGACTCAAACCTGAGTCTTATGGTTCTAAAGCACATTTTCTATCTAGTTTAAAGCATTTTTTTCCTACCTCTCTCCTTTTTTGAGCTTTAGCAAACTATTTTTTTATTCTGAACTTAGTTTTCTGAAAAGATAAAATATCCATGTAGTTCAAAAATAAAAACAAAATTAAGTGGTCAAAAATTCTTTCTTTCATTCTTGTCCCTCCTGTTGTTTTCCTCACTTGCCTGCTATCTTTCCTTGTTTTTTCTCCCCCCAAAATATAGCACGCTACGTATAATATTCTGGACTTTGCTCTTCCCAGTATATGTTAACACTACATAGAGAACCACCTGGAGAACTTTTCAGAAGTTGTTTTGTTGCCTTTTTACAGCTATAAGTTATTCTTTTATGGGTGTGCACTTTATCTATTCTACTGTTGGCAGGAAATCTGGATTATTGTGTAAAATTTCAAGTACATGCGAAAGTAGAGAGAAGAGTGAAATGAACTCCCTGTGTACCCATCACTGAGCTTCATGACTTGCCTGACAGGCCAACTGTGTTTTGGCTATTAACCTTCTTCTACTCTTCCACTCCAAGATTATTTTGAAGCAAATCCCAGATATCATCTTATTACACCCATAAATATTTTAGTCAAATAGTGTTGTTTGATAATAAAATTTTACTTTTCTACAGTAAGAAATCCCCAAGAGTAGAAAGATCTATTAGCTTTGTTAGGCTCATAAAGATGTTCATATAATAATATTTCTCAAAAGAGGGGAAGGATACTTCCCTCCAGTTTTCAAAAACCACTTAATTTATTATGTTTATAAAGAAATGTTCAAATGAGCTACTAGATCAAAATTTTGATGGGACGGATTATATTGTACCTGCCTGTCCTTTTTCATAGCACAGTTAAGTCTGTTTTCTTCCACTCTTCTTCTTTTACACTACACATGTTGAGAAAGGGAATAAACTGCCTCTTGTTTATTTTCCTTGTTTTAAACCAAAACCAGAAAGAAAGACTTGTTTGGATGAATGATAATCAGCTGTTTGATAAAGTATTCTACTCAATTTAAGATTGGTACAAGTGTTTCCTTGCTTGATTCAATTACTTTTCTGTCATCTGGTAGTTACGGATTCGAGACCTTGAAGGAGCTTTGCAGGTAGAGAAGGCCAGCCAAGCAGAAGCTGTTGCTGATTTGGAAATGATCAAGAATGAATTCAAAGAAGTTGAAAGTGCATATGAGCGAGAAAAGCATAATGCACAGGAGAGCTTTGCAAAACTAAACGTGTAAGTGTTATACTGTGAAACTCTCTAAATTAATATTAAGAGTTTATGAAATCTACATGAGTATGAATGCATAGTAGTAGGTTAATATAGAAGTGCTCTGTTGGGTTTTGAAGTATTATGGCAATTCCAAGTAGTCTCAGAAATGCAGAAATACTTTCTTATACTAGAAAGTAAATATGTTAATGTATTTTTATATTATGTTTCCTGATGTAATACAGTATCTTTGAGGCCTTGACTTTTAGGTCTCCTAAGTGAGCTATGTGGTAAATGGGTAATGTTTTAGATTTTCTCAAACTGTAAAAATAATAGTAGTAGTAATACTGCTACTGGGGCTAGCGTAGATGTGGCTCACTTCATACCTAGCATTGCATGCCTTTGTTTAATTTATTTAGTGCCCTATGAGGTAGCTACAATTTTTTATCCCTGTTTTACAGATGTGAAAATTGAGCCTAAAGAGGGTAAGGACACAAAGCTATTAGTGGGAGGGTCAGGATTTTTCTGACTCCTATTGATTTTAGTCTTTTTCAGTTCAGAAGTCTTTCATCTGAACAGTCCTGCGAAATGCTTTAAGAAGTTTATAGTGGCTCAAATAGTACATGTTTTAAGCCATTTCCTCTCAGAGAGAGAAATGTGTACCACCATTAGTATAAAACATGATAATAGATCAATACATTAGTTATGTATTTATTTTTAATGTTCATTTCTATTTATGGCAGATAATGGTTTTCCATTTACAGATGTAATATAAAGTTTCCTTTTAAAATACTTAATTTAACTTATAATGTGAGTTAATTTTTTAAAAAGTATTGTTTAGAGTTGTATGGCAGAAATGATAAAGATGGCACTTGAAAGGCTGAAGTTTGAAAAAATTTAGAACTTGTGATTACCTTTATTAGTAATGCTTATAATACATGAACGAGTAATTCTTGACTGAGTTTTCTTGCTTCTTCTAGAATGATTTAGATGATATTCTGTGAATGTTATTCTAAGGACTCATACCCTTCTCTTTCCTTTGAACCATATCCTGAATCTGCACATTTAAATGTGTCTGAAGGGCCTTTATGTAGTGTATAGCACAGGCTTCTTTACTGTTGCTTTGAGGTAATGATGATGACCTACTAGTGAAACTGTAAGAAGTTAGACTGTACTCCCAACAATCAAAGCTTTTCCACAATAAAATAATGGGCTTCTTTGGGGGAACTAGTAAGCTCTCTGCCTTGGAAAGTTCGAAATAGTGGGTAGATGATTCTTTATCACGTATTCTGAAGATTTGAGTCCTGCAAATGTTGGATTAGAAGCATTTTAAGATACCCACTTACTTTTAAGCTCTAAGATTTTAATTTGTGTACTTTTAAAATTAGACCCCAGAGCAAATTTTTTCCTTGAGTTTGTTTGGCTATTACCTGTGTTTTGGTGCTTGAAAAATTTTACTCAAGTTTTGTGTTCCAATAAGCAGAAACTAACAGTTCTAAATACTAGTTATGTATTCCAACTAAGCTAACTAAACTAACAATCCTCAATGCTTTAACATAATGTCCCTTGTCTGTTCTTCATCCCTATATAACTGTGCTGTAATATAAGTTAATAATAATGAATAAAAAGAAAACAGTAAGTAGTAATTAAAGCCCATTGCTTTTCGGTAGTTCCTATGATGTCTCTTTCTCCATCCTGTCTTCTATTTCATTGTATATGATATGACAGCCACTTCCTTTCCATTTATCTGTGGTTTGAGAAGGAATGAGATGACATGAGGGATGATTAGGTAGGTTATTTGATTTTCTGCTTGTTCAGTTCAGTTCAGTCGCTCAGTCGTGTCTGACTCTTTGCGACCCCATGGACTGCAGCACAGCAGGCTTCTCTGTCCATCACCAGCTACTGGAGCTTACTCAAACTCACGTCCATCGAGTTGGTGATGCCATCCAACCATCTCATCCTCTGTTGTCCCCTTCTCCTTCTGCCTTCAATCTTTCTCAGTAGCAGGGTCTTTTCCAATGAGTCAGTTCTTTGCATCACTTGGCCAAAGTATTGGAGTTTTAGCTTCAGCATCTCTCCTTCCAATGAATATTCAGGACTGATTTCCTTTAGGATTGACTGGTTGGATCTCCTTGCAGTCCAAGGGACTCTCAAGGGTCTTCTCCAACACCACAGTTCAAAAGCATCAATTCCTTGGCCCTCATCTTGCTTTATGGTCCAACTCTCACATCCATACATGACTACTTGTATTCTTGATTCTTTTTCAGGAATCTTCTTTAAAATCTTTTAGAGTCACAAATTCTCAAGAATTAATTTTTCAAAGTAGTTCTAAGTTTTGGATAATGTATTTCAAAGTGAGAATTGCTATTTTAGGTCTTTAGGGTAAGTAATACCTTTACAATAATATCTTTACAAATAATACCATTAATGTACAGTTTTGAGAACAGTGAGTGCTGGAGTAGGAGATTGTTTTACCTGTTGGGTAGAACTGATTTAGCAATTGGTGATAAGAGGTTTTAGAGGACATGCTGTCTTACCCTTGCAGGTGGCTAAGGTTTTTATACTTCTGTTTCCTCCTAGGTAGATCTAGGTGAGAATCTCATTAAAAGGCAGGAGGAAAAAACTGCATGTTATTCAGAGTTTTAACTTTGGTCAACAGTTTCATAACAGTGAATATTCCTGTGTGAAACTATTTTGGATGGAATATATATTTATGCACATATAGGTAGAAGATACATATGTATCCCTGGAAGAGGGCATGGCAACCCACTCTAGTTTTATTGCCTGGAGAATCTCATGGACAGAGGAGGCTGGCAGGCTATACAGTCCGTGGGATTGCAAAGAGTCAGACACAACTGAAGCGACTGAGCAAGCATGCACACATACATATGTATTAGATGGAATATGTGTATATATTTTAGCATACTATTATATATTGAATATTACATTTAATAGTATAAAAAATAAAATTATTATGTATCAAAGATACCTTTCAAAGAACTCAGCTAGGAATTTGAACGATAACAGGCTATATTAGCAAATGTATAATGTATAATTTTAGATAGAATATAAATGCTCTATATTTCTCTAATAAATTTTCTTAGTTGTAAATTTTTTTCTATTGAAAACTTGCAGTATAAAATTAAAATCTTTCAATAATGTTTTTATTTTAGCTCTTTCAAATGTCAGATTTTCACTAACTGTGGTAACTGATTGTTGGGCAATGGTAGGGAGAAGATCCTCATAATTCTTAAATCTAGTTTAAGTTTAAATTCAGTTTAAAATAACACTAGTCAAAGATATGATACTGATCCGACTGAATCTAAATTTATTTAATTTATTCCATTCAATATTTAGGGACTTCTTCATTTTTCTAAATATATCAACCAAAAGTGTAAAAAGAACAAAAGTATTATAACCCATGGCGCTAGTATTATTGTTCATATTCTTGCTGAAAAGTGGCCTGAAGATGGCTATTTGTTAAAACAGCTGCACAGTTGTTAAATTCTTATCTGAACTCTGAAGGAAAAGAATGGGAATCCAGTATCAAAGAAGGCATATTTTTTTTTTTTTTTGAAAGAAGGCATCTTAACTACAAGTTTCCTTTTCCCTTTCTTTTCTTGCCAAAATCCTCCATCTGTCAAGTCCTGACTCTTTTCTATTGGATTCAAAGAGACTGGGCTTCCTTGAATTTTCATCATACTACCCCCGCCAATTAACACTTGTACATAATCTAAAAAGTAAAATAGTACTGTTAAGCTCATGAAAAGCCATGTCTTGTTACCCCGTTGCTCTCTGTGACCGGTTTCTTCTCCTTTGAAGCAACCACTTTGAATTCTTACAAGCTGTTTTTGGTGGTTAACTTTGTATTGCTGAATAACATGCATATTGTGCCATTTTTTTCAACTTCTATCTCTAGATGTTATCTGTTGGCCTCTACTTATTTATCTCTCTTATACACCTCTGGCACCTAGCACATGCTTATTTCTTCCATCCTCCCATCCTTTCAGTAGGGTTGTGTTTGGGATATTTTTCCTACAATTTTCTGACCCCTCATATTTATTTTTCCTTTATACAACGTTATCTTATATTTGTTATTGTTTATTGTCTGTCTTCTTATGTAGACAGGAGCTTTGTTTTGTTCATTGCTTTTCCTGACCTCCAGACTAGTGCTTGGCACACAGCTGCAAAGTAAAGAGTTGCTGAATGACCAAATGCATGAACAATTAGTATCTCATTTTATGTTGGATTAGTTTGTATGCACCAATCAGTAAATTATTCTTAAACTCTCTAACAGAGCTGAAAATCTCCCATTATGTTTCTGCACCTCAGAAATTCTATCATCGTAAGTTTCTTCTAAGATGTATCACTGTTGGACTCTTCTCTCCACTCCCTTCTCTCTGGACAAATTGTTTTACAGGCTCTGTCACCGTCATCCTTAGGACTCCTCTTCACCATCATCCTTGGCATTCTCTTTGCTCCTCTTTGATATTGGATCTCTTCTTTACTAATCTCATGCCCATCTTCTTTGTCTGATTTACTCCCTTGTAAAGGAGTGTCTTGAGGAATTACACATCAGAGGAAAACTTTTAAAACTTGCATTCTGAAAATGTCTGTATTTTATCTTTACCCTTTGTCATAGTTTAGTCGGCTGTTTATTCCGTTCTTCTATCAGGAAGCCTGAAGACATTTGATTCCCTATTCTTTGTTTGTGGCCCTTGCTTTTCTCTGGAAACTTGCACAGAGTGGCCACCAAGTCTGGAAACAGAGATGCCTGTCTTGAAATGGTTTAGTGATGTTACATTATAACACGTGATAAAATAATACTCACAATGTGTATTTCTGTACTCTGTGGACACAAAGTGGAAACTTCTCTTTGTTCACGGTGTTCTGAAACTTCGCGATGATGGGCCTGGCATGGACTGTTTTCCATTCGTGCTGGGCACTCACTGAACTCTTTTAATTTTAGAGTTTTAAATTATTCATTTTTGGGAAATTCTCCTGCATTATTACTTTGCTGATTTTTTCCTTTCCATTTTCTTTACGTTTTGTTTCTGGAACTTGTGTTATTTATATGTTCAGATTCCTGGATCGATATTCTTATCTTTTCTCTACTTTGATCCAGTTTTGTTGTTTAGTTCTGCTTTTTGAGAAGTTGATATAAATATCTCATCTAATCCTTCTATAAGTGTTTAAATTCTACCCACTCTACCATGGAATATTCTTTTTTTTTTTTTTTTAAGAAAACAGCTTTATTTCTCTAGTTGCAGTGAGTGGGGGCAACTCTCTAGTTGTGGGGCATGGGCTTCTCATTGCAGTGGCCTCTCTTGTTGCAGAGCGCATGATCTAGGGAATGGGGGCTTCAGTGGTTGCGGTTCCTGGGCTCTAGAGCACAGGCTCAGTAGTTGTGGTACATGGGCTTTGTTGCTCCTTGGCATGTGGAATCTCCCTGAATCAGGGATTGAACCTGAGTCTCCTGCATTGGCAGGTGGATTATATACCACTGAATCACCAGGGAATCCCCAGTTGTGGAATATTCTTGATTCAAGGAAGAAAATACAAAAGGGTTGGCACTAGGCTTGTCTCTGTTCCACCCTAGAGCAAGAAATGTTGACTGATCAGAGTAAGATCACCTGCCATTCAAAAATGACCTCTTCATTTGATTATAACCTGAGCACAGTGTGGATTTGGTTATACTGAGTCACCTTGCCTCCAATATTACAGCTTAAAAGTTATAGGAAACTGATCTACTGCATTTATCAGGAAGACGTCAGATTAAAAATAGTGGCAACTCTTTAATTTGAACCACAGCAAAATTTGAACTAAAATAGTTCCAAACTGCTTGTCATTTTATGTCCAAAAAGAATGTAAATACAATTTAATGCTAGCTTGAGCAAAATGTAAATAGGCAGGCAAATCCTTTGAAAAGAAATTTGTGTTTTCACAGTGAACATGAATGATTTTTAAAAATTATCCTTGGTTTTGGATTTTTCATTCACTGTACCAGTTCTGCTTGCATGGACACTCAGAAATAAAAATTTGTGTCATTTCTCAAGTTGTACTTTAATTTGAAAATGGTTTGATAGAACTGTTTTCTGTTTTGAGGCAGTCTCTGAGCTAACTCAACTGTGGTGGGTGGGGTTTGTTAATCATAAATAATGGTGAATCAACACTAACCAAATCCATTTTGCTTATAGCCTTGGGTATAGTACAAATGTTTGTCATCAACATGGGGGTATTATTACATTAGAGTTCTTCATTTAAGAATGTACAATTCTTTTTATTTGCAAAAATGAGAAGTGGTCTTTAAAAGCTTTGGGCATGAAACCATGATATATAGTACATCTACCCTTTGTGTTAAAGTTGTATAATAAGACCTGATAAAAGCATATTTGAAAAACCTGCTCTGACACTTTAACCTTTCAGATTAGAAAGAGAGTATTTCTCCAAGAACAAGAAACTAAATGAAGAAATTGAGGAACAGAAGAAAGTAATTCTAGACCTTTCAAAGAGACTCCAGTATAACGAGAAAAGTTGCAGTGAATTACAGGAAGAACTTGTAATGGTAAGATAAAAAAGAAAACCCTATGGCAATTACTTTATTGGGTCAAATTTGGTGTTTAATAGGATTTTTTCTAAAAAAAAAAATCAACTACATGCCATGAGATAATTGTATGAAAGTAGTTTGAGTGACATTGATATAAAATTTTAAAACTGGAGACGCTGTTTACTACAAAGCTATTCATGATAAAACCTCTCTTCTTTGAAATAATTGGGAAAATGAAATGAATTATTAGAATATCTGAATTATAGAATGTTTTAAAAATTATTCAGGGGTTTTTCTTTCTTTTTTAAAGTATGTAAAACAGTATTACCTACATGGAAGTGGGGTTAGGGTTTAAAATCAGTGGATCTAATGATTTCAAAGACTCCCTTTTGTAATCATTTTGAACCTGATCACTCTGTCTCCATTCCCCAATAATCGAGCCTTCACACCGTCACCAAATTTATCTTTTTCAAGTATCGATCTGTTCTTGTCACCTTCCATTTATTACAAAGCCATCAGTATCTCCCTGTTGCTTTCAGAGAAGCTGCAGCTTCTTGCTGTGTAATCTAAGGCACTTTTTGTGGCTCTGTGTTAACTTTTCCAGCTTCTTCTATTGCTGTTGTCCTCTCTTTATCTTGTGTCAGCCACATTAAAGTACTCGTGCCTTCCTAAACACATGATGTATCTTCATGTCATCTTACTTTTATTCAGACTGTTCACATTTTTTGACCCACAAGTCTGAAATGCTAATTCTCTTCTTTTCTTTTAATATTCATAAATGTCCTGTGATGGTGATGCAAGACACCTCTGATGTCTTGCAATCTGTGAAGCTTTGTGTGGTTCCATCTCTTCTTTTTTTTTTCATCCACCTAAAGTCAGAGTTCTGCCCCTCCCAAGTTTGTGTTTCTTTAATTCTTAGTTTAGTATCTCTATCATAACACCAAAATCTGCTGTGTATTACCTCTGCCTAGAAATTGAGAGTGCATTGAGGTTAACTGAGATTCCACAGTAGTACTTGCCTCAGTAAACATTTGTTGGATGGATTTGTTTATTTGGTTGATGCAGCATACTCCTACTCGGCTGTTTGTTGGGAACCTCAGGAGGGAGGCCATGACGTTTATAGTAGTACCCTGTTTCCTCTTTGTCTTGTTCCCCACATATATACCTTTCCCAGAGACTTGGTTACTTCACTTTCAGTTATATTCCACAGCTCTTAGTGATGTTAGTTTTTGAGGAAAATGAATATTTTTTTCCTTGTCCAATAAGATAGAAACTCAGGGTTATACTAAGAAGTGGTGGCCAAATCAGTGCTGCCTAGTTAGAACAGTAATGGTGAATGATGAGATAGAAAAGTAATGATGGGATAACATTTAAACTCTTTATAATTTTCAAATGATCCAATATTATATACAGGCAGGTGATCCTCTTTCTTGCTTCAGTCATATTAGAGGACTCTTGGCTTCCTATTTTTCATATCTTCTTGCTATTTATTTTCATATCTTCTTGCTTCCATTCTGGTTGTTCATATTTTTGACCCACATTGACTGAAACACTTCTTTTTCCTTAACAAATGCCTGTATACCCTCTAACGTTGAACTCTGTTTCCATTTAACTCAGGATATCCAGTTTGTTCTGATTAAGGGATTGATATTATTGCTTTTACTCTGGTTAAATTTGTAGTTTGAGTACATTGGATGTGGGGTTTTAGGAAGTTTAGATTTCTCTGTGTAGCAGTTGTTGTTGTTCATTTGCCAAGTTGTGCCCAACTCCTTGTGACCCCGTGGACTGCAGCACACCAGTCTCCCTGTCACTCACCATCTCCCAAAGTTTGCTATATTATTGAGTAGAAAGAAAAATGTTGCAGAATCATATGTATAGTAGAACCCAATTTGGTTTGTTTTTGAAGGATTGTTGTTGTTGTTCACTGTGTAGCATACTATAGTGCCTATTCACTGATGTGCTACCCACCTCTTCACTCCTGGTTCAGGAAGATGAATCATGGTGGAGAAAAACTTGTTAGAGTCATTGAGCTGAGTCTTAGTCTTGCTGTGCTTACTTATTAGATACTGTAATCAAATAGTTTGGAAAGAGAGTTGTAACTGAGAATGCAGTGGTGAAGGCCTAGTCACCAATATAAGTTGGTGTGTGTCCTCCTGACTCTGGTCTAGCACTCCAGTGACTAGGTAGAAAATAAAAGAGGACTGGCTGAATTCACCACTGAACTCAGGATGCTTTGTGATTACAAATAATTTACTTGGTACCAACAGGTATTTACTTTTTAACTTTCACAGTTTGGTGGATGGTCTGAAAAAAGGTGAATTGCAGCTCATTCATAACCTCCGTTTGCTTATTTGAACCCTTGACACTCAACCTGTAACTGTTGTTCTGACTAGTAGAAGGGCCATTGGGATGTTCAGAAACAAATTCAATTGCAGCCTAATGTGGTCGACAGTTCATATGGTTCAGCCTAACTATTCATATGTTCCTCTCTGTTTCTTCATCTCTCTTAAAGCCTTAGCTTTATGTCTTGTTTTCTTCTATCGCTCTTTTTTTTTGGTTTCCCAGGTGGCATTAGTGGTAAAGAACCAACCTGCCCATGCAGGAGACGTAAGAGACGTGGGTTCAATCCCTGGGTTGGGAAGATGATCTGGAGGAGGGCATGGCAACCCACTCCAGTATTCTTGCCTAGAGAATCCCATGGACAGAGGTGCCTGGTGGGCTATGGTCCATGGGGTCACAAAGACTCAGACACGACTGAAGCGACTTAGCATGCATTATTAGCTTTATCTTTTAGCTTGTTCTGTTTTATTGTTATTAGAACAGTTGCTTTCTGTCTCTTTACTTGACCATAATATGAAATTTTAAAAAATATTTAATGAAAATTTATTTACTGAAAATACTATTACTTTAAATAGTAAGTGCAGTGTTTTCTTTTTAATAAAAAAAGTCTGTCCATGGAATTCTCCAGGCAAGAATACTGGAGTGGGTAGCCATTCCCTTTCCAAGGGGGTCTTCCTAACCCAGGGATCGAACCTGGGTCTCATGCATTGCAGGCAGATTCTTTACCATTTGAGCCACCAGCAAAGCGTCTTAATGAAAATGCTATTACTTTAAATAGTAAGTACAGTATTTTCTTTTTAATAAAAAATTCATCTATTGCTTTTCATAAATATATTTTTTGGGTACATATTTCTTTATTTCCTTTAATTTTTTTAGTACGTTAGTGGCCTTTGAGTTGGGAGGGTAATCTTATAAATTTCTCTCTAAAGAGATATCTATCAAAATAAAAATTTTAAACCATAAAAATGGAGTTTTTTGGTTCTGCATCCTCAAAGTCTGTCTGTTATTTTTGTTTTGAGTTCATAATTGTTTTTGACTGAAGAGAGAATGACATAAGAGGAGGCTTTTACTTCTTGCCTTTGGAAATAAAACTTTGTTTTAATGACATCCTATGATCCTGCGTACCCTAGTGTGTCTTTCCCACAGTTACATTTCTTTTGAACATAGAAGTTTCAGCTTTTATAGAATGGGAAGTATAAATTAGCTACAGGTAATTTTTCTCTCCCTTTGAGCTAACAGCTTGTTTTCTAGTTTAGGTCACATTCATGGCCATTATTCAAGTCTTGGTCTTTATTTTCTGTGTTACATTGTAAGAGAAAATTAAAGCCATTTTCCTCTATAGGTTTACTAGTAAGACCAAGATGTTATTAATAATATGCAAAGACTTCAGGAAGTTTTGAGACTAAAAATAATAATTGTATAACCAAAGGTCGCTTAGCCTTTGAGAACGGAAAGAAGCCATCGAGATCATCTAGGTCAGGATACACACAGAGTTAATAAACTGGTTGCAAAGTGATAGCTCCCCTGTTACAAGAGATAAAAATTAAATATAGAATGTAATTTTGGAAAAGTTCAAACTGGGTTTGTTGAGTCTTCTCTTGGTATTTAAGGAATACAGCCAACATTAATTGTGCTTTTATATTTGTGAAATTTCTCCTACTCAATTTATGGATTTAGAAGATATGATTAACAAATGAGTAGTATATTATTATTGTTTTTAATGTCATAGTATTAATAGAATTTCAACATAGGACATCTAGGAATTTAACAAAATTAGTTTCATGTTATGTGTTGTACACTACTGAATTTGACTTTAAAAAGTTTTGATTAAATTTAAACTATTAATTTTAAATTCTTTGAATTTAATAATGATTTAATCAGCTACTAAATAAAGCTGAATTTCTAGTTTAAGCTGTTTAGTGATGATGCTTATTAAAGCCCACCAGAGGCTCAGTAGATCCAGTTGGGTCTTTTAGTCATTACTGTGAGTTTTTATATCTGCTTCTCTTGAAGCAGGGGAGCTATCATTTTCAAATTGGCATTATTAGGATTTGCTTTGTGCTTTCTGCAATGAAATTTTTTTAAGTCTGTCATTTCTTGAGATTTGTTTTTCTGCCACTCAGTAATATTTAGTTACAGCTCTAGGAGAAGACCATATATTGAAAAGGGAATTCTAGTTCTCATGAGGTTTTGCTCAAAGAATATTTTATTCTCTAAAGAACTTGTGATTGAAAATGGTCAAGTGTATATTTTTTCCCTATACTTTGGGGGCTTGACTGATTATATAATAATAATGATTGCTGGCATTAAATAGGATTTTGGAAAGTGCTTTGATTGCTATGCTTTGAGGTAAAGTTAGTGTTTCTTGATAATATTTTTGCATCAAATGATCTGTTAGGTTTGCTTTAGAAGGACATGTTTCTGATTTTGCAGGAGGCATTCAAAACTAATGGTCTAATAAATATTCTGTTCTGAATTTTTATGAAAAACTTGTTGATTCCTGCTTTTTACCCACAATAGAATAGTATTTTTATATGAGCGTTGTTTTTGCTAATATAAACATATCTCTCTTAGTGGTCCTTAAAAATTTAATACTGTTAAGTTGTATTTATCTAATGTGTATGTGTTTGTGTATTTAAATGTACATTGTATGGCTGTCTTTCTAAATTTGTGATGTTGGCATAAAACTTTTTCATTCAGTTTTCTTGTATTAATTAATATAAAAATCTTAAATTTTGAAAATTCAAACCTCATTTTTGGTCTTGGAAGAAATAAAATGGTATTGTGTATGTGTATGTGTGTGTCTGAGAGAGAGAGAGAAAGAGAGGGAGAGGAAGAGAGAGAGAAGATGTTTATATGTCAAAGCCTATATTCAGATTGAATGGTGGCATTTTCTGAAAAGTAAATTAATTGTGTAGCTGTGTAAGGGAAGGTGACATTTCATCATATGGCATAAGCAGTTGGATCATAGAATGCTCACATCCATGGAAGCAGCATAGACAAGCAGGGAAGGAAAGAAAGAGTAAACTATTTTATGAAGAAGAGAGGTTAGTTATTGTTATTATGATCAAGGAGAAGCTGCAGCTGGTGATGATGATGAAAGCTAACCATATAAAATTCAGTTTAGCTGAGCAGGCTCTCCTGGAATCCTTATAAATGGACTGCCTCTGTAAAACTAAGTGGAAGATAAAATGAAAAGGTGAAGCATAAGTATGTGATATAAGTTGTAGGTTCTGATACGCCTCTGTTTTTACTCAGAATTCCTTTGTAATGGCTTAAAATATATTTAAACTAATTTAAAAGCTTACTTGAATTCAAAACCATTCAGAAATGATAAGCGTTATGTGTTACTGCTACAAGAGTTTGACCTGTTTTTAAAAAACTAATTTCATTAATCTCAACAAATCTAGTGACTAAATATTTTTTTTTTTTTACCTATTTTTTTTCTGTAATTTTAACCTTATTATTAGTACCCCTTAATTGTTTTTATTGTTATTTATGGTTTGAGTCAACTTTTCTCTTGCAGATCAGCAGGACTCATTTGGCCAATTTCTAGATATAAATATATGCATATGCTTTTTAATATTTTTTCACAAGTTTATGTTAGAAATTTTTATTTACATACTTGTCTATCTGTGATATTCATACATGATTAGCAGAAGTGAGGGATGAGTTTTTATAGGCTTAAAGAAAGATAAGATGATAGAATGACATGTTAGATTAAGCCAGAAATTCATTTACTTTAGCAGTGTGTGAAATATTGTGTACCAAGATGAAAATATAACATAACTCTTTGTCAACTCATTGTTCTTTCTGGTTAAAGATATATTATAACCAACTTTGACTCCTCTTTTATAATACATTAAGGTCTTTCAGTCAGAAATTTTTCTGCACTTTCTTTGAGTATTTTGATATTTTTAGTCCCTTTTCTATACTGGTTTTAGATTCATCATGACATCTAAAGTAGTCCTGAATTCATGGTGAATGATCAGTATGTTCATCTTAACATCATCTGGTTAGCCAACATAGCAGTAAGGGACTTTTATTTCTACAGTAATAAAGCTCTTTATGTAAATTATTCTAAGGCAAAAAGAAGTGAGTTCTTGTGACTTATGTCCAAGGCAAAAAAAAAAAGGGAGTTCTACAGTTTTGTCTTTTAAACTTGTTTGAATGTTTAGAATTGCAGAGTTTGTCGAGTCAACAATTTAACATTTAACCTCAACTTCCTCTTTGTCACACAATGAAACATGTTAATCAAAAATTAGAGGAGGGAGCTAAAATGGTGGAGGAATAGGACGGGGAGACCACTTTCTCCCCCACAAATTCATCAAAAGATCATTTGAATGCTGAGCAAACTCCACAAAACAGCTTCTGATCGCTAGCAGAGGACATCAGACACCCAGAAAAGCAGCCCATTGTCTTCAGAAGGAGTATTTGATACCAATTTCGGACATTTAAGAATCCAACCTTCAGTACCCATTTTTACTCAGGAGCGTGATTACTGGTTTGATCACTCTCTCCCCCTTTTGACTCTCCTCTTTCTCCCCCAGATCACCTCTATTTCCTCCCTCCCCCTTCTCTTCTCAATCCAATTCTGTGAATCTCTGTGGGTGTTCTGGGCTGCGGAGAACACTTAGGGAACAGAGTTCTGCCTAGATCTGTCTCTATTCTCTTGAGTCCCCCCCTTTCTCCTCCTGCTCACCTCTATCTCCTTCCTCCCTCTCCTCTTCTTCATGTAACTCTGTGAACCTCTCTGGGTGTCCCTCACTGTGGAGAATCCTTTTACCATTAACCTAGAAGTTTTATTATCAGTGCTGTATGGATGGAGAAGTCTTGAGGCTACTGGAAGAAGAAGACTAAAATCCAGAGGCAAAAGGTTTAAGCCCAAAACCTGAGAACACCAGAGAACTCCTGACTCCAGGGAACATTAATTAATAAGAGATCATCCAAAAGCCTCCATACCTACACTGAAACCAACCACCACCCAAGAGCCAATAAGTTCCAGAGCAAGACATACCACGCAAATTCTCCAGCAACGCAGGAACATAGCTCTGAGTGTCAATGTACAGGCTGCCCAAAGTCACACCAAACCCATAGACCCATCTCAAAACTCACTACTGGACACTCCATTGAACTCCAGAGAGAAGAAATCCAGCTCCACCCACCAGAACACCGACACAAGCTTCCCTAACCAGCAAACCTCGACAAGCCCAAACATCCAGCCCCACCCACTGGGAGAAACCTCCACAGTAAAAAGGAACCACAGACTACCAGAATATAGAAAGGCCACCCCAAACACAGCAATCTAAATAAGATGAAAAGGCAGAGAAATACCCAGCAGCTAAAGGAACATGAAAAATGCCCACCAAGCCAAACAAAAGAGGAGGAGATAGGGAATCTACCTGAAAAAGAATTTAGAATAATGATAGAAAAATGATCCAAAATCTTGAAAACAAAATAGAGTTACAGAAAAATAACCTAGAGACAAGGATTGAGAAGATGCAAGAAATGTTTAACAAGGACCTAGAAGAAGTAAAAAAGAGTCAATTAAAAATGAATAATGCAATAAATGAGATAAAAAACACTCTGGAGGGAACCAACAGTAGAATAACGGAGGCAGAAGATAGGATAAGTGAGGTAGAAGATAAAATGGTGGAAATAAATGAAGCAGAGAGGAAAAAAGAAAAAAGAATTAAAAGAAATGAGGACAACCTCAGGGACCTCTGGGACAATGTGAAACGCCCCAACATTCAAATCATAGGAGTCCCAGAAGAAGACAAAAAGAAAGGCCATGAGAAAATACTCAAGGAGATAATAGCTGAAAACTTCCCCCAAATGGGGAAGGAAATAGTGACACAAATCCAAGAAACCCAGAGAGTCCCAAACAGAATAAACCCAAGGCGAAACACCCCAAGACAACTATTAGTCAATTAACAAAGATCAAACACAAAGAACAAATATTAAAAGCAGCAAGGGAGAAACAACAAATAACACACAAGGGGAGTCCCATAAGGATAACAGCTGATCTTTCAATAGAAACTCTTCAGGCCAGAAGGGAATGGCAGGATATACTTAAAGTAATGAAAGAGAATAACCTACAACCTAGATTACTGTATCCAGCAAGGATCTCATTCAGATATGAAGGAGAATTCAAAAGCTTTACAGACAAGCAAAAGTTGAGAGAATTCAGCACCACCAAACCAGCTCTTCAACAAATGCTAAAGGATCTTCTCTAGTCAGGAAACACAGAAAGGTTGTATGAACATGAACCCAAAACAACAAAGCAAATGGCAACAGGACCATTCTTATCAATAATTACCTTAAATGTAAATGGGTTGAATGCCCCAACCAAAAGACAAAGACTGGCTGAATGGATACAAAAGCAAGACCCCTATATATGCTGTCTACAAGAGACCCACCTCAAAACAAGGGACACATACAGACTGAAAGTGAAGGGCTGGAAAAAAATATTTCTCGCAAATGGAGACCAAAAGAAAGCAGGAGTCGCAATACTCCTATAAGATAAAATAGACTTTAATAAATAAATTTTAAAAAAAGACTTTAAAGGCTGTGAAAAGAGACAAAGAAGGATACTACATAATGATCAAAGGATCAATCCAAGAAGAAGATATAACAATTATAAATATATATGCACCCAACATAGGAGCACCACAATATGTAAGGCAAATGCTAACAAGAATGAAAGGGGAAATAAACAATAACACAATAATAGTGGGAGACTTTAATACCACACTCACACCTATGGACAGATCAACTAAACAGAAAATTAACAAGGAAACACAAACTTTAGATGACACAATGGTCCAGCTAGACCTAATTGATATCTATAGGACATTTCACCACAAAACAATCAATTTCACCTTTTTCTCAAGTGCACATGGAACCTTCTGCAGAATAGATCACATCCTGGGCCATAAATCTAGCCTTGGTAAATTAAAAAAAAAATTGAAATCATTCCAGTCATCTTTTCTGACCACAATGCAGTAAGATGAGATCTCAGTTACAGGAAAAAAACTATTAAAAATTCCAACATATGGAGGCTAAATAGCACACTTCTGAATAACCAACAAACCATAGAAGAAATCTAAAAAGAAATCAAAATATGCATAGAAACAAATGAAAATGAAAACACAGCAACCCAAAACCTATGGGACACTGTAAAAGCAGTGCTAAAGGGAAGGTTCATAGCATTACAGGCTTACCTCAAGAAACAAGAAAAAAGTCAAATAAATAACTCTACACCTAAAACAGCTAGAGAAGGAAGAAATGAAGAACCCCAGGGTTAGTAGAAAGGAAAGAAATCTTAAAAATTAGGGCAGAAATAAATGCAAAAGAAACTAAAGAGACCATAGCAAAAATCAACAAAGCTAAAAGCTGGTTGTTTGAAAAGGTAAATAAAATTGACAAACCGTTAGCCAGACTCATCAAGAAACAAAGGGAGAAGAACCAAATCAACAAAATTAGAAATGAAAATGGAGAGATCACAACAGACAACTCTGAAATACAAAGGATCATAAGAGACTACTACCAGCAGCTATATGCCAATAAAATGGACAACTTGGAAGAAATGGACAAATTCTTAGAAAAGTATAACTTTCCAAAACTGAAGCAGGAAGAAATAGGAAATCTTAACAGACCCCTCACAAGCAAGGAAATCGAAACTGTAATCAGAAATCTCCCAGCAAACAAAAGCCCAGGACCAGATGGCTTCACAGCTGAATTCTACCAACAATTTAGAGAGGAGCTAACGCCTATCTTACTCAAATTCTTCCAGAAAATTGCAGAAGAAGGCAAACTTCCAAACTCATTCTATGAGGCCACCATCACCCTAATACCAAAA
Source organism: Dama dama (assembly GCF_033118175.1). Lineage (NCBI taxonomy): Eukaryota > Metazoa > Chordata > Mammalia > Artiodactyla > Cervidae > Dama > Dama dama. The sequence continues at coordinate 37,449,685 of NC_083709.1, read as the reverse complement.
TCAGACAAAGATGCCACAAAAAAAGAAAACTACAGGCCAATATCACTGATGAACATAGATGCAAAAATCCTTAACAAAATTCTAGCAAACAGAATCCAACAACATATTAAAAAGATCATATACATCATGACCAAGTGGGCTTTATCCCAGGAATGCAAGGATTCTTTAATATCCGCAAATCAATCAATGTAATACATCACAGTAACAAATTGAAAAATAACAACCCTATGATTATCTCAATAGATGCAGAAAAAGCCTTTGACAAAATTCAACATCCATTTATGATGAAAACTCTCCAGAAAGCAGGAATAGAAGGAACATACCTCAACATAATAAAAGCTATATATGACAAACCCACAGCAAACATTATCCTCAATGGTGAAAAATTGAAAGCATTTCCCTTAAAGTCACGAACAAGACAAAGGTGCCCACTGTCACCACTACTATTCAACATAGTTTTGGAAGTGTTGCCCACAGCAATCAGAGCAGAAAAAGAAATAAAAGGAATCCAGATAGGAAAAGAAGAAGTAAAACTCTCACTGTAGGCAGACGAAATGATCCTCTACGTAGAAAACCCTAAAGACTCTACCAGAAAATTCCTAGAGCTAGTCAGTGAATACAGTAATGTTGTAGGATATAAAATTAACACACAGAAATCCCTTGATTCCTATACACTAACAATGATAAAACAGAAAGAGAAATTAAGGAAACAATACCATTCACCATTGCAACAAAAAGAATAAAATACTTAGGAGTATATCGACCTAAAGAAACAAAAGACCTATACATAGAAAACTATAAAACACTGATGAAAGAAATCAGAGAGGGCACAAATAGATGGAGAAATATACCGTGTTCATGGATTGGAAGAATCAATATCATGAAAATGAGTGTACTACCCAAAGCAATCTATAGATTCAATGCAATCCCTATCAAGCTACGAAGGGCATTTTTCACAGAACTAGAACAAATAATTTCACAATTTGTATGGGGGAAAAAAAAAACAAACTCGAATAGCCAAAGCAATCTTGAGAAAGAAGAATGGAACTGGAGGAATCAACCTGCCTGACTTCAGGCTCTACTACAAAGCCACAGTCATCAAGACAGTATGATACTGGCACAAAGACAGAAATATAGATCAATGGAACAGAATAGAAAGCCCAGAGATAAACCCACATACCTATGGACACCTTATCTTCAACAAAGGAGGCAAGGATATACAATGGAAAAAAGACAACCTATTTAACAAGTGGTGCTGGGAAAACTGGTCAACTGATTGTAAAAGAATGAAGCTAGAACACTTGCTAACGCCATACACAAAAATAAACTCAACATGGGTTAAAGATCTAAATGTAAGACCAGAAACTATAAAACCCCTAGAGGAGAACATAGGCAAAACCCTCTCCGACATAAATCACAGCAGGATCCTCTATGACCCACCTCCCAGAATATTGGAAATAAAAGCAAAATTAAACAAATGGGATCTAATGAAACTTAAAAGCTTTTGCACAACAAAGGAAACTATAAGCAAGGTGAAAAGACAGCCTTCATAATGGGAGAAAATAATAGCAAATGAAGAAACAGACAAAGGATTAATCTCAAAAATATACAAGCAACTCCTGCAGCTCAATTCCAGAAAAATAAATGACCCAATCAAAAAATGGGCCAAAGAACTAAACAGACATTTCTCCAAAGAAGACATACAGATGGCTAACAAACACATGAAAAGATGCTCAACATCACTCATTATCAGAGAAATGCAAATCAAAACCACCATGAGGTACCATTACACGCCAGTCAGGATGGCTGCTACCCAAAAGTCTACAAGCAATAAATGCTAGAGAGGGTGTGGAGGAAAGGGAACCCTCTTACACTGTTGGTGGGAATGCAAACTAGTACAGCCGCTATGGAGAACAGTGTGGAAATTTCTTTAAAAACTGGAAATAGAACTGCCATATGACCCAGCAATCCCACTTCTGGGCATACACACTGAGGAAACCAGATCTGAAAGAGACATGTGCACCCCAGTGTTCATTGCAGCACTGTTTATAATTGCCAGGACATGGAATCAACCTAGATGCCCATCAGCAAATGAATGGATAAGGAAGCTGTGGTACATATACACCATGGAATATTACTCAGCCATTAAAAAGAATTCATTTGAATCAGTTCTAATGAGATGGATGAAACTGGAGCCCATTATACAGAGTGAAGTAAGCCGAAAAGATAAAGACCAATACAGTATACTAAAGCGTATATATGGAATTTAAAAAGATGGTAACGATAACCCTATATGCAAAACAGAAAAAGAGACACAGAAGTACAGAACAGACTTTTGGACTCTGTGGGAGAAGGCGAGGGTGGGATGTTCAGAGAGAATAGCATTGAAACAAGTATACTATCAAGGGTGAAACAGATCACCAGCCCAGGTTGGATGCATGAGACAAGTGCTCAGGGCTGGTACACTGGGAAGACCCAGAGGGATGGGATGGGGAGGGAGGTGGGAGGGGGGATCGGGATGGGGAACACGTGTAAATCCATGGCTGATTCATGTCAATGTAGGGCAAAAACCACTACAATATTGTAAAGTAATTAGCCTTCAACTAATAAAAATAAATGAAAAAAAATAGAAGTTTAGTCTTTTATGTTGGTTTGGCATTTTGTTTTCAATCTAGCAGTTTTATTTAGTTGATAGAATGTGTTTTTATTCTAGAAATTTCTTGCTTATCAAAAGGCTATTAAGAGAACCAACAGCTTTGAGAACAAATATTAAATATAAGTGCAGTCCACACTTTAAAAAAGTTCCAGCTATTGTCTCTATATGAATGAAGAATGAAGGCTTGATTTAGAAAACCAAAACAATTTATTAGGAAAAAATTTGTCAGATATAAAAGGACACTTTGCTGTATACCTGAAACTAACACAGTTTTGTAAATCAACTCTGCTTCAATAAAAAATCAATCATAATCTGGCTCATAAACCTATTAAATGTAATAAAATTTGTATTGGCTATATTATGAGACTATTAGCCAGATATCTCTGTAGAAAATTAGAATAATACTAATTATAAATAGAATAACAAGAAAGGAACTTCCACAACCTGAGAAAGGACATCTGTGAAAAACCCTAACCAACATCAAAGTTGATGGTGAGAGGCTGCTTTCTTTTCTAAGATCAGGAGCAAGGTAAGGATGTATACTCTTACCATGTCTAGTTAACATTGTACTGGTGGTTCCAGCCAGAGCAATAAGGCAAGAAAAATAAAAGTCATTAATTTTGGAAAGAGAGAAATAAACTCTTTGCAAATCATGCAATTTTGTAATCAGAAAATTATAAGGAACTCACACATACAACTATTAGAACTGTAAACAAGTTTAGCAAAATTGCAGGGATCATAAGAGTTAATATTGTTATTTGTTAAGATAATAGGATTCCTTAAATTAATGTGTAGATTCAATGCAGTCTCTATCAAATTCTCAGCTGGCCTTTGCATATAGTGACAAGCTGATTCAAAAATGCATATGGAAATGTAAGAGACCTAGAATAGGTCCAATATATATTCCTTATTATAAATCACAGTATCATAGTATGCCAAACCAACTTATAAAGATAGAATATCTAGATTTTAAATAGCTGGCTGTACATAAAAGGAAACAGTATAACTGAGTCCCTGCCTTATTTCTTATATCAAATTCTAGATGGATTAAAGAGTCATAAAAGAGGAATATCAAAAAATAGAAATAAAGGAATTTACGTGTTTTGTAATCTTGGGGTAAGGAATGTATGACATAAAATCTAGAAGTCCCAAGACAAATTATTGATAAATTTGATTACTTAAAAACACTAGAATAGCCAAAATAATCTTGCAAAAGAAGAATAAAGTTGAAGAAGTAGCATTTCCCAATTGTAAACCTTACTATAAAGCTGTACTGTTAAAGTGCTGCGCTCAATATGCCAGTAATTTTGGAAAACTTGGCAGTGTCCGCAGGACTGAGAAAGGTCAGTTTTCATTCCAATCCCAAAGAAAGGCAATGCCAAAAAATGTTCAAACCATTGAACAATTGCACTCATCTCACATGCTAGCAAAGTAATGCTCCTAATTCTCCAAGCTAGGCTTCAGCAGTATGTGACCTGAGAACTTCCAGATGTTCAATCTGGATTAAAGGCAGAGGAACCAGAGATCAAATTGCCAACAGCCGTTGGATCATAGAAAAAGCAAAAGAATTCTGGAAAAAACATCTACTGGGCTGGATGAAGCACAAGCTGGAGTCAAGATTGCCGGGAAAAATATCAATAACCTCAGATACGCAGACAACACCACCCTTATGGCAGAAAGCGAAGAAGAATTAAAGAGCCTCTTGATGAAAATGAAAGAGGAGAGTGAAAAAGTTGACTTAAAACTCAACATTTGGAAAACTAAGATCATGGCATCTCGTCCCATCACTTCATGGCAAATAGATGGGGAAACAGTGGAAACAGTGAAAGAATTTATTTTCTTGGGCTCCGGAATCACTGCAGCCATGAAATTAAAAGATGCTCCTTGGAAGAAAAGCTATGACCAACCTAGACAGCATATTAAAATTCAGAGACATTACTTTGCTGACAAAGGTCCATCTAGTCCAAGCTATGGTTTTTCTGTTAGTCATGTATGGATGTGAGAGTTGGGCTATAAAGAAAGCTGAGCACCAAAGAATTGATGCTTTTGAACTGTGGTGTTGGAGAAGACTGTTGAGAGTCCCTTGAACTGAAAGGAGATCAAACCAATTAATCCTAAAGGAAATCTGTCCTGAATATTCATTGGAAGGACTGATGCTGAAGCTGAAGCTCCAATACTCTGGCCACCTGATGCAAAGAGCTGACTCATTAGAAAGGACCCTGATGCTCAGAAAGATTGAAGGCAGGCAGAGAAGGGGATGACAGAGGATGAGATGATTGGATGGCATCACCGACACGATGGACATGAGTTTGAGCAAGCTCTGGGAGTTGGTGATGGACAGGGAAGCCTAGGGTGCTGCAGTCCATGGGGTCACAAAGAGTTGAACATGACTGAGTGACCAAACTGAAGAAAGCTATAATCATCAAGACAGTGTGGTATTGGCATAGTGTAGACATGTATGTCAATGGAAAAGAATTGAGAATCCAGAAATAAACTCCTATAATTATGTTTAATTGTTTTTGAAAGGGGTGCCAAGTTAATTCAGTGGGAGAAAGAATAGCATTTTTCAACAAATGGTGGTGAAAGAACTGGGTATCCACAAGCCAAAGAGTGAATTTGGACCACTGCACAAAAGTTAAATGGTTCATAGACCCAAATAGAATAGCTAAAACTACAGAAATCTTAGGCAGTGCTTTCTTAGGAGCCACAGCAAAAGCTGAAGTGACAGAAAATAGATGCATTGTACTTCACCAAAATTAAACACTTCTTTGCTTCATAAGATAGAAGGTAAAAATACAATCACAAAGTGCTAGAAAATTTTTGCAAATCAAGTGACTGATAAATAACTTGTATTCAGAATAATAGAGAAATAACAATGAAAAATATGCTAAAGGTTTAAATGGACATTTCTTCAAAGAAGATGTACAAATGGTCAGTAAGCATGTAAAAAAGTGTTCAAAAATCATTAGTCGGGGATGCAAATCAAAACTACAATGAGATGACTCTTCACACTCATTCACATGACTACAATTTAAAAACTGGACAGTAACAAGTTTTAGAGGACACGTGGAGAAGTTGGAACATTTTGTTTCTAAGAATATAGTCAAAAGACAAATGACAAATTGGCAATAATGATTTGCAATGTGTGTGACAAAGCGATTGTCTTCATAATTTACAAAGGACTGTAATAAAACACTAAGGAAAATGTATACAGAGTAATATAGAAATGGACACATGAAATAGCAGTTCACAGAAAAAGAAGTACAAGTTACTGATAAAGGTATGAAGAGATGGTTAATCTTCTTTAAAATTAAAGAAATGGACCGTAAAGAAGTTGATGATGCTTACCTTGTAAAGATATGGGGAAATAAACACTTATGCTTTTCATGGTAATTTATACCAGTAGGACTTTAGAAAGCAATTTGGTAACAATTATCTGAAAATAAATTGTACTTACGCTTTTCATGGTAATTTATACTAGTAGGACTTTAGAAAGCAATTTGGTAACAATTATCTGAAAATAGTTTGATGTTTACTCATCAAATCTATTTCTAGGAATTTACTGAGTAGATATACTTGAATGCATCCTAAGATGTACAAGTATACATGTAAGGATTTATATTATAGTATTGTCATTAATAGGAAAAATCCAAATAACCTATAAATCTTAGCAGTAGTGGACTGGTTAAATTCATTAATGATACAATGGATAAGTTAATTCATCTAAACAATGGAATGCTATGCAACTGTAGAAATGTGATGTGGAAAGGATGTTAGAAACATACTGTGAATGGAAAAATAAGTTGTATAATAGTATGTATACTATAATCCTATTTGAATTTAGAATTGAATATATTTAATGTATATTTAACACAAATCATTTGTATTATACAAAATATAATTTATCATATATAAAATTATATATTAAGATTTCTATAATATAACAACATTAAAAAGCATGTTACTAATTGTATGCTACTGGAGAAAACTTGAAGTCTGGGTTTGTTTTGTTTTTGTTGGTTTGGTTTTACATCCCAGCTCAGAGGGCTTTCAGTCAGACATTGATTCAAGTATTTTATTGTAGAACATACCTTTTCCACCTCCTCTTTTGTTTTTAACTCAACAGTATTGCTTAGAGATCTTTCCATATTAGTATATTAGTGTAATAGAACTTCCTTTTTCTATTTGAAGTCTTTGTTGATGAACTCTAATTGATTTAACAATCTTCTGTTGATAGCATGTTTTAGCATGTTAAATATGATATTTAACTCTTATTGTATATACTCAGTATTGTCTGAGTCTGCGGGATTCATTGATAAAGACAAAAAATAAAAGACCATATTTCCTCCTTTCACGGAGCTTGTTTTCAATGAGATAGACATTAACAAAAGACCTCTCAAATAAATGTAGAATCATAACTCTGATAAGTGCTGAGAAGAATCTAGTAGGGTTAATTGACATAGTCAAGGAGTAAAAGAGATTTTCCAAAAAAGTGATAATTGAACTGATGTCCAAAGAAAGGATTATTAGTTTTGTGTATTTTAACGATGAATTTTGTCCTATAATATATATTCTCCCATTTCTTCTGTTACTGTAAGCACGCCTCACTGGTGCCTCTGTCTCATCAGATTTTAAATATGCTTTTTCTCACTTATTTAAAAAATCCAAACTCTTCTCCAATCCCACTCTTGTTTCCAACTACTTCCCTTTTTCTTTATCTCCCCTTCTCTTGTCACCAAAAGTGTTTTGTCTAAACTTCCTGTTTCTATTTCTTATATGTCACTAAGACAAAAAAAAATTGCAGGTTTATTCCTCCTTTGACCTGTTCTAATATGAGTTACAGCAGACTTCATCACAGTCACCAATGACTTCCATGTCCAGTGAACATGGAACATGTTAGTCTCTGTTTTTTTTGAATATTCTGTGACACTGGACATAACTCTGTCCTTGAGATGTTTTTTTATTTTGGTTTTCATGACTTTATCTTCTTCTGTTTTTCTTCCTCCTTTTCCAGTCTTTTTGGCTGCCTCTTTCTGAGTTCCTTACGCTTTATCCTAGAATCTTTTTGCTTCCTGTCATACACTCTCAAGGCAAGCTTCACATCCCTAGATGACTCTCAAGCCTGTGTTTGACCTCTCTTCTGAGCTTTACACCACTGCGTCCAGCTGCCTCTCATAGTTTTTACTTTATTTATTATTTTTTAATTCAAATATATTTAGGGTCAGTTATTTGCCAGGTAGTCTACTGGTGCTGGGAGTCTTTTAAAAGTGCTTTACTGGAATATGGTCTAAACAGAATTTATGATTAACATTACCCACCAGAAACAAACAAGTAAATAAACAGAAACAGCCAAAATAAGACCTTCTCTACTTCCATGGTTCTTACTCAGCTGCTGAAGTCCACCCAGTTCTTCTAGTCTGAAACTTTGGGATCAGTCTTGACTACTCATTTTATCTGAGCAGTTCCTCATCCAGTCCAATCGAATCCAGCCCAATCCTCAATATAATCTAACCCAACGCAGTGTTATCAAGGTTGGCCATTCTATCTTGTGAGTATGCACCCCTCCAACATCCTTCAGTGCATATACTCCCACACCCTCTTTTCTCTGCTAAGACCCTAATCTAAGCTGCCATCACCTCTTGAGTAGTCTGCTACAGTTTCTTTCTAATTTGTCATACTACATTCACTTTTGACCACCATCTGGCAATTTGCTACATGACTGCAAGCATAATCTTTTAAAATTTTCCTCAATTTCTCTGTGTCTCTATTTCCTTATCTGTAAAATGAGATAACGATGGCCTCATAGTTTTGTTGTGATGATAGAGAAAGAATTGCTATGTTAGAGTATAGAGAATAGTGCCAGGCACTGAGGCCTCAGTCAATTGTTATTGAGACCCTACATGTTGTTGCATTAAGCCAAGTAAAAAGTATGGTTAAGATAGAAAGAAGTTTATTAATAGATTTGAATGGAGTAATTATTAGCTCATTTATACTTAATTGTGCTATATGTAATCACACAAAAAATCTGCAACTCTTATAATGCGTGACCTTATTATGTGTAATTTTTTTTCTTAATTAAAAGGCTAAGAAGCACCAGGCTTTTCTAGTGGAGACATGTGAAAATAACGTGAAAGAATTGGAATCGATCTTGGACAGCTTTTCTGTGTCGGGCCAGTGGACATCAGGTTAGTTGAAGGTATAAAATGACAGATGCATCTGTCAATGTTCCAAAGTCACTACATTTTGGGAATTCTGCAGATGCCTCTTATAGTCCCTCATCTCAACATGTTTTGATTTGATGACATGATAAGAGCAGTTCTCACAGCAGTCAGTTGGCCTAGCTGGCTGCGAAAGGGTGACGGACTGTGGACCTGCTGTTGTCCTCCCGAACTTGATTTACAAGTGTTGGTGTCGGTGTGATTGGACAGACAAGGGCTCACTTGCTGTGTTCTGAATCCAACTGAGAAGAAAGTCCATACAGTATACCTGCAAGGGGAACAGATGTTTCCATCAAACCGAGCCAAATTCTGAGGCAACCTTCAGCAACTTAAAGGTCATGTATTCAAAAGGTTATGTAGGACACAGGCTGTAACACAGTGCGTATTCTTCACTGCTGCTTTCCAGTCTGGTTTTCTCCTTCATTTCCTACTACAGTGTATGTACTCTCCAGATGAGTGCTTAGGTAAAATGCTTTGGTTTTAGCATTAGCCCACTTAATATGATAGAGAACTATAAAGACTGTATATCGGGTAGGCATATTTTGGTATCTAGCAAAAAGCATTAGTTACTAATGAATGTTGTCCATTCCATGATTTCTACTTCCTTAATTTTTGTGTGTGTATGCCATTATGTGTGCTATAGTAGCTTTGACTTACCTACTTTCACTTTTCTACCTGTTTTCTTTTGGCATACTGTCAGCTTCAAATTATTTAGTTGCTTTCTGACTCAATTATATTTTTCAAAAAAGCATGTAAAATTCAATTCCTTACACCTTAAAATAGCTTCAAGACTGTTTTTTTTTTTTTTAAAGGAATCAAGCATATTTGACAAATGAGTTCTTTAGGAAATGCTTAAGTTCAGAAAAGTTTGTTGTCCTTAGAAAAGCAGAAAGATATGATCAAGGCCCATTTCACATTATGAATCTGCAGATTTCTGTTGGTGAACCATTAGAAATTGAGTGAGATTTGCTGTTATCTGTTTTTAACTTTCTTTGTTTTTATTTAAACTTTCTCCAAAAGCAGTAGTATTTCATTGTTTGTTACTGTAAAATCAAGGTGTATAAAAGTGACATAAAAATATAGTTATCCACTTTTCAATTGTATTTGCTAAAGCTTTGAGGAATAAAATTTTCTTTTTCAGTGATAGTGTTTTATTATTCAGCTGTGTCATTGCTTAATGGTTTTAAGGATCTTTAAAATTGTTAAATTATTATCATAGCATATCTTAATGCTTCAACGTGCAGAGGTGAATTAGAAAACCTAAGAATAATGAGGTCATGTCTCCTTTGAGGTTTAAATAGTTGATAACAAAGAAACTCATAAGTTATTACTAAACCTATAGAAAAAAAAAATTGTCTTCTAATAAAGTTTTTCTCTTTATTCTCATCTTTCGGTGACCATCCTTTTTGAACTTCCTGTTCCCGGGAAAGGGATTGTGTGCTGAATTAGTGATTTCTGTTCTGTCATAGTGGTCATTGTTTCCATGTTGTGCTGGTTATTCACTCTTTTACCCACCCTAGAGTCATTCTCCTCTGGTCTCTGTTTGTCGTGTGGAGGCTGACCTCTGTGGACTGCATGATCTGGGCTCCTTTGCCCTCTGGCTTGGGAGGTTGGATTTGGATTGTGGGTGCCCCAGCAGGAGATTAAGAGGGTGGAAGAAGAAAGGAAAGCAGAGAATGTCACGGTGTTTATTTCCCCCGCTCCCTCCAGTGTGTTACTGGCAGTGGTTTCATTTTTGGTGGCTACAGCTCCTGTCAAGAGGGTTCTCTTCCACAACTGTGGTTTGTGTTGGTCTGTGATGATAGCGTTACCTTCACTTGACCCTGTTGGCATCTCCATTTTATTGGTATTGGTTTTCCAGTCTTGCTGGTTTGTGGTGTCTCATCATATCTTTTTTGTTCTCTTAACCTGCTTAGATTTCTGTAAAATCTTCATTAAATTTTTTTCCCAGTGAACTCTTCTGACTATGCTAGTTCTTCTCTTTGATACTTGACTCATTCACATACCTACTTTGGACTTGATTTTATTCTTGTTCTTGGCTTCCATCAAATAGCCTTATATAACCATAATGGACTCCCTTTCTGCTCATACGAGCTCAAGTTGGATTTTTGTCACTTAACCAAGAGGGATATAATTAATAAACCTTATTGCTCAACATTTTATGGAAGAGCCTGAACAATTATGATTGCCTACTGTGTCAACCCTGGCTTCAGCTACACAAAGATGACCAAATAATTTGTTCCTGCCTACCTCTCTCCCTTTTTTCCCTATGGTACTTGTTGCTGTTAAGCATTTCTGACAGACTGTGTGGTGCTTTTTTTATTATATCTGTATTGTCAAGATTCTCTGGAGAAATAGAACCAATAAGATATATATATATATACACACACACAAGAAGAGATATTGGAGTTTGCACACATGGTTATAGAGGCTAGGAAATCTTGTGATCTTTCCTCTGTAAGCTGAAGGACCAGGAAAGGCAGTGATATAATTCAATATGAGCCCAAAGGCCTGAGAAACTTGGGGCACCTGGGGCCCAGGAACTAGGAGTAGGAAGTCTGAAGGCAGGAAAAGATGGAAGTCTCAGGTTAGGCAAAAAGAGAATTTTCCTTTCTGTCTTTTTGTTCTTTGGGGTTGTAGGAAGAGAGGGCTAAGAGTGGGGGTTAGGTAAGGAAAGTCAACAACTTGGATATTGTCTCCCCTACCCACGTTGGTGAGGGCACATCTTCTTTACTTAGTCTACTGATTCAAATGCTAATCTGCCCCAGAAACACTCTCATGGACACATCCAAAAGTGATTTACTGGTTTTCTGGGCATCCTTTAGCCTGGTCAAATTGACAATAAAAGCTCCATGAGGGCAAGGATCTTTGTCTCTTTCATTTACTAAAGAGTTTTAAGCAGGTAGACAATACTTGGCACAAAGGAAGCACTCAAATATTTATTCAATGAATAAAAGCATGAATGAATTAACAGTAGGTCAATATTCTATTTTAAATGATAATTTTTGAGGTTATAAAGGTAGTCATGGAATCTCTTTCAAGATTTTAGCAGCCTTTTGGGTAGCAGTCCATAAAGAGTCACCAAGAAGATTGACTTTCTGTCTTCAGTGGAAATGATGTCACCATCTTTCATGCCTTATGGAAATGCCACCTTCATTGCCTACTATTATTGGATAAGATGACCTCAATTTAATCAATCATGGATATTTATTTCCTATTTCTGCCTTCTACTTTCTGCTGAAATTGCTGCACGACAGCTGCTCATAACTCATTTTTTTTCTGATAGAAATGCTTAGAGTGTGTATATGGGAGAAGTCCTTTCCCACTTTGAACCCGTATAGTCTTTCTGCCTCAGGTGTTTCTTCCTACTATGGTTTTACCTCTAGAATGCGACTTTTCCTTCATTAGGTTCATGAAAGAAAGTTTTTTTCTAACTCATTCTTGGATCCTCCATAGGCGGCTTAATTTTTGTGTTGACTGAGACAGAGCCCCTCCAATCTTCTTCAACCTTTCCTTCCTTGAGGAAATTATTTGTAATACTCCAGAAGTATCCTTTTGCTTTCTACTAGGAGAGACTGAAGGACCCTAGGAAATAATAGCAAGAACATTTGGTGCCTTTAGGTGTGTACATATCACCCAGGAGCCGGGCAGCTTCAGGGACTGTTCTTAAGAAAATCAGAACAACAAGTGGTACTTTTCCTCTCATCTCTCCTCCTTTCCATCCTTCATAAAGGATTATTGCCTAGATCTAGTATCTTCTTGAGACTTTTAATTGTCCTCAGGAACCTTGGGGCTGGGACCTTTTAATTAGAAGCTCATGGGTTACTGAGAGACTGAGGCAGTCTGTAAGAGCAGCACACAGGTCTCCTTTGGTGTCATTTGCTGGTTTCTTCTTGCTTGCTTCCCTTATCTCCCAGTTCACTGAGGGTTACAAACCAAGCTTGCCCTACTTTATCATGCTCATAGCTTGGGTTTGTGAAATGCATGGGAGTGACCACAGTCTAGTCAGTGGGCTCACTAACTAATCACACTGCTAAGGGGACTGAGAAGCAGGGGACTCAGGAGAGCCAGTCTGACTCCAAAGGCCTGAGAAGCAGGAGACCTGGTGGTATAAGTTCCAGCCTGAGTCTGAGTCCAAAGGCAGGAGAAGACTGATTTCCAGCTTCAAGATAGTCAGGTGGACAGAAAGAATCCTTCTTACTTAGCCTTTTGTTCTATCTGGACCTTCAGTGGGATGGGTGAGGCCTGCCCACGGGAGGGCAGTCCACTTTACTCAGTCTGCTGATGCAATGTCAGTCTCATCCAGAAATAGCCTCATAGACACACCCAGAAATAATTTTTAACTGAGTATCTGGACCTGTAGCCCAGTCAAGTTTACACATAAAATTTTGCTGTGCTGTGTTTAGTTGCTCAGTTGTGTCTGACTCTTTGTGACCCCATGGACTGTAGCCGCTACACTCCTCTGTTCATGGGGATTCTCCAGGCAAGAATACAGGAGTGGGTTGCCATTCCCTCCTCCAGGGGATCTTACCAACCCAGGGATCAAACCCAGGTTTTCTACTCCCACATTGCAGGAAGATTCTTTATAGACTGAGCCACCAGGAAAGCACATAAAATTAACTATCCCCTTTTCTCTGGCCAGCAAGCCCCTCATAACCACTGTGCTACTTTCCGTTTCTGTGAATTTGACTACTTTAGATATCTCTTATATTGGAATCATATATTATCTTTTCATGATAGACTTCTCTTAGCAAAATTGCCTCCAGTTTCATCCATATTATGGCATGTGACAGGAATTCCTTTTTAAGGCTGAATAATACTCCATTGTCCAACAGAAGCAGAAGAGATTAAGAAGAGGTGGCAAGAATACACAGAACTATACGAAGAAGGTCTTAATGACCTGGATAACCACGATGGTGTGGTCACTTAGCTAGAGCCAGACATCCCGGTGTGAAGTCAAGGGGACCTTAGAAAGCATTAGTACAAATAAAGCTAGTGGAGGTGATGGAATTCCAGGTGAGTTATTTAAAATCCTAAAAGATGATGCTATTAAAGTGCTGCACCCAATATGTCAGCAAATTTAGAAAGCTCAGCAGTGGCCACAGTATTGGCAAAGGTCAGTTTTCATTCCAATGCCAAAGAAGGACAGTGCCAGAGGATATACAAACTACCATATAGTTGCATTCATTTCACATGCCAGCAAGGTTATGCTCAAACTCCTTCAACTTAGGCTTTAGTAGTACATGAACCGAGAACTTCCAGATGTACGAGCTGGGTTTAGAAAAGACAGAGGAACCAGAGATCAAATTGCCAACACTTGTTGGATCATAGAGAAAGCTAAGGAATTCTAGAAAAGCATATACTGCTTCATTGACTACTCTGTAAAGCTTTTGACTGTTTGGATCACAACAAACCGAAAAATTCTTAAAGAGATGGAAATACCAGACCACCTTACCTATCTCCTGAGAAACCTGTATGTGGATCAAGTAGCAACATTTAGAATCAGACGTGGACCAGCAGTTGGGTTCAAAATTGGGAAAGCAGTATGACAAGGGTGTATATTGTCACTCTGCTTATTTAACTTCTGTGCAGAGTACATCATGGGAAAGCTGGGCTGGATGAAGTACAAGCTGGAATCAAGATTGCCAGGAGAAATTTGAACAACTTCAGATATATAGATGATACCACTCCAATGACAGAAGGCGAAGAGGAATTAAAGAGCCTCTGGATGAGGGTGAAAGAGGAGAATGAAAAAACTGGCCCGAAACTCAACATCCAAAAGTTAAGATCCTGGCATCCAGTCCCATCATTCATGGCAAATAGAAGGGGAAAAAGTGGAAAGAGTGACAGCTTTTATTTTCTTGGGCTCCAAAATCACTGCAGGTGGTGACTGCGGCCATGAAATTAAAAGACACTTGCTCCTTGGAAGAAAAGCTATGACAAACCTAAACAGTGTATTAAAAAGTGGAGACATCACCTTCCCAACAAAGGTGCTTTGGATCATAGAGAAAACCATAGTCAACCATAGTCAAAGGTATGGTTTTCCCAGTAGTCATGTACACATGTGAGAATTGACCCATAAAGAAGGCTGAACACTGAAGAATTGATGCTTTCAAATTATGGTACCAGAGAAGACTTTTGAGAGTCCCTGGGACTACAAGGAGATCAAACCAGTCAATCCTAAAGGAAACCAACCCTGAATATTAATTGGAAGGACTGATGCTGAAGCAGAAGCCCCAGTACTTTGGCCATTTAATGGGACGAACCGACACATTGGAAAAGACCTGGATGCTGGGAAAGACTGAAGGCAGGAGGAGAAAGATGTGACAGAGGCTGAGATGGCTGGATGGCATCACTGACTCAGTGGACATAAGTTTGAGCAACCTTTGGGAGATGGTGAAGGACGGGGAAGTCTGGCATGCTGCAGTGCATTGTGTCGCAAAGAGTTGGACATGGCTTAATGACTGAACAACAAGACTCCATTGTTATGTATTTGTCACATTTTATCTATCAATATCTGTTGGTGGACCTTTGGGTTGCTTCCATCTCTTGGCTATTTTGAGTAGTGCTGTTATTAACATGGGTATAGAAATATCTCTGCTGGGCTCTGCCCTCAGTTCCTTTGGATATACAGAAGTGGGATTGTTTGTCCATTAACTATTTAAATAACTTTTTTTTGGTCACACCATGTGGCATGTACGATCTTAATTCCCTGACCAAGGATTGAACCCAGTGAATTCTATGTAAATGAGCCCATTTCCCTAGTACTTTATTTGCTATGAAATGAGTTCCTTGGTCAGAAGCAATGCTATGGGATACATGATAGTGAATAAGACATTTTGTAAATTCGTGGATGACAATTTCAGCAGAAATATTATGGTCAGGGAAGGAAAATGCCTTTCTAGAGTGTCTAGTAAGAATGAGCATTGCTTATTCCGTGATGGAAATGACTTAGTGTAATCAGCTTGCCACCAGGTAGGTGGCTGGTGCCAGTCAGGAGTGGTGGCATATCATGGATTCAGTGTTTGTCTTTGGTATCGGTGGAGCTGGCACTTAACAGCCTTGGTTAGTGAAGATCCATGTTGCTGAGCCCATGCCTTCCCTCCACTCTTGCTGCTGTGACTCCTATGTTGTAGGGGTGACAAAGATGAGCAGAGAGAAAAGTGACAGGGAAAATATACTAGCTGACACCCACAGAATACTTCATTTTGTCCTCCTGATTATTAAGATCCTCCTCTACTTCAGTTGATCGGGGCATAGTGCCCGTCTTAAGAGGTCTGTTCACACACTTGCTCAGACCACCTTGGGACTGGTTTTCCTATCATCTTTTGGAGTCCTTGACCGTTCAGCCAATCTGTTAGCTACTACCTCCAGATTAGTGTATATTTGTGCCTTTGATCATCTCTCATTCCAGACAAAATGATAGTCAGGTCCAGTACTTGAAGTTTTGCATACTGGGGGAGATTTTTGCTTCATCACCATCCTTCAAGGCCACCCTTGAATAGGGCTGTCATGATGCAACTGTCTACTTTTTTTTTTTTTTTAAGTTAATTAATTTTTGGCTGCACTGAGTCTGCATTGTTGCACGAAGGCTGTTTCTAGTTGTAGCTCTTGGGGGCTACTCTAGTTACGGTGTGTGGACTTCGTGTTATGGTGGCTTCTCTTGTTGCAGAGCTTGAGCTCTAGAGTGCAGGCTCAGTCGTTGTGGCATACAGGCTTAGTTGCCCCACAGCATGTGGGATCTTCCTGGACCAGGGATTGAGGATATGTCCCTTGTGTTGGCAGGCAGATTCTTAACCACTGGACTGCCAGGGAAGTCCAATACTTTTGAGGAACGTCCGCACATCATACAGAAACATCTATATAACTAGCCCATTCTCTCCCCCACCCCCACGTTCGTCAACTGGTTATAGGGAACTTGTCCACAGGTTCAGGATATAAGTCAAGAATGTAACAAGAATAGGAAATCTGGATTACTTATTCATGCAGCTTGCTTGTGCCTGCAGGATTTGTTTGAACCCAGTTTTGTATATTCCATCTTCCTTTGAGATAGAGTGCTATCACGCATGCTCAAATTAATGGGGTTGGTGGATCAGACAGTAATCATTTTATCATGGGCAACTCAGGTCACATGCTAAATTGGGGGATGTGAATGCAGTATCTGCTAAGGACCAGTAGTGAGTCAAAAGCTGATTTTTAAGAGAATAGTTATCTGCAGAGGATGGCTTGCTTTTTTCCCAAATTCTAAAAGCTTACACTATTATTCACCTGTAAGGACCTGCCAAACTTGGCCTGCTTAAACTCAAGCCGTCAGAATAATACCATCAACTTGGTGGAGAATCAAGTGGAACTCTTGATGTCTTCCAGAATGGAGAGCTGATGGAGATTTCTATACACTGGATTATGCTAGAGTTGATGTGGTTCTGAGGTAGGGTTGTGAGGGTACATTGCTGGTCCTGCAAGCAGAAGGAAACTGCTTTGGTGGTTTTTATTAAAAGGGTAGAAGAAATAGCCTCATTCCAGTTTCCGGGAAATGGATTGATTTGCTCCAACAATGAAACTACATCTGTTACTACAGCTGTAATTGGAATCACATGTGATTATGCTTTCAGTAATTCACTGTCATTCCTTAAGACCCATCTGTGCTCTGCACTAGCAGATAGATGAGTTGAATGCCGATGTGGTTGGAATCACCACCCTTTATCATCTTTCACAGAGGCACTAATCTCTGCATTCTCTCTAGGAATGTGGCTTTACTTTTGATTTACTATTTGGGTAGATCAGAGTTTTGGTGACTTCCACTTACTTTTTTTTTCTGTTTTCCTCTGTTAGCTCCTCATTCCATGGGTCAGGTAACTAATATGGGCATTGTGCCAGTTTCTGCATTTGTCTTTTATAACAGCGCATTCCAAAGTGGGAAAATAACTTTGTGGATTCACCTTGGGCCCACTGGAGCTAGATCTTAACCAAAGCTTTCTTGTATAAGCTCCTCCCCTAGTGATCTAGTGAACCACAATAGCATATTAGCTCTCCAGGAATTAGAGTCAGTTCCAATCCAGTGTCCGGTTATCCAAGGTATGTGTAACTCCCCTTCCCTAGTACACAGTCACCCTGCTAAATGGTTGCATGTTTCTTGGAGGAAGGCTAGGATTTGCAGTATGATCTTTTTGGGCAGGATGTTCGGGTTCCTAAAGGGGATCCACTGGCCCTGGGTCTGTGAAAAAACTTGTCAGAATTGGTTGAGGGCCAAGATGTCTTTTGTATAGATTTAACTTCTACTTCTGGTAATCAGACCCAGAACTTTTTACTTATACAAATCAAATAACATTGAAGTAGAGTGCCTATCTGTTTTAGTCCCGGGAATACTGTGATCAGTAGCCAATGCTAGTGATCTCTGTGGGTAAAACCATTTTGTTTATTACTTTGAATCCACTGCCCGTTATGATAACCATATCCATTTTGTTGCTGCAAGTTGAGGCCACCACTTGACCCTGTCACTTGAGGTTCCAAGATCTTCACTGAACCCAGCTTGGTGGCATCATTTTCCACTGTTATCCGTGGCTCTCCAGCTACTGCGCCTAGATGCTCACCAGGCTACAGAGCTCATCAAGGATGCTCAGTCCCTCCCCCACCCCCAGCACATTTCTTAAATGTTGGTAAAGGAGGTATTTTTTTGAACTCTTCCTGGGGACATAGTGGGTGGGTGAGTAAGACTTACATAATAAATACTGTCCATATGTGAGGGAAGTTATAAGCCTTTTTTTTTTTTTTTTTTAAAACTCCAGGATGGAAACCAATGTTTGTAAGATAATGAAGATGTTTATGATCTCAGTAAATAAGATGAGTTAATATATGGAATATAGTCTGAGCTTGTAAAATATAACTGCCAACAAAATGTTTATATTCAGTGCTTTTAGAATGAAAAAGGGATTTTCTTAGTCATAATTGTTTTAAATATTTAGATTTTCTCAGGTGAAAAACCCATTTGAGTGTTATTTTCTGTGTTTTATTACATGATTAAAAATCAGTATTAAACAACAGGGTTTTGTTTTCTTTTTTTCTATTCTGAGGATGAATATGACTATTCATGTTCTATAGTAGATATCTTTTTTAAAAGTCTTTTATATTCTGTCCATTTCTTTTTTAAAAAATAATTTTATTTATTTATTTTTGGCATTGTTGGGTCTTCATTGCTGCACAGGCTGTTCTCTAGTTGCGGCGAGCAGGGGTTACTCTCTAGGTTACTTTCTAATACTCTCTCTTCTCACCACCTCTGTCTAGTGGTACATGGGCTTCTCATTGCAGGGGCTTCTCTTATTGCAGAGCACGGGCTCTAGGGTGTGTTGGCTCAGTAGTTGTGGTTTGCAGGCTCTAGGACACCGGCTCAATAGTTGTGGTATATGGGCTTAGTTGTTCCGTGGTATATGGGATCTTCCTGGATCAGGGATCAAACTTGTGTCTCCTGCATTGGCAGGCAGATTCTTTACTACTGAGCCACCTGGGAAGTCCTGTCCATTATTTCTTAATAATTGAGGTCTTGCATGATACTGAAGTAGATAGAATGGTTGACAAGGTGGAGGAAATAGACTCACCTCAGTCATTATAATTTACTGTTTCTTCTGTGGAACTGTAGGTTACTGAGATGATAGATAACACCATCCTGAAAAACAGTGGTTTATTTGAGTCATGTAAAAAATATTTAGTTTTTCAGATTGTCCAAAAGGGGACATATAAATGGAAGGTTTGGACCCTTTCCTTCCATCTCACTCCCTTCTGTGGGCTACTAATTCAAGGAAAAGCTTTGGCAAGGTGAACCCAGACTTGACCTTGGAGAAGAAATGGGCAACCCACTCCACTGTTCTTGCCTGGAGACTCCCATGGACAGAGGAGCCTGGCAGGCTGCAGTTCATGGGGTCACAAAGAGTCAGACACGACTGAGCACCCAGACTTGAAACCTGCTTAAAAGTGAGAAAGAGGTTGAGATAGGCAGCAGTGATGTGAAAATACAGGCTGGCACCCGAGTAAAGAGACGTACGTGGACAGACAGAGAAACTAAGAAGATTCTGAGTTGGCATAATGGTACTATAAATGGTCATGACACATGCTTTTCTTCATTTGGACTTTGACCTTTGAAAAACCATTTATGACTATTGTTAAAATTTTACTTTATTTGTTTATTACTGTTCTTCTCTGTGAGTTTTTAGTCCTTTCACTGATTGGATAGCTTTAATAGTTTATTGTTTGGGGTGCTAATAGTACAGTGATTAGGACATTATTAGGTTGAATCACATTTCAGTCAGTAAGCTCCTGGGTCTTTTCTTTTTACTTATGAACACTTTGTCGTGTTAAGGTGCCAGTGAGTACTTCTGTCTATAATGAAGGTGGCCGGGGCATAAAGCATATACTTTGCACCTCATTTGAACTTTATTGTGAAGGCATTTTCAGGCAGAGAGACTTTATTGTATGTTGAATATAATCTTTGCATGGGTCAGTAAGGGGAGAGCATTTTGTCCCCTTATCCCTCAGCAACCATATTATGGTGATTTTATTCTTCTGGATTTCTAAGAGCAAGTTTTCTCCCCTATTGTATAAGCTAACAGATTTCCCAGGTGTCCTTGAATGATTTATTCATGGCCTACTTGTGTAGTAGCAAAAGAAAAGAATTATACATTACATTTTTTTTTTTAATCTTGAGCAAGAGAGCAATTTAAAAAAAATATATTTGGTAAGACCTCTAATAAAATTTTTAATGAGTTGTCTCTCCAACTCATAGTCATTATGAAGAGTACTGTCTCCATTTTCATGGCTGAGGGCACTGTCTTCTTTTTTCCCCCCTCTCACTGGGATATGTGTTATTTCCACATTACTTTTGGTTTTTCAATTAATTATTATTCTTCTCTTTAAGAAAATCTAAGGTGTACCCATACTTCAGATAGTGTTTAAATTATACTTTGGCAATGTAATGTTTATTAATAATATTTTGTTCAAAATTAAAATAATAATTATCATTAATACTCTGAGGTAAATCAAATTATTCTGTTATTAACCAAAGACTTTCCCCCCTTTACTCATCCTTTCTTTCCTTTGTTACTGCCTTCTTCCCTCCTCTCCCTAAAGTTCCAGCAACTGAATACTGGAGGAATGGATGAATGAGCTTATGTAATTGTTTACTGTCTCATCTCTTCTTTTTAGATGATAAATTCCATAAGAACAATCTCCACCACTCTTGTTCATCTCCATTTGCCATGTCTAGGATTAGTACACGTAGGAATACATTAATGAGTTAAATTAGTTGAATGAATGAATCAATGAATAATAAAAAAGTTATTATGAATGCTTCTTATCTATATTAATATTTAGATTATAAAATATAAGAGGGAGAAATTATTATACTTTTAGTATGTTTTAAAATTTGCTACTTAATTCTTTGCAGTTTATGAGTAATACAATAAGCAAACAGTGTAAAGTAGTTTTTGAAACTAAACTTTGATGATTTGGATTAATATTTTAAACTGCATTTAACCATTTGACCTTGATTAGTTCAACTAACTTATGTCCTAGCTAAATTAAAATAGTTTGAGGGCATAATGTGGAAATACATTTTTACAGTGGGTATCAGTTTTAAAAGTTTTAATTGAAACATGATGTGGGCCTATGTAGATAGTAATAGTATTTTTATAATTTATTTCAAATTGTAACTTGAGAATTTTAAGGATTGAAGAATATCATTTCTAAGCATAACAGAAAATTTTGTGCTCTTGGGTTCAGAAATTACTGTTTGAGAAAAATAGGCCTGACTGATCAGAAACACAGGGACCAAAGTAAGTATATTTAACTTCCCCAAACAGTGTTTAGTATAGACTGTTTATTTAATTGTTGGGTGACAGGTATGTACAAATACTTTAGTTCCTTTGGAAATGGGGGGAAAAAAAAAGAAAAAAAGAGCTTACTACAAACTACAAGGTGGATTTAGGTACAAAGTAGCCGTAAATTTGTACTTGACGTATTATGAATTTAATTTGACCACTTGTTTAGAAGTCGATTAATACTTGGCTATACAGCAGTATACTTAGAAGAATAAGAGTCTACTCATGTATCATGATGTCTTTTCAGCTAACTATTGTCTCTTTGTGGCTTTAATGGTATATTTTCATTCTCTATTTTTCTGTAGGCATCCACAAGGACAAAGATACACCTCCCAGCTTCTCTGTTGTCCTTGAGACTTTGAGACGTACCTTGACAGATTACCAGAACAAGCTGGAAGATGCATCTAATGAGGTAACACTTGCACTGTTTGGCTCCACACACATAGCCTTCGGCCTGCAGCAGTACGTATTACTTGCTTGTTACAAAGGTCAAAAATATTGCGAATGTTGATTTGACAGCCTCACAGATAAAAAAATAATAAGTTGTCTGTCACTGTTTTATCTGTAAGCGTGGCCTAAAGTAAGGTCTCACTTGTGTTTTTGTAACTCTTCTGTCACACTACTATTTTAGGAGTTCTAAAGACTGTCACTTTTTGGTCTTCATAATTTATTTTAATTTAATAAAAAAGCTGTGCAACTCAGTTAATATAATATTTAAATGTTAATGTGTTTTCATGAGATTTGGAATACGTAGTGGACATTTAGGGCTTGTCGATATTTTGGCTTAAGAGTTCTACAAATTGTAGAGATCTTACTAAAAAAGAGAGAAACTAGTTTGCATTCTCTAAAGGGAGTGACTGTTAGAAGTTTTTTAAAAACAAATATCTGCTTGATGTAGCCTGGAGGCTTTTGGTTTCCTGATTGAAAAAACTCATGCTTCTATTTATCTTCTTTTTTTTTAAATGTTTTCTTTTTGAATTTGTTTATTTTAATTGGAGGCTAATTACTTTACAATATTGTAGTGAATGTACATTTCATACATTGGTGTGAATCAGCCATGGGTATACATGTTATCTTCTCTTTTGTATTGTTTAATTTGTGGATTGATAATTTTCTTATTATCAATTAAAATGTTTTATTTTTATTTTATTATTTTGTTTTATTTTATTATTAAAACATTTTATGAACTTCTGCTTTAAAAATTGAAGAGTTTTTTAGTTACGTCTTATCAAATTAGAAAATATGAAATAACTACGTTAAACACAGTTAGTAAAACAACAGACAGTTTTTCCAATTGAAGACAAGTCACAAAACCTGGAATTTAGTATTTATCCCTTTGTGTTTATCTGTTTATTTCATGTAATACAAAGGCCATGAAACCCTTATATTTCCCATTTCAAAAGAGCCATATTTTACTTTAGTTTGTTAAGGTGAAGAAAGAAGGAAAAGTGAGTCTTCTTAATGCCTTCTGTAATTGTTCAAAGGGCTTAAAAGAAAGTGACCACTGGCATAATTAAATTTCTATAAAGAGCAAACATTGCCGTCTTTCCCAGTGAGACAAGACAACCTGTATTGTTAGTAGTTTATGCACCTCTTCTGAGGCCTAGCTCTGGAAGCTGCAGGGTGAGTAGGAACACATTACCCACAGCGATCTGTTACTCGGGAGGGTGAATGTCACATGATCCTCGGCGCAGTTGAAGAGTCGACTCAGCAGGCTTTGGCTTAGTAATGTGCTTTGTTGTGAACCAGTGCCAGAGACAGCAGTGGGGAGACCAAGGGGGTGGCTGCAAAGAAAGCAGAAAGAGCAGTCTGACAGAAAGAAGAATGAACTGTCAAAGAAAATAAATCACAAGCGGAGCAGGACCAACTGATGACCTGCCACAAGCCTTCCCAGTAGGACTGCATGTGACCGACCCTGAGGTTGTCATATGGAGTGAGAGACCTGCGGATACCCTCACGATGTAGAAAGAACAGTCTTCTGTTCTGTCCTTTTTTCTTTCCGTATAGATGCCATTGCTGCTGGCATTTTGGTCCTGTAGGATTTTAAGAATAAAGTTATATTTGTTTACAGTAAGAATGAAATCCTTTATCCAGATAGCTGGTAAAAACACAACAATATCACTGACATTTTAAGTTTGAATGCTTGCTTTTCTTTTTAGCATGTGAACTTGTGACAGAAACTATATAGTTAACCAAGAGAAATACATTTTTAAAACTGAATTGCTATCAAAAATTTGTATTTAATAATTGCATAAAAATTTAAAGATTAGCTTTTGAGTTATCCACCCTTGGAAAATATTTTAAAAGTTACTTACATTTTTTTTTCATCAGCTAAGCAACATGAATAATGCTAAGGAAAAGGCATCTAATGAACTTGACTCTA
Organism: Dama dama; assembly: GCF_033118175.1. Taxonomy (NCBI): domain Eukaryota; kingdom Metazoa; phylum Chordata; class Mammalia; order Artiodactyla; family Cervidae; genus Dama; species Dama dama. Next base: position 37,425,562 of record NC_083709.1, on the reverse strand, counting down.
CCAAACAGAAGATAGAATCTCACACTAAAAATATAAAGGTATTATAATTTAGAATAACTTTTTCCTGTTGTGTTAAGAAACTAATATAATTATCTAGGGAATATTTTTAAAGAGAGCTGTATGAAAATGTATCTTCCTATTTTTTATTAAGTATGTTTAGATACAGCTTAAAATTTTTTTTTTTATTGTTGATCAAAATAAGAGTGATTTTTCATTAAAAAAACTTTATTGGAAATTGTTTTGGTTCAAGGAAAAATTCATTTCCCCGATTTAATGATAGTACTATAGATTCAAAAATTGTTTTAAGATTTGATGTCCAACCTTAGATACACAGTCAACATATTTTATGTAAGCATGTCAGTGCTTGGAGTCAGTTTTCATAATTTTGGGGTGGAGTCATTGTATTAAGTACATCATGCCTAGTAGTGGGCTGAGACCACACCTAGCTAAGGTCCAGGACAACAGTTTACTTTATTTTTTGTGCTGCTTTTATGTACTACATCTTTGCAAAATTATACTAAGGCAACTCTCAGAGTTGGAATTTTTTGGTGTGGGTTCATGTTGTTTGTCATGGATGTACTTGAATGAAATCTGTTAAGGGTAAGGACTGAAAAGTGAAGCAGAATTTTATGTCATGTATTTGAGATTTCTACTGGCATTTGAAATGTCATTGGGAAGTAAATGTTCTTGTAGTAAATGTAGGAGATTTATTTTTTAAATGTTATTTAAAAGTTTTTGAGCTACCAAGTTTTTTTTTGTTTTTTTTTTTAAATAATGAGCTGAAAGGAAAACTCTTGTAAAGAGCTTTTTGGAAGAAGTTATTTAACATTTTATATTTAAGTGTTATAATCTTCCTACCATCTTTTTGTTTGGTGTCTCCAACAGGACCTTCAGGATAAGCTGGCGGATGTCAGTAAAGAGTTAAGTCATTTACGCACTAAATGTGCAGACAGAGAGGCTCTAATAAACACTTTGAAAGTGGAACTACAGAATGTGCTGCACTGTTGGGAGAAAGAAAAGGCGCGAGCAGCCCAATCTGAGAGTGAACTTCAGAAGCTTTCCCAGGCTTTCCATAAGGATACCGAGGTATTACCTGAGACAAGAGGACTGTCAGAAAGGCCTCGCACTAATCTCACTTTTAGAAATTTACATCTATCAAGTGGCTCTTTTTACTCTTATTTAATTCAAAAAATTCTTCTCAGCTATTTTGAAATGTTCATGCCAGCTGCAAAACCAGCCATTCCATTACTCTTGTATGATACAATTTTGTGAGAGAAATAAAGTAGTTTAACTGTTTTATCATTTGTACAAGTTATTTTCTCTATTAGAACATACTATCTCAAGCAGCTCTGCTCCTAACAGTCTTGTGTGTCAGTGACAAGATAATTTTTTATTTCAGTAGTTTGGTAGCTGACATGGTGGGAAGAATCTTTTTTGTAACCTGAAGGAACTGACTTGGATAGAGGTACTTCTGTTTACAAACTGTGAATATGGACAAGCCACATGGTTTGGTCTCTCCACATCTTTGCTTCCTTCTTTGCAAAACAGGAATAATATCTACTTTAATAGACAGTTGCCTTATTTTTTATAATAGTAGGATATTAATCAAAATTTAGAAAAATACAAGTCCCACACGGGTAAAAAGTTTATTTGGATGCCCTTGGGGGTTGCCTATCCATGTTAATTTATTAATGACTTCTTAAAATATTATGACAGACTCTTCCATAGTGTATGAGCCTGTGTGAGTAGAATTGTAATCTTATATTTTCTTTTACCCATGGGACATAGAGCTAGTCTAGCTAGCGTGGAGCTAGTTTATCTGAGTCGTCTTGCATATTGAGTTCATTACTCGAACAAATATGAACATGAATGCCAAGAGAGTAAAAAGGAAACATTCTTCCCACTCTTCTTACAGTCTGGGATTTAAATTGTGTCCACATGAAGGGGCTGGAATTGTTCTACACATCAGATAATGATTAAAGTAAAGGAAACTAGAAGGCTGACTGTATTGTAAAGTCAGCATGTCTACAGGATTGTGGTTGGGTTCAACATGTGTGAATTGATTTTGGATCTTGAGATTCTCTTTTCACGCCAAATGGATGATTCTCATGCATGGTTCATCACAGCCCAAGCAAAAAGGACATGATGGCGACACAATGAATTACCCTTTGGGAAGAACTCGATCACTTGGCAAAATGTGGAGAGGGAAGGTTGTTAGTGCCTGAGTATTATGTTTGGTTAGTTATATTTAATAGGGTTTTTGAATGTCTTGATTTAGTTGAAAATGCAAAAGACACCTTTAATTGCTTAAAAAACAAAAATACATAGCATTGTTATAAAGATTCTTCTTGTTTCTTAATCCAAGTTGTGGATAAAGCCACATATTCAGATTTTTGGGAGGTTTTAAATTGTTATATTTGGAAAAATCTAAGATGACCTATAGAGAGAATGAAAGATACATATTTTTATATATATTGGAAACTTTCACCACAGTTTCTAACTACAAAACTTTCACATATGCTACGTTCAGTTGTTCTTATCTGGAAGATTAGAATTCCTATTTTTTAAATAGAAATTTAAAATTTATTTTAAAAGTTTTCCAGTTGGTCTGTTAAAAAACCTTGAGAGAGCTTATTTTATCTACATAAAATGCTCATTTTGCAGCTTCGCAATTACCTTGTATTGAGTTCCATTGTTTGACTTAAAGGATACAAATGTTTTATAACGAGAGCAATTTGGCATTTTAGTAAGTAAATTCCCTTTTTGTGTTCAAGATGGAAATCAGCTTTTTACTGAATTCTACGGTATGGTGTTTCTAGGTCATTAAACAATGGATGGTTTAGCTACAACAATAGCAATATAATTTGAAAGAATTTTTTTACATATTTTTAATTGAACAGTTTTAAAGTATGTCTTGGGTAGCTATGTCCGTTTTTTTTTGTTTTTGTTTTTGGACTGCTAACTTTGTGATATTTAAACACCTACAAATGCCCGGTTTGCCAAGTCCGGTATAAACTTCTAAGTGGGGGAAAAATAACGAGCCTATCTTCCATCTCTTTCATATCACTGTCTGCTTTGCCTAAGGGGCTTAGGATAGATTTCCTATAAGTGGTAAGTAAACTAGAATCTCTGGAGGAGGAGGAAAGCTGAGTAATTGTGTGCATTTAAAGTGCAGATATTGGTATAACTTTTTCTTTAACAGTGTTGGGTACACTTTTTATTTTGGTTTTTTGACTTAACATCTTTTTTGGCAAATGTAAATATGAAATTATGGAATTACCATGTTAACTTACAGTTAGAAGAGCTTAGAAGCAGCTAGTCCAGATACCTCATGTTAAAGCCAAGGAGGCTTTACAGACAAGGAAGGCTGAACAGACACTGACTCAGATCGTGTCCTCAGTTGTAGCAGAGCTGGCCTCAGAACCTGGGTCTTTTGGCTTCTACACTTGAGATTTTTTACTAAGTGTAAGCAATTGTAAGTTTCTATCTGATGTTTAATTTTGAGTGTTAAAAAAGTCCCCAAGATGACCATATCCCCATACTTGAGTATTAATTCCTTTCCAGGATTTTTGACATAAATTCTTCACCATGTGTATTATGTGTTTTACTTCTTACACTGTTTATATACTGGAATTAATTTCTTTTTTTCTCACAGGAGAAGCTAACCTTCCTTCATACCTTGTATCAGCACTTGATAGCAGGCTCTGTGCTCATAAAACAACCAGAAGGCATGCTGGATAAATTCTCTTGGTCTGAGCTTTGTGCAGTCTTGCAGGAGAATGTTGATGCCCTGATCGTAGACCTCAACAGGGCTAATGAGAAGGTAACTGTCCTCAGGCACCAGATTCCTCTATTAAATTCAGTGACATTTGTCCACATCACACTATCATTAAGAGGGGCTGACATTCATCTTATTTCAAAAAGAATTTGGGTGTTAATAATTCAAAACCATTAATTATGGCTTGTCTACAACTCAGTTTGATGCCATTGCTGTGGGCATGTAAATGTGACTGAAGTCTGTATGAAGTCTCTGAGCTCCACTTTCTGTGCAGGACATGCTAATACTACTAGCCAGTGTTAGCCACAGGGACCTAATTAAAAGAAAATAAATTAATCTTACTGATGAAGCAATTCAAAGAACTTAGTCATTTACATTAATAAACCAACTCTTTATGTTAGCATAAAATAGAAACAAGATACAGTTATTCAAAAACATGATCCTAAAATTCTTTGCTCAGGAAATAATGAGATGTTACTTTGGAAGCACTTAAAATTTAAAAATTATGTTTATGACATTTCTTGTAATAGAACAAACTGTGTATTACAAAACCCATTCAGTGCTTTAGAAACTAGGAAGGACATATTGTAGGAGAAAACTGGACTTTTTTCATCCCTTTAACATTCACAAACCTAGGAATTCAGTCTTTCAAAAAAAATTTAGAAACCTTCTTTTGGTTATTGAAAATTAAAGTGGCTTAGCAGTCCAATGTATTTCTCCGTTAAAGGTGTTGATTCTTATCCTGCGTCTGTTGAACTAGTCAGAACTATATTTATATGATCTAGTTCCTAGGTCTTAGTTGCAGTGACATTTGCCCTTAAGGGACATAGAGAGGAAAATTGTTCCCTAAGTTTTTTTTTTTTTAATCTGTTGAAGTAATGAAACAGCATCTTGGCCCAATTTTAGGGTGAGAGCATTTTTATCTTGGTGTAATTGGCAAACAATCATAGGCATTGAGAATTAGAATTGAGGAAATAAGGGAATAAATTGTGATAAGTGGAGATACTGTTCTTAGCTGTGAATGTGTATGTAACAGATTTCCAAATAACCAATAATTAAAGTGAGTACATGTTTTAGCTCTCTGATATGGTATTGTGTGTTTTTTTTTTTCTTCAATTATTTTTATTAGTTGGAGGCTAATTACTTCGCAACATTGCAGTGGGTTTTGTCATACATTGACATGAATCAGCCATGGAGTTACATGTATTCCCCATCCCGATCCCCCGTCCCACCTCCCGGTATTGTGTTTTAATAATTTTTCATAATTTCAAAACATTGTTAATTGTCATACATGTTAGATGATGAGGATTTGCTTTCCAGTGTTTTGAATGTGAAATAAAAAATGATTGGAACATTCTGCTTTTTTATATGTAAAATGTTTGTAGATTTGTAAATCTCATTTAAATACTTCCTTTTCCACTGAAATACCTGAACAGCTTGAGCTTTGGTTCTAGAGGTAAAAATATTCTTCTTAATTTTCTCAGTAAAATTGATTATAGAATAAGTAACTTTATTAGTTATTGGAGCTTCCCAGGTGGCATAGTGGTAAAGAATCCACCTGCCAATGCAGGAGGCGTGGGTTTGATCCCTGGGTTAGGAAGATCCCCTGGAATAGGAAATGGCAAGCAGTTTCAGTATTCTTGCCTGGAAAATGCCATGGACTGAGGAGCCTGGTGGGCTGCAGTCCATGGGGTCACAGAGAGAGTCAGACACAACTGAGTGACTGAGCACACACATACAATTTTATTAGAGAAAAAGATGTCATCTAGACGTATAAATGACACATTTTCTGCTAAAATATAGTTTTGTTCTACTAACTCCTGTTTCTTCTTTTTTTTTTTCATTTTAGCTTAAAATTTTTGTATGATCTTAAGGCATAAAATATAGTAGAAAATTCTAGAATGCCTTCTGGGGGAGATGATACAAAGAACACATTGGTAAGCATATCTTGTTCTGTATTGCATTTCACCATTTAGATAAGTCATCTAGAGTATATCTGTAAAAACAAGTCTGATACGATGAAAGAGCTTCAGCAAACCCAGGAAGACACCTTTAACAAAGTGGCAGAGCAGATCAAAGCCCAGGAGAGCTGCTGGCACAAACAAAAGAAGGAACTGGAGCTGCAGTACTCTGAACTCCTCCTGGAGGTACAGAGGAGGGCACAGGTATGCTACTGCCACAAAGAGCTTTCAAAATGGGATGCTCGGTCTTTTACTTTCAAGTGTTTTCTTTTAAAACCAATACCAAGTCAGTTAAAACTTCAGAGAACCACACAGAACTTGCTTGTTTGGGTTACATGTACATGTGATTGTGCAAAGACAACTACACAAGTGGGCATACATGCATATGCACATAGTCAGGTGGATTAAGGATTGTCTCACTTAAGTTTGAAAGTAGATGGGTTTCTGGTTAAAAATGCACAGATCAATTAAATACTAAAATTGTATTTCCTTCATTTTAAAAATAAAGGTTAAGAAATTTTGGTAAAATATTATCAGTTTTAGTGTAGATATACTTTGATGTGGTTTATTCCATTTATGGAGATTTCTGTTAATATGTGAACCGTCATTTAAATTCATTTGGGGTTGAAATTTGCTGTAGTTCCTAATGTTGAAGAATTTGAATTATAGTTATAGATCCTATAGCAAAACTATTGGTTGTGAGAGGTAATATGTCCTCTGTGTTGGATTCCATTGAGAACAGAAGTTATGTGTAGTTAACAAAATCATATTTTTTCCTTATACAAGATATTATCAACATACTTTATATTGTTAACTCTCATTCCTGCCCAATCAGAAATAACAATGACAGTCTATACTTTTTTTTGCACAGACTTCCCATAGTTGATTCAGTTTTAACCTCTTTATTTGATCCACTCATTCTTATATTGTCAAGTCTAATTAAAAAAAGAAACCACATTTTAAAAATTTGCCAATAAACAGTTTCCAGTTGCTTAAAAGAAGACCACTCTGTTCTCACAAGCATTTGAACCCCATATGAAGTTAAGCTTCTCTCTGTGATTTTGAATGAATTCATACACTCTCTAAAAGTGGCCTTTTGTTCACTTCATGCAGGATGCCATGTGATATCTTCTGCATTTTCTACCACTGAAGAGACCTAAATAAATTTTTTAGAGATAATATTGACATGCAGTGAACAGATTTTAAGTATACAGTATGATATTTTTATCAGTGTACGCACCCATGTACCAGTTGCCCCATTTAAGATTTAACATTTTCGTTACCTCAGAAAGTTCTCTTGTGCTCTCTTCCAGCCAATTTCCACTCCCCGTAGGCACCCATTGTTCTGATATTCTGATACCTATCGTCATAGATTATTTTCCTTTTTTCTAGAATTTCCTCACAATGGAATCATTCAGTGTGTAGTCTTTGGTGGTTGCCTTATTTCCCTCAACATATATTTTTTTTAATATTCATCCTTGTTGTATTTATCTTGTGTTCATTCTTTTTTTATAGTTGAGTAGTATTCTGTTTTATAATTATACCACAATTTGATAAATTGTGAATTGATGGATATTTGTCTTTTTCCAGCTTTTGGCTATTGTAAACAAAATTTCTGCAAACATTATTGTTTAATGGTTTTATTGATATATGTATGTTTTCATTTTGTAGTTAAGAGTGTAGTTTAACTACACTAGTTTATAAGACAGATGTATGTTTATAAAAAAACTATCAGACATTTTTTCCAAAATGGTTCTATCATTTTATATTTCTACCATCATTGTGTGAGAATTTTCATTGTTCTACATCCACTGCAAAGTTTGTCATTGTCAGTCTTCTAAATTTTAGCCATTTAGTTGTTTTAAAATGGAATTTCATTGTGATTTTAATTCACATTTTCTTGGTGATTAGTGATGTTGAGCACTTTTTATGTTCTTATTGTCATTTATATATTTTCTTTTGTTAAGTGTCTCTTCAGGTGTTTGTACATTAAAAAATTTGGGTTGTTTGTGTTTTGATTGGTGATTTTCAGAAGTTCTTATAAATTCTGGATATAATTCTTTATCATACATATGTATCCCAGATATTTTCTTTCAGTATCTCACTGGCCTTTTCATTTTTTAGTGTTTATTTTGATGATCACAAATTTTAAAATTTTGGTGAAGTTCAACTTGTAAATCTTTTTCTCTTCTGAGTACTTTTATGTGGTAAGCAATCTTTCTCTACCCCAAGATTCTGAAGATAATATTTCTTCTAGAGATTTTATAGTTTTAACTTTTTTGTCTAGGTCTGTGATCCATCTCAAATTAATTTTTATGTGTGATGTTAAATGGAGGCTGAGGTTCATTTTCTCTCTGCATTTGTTGTTCCCACATCATTGATTCAAGACGTTACTTTTCCTGATTTAGTATCCCTAGTCCCTTTGAGAAAAAACAACTGACTGTATATGGGAACTGCAGGTTTGTTGCATCCCTACAGTTTTGCCTTTTCCAGAATGTTATATGAATTTTATTTATTTACTTATGTATTGACTCTGCTGGGTCTCTGTTGCTGCACAGGCTTTTTCTCTAGTTGCAGAGAGTGAGGGCTTGTGTCTAGTTGTGGGTGTGGGCTTCTCATTGCAGTGGCTTCTCTTATTGAGGAGCACTGGCTCTAGGGCCCATGGGCTTCGGTGGTTTTGTCACGAGAGCTCAGTAGTTGTGGTTCCTGAAGTCTGGAGCACAAGCTCAGTGGTTGTGGGGTACGGGGTAGTTGCTCTGTGGCATGTGGAAACTTCCCAGACCAGGGATTGAACCTGAGTCTCCTACCTTGGCAGGTGGATTCTTATCCACTGAGCTATCAGGGAAGCCTCAGTATGTTATATAAGTGAAATCATACAGTAGGTAGCATTTTAGGTCTCTCTTCACTCAACAAAATATGTTTGGAAATTATTCACATTATTGGTTGTATCGGTAGCTCACTCCTTTTTACTGCAGAGTAATATTCCATTGTATGGATGTAGAATTGTTTATCTAGATACTTGCTGATGGGCCTTTGGGTTGTTTTATTTTTTTACAATTATGATTAAAGATGCTTTTAACATTCATGGGTAGGTTTTTGTGGCTCATTCAGTTCAGTTCAGTCACTGAGTCGTGTTTGACTCTTTGCAACCCTGTGGACTTCAGCACGCCAGGCCTCCCTGTCCATCACCAACTCCTGGAGCCTACCCAAACTCATGTACATAGAGTCAGTGATGCCATCCAACCATCTCATCCTCTGTCGCCCCCTTCTCCTCCCACCTTCAATCTTTCCCAGCATCAGGGTCTTTTCAAATGAATTGGTTCTTCACATCAGCTGGTCAGAGTATTGGAGTTTCAGCTTCAGCATCAGTCCTTTCAGTGAATATTCAGGATTGATTTCCTTTACGATTGACAGGTTGGATCTCCTTGCAGTCCCAGGGACTCTCAAGAGTCTTCTCCAACACCACAGTTCAAAAGCATCAATTCTTTGGTGTTCAGCTTTCTTTATAGTCCAACTCTCACCTCCATACATGACCACTGGAAAAACCATAGCCTTGACTAGACGGACCTTTGTTGGTAAAGTAATGTCTCTGCTTTTTAATATGCTGTCTAGGTTGGTCATAGCTTTTCCTCCAAGGAGCAAGTGTCTTTTAATGTCATGGCTGTAGTCACCATCTGCAGTGATTTGGGAGCCCCCAAAATAAAGTCTGTCACTGTTTCCATTGTTTCCCCATCTGTTTGCCATGAAGTGATGGGACCAGATGCCATGATCTTAGTTTTCTGAATGTTAAGTTTTAAGCCAACTTTTTCAGTTTTCTGAATGTTGAGTTTTAAGCCAACTTTTTCACTCTCCTCTTTCACTTTCATCAAGAGGCTCTTTAGTTCTTTTTTGCTTTCTGCCATAAGGGTGGTATCGTCTGTGTATCTGAGGTTATTGGTATTTTTCCTGGCAATCTTGATTCCAGCTTGTGCTTCATCTGGCCCAGCATTTCACATGATGTACTCTGCATATAAGTTAATTTTTTTTTTGAGTGAATACTTAGGAGTCTGATTTCTGTTATTCTGGTAAGTATGTATTTAACTTTATAAGACACTATCAAATTGTTTTCCCAAGTGACTATCATTTTGCCTTCTCACTAGGCTTGTAAGAAAGTTCTAATTGCTCTGCATCTGTGCCAGCATGTGGTTTCATCATTTTTTTCTTTTTCTCTTTAGCTATTCTAATAGGTGTATAGTGCTATGTCATTATGGTTTTAATTTAGACTTTCCCTAGTGAATCATAATGTTGAGTATTTTTCATATGCTTATTTGCCATCTGTATATTTTCTTTGGTGAATTATCTGTTCATATCTTTTGCCTACTTTGTAATTATGTTGCTTATTTTCTTCTTGCTGAATTTCAAACATTGTTTATATATTTTGGATACAAGTTGTTTGTTAGATATGTGATTTGCAAGTATTCTCTCCAAGTGTCTTAAAAGTACTTTTGCAGAACAAGTGTTTTAAATTTATAAAGTTCAATTTGATCCATTTTTCTTTTATGGCCTGGGCTTTTAGTGTTGTATCTGAGAACTCTTTTCCCTAGGGCAAGATCACCAGGATTTCTTCCTGCTTTTTTTCTAGATTTTGTATAGTTTCAGGTTTTACATATAGGTCTGTGATCCACTTTGAGTTAATTTTTGTAAAGCTGTGAGGCTTGGGTTGATTTTTTTTTTTCCTGCATGTGGATGTCCATGTTCTAGCACTATTTCTTTAAAAGGCTATCCTTTTTCTATTGAATTGCCTTTGCACCTTTGTCAGAAATCAGTTGGTTACATTTGTCTAAGTCTGTTTTTTAGACTTTCTCATCTATTCCATTTATTTATATGTCTGTTCTTTTTTCAGTACCCACTGGTATGATTTTTGTGTTTTTTGGCTAGTCTTGAAATCAGGTGATGTGAACCTTCAATTTTCTTCATTTCCTATCACTTTTAAAAAATGGGATAAATTTGACATGCAATGTGGTGTAAATTTAAGGTATACATCATGTTACTTTGATATATTAATGTACTGTGATATGGTTGCCATTGTAATATTTATTACATTATATGCTTACAATACCATATTATTGTCTATGTTCAGTGAACATATATGACATCTAATCAGATGATAAAGAATCTGCCTGCAATGTGGAGATCTGGGTTTGATCCCTGAGTCGGGAAGATCTCCTGGAGAAACGACTGGCTACTTGCCTGGAGAATTCCACGGACAGAGGAGCCTGGCAGGCTGCAAAGAGTCAGACATGACTGAGGGACAGCACAGCACACAGCATGATCCTGTTACTTTTTCCTTAATTGTTTCTGGTTTATTTTCTGTAGGTCTTTTCCTTCTCTTGTGTTTCCTGCCTAGAGAAGTTCCTTTAGCATTTGTTATAAAGCTGGTTTCGTGGTGCTGAATTCTCTTAATCTTTACTGGTCTGGAAAGCTTTTGACTTCTCCATCAAATCTGAAGGAGAGTCTTGCTGGTTAGAGTATTCTTGGTTGTAGGTTCCTCCCTTTCATCACTTTAAATATATTATGCCATTCCACTCTGGCTTGTAGATTTTCTGTTGAGAAATCAGCTCGTAATCTGATGGGAGTTCTCTTGTACATTGTTGTTGTTTTTTTTACATGTTTGATTTCTTTAGATTCCACATATAAGTGATGTACAAGCACTGTAGTGCTTGTCTTTCTCTTGTCTATCTTATCTTGCTTAACATAGTATGTTCAAGATTCATTCATGTTGTCACCAATGGCAGGATATATTCATTTCTCATGGGTGAAGAATATTAGCTTCTGTGTGTAAATCTTTTTTACCCATTCATTTGTTGATGGTCTTTTTGGTTGTTTCCATATTTTGGCTATTGTGAATCGTGCTACACTAAACACGGGAGTGCATATATCTCACTGAGTTACTGTTTTCATTTCCTTGGGTTTATTCTGAGAAGCAGAATTCCTGGATGGTAGGTCTAGTTTTAATTTCTTGAGGTACCTTCATATTGTTTTCCCTAGTGGTTGCACTAATTTACATTCTTTCCAGCAGTGTTTAACGGTTTCTTTTCCGCCACACCCTCACTGTCACCTGCTGTCTCTTGATAGCCATCTTAACAGGTATGAGGTGATATTTTGTTGTGGTTTTTACTTGTATTTCCCTGATGATTAGTGATGTTGAGCATCTTCTCATGTGTCTGTTGATCATTTTGATGTCCTATTTGGAAAAATGTCTATTTAATTCTTCTGGCCATTTAAAAATATTTTTTAGGTTACTAAGTTGTATTAATTCTTTATGTATTTTGAATATTAACCCCTCATCTGATACATGATTTGTAAAAATTTTCTTCCAGTCTGTTGGCATTTACCTCATTTTGTTAATTGTTTATTTTGCAGTGCAGGAGCTTTTGAATTTGATATAGTCCCATTTGTTGATTTTTATTTGTATTGCTTGTGCTTTTGATGTCATATCCAAAAAATCATTCCCAAGACAAATATCTTTGGGCTTCATCTCTCTGTTTTCTTTAGGAGTTTTATGGTATTAGGTCTTATGTTTAAGTCTTAGATCCATTTTGAGTTAATTTTTGTGAGTGGTATGAGAAAAGGGTCTAGTTTCATTATTCTGTATGTGTTTCTCCAATTTTTCCAGCACCATTTGCTGAATAGACTATGCTTTCCTCATTAGTTTTATTGGTTCCCTTGTTGAATAGTATTTGACCATATAGGGTGGGATTTGATTCTGGACTATCTATTCTGTTCCATTGGTCTAGATGTCTGTTTTAGTGCCAATGCCATATTGTTTTTATCACTATGGCTTGCTGATGCAATGATCTTACATGTAGGAAATCCCAAAGAGTCAATCAAAAACTGTTGTAATTAAGTAATTACATGTAATTGATATAATTAATTGTAGTTGATTTTAGTAAAGTGGCAGGTTACAAAATCAACTTATATTAACCTGTGACATTCCTTTACACTAATGAGGAAGGCTTGGAAAAATAAAACGATCCCATTCACAGTAGCATCAGAAACAATAAAATATTTAGGAATAAATTAACTGGAAAAGTAAAAGATCTGGACAATAAAAATGACAAGACTTTGCAGAAAGAAACAGAGGATACAAACAAAGAGAGAGATATCCCTTGTTCGTGGATCAGAAGAATTAATATTGTTAAAATGACAGTACTACCCAAAATGATCTACAGGTTCAGTTCAATCCCCATCAAAATACCAAAGGAGAAGGAAAAAAAAAAAAACAACAAAGGAATTCTTCATAGAAATAAGAGAAATGAGCCTAAAATGTGTGTGAAACCACAAAAGACCCCTAACAGTCAAAGCAATCCTGAGAGAAAAGAACAAAATTCTTGATTTCAAACTATATCAGTGTTTTGAACTCACTTCCTTTATAAATCTGCAGGAAGGCATAGCAATTCATTTTCTCAAGTAAAGGAATCAGCATCACAAATGCTAATGTTTTAGGAGCAGCTCTCAATGAAGACTTTTTTCCTGAAGAATGTGTAACATGTGGCTTTGATCCCTGAATATGCAAATTGAAAGTATCATTTTCATTATTCCTGAATGTACATTAATATTATATATTGGCATTTGTCTGTATTATTTATGTACAGTATTTGAATTTTCATAAAATATAATTGGATACACAGCAGCATTTAATTTGGGTTTATATTTGGTAACTAATATTATATTGCATATTACAGTATCTGTAAATTTCATTTTGGGGTATTTTCCTGTGATTAATTCTATATCTCTCCTTTTTTCCCCAAGTTGCAATGCAGATAAAGATATTTTCGTTGTATATTATTTAAACTTCAAAAATTATGTTGATAAGGACATGAGAGGGAAAAATCCACAGTTGTGCATAGGATTATGGGTTGTAGAGAATGTTATATGTCAGGAGAACCTAGCCATTAATAGATACCATCTGCTGGAAAATAAATGACTTATCCATAGAGTCTCTGTTTAGTGTTTGGTTATTGTAAAGAAGTGGTTAGTAAAAGATAGGTAGTTAAATAAAAAACAATTTTTGGATATGAATAGCTCTTATTCAAAAAAATGTGGAATAATTTGCAAGACTTTTGGACGTTTAAGCTTTAAAGCAGATAGTGGGAATGCTATTAGGTAATGAAATTAGAGTAGGAAGCTTGTTTTTTAGCATGTTTTTGCGTACGTGCTAAGTTGCTTCCACCTGCAATGTGAGGGGCCTGGGTTCGATCCCTGGGTTGGGAAGATCCCCTGGAGAAGGGAATGGCTGCCCACTCCAGTATTCTTGCCTGGAGAATTCCATGGACAGAGGAGCCTGGTGGGCTACAGTCCATATGGTCGCAAAGAGTCAGACAAGACTGAGTGACTTTCACGTTCTTAAGTCGCTTCAGTCCTGTCCAACTCTGCGACCTTATGGACTGTAGCCCGCTAGGCTCCTGTGTCCGTGGAATTTTCCAGGCCAGAATACTAGAGTGGGTTGCCTTGCCCTTCCCGACCCAGGGGTTGAACCTGTGTCTCTTCTGTCTCCTGCGTTAGCAGGCGGGTTCTTAGTGCCACCTGGGAAGTCCTCGCATGTTTTTAGCTTTAGTTAAAATGTGCTAGCTACATGGTTGGGTAATTTGTGATTTAAATAACTTTGGAGCCATCATATAAATATATCTCACACATCTTTGCCTACTGAAGCATCAGGACTGAGTGCCATGGTACATTGCCTTACTGACTTTGCTTTTGTAATTTTATTATTTATATTCTTGTTTCTTTTCTATCTGAAAAGATGAAATTACTGGAACAAGAACTTTCTCTCTAAAACTAAAGATTTTTCACTGTCAGTTAAGTATGGTTAACCCTTGATATGTTTATTTTAAACACTTCTAGTTTATGTGACAGTTTAGTAAAGTCCCCTTCTCCAGAGGATCTTCCCAACCCAGGGATGGAACCCAGGTCTTCTGCATTGCCGGTGGATTCTTTACCAGCTGAGCCACAAGGGAAGCCCAAGAGTACTGGAGTGGGTAGCCTATTCCTTCTCCAGCGGATCTTCCTGACCCAGGAATTGAACCAGGGTCTTCTGCATTGCAGGCAGATTCTTTACAACTGAGCTATCAGGGAAACCCTTAGTAAAGTCAAGTGAGTTTAAATTGAAGAACAAAAATCAAAAAAATTCAGGTTCATCATAATATATTGCATTTTATTTCTCTTCCATCACATTATTAAGAGTACATTTGGCTAGAAATAAGTTAGTCATAAACGTGTTGTTAGATGTTAAATTTTTTTACTTTTAAATTGAATTCCAAAAATATTCAGAGATAAAAGTGCAGCTTGTTTATATTGATGATGATAGGGAGACATGATTCACAGGGAGTTAGACACAGTTCGGTACACACTATGTTATGATTGGGCACCTCTAATGAAATACAGGAAAGTTCTCTGACTACTTTTCAAATAATTGTTTTAGAAGTTGTTTCTATTTATAATAATGCTATCAACTGAATTTTTATAATGCTTGATCCAGTTTTTTTTTGATCCAGTTTTTAGCTCTTTTTCATACCTTTGCTTGCTTCCTCTTACATGATCCTCATAATAAACATGTAAGATAAGTCGCTTAAATATCATTTCTGTTTTGCAAATGTGAAAAGTAAGATTCAGAGAAGTGCTCATTTGTGTAGTGAGGAAGTTGTAGGGTCAGAATTAGAATGGAGATAAGAGACATGACATGTTTAGCACCTTGCTTGGCATTTAGAAACTACAAAGTAAACGTTATGTGCTGTTTGAATCGGAGAAGGCAATGGCACCCCACTCCAGTACTCTTGCCTGGAAAATCCCATGGACAGAGGAGTCTGGTAGGCTGCAGTCCATGGGGTCGTGAAGAGTCCCACATGACTGAGCGACTTCACTTTCACTTTTCACTTTCACGCATTGGAGAAGGAAATGGCAACCCACTCCAGTGTTCTTGCCTGGAGAATCCCAGGGATGGGGGAGCCTGGTGGGCTGCCGTCCATGGGGTCGCACAGAGTCGGACACGACTGAAGCGACTTAGCAGCAGCTGCAGCAGCAGCTGTTTGAATGTATTATCATCATCTGTATCAGTGAGTCTTTTTTTGCATCATGCTAAACACTTTGTTTTAGCTATTTTTGTGTAAGAAGTAATATCTGAAAACAAGTCTAGTGACAACTCAGTTTCGTATTTCCTGAACTCACTTTTCCAAGTGAATCTTGTTTATTTAGTAATTAAACATGATAATGTGTGAAAAAGCTAACCAGTGCCACAGTGTTAATCAAAGATGATAGTTCTCGGTCTCATTTTTCTTAGACTTCTTTTTTCTGAGAGACTGAAATTTTAGCATACTGTATTGCAAAATTACTACTGTAGGTAAGAATAGCAAAATAACTTTACATAATGTAATTATTAATTAAATAAATGTTATACATAAGATTTATGTAACACTGTTTCATGCTGTGATCCTAACAGAGGTGTAATACTTATTTTGTCAAAAAGTGTCAAATTTAGTTGTAGAGGCACTATAGAAACATGTGAAAAATTAAATAATAGAAGGTTTATCACGAGTTTGTATGTAATTACTTGACAAAAGAATGCCATCAACTCAGAAGAGAAGGTGGTCAAAGTTTGAAGCCTTCGCAGAGAAGTCTAGAACCACCTGGGCCTTCAGGATCTGAAGTCCGTAAGGAAGGGAGACACGAGACAGATCTGATCTTAGAGGTCATGCTAACTTTCTAACAGTCTGAGGTAATATCTTTTAACAATGACTAAATCAAGCATTTTTGCCTGTACTGACAGTTTATTTTCAGTCAAATGGTGAAGAGAACTCTTTTTCTTTTGAGGGCTTGACTTATCTCTTTGGATAGTTTTATAATTTTATAAATTTATAATTTTATAGTTTTATAATTTGTATTGCCTTAGAAACTAGAGAGTACACACAGGCATGTACTGTTTTTGACACCTATTATTTTTGACATGCTAAACTTCCAAATGAAATTAAAAGACACTTGCTCCTTGGAAGAAAAGCTATGAGCAACCTAGACAGCATATTAAAAGGCAGAGACATTACTTTGCCAACAAAGGTCTGTCTAGTCAAAGCTGTGATTTTTCCAGTAGTCATGTATGGATGTGAAATGCTGGATGATTTCACTATAAAGAAAGCTGAGCACCGAAGAATTGATGCTTTTGAACTATGGTGTTAGTGAATACTCTTGAGAGTCTCTTGGACTGCAAGGAGACCAACCAATCCATCCTAAAGGAAATCAATCCTGAATATTCATTGGAAGGACTAATGCTGAAGCTGAAACTCCAGTACTTTGACCACCTGATGCAAAGAATTGACTCATTTGAAAAGACTCTGATGCTGGGAAAGATTGAAGGGAGGACGGAGGATAAGATGGTTGGATGGCATCACTGACTCAATGGACATTAGCTTGAGTAAACTCCGGGAGTTGGTGATGGATAGGCAGGCCTGGCGTGCTGCAGTCCATGTGGTTGCAAAGAGTCAGACAGGACTGAGTGACTGAACTGAACTGAACTGAAACTTCCAAAATGAAAATAGTGTTTTTAAGGTAAGTAAATAACTATTATGGGATTTCAGTATATATATGGAAGACCAGATAATGAAATTTCTGGGTTGTGTGGTATCTTTGTATTTAACTTTTTGAAGAACTGCCAAACTTTTTCAAAAGTCTGTGCACACCATCTCAACATTTCCACTGACAATATATTGAAGACTCCAGTTTCCCCACAAAATGTGCTTTATTTTTTAACAGAGAAACATTTGCATTGTAGGAAAAACAGGCAGATTTATGTTTATTATTTTAAAATACTACCATTGTCTAAAAAATATAGGTAACATAAAAATAAAACCTTTTATTATTATTTTAAAATTTTATTTAAATTTATTTATTATTTTTTTTGTATCCAATACGTGTTTATTGGGGTGGTTTCCCGTTCATCTTGATACAGGGTGCTTTTAGTGCTGCTTCCATCTGAAAGAGCATCCTTCTGTAAGCCTTGCTTTTCCTCCTGTAGGCTGGCAGAGGACAGTAGAGTAGCCAACACACAAAATTACTGTTTGTGCATGGCTAAAGATGGTGGTGATTTTATAGCATCCTGGGCATTTTGCATCCGTGAAATAGGAATTGGGGCTCTGCACCGGGTGCTTCTTCTTGTGTTTCCTCTTCTCCTCTTCTGGAGAGGGACGAAGAAGATCCTTTGCGAGAGGCATGTTCTCGTGAGGAGGTCGTCACCGCCGGAAAGGGTATTTTTTTAAAAAATATTTATTTATTTGGCTGCGCCAGGTCTTAGTTGCTGCATGTGGGATCTAGTTCCCTGACCAGGGATCGAACCCGGGCCCCTGCATTGGGAGCGTGCAGTCTCAGCCAGGGGACCATCAGGGAAGTCCCAGAATAAAACCTTTTAAAATGAAGTCCTTTGATGTCTGTTGGTCACTGACTGTGCAGTTTGCAATTTGTCTTTTTGCCAACATAAAGAATGAGAACTCAGCAAGCAAAAGTGATAAAAAAAAGTTTTACTCCACAGGGAAGTGTCTGATTGCTGGCCCAAGGTCTCAAAGTTCATGGGTTGCTGAAAGCCAATAAGATGTCCCTTAAAGCTTCTGTATTTCAGAAAGTAAGTGCATGATTCATTAAGGGAAGAAGCTGTCCTGTCCCCTTCATTTTCAGTGCACTTTGAATTTATCAGAGTCATGGAAAACTAGTGAAATTAGATAGTATTTTTGGCATGTCAAAAAAATCTGTGTAGAAGATATAAAGTTTATAAAAATTTCAGGTTGTTAAACTTTTTAAAGATATTTTGAGGGGGAATTTGTGAATATTATTTTTGAAATTAACACACCAAGGAGCAGGTTATCTCAGTACTAGAAATGCTTTTGTTCTATTTGAAGGTGATGTTCCTTATGTTTGTTTGAAAAATATTAGCCTTTAATCTTCTTTGGTAAAGAACACCAATTTTCTTTTTTAAGGCATATTTGCTCTTACAGTGATTTCCAGCCTTACCCTCAAACAAGCTTTGTTATTCAAGAAGAATTCATGGTAAATAATGCAATACCTCTGAAGGTCCCTCTGGAGTATCAGAATTAATTTAAAACAAAATTTTGACATGTTGATAAGGTCCATATTATATTTAGAAATTATATCTTTTTTGGATTATTTTTTTCTTTGCTTAATATTTGTAAAGTTTTTATTCACTGGCTATTTACTCAGTGCTTATTATGTGTAAAGTGCTGGGCTAAGCACCAGGGAACATTTTATAAAGGATTATTTAATTTGTTTAATACTTATTAAATACTTGAAGGGTATAAAGCATTGTGACAGGCACCAGACTAAATAATCCCTGGCCTTTAGGAACTAAAACTCTATTGTATTTGAGGGAGAGTAGATAAACACACATGAAACAAGTAAGTAGGAGTGTAGGAATTAAGTGCCTAGTAGTTTAATTATGTTCAGAGAAGGTCAAGGTCAACATGAGTAAGACTGATAGTAATAGGTGTCATGGAATCGATAGACCCTGAAATGGGTTCAGGATATAGTTGGAACTTGAATAGCATTAGGGAAGTCAGAAAGTACCTGGTGGTACTAGAGACCATGGATAAATTATGAAAAGTCATAGTGAGGTTCACGTCTGGATAGCAGAAGAGCAGCCCATATCCTTTTTCATTCCAGTTGAGGATTCTGGGAGATGGTGATGTCTTTACAAAAGGCATGTGGAGGTGGTGTGACTTGAGGAGGAGACCTTGGTTCAGTAAAGACAGAGTTTCAGCAATAGGATTGGATCGACCCAATTCGACATGGAAGTAGCTTTGAAGTTTGGGGGTGAATAGTTGCTGCTGCTGATCGTTAGAATTAAGGTGGTAGCAGTGGAGATGAATGAGGATGTATTTTGTAGATAAGCCCTGTTGTGCTTGCTGATGGTTTTGATTTGGGAATGGAGAGGATAAGGTGAAAGAAGAAGGAATTAAGACTGATTACAAAGTTTTTGACTTGAAAAATTGGGCGGATGTTGGTTCAATTTACTGATATAAAGAGGACTATTATAAACATGTTTTAGGGCTTCCCAGGGCTTCCTGGAGTGTAAAGTCAAGTAGGCCTTAGGAAGTATTACTATAAACAAAGCTAGTGGAGGTGATGGAATTTCAGCTGAGCTATTTTAAATCCTAAAAGATGATGCTGTTAAAATGGTGTACTCAGTATGCCAGCAAATTTGGAAAACTCAGCAGTGGCCACACGACTGCAAAAGGTCAGTTTTCATTCCATTCTCAAAGAAGGGCAGTGCCAAAGAATGTTCAGACTACTGAACTGCTGCTGCTGCTGCTAAGTCTCTTCAGTCGTGTCCGACTCTGTGCGACCCCATAGACGGCAGCCCACCAGACTCCGCCATCCCTGGGATTCTCCAGGCAAGAACACTGAAGTGGGTTGCCATTTCCTTCTCCAACTCATGAAAGTGAAAAGTGAAAGTGAAGTTGCTCAGTCATGTCTGACTCTTCACAGCCCCACGGACTGCAGCCTACCAGGCTCTTCCGTCCATGGGATTTTCCAGGCAAGAGTACTGGAGTGGGTTGCCACTGCCTTCTCCTAAACTACTGCACAGTTGCACACATTTCAGATGCTAACAAGGTCATGATCAAAATCCTTCAAGCTAGTTTTCAGCAGTACATGAGCCGAGAACTTCTACAAGCTGGATTTAGAAAAGGCAGAGGAACCAGAGATCAAATTGCCAACATCTGTTGGATCATAGAAAAAGCAAGGGAATTCCAGAAAAACATATACTTCTGCTTCACTGACTACGCTGCAGCCTTTGACTATGTGGATCACAACAAACCAGAAAATTCTTAAAGCGATAGGAATACCAGACCACCTTTCCTTTCTCCCGAGAAACCTCTATGCAGGTCAAAAAGCAACAGTTAGAACCAGATATGGAACAACAGACTGGTTCAAAATTGGGAAAGGAGTACTTAAGGTTGTAAATTGTCACCCTGCTTATTTACTATGCAGAGTACATCATGCAAAATGCCAGGCTGAATGAATCACAAGCTAGAGCCAAGGTTGCTGGGACAAGTATTAATAACCTCAGATATGCAGATGACACCACACTAATGACAGAAAGTGAAGAGGAACTAAAGAGCCTCTTGATGAAGGTGAAAGAAGAGAGTGAAAAAGCTGGCTTAAAACTCAACATCCAAAAAATAAGAAAATGGCATCCAGTTCCATCACTTCATGACAAATAGATGGGAAAAAAAAGGAAACAGTGACAGACTTTCTTTTCTTGGGCTCCAAAATCACTGTGGACAGTGACTGCAACCTTGAAATTAAAAGACGTTTGCTCCATGAGAGAAAAGCTATGACAAACCTAGACAGTGTATTAAAAAGCAGAGACATCATTTTGTGACAAAGGTGCATATAGTCAAAGCTATGTTTTTTTTTAGTAGTCATGTGTGGATATGAGCATGCATGCATGCTAAGCTGCTTCAGTAGTGTCCAACTCTTTGTGCCCCTGTGGACAGTAGGCTGCCAGACTCCTCTGTCCATGGGATTTTCCAGGCAAGAATAGTGGAGTGGATTGCCATTTCCTACACCAGGGTATTTTTCCAACCCAGGGATTGAACCTGATTTTCTTACATTTCCTGCTTTGGCAGATGGGTTCTTTACCACTGTCACCACTTGGGAGTTGGACCATAAAGAAGGCTGAGCTCCGAAGAATTGATGCTTTCAAATTGTGGTGCTTGAGAAGACTCTTGAGAGTCCCTTGAACTTCAAGGAGATCCAACCAGTCCATCCTAAAGGAAATCAGTCCTTAATATTCATTGGGAAGACTCATATTGAAGCTGAAACTCCAATATTTTGCCAGCTGATGTGAAGAGCTGACTCATTGGAAAAGACCCTGATGCTGGGAAAGACTGAGGGCAGGGAGAAGGGGGCAACAGAGGATGAGATAGTTGGATGCCATTACCGACTCAGTGGACATAAGTTTGAGCAAACTCTGGGATATAGTGAGGGACAGGGAAGTCTGGCTTGCTGTGGGCTGGCAAAGAGTTGGATATGACTGAGTGACTGAACAAAATAACAGAGGGCTTCCCAGATGGTGCAGTTGTATAGAATTTGCCTGCAGTGCAGGAGACGTAGGAGGCTTGTGTTTGATCCCTGGGTCAGGAAGGTCCCTTGGAGGAGGAAATGGCAGCCCATTCTGGAATTCAGAGGAGCCTGGCAGACTGTAGTCCATAGGACTTCAAAGAGTCAGACAGGACTTAGCGACTGAGTATTCGCACACAAGCATGGGGCTTCCCAGGTAGCTTAGTGGTGAAGCACCCGCCTGCCAATGCAGGAGAAGCGAGTTTGACCCCTGGGTCAGGAAGATCCCCTGGAGGAGGAAATGGCAACCCACTCCATTGTTCTTGTCTGGGAAATCTCATGGATAGAGAAGTCTGGCGGGCTACAATCCATGGTGTCAGAGTTGGACACAACTTAGCAACTGAAAATTATAAGCAGATTTAATAGGAAAAACAGCAGTACTTGAGATGGTTATGAGGTATCTAAGGGAAGATGCCTATTGCAGGGGTCCCCAAATCCCGGGCCATGGACCAACTGCACAGCAGGAGGTGAGGAGCAGGTTGGTAAGTGAGCAAAGCTTCATTGGCTGCTCCTCATCACTCCCCATTGCTTGTATCACCGACTGAACTATCTCTGCACCTGCCCCTGCTCCTGCTGTCCATGGAAAAATTGTCTTCATGAAACCAGTGCCTGATGCCAAAAAGGTTGGGGACCGCTGGCCTAATGGGCAGCCAGATCTGTAATTATGGATTTCAGTAGAGCTACCATGAATGAGGGGATATAATTGTCAAAAAAGAATCAAAACTCTTAGTATTTATTAGCATTAATATTAGTGTGGTTTTCTTAATCTAACATTGTCAGTAAGAACTTTAAAAATTTAAGGACTTCATTATTTTAAAATCATTAATTCAAATATCTCACTTAGCTAATTCTAGTTATTTAGTTCAATATTGTCCTTGTTGATTGTTTTGATAACCATTAATATTTGTTTATCTTGATTATAATTACTCAAACCAAGAATGACTTAGGACAACATATGGCAATTAAACAGTCTTTAGAGATTGTTTTCTTACTTACATGTAGACTCTACATGTATTCTTTTGATAATTTCTTCTTTTAAAAAATTGAGGTAGCTTATTTATAACATTATTTAAGTTTCACATGTACATTTTAATGCAACTTCTGAATACACTATAGCATGCCCACCTCCACAAGTCTGGTTTCCATGCAGCACCGTACAGCTGACCCCTTTTTAACCATCTTGTCCTCCCCAGAACCTTTCCCTCTGGTAATCACCACTCTGTCCTCTGTATCTATGTTTGCTTTGGCTTGTTTTTTTTCATTTTTTTTGTTTTCGTTTGTGTTTTATATTCCACAGAGTGAAATCATATGGTATTTGTCTTTCTCTGTCAGACTTACTTCATTTAGGTACTTCATACCTTCAAGGTCCATCCCTGTTGTTGAAATGACTAGTTTTCATCTTTTTTTATGGTTTAATAGTATTGCACTGTGTGTATATACCACATCTTCTTTATCTGTTCATCTGTTAACGGGCACTTACGTTGTTTCCATGTATTGACTCTCATAGGTAGAGCTGTGATAAACACAGGGATGAACATATGTATGGTCAGGCCACTCAAGATGGCTGTTCTCTTTCTCTTGGTACATCCCCTGTTTGACCAGTCCCTGCTTCACTCACATGAATATCCAGTTCTCTTAATTATCAGGCTTAATTAGCTCCTGGAAACTGATGAGCCCACCTGATGTCAATTCCCTCTATAAATGGTGGCCTCCTCCCCCACCTGAGCAGCAAAGACTGTTCCCAGGTCCTGCCCAGCATCTGCCACACATGGTGGGGTGTCACTCCAGGACCCTTTGTGTAAGATCCCCCTATCCAATAAATCAAGGGTCCCTAACTCCCGAGCTGCAGACTGGTACCCGCTGGTCAGATGAGCAGCAGCATTTAGATTAGAAATAAAGTGCAGAATAATTGTAATGCGCTTGAATCATCCAAAAACCATCTTCCCCAACTCTCGTTCCGTGGAAAAATTGCCTTCTGTGAAACTGGTCTGTGGTGCCAAAAAGGTTGGGGACTGCTGCAACAAACCACTGATGTCTCTGCCACTGTCTCCAGGCTCTTTTTTTTGGTGTTGAGGCTGGGCAACTTTAAGACTTGCAGGGTGCAATGCAACAATATATCTTTTCAAGTTACTTTTTTCATATTTCGATTTATATGGAAAAGTAGAATAGCTGGATCATATGGTAGTTATATACTTATTTTTTGAGTAATTTCTATACTGTTTTCCGTAGTGACTGCACCAGTTTACATTCTTACCAATAGCACGTGAATTCCCTTTTCCTCCACATCTTCACCAATACTTATTTGTTGTCTTTTTGATAATAGCCATTCTAATAGGCATGAGATTGAGACCAAGGGTAGTCATCAGTTAGCTCCATTAAACTGTAAATTGCTTAATAAATAATTAACTGTACTCTGCCTTCATTGATCAAGCTTCCTTTAAATTGTCCTCTAAGCATCATGTAGCCTAAAAGATGTTTGCCTGGGTTGGTTTTTCAGGAACTTGGAGTCAGCTGTGTCCAGTTAGAGTCTGAGCTGGTTAGGACTGGCGGGATTACCATCCCTCCAAATGGGATGACCTCTTGATGTCAGAAGAGCAAAAACTCCACCCTCAGAACGTGCGTCCCATGGAGAAGCACATAGCTTAGTTGCGCCTGCGCAGACTGATGATCCCTCACCTCTTTCTTATCTCCGATTACTTCTCTTCATGCTCCCCACACCGCAGCTTTACCCAGAACCGTCTCCAGCCCGTGGCCTTTGGGGAGGTGGATATGAGATTTGTTCTCCCATCTCTTCGCCTGGCTGCCTCGTGAATAAACCCTTTTTCTGCTGCAAACCTCTGTCTCGCCGTTTGGCTCGCTGCACCTCGGGCAGTCGGACCCGGTTAGGTAACGAGATGATATTTCATTGCGGCTTTAATGTGCGTTTCCCTGATAATTAGCAATGTTGAACATCTTTTCATGTGCCTGTTGGCCCTTTTCATGTGTACTCGGGAAAAACGTGTGTTCAGATGTCTGCCCATTTTTTAATCGAGTTGTTTGTTGTTGTTGAGTTGTACGAGTTCTTTTATGTTTTAGATATTGGCTGCTTCTACCGGGTAGCCTAAAATGAAAATGGGCTGTGTAACTCGAGCCTCTTAATTCTGTTTTCCAAAAATTCCATTGTGTTCCTGTTTTCTCTATATAGAGAGGAGTATTTTTGTCATACATTCTAGATTTTTATCAGTTTCTAGGTGTGTTTTAATTTCTCATCCTTATCCCGGGACTGTCTGTTTCCGGCTGCCTCTCTACGCTTTTATGCATTTCTGGCAATCCAGAAATGCTCCACCATCATGTTATACCGCAATGACTGATTTATTTGTCTGTTTTCCTAGCATATGGAATTTACTGAGTAATCGATAAATGTTTATTGAATGATAAATGAATCAGTAAAAAAGTTGGCATCTGTTATCTTCTAAAAATTTACTTCAGTAATTCCTTAATGATAAGACATAAGATTTCATGGAGAGTTAATTTATTTTCTAGTTTATTTCTAGATTAAAATCAAGTGCCTGCAGTTAAATTTTCTTTGTGTTCCATATTAAGTTTTGAATTATAAGTACCTTGATGAGGAAAAAAGGACCAGGAGCTGCTGAGGCCCACCCCACAATTAACATTTTTCCCCAGCACTGACGCTTTGCTTTGTGCAGCCTTCTGTCTTGGGAAAGAAGAAACTGAAGGAAGAGAGTGTATTCTGAGAATCAGTCCCTTCTCATCTACTAAGTGGCAGATAGTCAGATGGTGTGTGTTGTATTATTTATTTAATCCTTTGCTATTCTGATGAAAAGTTGTCTTTTTACATATAGAAAAGACTCTAATGCTGGTGTGATTTCTGTTTAAAAATAGGAAATAATTGTTACTGAGGAATAGAAGAGAAGAAATTTTCTTTTTTTTAAATATATGTATGTATGTGAAAGTGTACAAGAAATTTACAAAATATTTTAAAATTTATGTGTTCTACTTTATGTAAAGCTTCCACATAAGAGGATTTAAAACCTGTGCACGTTGGATCTAGGCTGTTTGGCCCACTATTGCTCTGTCATATGTTTTTTTTTTTTTTATTTTAGAACATAGATCTTGGGAAGAAAAAAATAGTTGTCAGCAAACGTTTTTCTTCTTTTAAAGATGGGTTAAAATGCCTATTTGTTTCTTGATCAAATATATTATTTGACTTCTCTTCTTTTAGAAATTTCAAGAAATTGCTGAAAAAAATATGGAAAAATTGAACCGTATTGAGAAGTCACACGAACAATTGGTGTTTGAAAATTCCCACTTCAAAAACTTGTTATCACAGACCAAAAGGGAAAAGACCTCCTTGCTGGCAGCCTGTGCATTGATGGCTGGCGCCTTCTATCCTCTCTACAGCCGATCATCTGCCTTATCTACACAGAGAGATTTTCTCCAGGAGCAGGTCAACACTTTTGAGTTGTTAAAATTGGAAGTTAGAACTCTAGCCCAGGCTTTGTCAACAGTAGAAGAAAAGAAGCAAGAGGAAGCCAAGATGAAGAAAAAAACATTCAAAGGATTGATACATGTATTCCGGAAAGGTGTTATTGCAATTTTGGCAGCAAACAGGCTGAAAATTTTGGGCCAGTCGTGTGTCTCTCTTTTTACCTGGATGGAGAGTTTCAGAGAAGGCATAGGCGTGTTAGTGTGTACAGGAGAGCTCAAAGACAAGCATAAAGTTCCAAGTAAGATCATTTGGGTTTTAAAAATCTAAGTTGAATGTAAGTGACATCCAAAGTGAATATGTTGGCCCGTTATGCAAAGACTTTAAAAAATCATTTACAATGTCAAATCATGTAACATATCTACATATATAGGTATCAATAGAATTATATGTGTGTATGAATAACTGTATATCTATATGTAAGTTAGGTTTTGATTTCTGTTGTAAACATTAAAATATAAACAAGGTAGCAAGTACAAGTAATTTCAACTTTGTATAGCTTTATTATATTTCAATGTTCTTTTCACAGTAAATTGAAGAGTTTGTACAGTGATTTTTCAGTAAAGTCAATCCAGAAACTCTGCCCTATTTAAAATTAATTAGTAGCATAAATTACTTTTGCTTCATTTGAGTTAGTATAAAATGATCAGAGTTAAGAATCTATTGATGAATAAAAATAGAACAAATGTGAGTTTACAGCAAACATTTTTTTGAATGCTTGACTATTCCTTTTTTTTTTTAAATCGTGGTATGGTAACCCATTCCAGTATTCCTGTCTGGAGAATCCCATGGATGGAGGAGCCTGGTAGGTTACAGTCCACGGGGTCGCAAAGAGTTGGACACGACTGAGTGACTTCACAATGGTTGTTTTACAATGTTGTGTTACTTTCTTCTGTGAACTGGCTGTATGTATACATATATCCTATGCCTCTTGGACTTCCCTCCTACCCACTGATCCCACCAGTCTAGGTAACCACAGAGCAGTGAGCTGAGCTCCCTGCACTGTACAGCGGGTTCCCACTAGCTAACTGTTTTGCACATCAGCAGTTCAATTCAGTCGCTCAATCGTGTCCTACTCTTTGCGACCCCATGGACTGCAGCATGCCAGGCCTCCCTGTCCATCACCAACTCCCGGAGTATACTCAAACTCATGTCCATTGAGTCGGTGATGCCATCCAATCATTTCACCCTCTGTGTCCACTTCTCCTCCCACCTGCAATCTTTCCCAGCATCAGGGTCTTTTCAAATGAGTTAGCTCTTTGCATCAGGTGGCCAAAAGATTGGAGTTTCAGCTTCAGCATCAGTCCTTCCAATGAATATTCAGGACTGATTTCCTTTAGGATTGACTGCTTGGATCTCCTTGCTGTCCAAGGGACTCTCAAGAGTCTTCTCCAACACCACAGTTCAAAAGAAATCAATTCTTCGGTGCTCAGCTTTTTTTGTAGTCCCAACTGTCACATCCATACATGACTACTGGAAAAACCATAGCTTTGACTAGATGGACCTTTGTTGGTAAAGTAATGTCTCTGCTTTTTAATATGCTGTCTAGGTTGGTCATAATTTTTCTTCTAAGGAGCAAGCATCTTGGAACATATTTTGCACATAGTATTTTACACATAGTAGTGTCAATGTGTCAGTCCCAGAATGTGTGACTATTCTGAGGCAACAATTATTTCAATTTTTAACTTTTCAAAAGTAAGCTATTAAATAATATAAGTAGAACTAAAGAAAATTTTCTTCTCTTTTTTTATGATGTCAGTTACCATTACCATTATATATATAAATAGAGTCAATAAATCTAGTACTTATTATAGACTTCTCCATACTAGGTGAAGTTCTATGTACAATTTTTATCTATTTCTTAAATAGCTAAACATTCCCATAATTTTTAAATGAATTTTAATACATTTTTGTAGCATTGCATAATGGATTTTTTCTATTTTGTAGAACATCAAAAGGAGCAGTTTCGTTGTTTGCAAGCTCTCAGTTGGCTCACCAGTACTGACCTTCTTGTTGCAATAATCAGTTCCATGGCTGAATTACAGGAAGCTATTAGTAAAACAGGTATGATTCCCTTTTTTTATGTCCTTGGAAAATATAAAAGTTAATGTCCAGAAATGCCTTTTGGTACAAATTCTGATAAACCTTCAAAGAAGAAAATGTAGTTATCTTTCTTTTACTCAGATACAGAGAGATGATTAAATCTATATTTAATGAAATGGTGAATTAATGCAATTTTTGATGTACTATTTTGTCTTTATGGAGAAATGGTGAATCCATCCACCTTTTTTTCCCCTCTTAGGATCTGCTTTTCCTTTGGAAAGCTCATTGTTAGCTTTTTTATTAAGAATTGCTCATAACATTCTTTCAAATGTTTTAGTCTTTCTTCTGTTTCTGGCTGTGAATTTTAGACAGTTGAATAATAAGTGAATCAGCAGAAAGTTTTCCTCTCTCATATGGCAGTTTTTTTTTATTTTTGTTTAATTTTGTGTGTGTGTGTGCTCAGTTGTGTCCAACTCTCGGCGACCCTGTGGACTGTAGTCCACCAGGCTCTGCTGCCAGTGGCGTTTTTCAGGCAAGAATACTGGAGTGGGTCGCCCTTTCCTCCTCCAGGGGCTCTTTCTGACCCAGGGATTGAACTCGTGTCTCTTGTGTCTCCTGTATTGGCAAGCGGATTCTTTACCACTGCACCACCTAGAGTTAATTTGAATAGTCTGCTCTTTTCCACTAGATGAAACCACCAATAACCAGCAATTTCCAACGGTCTAAAATTCAAGTGTATTTTCTTGTGACAGATTGCATGACTTGTTTGTGTGAAAGTTTCAGTGAAAACTGATTTCTCTGCACTAAGAGAGTAACATACAGTTACCTACTGCTTAAGCTATGTCATTGGACTAATTATGGTCATTTCAGTCACATTTATGGCAAAAAAAAAAAAGTATAGCAGAGTTGTTAATACTTGACTGTGTAATAAAATATTCTAAGTATTAATGAAATAATTTGGGATTTATTTTAATTCTTTAAACAATTCTTCTGTGTAAATATAGATCATTTATTGTGATTTCAAACTTCTAAACCTAGGCTCCTATAGTACAAAACTTATGATTCAAAGATTATTTTTAGATTTTTCCATAAATGTTGGTAAAACTATGCATATTTTAATATATTAGCAAAACCTCAACATACTGGATTTGGAGTCTGAAATAAAAGTGTACATAAATATATTTTAAGAATATTGGTAGCAATAAGTATAGGTAAGAACTATCAAGTGGAAGGTAGACCAAGAATAGTGTTTGGAAGTGCATGCCTACTTTCAGGAACTAGCTGCCTTGGATGTTAGAACGTGGTATACCTCTAGCTGGAGGAAATAGCAAGTTCAAGAAAACTTATTTTAGGGAAGGTTTAATGTTGTTGGATAAAGAACACTACTTGGGGCCTTCCTTGGTGGCTCAGTGGTGGAGAATCTGCCTGCCAGTGCAGAAGACATGGGTTCGATCTCTGATCCGAAGGATCCCACATGTCATGGAGCCTTTAGACCTGTGTGCCATGATGGAGCCTGTGCCCTGGAGCCTGGGGGCTGCAACCTCTGGGGCCCGCCTGCCCTCCAGCCTGTGCTTCACGGCAAGAGATGCCGCTCCATGGGGAGCCTGCGCTCTCTGAAGCTAGAGGGGCCCACACAGCATCGAAGACCCGGCACAGCCAAAAGTTAGATACATAAATTAACACTTTTTAAAAAGAACACTGCCTAGAGAAGAGAAAAATGAGGGTTGCTTAGAGAGGGAACAGAATAGATGTATCAAAGTACTGAAGAATATTAGAAAGGATATGACCCAGGCAGATAATTGTTATTGAACTAGTACAAAAATTATCAGTGTGACCCTTGATATTATATTCAGTCTTGCTAGTTATTAGTTGTGTGAAGTTGGGCAAGTTACTTAACTTTACCAGACCTCGCAGTCTTTACCTATAAATGAAGATAATGCTGTCTTCCCAGTTGTTAGGAGGAATTAATATGATAACGCTTGTTGAACATTTTGTATGGTACCTGGTATATAGCGGGTGCTAAAAAATTGTTGTTCCCTTATGCCCTATCTCACCATGAAAGCAGCATCTCGTGTTAATGATCATGAACACATGCATGTTTCCTGTGTACATTTTTTAAACTACTAGTACTAATTTCTGTTCTAAAATTGCTTAAGTGCTGTTATACTGCGGAGGCAACATGGTATAGGGTTAAGTATGTATTCTTCCTGATTTTGAGTACTGACTCATGCTCACCAAGTGACATGGGCAAGTTGTTGAAACCCTCTGTTGCCGTTTCTTTACTTGTAAAGTTGGAATAGGATTACTTTTCTCAGAATTGTTTAGAGGACTAAATGAGTTAATTTGTAAAGCACTTACTTGTCTTTGTTTTATATTTTACTAACTTTTCTTAGTTCAAATATTGGTCTTTATTTAGATTTATTGCATTAATGAAATAATAATGAAATTTCATTAAAATGTAAATTTCAGTTGAAAATACATTAGTTTATCTTAAAATTTCAAGGCCATTTACACATCCCTTATAGTTCCAATTGCTAAAACATGGATTTGTTATAAATTTGTATACATTTAAGGATTAAGAAAACATTTCTCTCTCTCAATCCACTCACCCTTCCTTCCCCCCTTCCATCTCTTGGAGTTCCCACCCACTCATCCATCCACTAACGGACTGATAAGTGATATAAATGATATCATAGGCTGCATGCTTTTTAATGTCTTCATTTAAAAATTATTTTGAAACAGTCTCAGACTTATGGAAAAGTTGCAGGTACACAACAGAGAATTATACTGGCTGAATGGTTTGCAAGCAAGTTGCTCACATGCTATTCCATTATTTATTTCTGGTAATATTCTTCTAGAGAGTGATTGTGATATCTGGGTAATATATATCAGTTGGACGTTCCATCATCTGTTTAACCAATTTACAGTAGGATGTTTTCATCCTAGGTCAGGTATCAAGAATATCAGTTCAGCTTTGATTTGAAATCGATTTTTTGTCCCTTGAATCATCTAATACTGTGAGTTGTACCTTGATTCTTTCAGCCATGTGGGAAACTGAAATGGTAGAATCTTGGGAAAGTCTACTTAGGACATGTGAAAATTCGGAAATCAAAGAGAATATTTCTTAGAACTCTTTTTCTTCTCTGTTCCCTCTTTATTTTTCCTTTTAAAGAACGTGCTAAAAATTTAAATCATATTACTTGTCAGGACTGTGTACTGATGGCATCACTGTCACTTTTTTATTTACAGTATTGTGTTAGTTTCTGTTACATAGCAAAGTGATTCATATATATATACACACACGCACATATATACTCTTTCATATTCTTTTTTTTAGTGTTTATTATAGAATATTGAGTATAGTTCTGTGTGCTATAAAGTAGATCTTTGTTGTTTCTCTCTTTTATATGTATAATAGTTCATATCTGGGTTTCCCTGGTAGTTCAGTTGGTACAAAAAACCACCTGTAATGCTGGAGACCTGGGTTCGATCCCTGGATTGGGAATATCCCTGGAGAAGGGAACAGCTACCCACTCCAGTATTCTGGCCTGGAGAATTCCATGGACAGATAGTCCATGGGGTCGCAAAGAATTGGACATGACTGATATCTGCTTATCCAAAACTCCTAGTTTATCCCTCCCCCTTCCCCTTTACTAACCATAAGTTTGTTTTTTATGTCAATGAGTCTGTTTCTGTTTTGCAAATAAGTTCATTTGTATCATATTTTAGATTCCACATATAAGCGATATCATATATTTGAGTTTCTGACTTACTTATGGCAGTCTCTAGCTCCTTTCCTGTTGTGGCAAATGGCATTACTTCATTCATTTTCACTTGTTTTCTTTTTAGCTCCAGGAAAGCTAGTACCTGTATGGCAATACCAAGTAGTAACTTCTAATATATTAAATAGTAGCTATTGCTTCTCCTGTTATCTTTGTTCAGAGCTTAAATATATCAGTACAATACTCTTTTAGAAAGTTAGGTGCTTATCTTTTTTAGAGTGAGTTCTGAATTAAACTATTAACAATTTGGGAGAGAAAATTAAACATGTTGGATATATAATAGAATATTGATTAGGAACCTGGATTCTAAATTTGAATCTGGGTTCCACTGCTTACTACATGTGTGCCATTGGGAAAATCATTTCATCCTTTTTCATTCCCACTATCTGTATCTGTAAAATTTGGCCAAGGAAAGTTCCTAGCTCATAGTTATTCGGAGTCAATGCATCTTTCCAAGTCCCTTGTATATATCATTTTCCAATAAATGTCATTTTATCTCTTTTGTGTATCCTGATGTCTCAGTGGAACCTGTATACCTTTTCATGAAGCTGCAAGTTCAACAACAGTGACCTGAATTCACTACTCAGAAAGTGAAGTGGTTGCTAAGGGTAGTTGGCCCTGCTGCCTTCTTAAACTTTGACAGCGTATTTATAGGCAGTGGGCAAAGACCCCGATTTCCATGTTGTCTCTGTAAATACTGGACAGGTGGCAACCTTCTTGCCTTCATTAAAGTGTTTGCCCACTTGAGATAAATTACCTCTTCCAGGTATCCAAATGGTGTGCCTGCAAGAGATCATTTACCTCAAACAGGGGAGAATGTTACTTCCACTGAAGAGCTAGGATATCAATCATTATAGGAATGGACTGAAGAACCCTATAGATAGCTCAACTTTTTATGTAACTTGTTCAGACTGAATTTCTCAACATAGAAACAAATGTGCTGATTTGCTCTGAAATATCTCTGAATAAATACAGGTGTAGCTGATGATGAATAGAATGTTCATGCATTTTGTTATACATTTCAATTGTAAGTGAATCTTAATTATATAGAATATAGATGACTCAGATATACATGCCCCTGCTATTACTACTCACAACTCTCTTTTGTTGTATACTTTAAGTTAACTTTGTAGAGGTCATAGCAGCTCTTCCACTCAAAACTCAGAAATCTAGGCTGTATTTGGCACAACATTGAGGTTTCACATTAGGAAGTTCAAAGCGGCAAGTAAAGATATTTGTATTAGCAAGTAGTTATTGGTTTATATTTTAAAACTTAAAGACTTTATTGAATCCTAACAAAGAGTACAGAGAGACGTGTCACTCGAAGTGTGGCTGTGGACCAGCAGCCTCAGCATTAACAGTGATATGCTAGAAGTGCAATGTCATGCCAGAATCTGCGTTCTAAAAAGATGGTCTATATACACAGTAAAGTGTGAGAAGAAGTAATTTACAGAATTTTGTTATACACCTAATGTCATTCATATCTCAGACAAGTACAGTCTGACCAGGGATCATTTTTAACTCTTGAGCTACGCGTGTCTCCTTTGAAGGAAACCACATTTAACTTACCGACTTGTATTTTGTGGCTTTAAAAATGATTATGTTTGCCTTTTCCCATATTTTTCAAACATTTTGAGAATTTTCAAGCATACAGAAAATTTGAAAGGATTTTATGATGAACAGCTATTTTGTTTTCTTAAGTTAAAATTTATTTGCCTGTCATTTTTAAGAACACTTTTGAATGAATAATTGATCTTTGGAAGTGTTCGTGACCATGTCAAATTCCAGTGTCACATGTCCATAGAGTATATTTACTAGTTAAAATAATTTACAAGGTCAAAATTATTTTAAGAAACATATATGAAGCTTTAACATATTTGCAACTTACAGATCGTTTGTGGAAACTTTTAGGAACCATGGAAAATTTGATTGAATATCCAGATACTATCTAACAAAGCAGCAGAATTGTTTTTTTGAGTTTTTGTAAAAGAACAAAAGAAAAAATTTCCTCTCAGATCTATTCTAAAGTAATACATGTGTGTTAAAAATATTTTTAACCCCGACCTTGCTCCAGAGAAAAGTTATGGCAGCTTACAGGTGTTTATAAAATATCACTTTAAGTAAAGATAGCTTCTATAACCCCTCTCTGAGAGTATGATTATTATTTGTGTGTAATTCTTTCAAGATCTATTTCAGTATGACCAGATCATCCTATGTACCATTTTTGTTGTTCGTTTTTCATCACTTATTTTCAATGACTAATAATCGTATAATCTCATTGGCTGTTGTAAGGGTTTAGATGAGTTATTGCATGCTGGTGGTGCTTGGTTTGTCATGTGTCTTTGTATCAACAGCAGTAGTAGTCTTCATTTCTTACTTTATGAATCAGCTCTTTAGCTTGGTGTACAAAACCCTTCTTGATCTGATTCTCATTTTTGGTATAGTTTCACCTCTCTGCACTCTCATTCATAAACCTACAGTTCAGCTAAACTGAGTTACTTGCTGTTCCCCAGATACAGGATGCTCTGTTATGTCTCCAAACATACAGAGCAAACTATTTTTTTTTTTTTTTGCTACTAGACCCTAAGAGGAATTTATTACATGTATTATCATATTGGAGATATTGAATAACATCACAGTTTATATCTTTAAAAGCTGCTTCGTGAAGATACAGAAGTTTTTTTCTTGCTAGTGTTACTTATGCTCATCTTCAGTGAAAACTGAGAGCATACTATAGTAGTTTTTAGAGTGGAGTAGTCCAGGTATGTAGCTTCCTTATTGTCTAAGCTGATGGAAAAGTAGAGGCTCAAGGATGCAGATTTATGATTGAGTAGTATATTTATTAGATAAGGTGTGTCAGTCGCTCAGTCATGTCTTACTCTTTGCGATCCCATGGACTATAGCCCACCATCCTCCTCTGTCCACAGAATTCCAGAATACTGTAGTGGGTAGCCATTCCATTCTTCCAGGGGATCTTCCCGATACAGGGACTGAACCTGAGTCTCCTGAATTGCACACAGATTCTTTAATCTGGGGTTCACAGAACCTTTCTCAAAATGGTCCATGGATAGAATTCAGAGGGGGAGTATTGATGGACGTGAATGAAAAATAATTACATCTTGGTTTACTAACCATTCATGAATTTCAACATTTCCTTCAGTTATGCATGGTGATGACAGACCGTGATAATATGAACAGCAGGGTGACTTAGTTACTAATTAAAATCACAGCTATTTAAAAATTTATAGTTGTTACAACTATCTCTAGATATTGTTTATGCTCATCTTCTGGTGATCAGTAATAGATTATCCCACACATGGTTTGTTATCAGTCTTCTATGTATAGCTGGATACTGATGCAGGGCAGCTGACTGCATCTCAGGACAGCCCTACACCTAGTAGTTGTTCATCCATCCAGTGGAGCGTCTGTGATCTTCATTCTATGTTGCTTTCCAGTATTCCCTAAGTAAAAAATTCTGTTACTTCTTTGAAAGAGCAACCTGTAAGTACCTGGAAACAGTTCAGAACTCTTTCAAAAGTGTTAAGTTCTTTCTGTCTTTATAGCATCTAATGTGAATCATAGATTCACAATCTTTTTAACTTTTTGATATAAATCTATTGATTACATTGACTTAGCCAAAGATGAACTCACTGAATTTTGAACAAAAACTTTCCACAATAGATTTTTAAAAAATTTTCATTTAAGTATAGTTGATTTACAGTGTTATATTAGTTTCAGATTTATAGCAAATAGCTTCAGTTATACATATATATATTATTTATCAGATTTCTTTCCTTATAGATTATTACAAAATACTGAGTATAGTTCCTTGTGCTATACAGTTAGTTACTGTTGGTTATCTATTTTATATATAGTAGTGTATACATATTAAGAATTTGAAAGCCTTGGTGTATTCTAATATTTTTTGAGAAACACCTACCTCTGCCTTGTAAAGTGAACTATAGGAACTTTAATTACATTTGTAGCAGTATATACTGTGGGTTAGGATTTTCATCACTTCTAAATATTAAAAAAAAATTGATGTGAGCCTGACATGTTTAATGCCTTCATAAAGATCATCTCATAGGTCAAGGTTCTTAGTGTGGCTAAGCAACAACTTTCACATGCTAATTTAAAAATATTAATTCTAATTAGTTTGATATATTAATTTTAAATATATAATGCACATAATATTTATAACTTTATATAATATTTATAATATGTATTTATAAATATATAAAACTCATATAAATATATTTATATTTAAATATACAAA
The DNA here is from genome assembly GCF_033118175.1 of Dama dama. Classification (NCBI taxonomy): domain Eukaryota; kingdom Metazoa; phylum Chordata; class Mammalia; order Artiodactyla; family Cervidae; genus Dama; species Dama dama. The sequence goes on along the minus strand of NC_083709.1, from coordinate 37,389,081 downwards.
TTATATTTAAATATATAAACTTATATATTTATATTTATAATATATTTATATAATATATTTATAATATATAATATATTTAAAATATATTATCTTATATCTAATATGTTCAGTTCAGTTCAGTCACTCAGTTGTGTCTGACTCTCTGCGACCCCACGTACTGCAGCACGCCAGGCTTCCCTGTCCGTCACCAACTCCCGGAGTCTACTCAAACTCATGTCCATTGCATTTGTAATGCCATCCAACCATCTCATCCTCTGTCGTCCCCTTCTCCTCCCACCTTCAGTCATTCCCAGCATCAGGATCTTTTCCAATGTGTCAGTTCTTTGCATAAGGTGACCAAAGTATTGGAGTTTCAGCTTCAGCATCAGTCCTTCCAATGAATATTCAGGACTGATTTCCTTTAGGATTGACAGGTTGGATCTCATGAACCTTAAAATTGTTTGATAACTGCATTTTAATAAAATTTGCTTTCATTGTAATTCTATATATTTTGAATTAACATGTTTAAAAGTATTATTATAAGAAGGGGATCTGTAGGTTTTATCAGGCTACCAAAGGTGTATATGGGACAAACATGACCAATAACCCCCTGCTTTTGATAATCATTCCCCTCAATAGCATCTGTCTAAGTCAAGGTATGTTTTTGAGTACTCCTGTTATTGGTCATTTATATCTATAGTATTATTTATAAATAACACTTATAGAAACAAAAGCTACTGATTTTTAATCAGTGTTATAGATCCCATCTCCACATTGCTTAGCACAGTATCTTCATACATATGAGTTGCTCTATCGCTGGCTCTTTAATGAATGAATGAAGAAGGCAGTTATACAGTGCTTTTTTTTTTTAAAGCTTTATTTATTTTAGTTGCACTCTGTGGCATGTGGGCTCTTAGTTCTTCAACCAGGGATCAAACCTGTACCCCATGCAGTGGAAGTGTGGAGTCTTAACCACTGGACCACTGGGGAAGTCCCAGTATACAGTGCTTTTTAAAATATTTGTGTTATTTCTGTAAAAGTGTTTATGCATGGTATAAAAACTTGACACAATATAGAAACTTGCACAGAAGAAATAAAAATCACCCCAAAGGCTACCCCTATCATTCTTAACACTTTAAAGATTTCTACAAATCTTCCAGACATGTGTATAAACATATATACACACCAAACATGCAGTTTTATATGAGGAAATCATATAATCATGTCTCATTATATTTTTCTACTCAGTGGATAATAGATTTCTTTCTATGTCAGTAAGATAAGTGTACTTCATTATTTATATCTGATCACATACTACTCCAGAATTCTTGCCTGGAGAATTCCATGAACAGGAGTCTGGTGGGCTACAGTCCATGGGGGTCACAAAGAGTTGAACATGACTCAGCGACTAACGCTTTCACTTTTCCCTTATTCTGTTGTTTATATGTATATAGTTGACTCTGAGAATTCCCCATTGATGGATATTGACATTTTTTTCATATTTTTTATTATTTTAAGTAATATTATAATAAACGATGCTGTGATTAGCATATTCATACATAAAAGCATTTTATACTTGTGCAATTATTGCCTTGGCGAAGTCCTAAGAAATGAGTTTGCATATTTTACATTTGGAAATTATAGTCAGTCTTCCTTTCATAAAAGTTTCTTTGCATTACACTTCCATGAACAGTACTTAGAATTCTGATTTTCACATTGTATCTTTGGCACACAAAGTTTTGACAGTCTTTTTCATCTTTATCAATTTGAAAGAGGAAAGAAAGCTCTATATTATTCCTTATTTATAATTTTGATTGTTAGGTTGCATATCTTTTTGTTTGTTCTATACCCATTCATATTCTTTTACAAATTAACTCATTATGTTCATATATGGGGGTGTGTGTTTGTTTCATATAGAATTATAAGAACTCCTTGTATATCATGCAGATTAGCATTAAAACTACTGGTTGAAACAATTCTCTATGAATTTGTTTTGAGGATATTAACATTAGTCATGCAATATTGCCCCTTCTATTGGAAAAGGTAATTTCAGAACGTAGAGTCCTCTTCTTTCTTGAATTAGGGGGAAAATGATTAACAAATATATTTAGTGTAAACAAGAATTTGTTAAATGTAACAAGTCAGACGTTTTAAGCAGTCTAGACAGGTTTAGACATAAGGAATTTCAGTGACTTAATTTTCTCCCTTATTTCTGTATCATTACACAAATAGTTCTACAACTATGTCACTAGAGGATTTTTTTGTTTCTTCACTTGTTTAATATTGAATTAATTGTACTCTATACTGTATGATGTGAAGTAAATTGTAAAAACACTTCTTATTCATCAAAGCATAAATTACTTAATATGCTTTTTGTAATTCATCGAAAGTAGCAGTCAGAAACTTGGAGTGTATGCCTCTTTCCCACTTCTTATAAATTCAAAAGAATGCCTTGTGAAATTATTTTGCCACTTCATTTCACCTCTCAGAGTGGTTAGTGTCTATACAACACATTGCTGTGATATAGGAAGAAAAGCCCTACCATTCATTAAAATTTAATTATAGTTGATTTTTCTTCTAAAGGGTAAAAGGTATATTACCTTTGTATTCCTGAAAATTTCTTATAACAATGAGCCTTTATCCCATCTATTTAGAAAGAATAACTTTTGACATACTATAAAAGCTAATGTTAATCATCTTCTCTTGGTATCATTGAATGCATTCTTGTATTCAACATTATTGCAGCTACTATAGAAGCAAAAAGAAATATAACTTAATCCAACAAACCTGTTAAAAATACTTATATGTGCTAGACTGGCACTGTAAAGACAAAAAAAGTTTACTAGATGAAAATAATCAAGGAGTTGCAAGCTTGCTGGAGAAACAGGGAGTACATATATAGACATCAGAATTGATGTGTTATATTGAATGTTATAACAAATAAATTTTACTGTTTATTCAATCATTTAACCTGTTAAATACATCCTGTAGTTTTGTAACTTTTTACAATGTTCTGCATTATATGTTTATTCTACATAAACCTACTAAATTTTTTTATTCATGATTTATTTAAGGAATCTGTTATGAAAAGAACTGTGTATTGTAATTATACTTTGTGCCTTCTGTCCATGGGCTTCTCAGAGAACATATTTATGACAGAGGACATATTTTAAATTTACTTTTCCTTATATTCTTAGAAGCCAAAGCATCAACAGCTGAAAGAAATCAGTTCTACATGGAGGATGTTTTATCCATGTAGATGTTTTATAAGAGTTTTGTACTTTTATCCAATTAACAATTTCTAGTTTACGTGTAACTTCTGAGCAGTGTGGTTCTCTGGTTCTAACTGCTGCATAAACTTAGAAATTAATCTTTCCTTTCGTAAACTAAGGAATAAAGAAAGAAAACAGGCTCAAGTTTTTGAGCAGAGGGCTTCCGTGAGATGACAGTTTCTGACAGAAAACCACGGACGGATCAGCTTCTCAGTCAGTGCTACTCTCAGTGTCCACCATGCGTGTTCTTAGAATCATGAAACACTTTTCTCTTGGAGAAAACTGGCCAAACACTCTTTTTGCTCTTCTGATGTGTCGACAAGATTTAAATTAACTCCCAACAGCAGAGGAGCTTGAAATGTAGAGTGGTATACTACTTTATTTAAACAGTCTCTTCATGTTCGTCATTTTACATGGATAGTATCGTAAGACAAGTAATGACAGATGAAGACCTGCCTAGCAGAGGGAAAACTAAATTACACGACTTTTATTAAGGCCTAAATAAACCTATTAACCATTATCTGGAATACCAATTAGTAGAAAGAACACTGACAATTTTATTTATCAACATTAAACACAATTATTAATTACAGACCTGATGAATCTAGCAGCTAGCAGGCCATGTTGGATATGCTGGGACCTTAAGTCCATTATATGAGAGGAATGATTACCAAAATCCTCTGGGAAAATGAGTAATTGTAGTTGTAAAATTTTAATTGCCTTGGAATAAGGCAAATTGTATTTTCTTTTCTGATAATATAAATAGTGTGACATTAAGGTAATAAGCTTCAGTAGCTATAAATAGAAAATGAATTTGTTAGGTTTTAAAACAAAAGATTGATGATGACTTTTTAGTGTCATAGTGTTCAGTATGAAGGAATACTATAAATACATGCAGATTTTCTTTAGATACATTATTTAGTAGGTGGGCTGTTTCCTACTCAGTGAAAATTAGTATCCGAGGGAGCTTCTTGGATGGATTGCTATCAGTTAATAGGAATTATATAATTGAGAAAATATTTTCATTATGTTGTGATTGCAGTATTGTGAAATGAACATGCGACAAGTCCCGTTTTTCTGTGCCTGTTTTCTTTTTCTTTTGAAGATCCAAATTCCAGAATTTGTGGACATTTACTTATAGGGGCAGCCAAGAATTCTTTTGCAAAACTCATGGATAAAATCAGTCTGGCAATGGACAGTATGCCTTTGCATAGCAACAGGAGTATTACATATGTAGAAAAAGACTCCCTGGTTCAGAGGCTGGCCCGTGGACTTCATAAAGTAAACACATTGGCCCTGAAATATGGTCTGCAAGGCCATGTGCCCATTTTGGTATGTATGCAGTTTCATTAAATAGGGATTTTAGAACTTGTAAATTTAATTCAAAGTCAAGTTTATTTGTAGCTTAAATTAGTTGTACACAAGTGTGTGCAAATTCTTTTAGATTTCATGTAATCATTTAATATGATAAATGAAAGCACCTCCAAATAAGTGTCAATAATATCAAAATACAAATGTTCTGGAATGAGTTCTGAATTTACTGTTCTCTGTAAGTATACTGCAACAGAATTGTGTAAGAAGTAATTGATTATTACATTTTCTAGTCACCTAGATTATTTCTTTCCTTCAGTTGTTCATTTCATGTAAGGCAAGTTATTGATCACATAAAAAATAAAGCTTTCACTTAAACAAGTTTTAGTAAGAGCTGGTATTGTTCTCTGTGTATCCCAGGTTACATTTAATTTGGTAAATGTATGGTCATTGCTGTGGACTTCTTAGAAAATCTGTAGTTACTTCTTGTAAAATTGCTCTTGTTTGACAACAGAAAAGCACAGCATCATTACAGAAGCAAATATTTGGATTTACACAAAGGCTGCATGCAGCAGAAGTGGAGCGTCGCTCACTGCGCTTAGAGGTCACAGAACTGAAACGGAATGTGAATGAAATGAGGAAGGAGCTTGACAAAGCCCAGGGTCTCCAGATGCAATTAAATGAATTTAAGCAGTCTGTAAGTATATATGATTTTTAAAGCCATTGCTTCGGTAAGAGCTTCTCTGATATTAAATATATATTGTATACATATAATATATATATAAAATGTCAGAGAGCAAATGTATGTTTGTTTTTATTAATTTTTTATATTTTTCAGATAAATTAGTCCCCTCAATAGAATTTCTTTAGAACACTTCCCTTCTAAAATGCCCTAACATACACTTCAAACTTGCTAAGTGATTGGAACTTAAATGTTCTCATCACAAAATGAAGTAATTATGTGACTTGATAGAGTAGCTAATGCTGCAGTGGTAATTGTTTTGCAGTTTAGAAGTGTTTCAAATCAATGTCATACATCCTAAACTTAAGCAATGTTATATGTTAATTAAATAAAAAGCACAGAATCATTAGAATCATCTCAGTAAAGAAAACTGAAAAAAAAAAGTTACATCAGATGCTTAAAGGAGTACTGATTGTCTGTCAGCAGAGTCATAGCCCTGTTAAAACGTGACTGTGACTGAAACATAGGAAATGATACTTCTATAGCAAATAAACTTTAGTTGAATAACTTGTTTGCAGAAAATGCAAAGAATGTGCACCAGGAAATGTTTAGTGTGAATTACTTTCACTGAAGTGTACAAATAAAAATAGGATTAATTGAAGTAATAATTGAAGGAATGAGATAAATAAATTTTCTATTTGACGTACAATTATGTAGTATAACATTGTGATGATTTCTAACATTTTGTGATCAATTTACTATCATGTATCAGGTACTGACCCTAACTGATTCATTTAGGCCTCTCATGTCAACAATAGTTCAATAGTACTTTTATCCTTTTTTTTTTTTTAAACAGGTGAACGATGTAGGATGCAGAACAGCCAAGTAACTTGCTCTGAGTCACACAGTTAGTATGTGGAAATTAATGGGATTTGAAGCTCATAATTCTGACTCTCAAACTCAGACTTTTAACTACTTCAGTATAGTGGTTAATGTTCATTATCTAGCTATATTAATAAAGGATTATTATATTAAAAAGTATAAATGGCAACATGATGTTATTTTCCTCTTAAAAAATTGGGGAATGTGTCTCAAATCATCATCTTTCATTTAATTCAGTCCAAGTGGGTAGGAGGCAAACAGAATAGTTTCTTCAACTTAGGCTAAAATTGTAACATAAGGGATACATCCTACCTGCCGAAAGTGTTTCAGTACTTGTATTATTTTGGAATACCATGTTCATCTACTGACACTTGTTCTTTAAAAGCTAACTCCCATTATTTCTTTTTTAGATTTTCTTAGCTCCATACAACTGCTTCCACACACTATCTCTTTATTATTCTGCATGGCTATACTTGTTTGACCCTATTTATTCATGGAAGAGTGAAACAGAATTGAGCCAATCTCTGGGAGGGATATGTGGACAAGAGAGGGGCTAAAGTTAGCTCAGTTTTTAGGTAAAGGAGGCATTTTGGAGGAATGGGAAGAAGTCCTGCAAAATAATGAAGACTGTCATTTATAGAGGCCAAGTGGAGTGTAAAGAGCAGAATGTTCTGATGGCAAGAAGCAATAATTTAAAACAGTGTGACAAGTAAATGGTTGAAGTACAAAAATATTTTTTCACAAGACCCAGAGAAGTACTGTGGCCTTAGGGAATAGAGGGATGTTAGAAAGTTGACACTTCAAATTCTTTTCAACTGAACAATGGAAGTTATCAGTATTAAATAGATGTATATATGCAGTGTGATTAAGAGACCTGCATGGTTTCTTTCAGTTTTCTACATATTTCTCAGGTTACCCATCATTTGTGAAACATTTCTGTTCTTTGTACTTCAGGATTACGATGTCTCTTGCCATTTGTTGTAACTAGTTTTCATTTGTTTACATGTTGTGCACAAGAGATAATACAAGTATGTCCTGCCCTCAATTCCATACCCCTTAAGGGATGACCTCTGTCTAGACCTGTCAGTGATTCCAGAGCAGTCATAAGATTGTAAATGCTGTATTGTATATTACAGTGCAGATTTTTATTGGCCGGTGTTTATAATGAATTCATCTTCTTTTATTCAACAGATACCTACTGAATGCCAGACTCTCCTTTGTGTGGTGGGTGGGCAAGCTAAAGGAGGTCTGTGCCCCTTGGAGCTCAGGTCCTTAAATGTGTGGTTGGTGGAAGGGTGTGGACAGGCAATAAAAAAGTAAATAACTATATGAGATGAATTTAGATAATGATACTGGTGTTGAAGAAAATACAAGCAGATGGTTTGATAGTGTGAGTAGTGGTGGGAGTCAGAGAGGTATGGTGTGGTAAGGACTCTTCCCAAGAGAGGGTAGTTTGACCAGGGAAACCTGAATGGTAGCATAAAATGAACACAGACTTTTTTTTTTTTGAACATAGACTTTTAGGTAATATTTTAAAAGCATAGGAACTTGTTAAAAGCTTTAATTTTCACAATCATTATCTTTATAAAAAGTGCTCTTGTATCCAGATTTAAACCGAGCGTTATGGATTTACTTAAAACTTGAAATGCCTGTTGTTGTTCAGTGGCTAAGTCATATCTCTTTGTGACCCCATGGACTGCAGCACCCCAGGCTTCTCTATCCTTCACTATCTCCCAGAGTTTGGTGATGCTATCCAACCATCTCATCCTCTGTTGCCTGCTTCTCCTCCTGCCCTCAATCTTTCCCGGCATCAGGGTCTTTTGCAATGAGCTGGCTCTTTGCATTAGGTGGCCCAAGTATTGGGGCTTCAGCTTCGGCATCAGTTCTTACTGAAATTTTATTGGACTAAAAATGATAACTTTGGCAGTATAGTTGTTGTGCTTTAAAAACCTGAGTGATGCTGTGGGAGAAGGCGAGGGTGGGATGTTTCGAGAGAACAGCATCGAAACATGTATATCATCTAGGGTGAAACAGATCACCGGCCCAGGCTGGATGCATGAGACAAGTGCTCGGGCCTGGTCCACTGGGAAGACCCAGAGGAATCAGGTGGAGAGGGAGGTGGGAGGGGGAATCGGGATGGGGAATACTTGTAAATCCATGGCTGATTCATGTCAATGTATGACAAAAAGCACTACAATATTGTAAAATAATTAGCCTCCAGCTAATAAAAATAAATGAAAAAATAAATAAATAAATAAAATGGAAAAAAAAAAACCTGAGTGATGGTTTTTATCTTGATTTAGGAAATTAAGAAAAATGAATTGTACTTTTGTCATGTGTCAGACATTTAGAGATGTTTGTATTCTCCTTATGTTAGGAAACAGAGTACTGAATATTAAATAAACAATACTGCAGTTAACTTATGGTTAAATGTTTTTTCTTTTTTTCAGAAATTGATCACCCATGAGAAGTTTGAAAGTGCATGTGAAGAACTGAATAACGCATTACTTCGGGAACAGCAGGCTCAAATGCTACTGAATGAGCAGGCACAGCAACTACAGGAATTGAATTATAGACTTGAATTACATTCCAGTGAGGAAGCTGACAAAAACCAAACTCTTGGAGAAGCTGTTAAGGTAGGAAAACACCCCTTGCAGGAGTCCCTTCCTTCCTGCAGGTGCGTCTTTGAGGGAATCACGTATATCTCTTGAATAGGGAAGTGATCCCAAGATACAAAATTTTATTCTATGTGAGCTTATAAGGATGAAATGAGATGTGGCTCTGGGACTTTAATTCCAAACTTGTATTGAAAATGTAGAAGTAGACTTTGTTAGTTGGGAACGAAGTAGAGATTTTTTTTTCCAGTAATAATTTTATTCTTTAATTTATCTTCCTTATTTTCTCCTTTCTTTAGTTCTTTTTCTTGTTTTATGCCCTCCAAACATTGAAAATCCATGTGTCTTTTGGATTTGAAAGGTTTTGAGTCTCTCTGAATCTTATATTAAGGCTGTGTTTGAGGAGATTAGAAAGAGTTGTTCTCCATGTCATTTGTTGGTGGGAAAGGTGTTTGGAAGGGAAAAAAGAAGTTTTAATAAAATAATTGTCACTTAGAAAACTTCATTAATGGGTTTAGAACTGTTATATTTCTTGGAAATGTTACCTGTAAATTGTAATAGAATTTTAGTTTATGATTATATTATTTGTGAAATTTTCACTAGTGAGATTATACACACTGGAATAGAACAACTAATTCCAGGAAAACCAACATAATGTAATACAGCCTACACAGTAGGTATTATATATCATACCTAAATACAGTAAGCAACTCAGAGTGGGTGTATAATTAATTATAAAATTAATATATTTTTATTCTAACAGTTAACTACTAATATGAATGCTAAAAATAAAATAGGCAAAATTTGTTGAGAACTCACAATCCTTAATGGGATTATTCTCATTTTGTAGATAAGAAAACTGAGATACAAGGAGACACATAATTTGCACAATGATTAGTAAGTTATAGACCTAGGGATTCAGATTTTGCATCCATCTTCCTTACATTGACTGTATTACTGATAGGCAGCATACTCATGCTAGGCTCTGTACTGTGGTCTCTATATTGTGGTCTCTTTTTTAAAAATTTTTTATATTGTGGTCTCTGAATCATTTTGTTTCATTCTTAAACTACCTCCTGTGAAATTGGTACTGTTGTTGTTACCATCTTTTTGATGAAATTGAAAGAGTTCAGTGGACTTGCTCAGGATCTCCTGGCCCATAAATATTGAAACTGGTAGTTTTTTTAAAAAAATTATTAAAAATCATTAACCTAATTTCAGTTCCCTATTCTTTATATTTTTTTCTTTTTTGCCATTATAAGTAATTCTAAGATAAGCAAGCCTGCAGCTAAATCTTCTTACACATATTGTGATTATTTCCTTAGTATTAATTCCTAGGTAAAGAATTACTAGGTCTACAATGACATATTGGAGAAGGAAATGGCAACTTACTCCAGGATTCTTGCTTGGAGAATTCCATGGACAGAGGAGCCTGGTGGGCTACAGTCCATGGGATTGCAAAGAGTTGGACATGACTGAGTGACTAACACACACACACACAATGACATATATTTTAAATTGTAAATATTATCAGTTGGCTTACAGCAGACTTTTAACATTCTCTCCTAAAATGCATGTAAATTTCACTTTTTACTCAAGCTGGCTGTTACTGATACTGTTAAAGCATTTTTTTGTCAATTTGATCAATGTATCATTGTTACTAGAATTATATTTCTTTGATTACTCATCAAGTTGAATGTTTTTATAAGTATATTGGCCACTGAACAACATTTTTATGTTCTATATCCCATTAATAGATAAAGTGATTAGCCATGCTTTGAAAAAGCATTTAACTCATATTGGAATCTTTTCTTTTTGAAATAGCTTATAATTATACGATTATAATTGTATACTATACTATAATTGTATACTATACCTTATATAATTTATATATATTTATACCTTATATATATATAATTTATATTTATACCTTATATACTATACCTTATATAATTTATAATTATAATTTATATTTTAATATAATATAAATTATTTATTATATAATTATATTAATTATACTATAATTTATATTTTTATATATTATGAATTATATAAGGTATAAGTATATATAAATTATATAAGGTATAGTATCTTCCAGCAGGTAAAAAGCTGTTGATATTAATTTCTTTAAAATACCGGTAGCTTAAATATTAGGAGGAGAAGGGGAAGACCGAGGATAAGATGGCTGGATGGAATCACCGACTCAATGGACATGAGTTTGGGTGAACTCCGGGAGTCAGTGATGGACGGGGAGGCCTGGTGTGCTGTGATTCATGGGGTCACAAAGAGTCGGACACGACTGAGCAAATGAACTGAACTGAAGTATTATTGTCAGGAGTGGAGAATTGTTTAATTACCGTCTCTTAATTAGAACTAGCAGGTGGTAATGTGAAAATGCTCTCTTGTGGGAGGCAGAATGGTTCAGTGGAAAAAGTGCTGGCCTTGGAACAAGTATTTTCAATTTCAAATCCCAGTACTGTCACTTTGGCAAATAATTTAGGCTTTTTGAGCCTCAGTTTCCTCTTCTGCAAAATTATGGATAATGATACTAAAGTTATGGAATTTTTATGAGAATTAAGATACTGTTTGAAAAGTAAGTTTATGATTGATAAATATTCGTTTGTGCTTTCCAATAACAAATAGGTTTTTTGTGTGTCCTGTATATAAAACTTCTTTTAAAAAATAAACTATTGCTGCTGCTTCTTTATAAAAACAAAATAAGATCATGAATAGAAGATATGGAAAATACAGAAAACAAGTCACTCATAACTTACCATCTAATAACACCACTGTTTACATTTTGCCATTTTGTTTATTATAGAAAGAAAAATGATTAAAGTTTTTATAAATCATACTTTGGGCTTGGTGCTCAGAATGGCCTTCCTTCATGATACAGCTAGATTTGGGATAAAATACTTTATTATAGCAGTGCACTAAAGAGTAATGGAAATCTCCAGGGACAAATACCAAACTCCAACAAAGCCCAGAGGGCAGAAATCAGAGTTGGCATTGTGAATGGTTTCTGGGCTTACCCTGCAGGTAAATTCCAAAACTAGTGCTGAAAAGAAAGTTAGCAAGTCCTGTCCGACTCTTGCGATCCCATGAACTGTTAGCCTGCCAGGCTCCTCTGTCCATGGGATTCTCTAGACAAGAATACTGGAGTGGGTTGCCATTTACTTCTCCCCTAGTGCTGGAAATAGGAGACAAAGATTTAGACTCCCACAAGCAGCTGGACTGTGAATCCTTGATTCCCACATTAAGGAATTGCCTAATAACCTGAATGGGATAATCTCAGGTCAGTAATATCTAAGTAGAAACCGAGATAAAACTTCCTCTAGAAGAAAGCTTGCCTAATTTAGTTTTTTTCAAGAGCTTCCACAGACTAAACTCAACCAAGTAACTGGCTCTTAAATAAATAGATACATTAGTCTTACTCTCAGCCACATTGCTAAATAACTGTAAATTCTATTAATACTTTGTCTGTACTTCCCAGAAAGGAATTTCTATGTAGTGTGTGTTAGTCACTCAGTCATATTTGACTCTGTGACTTCGTGGACTGTGGCCTGCTAGGCTTCTCTATCTGTGGGATTCTCCAGGCGAGAATACTGGAGTGGGTTGCCATTTCCTTCTCCAGGTGATCTTCGAAACCCAGGGATCGAACCTGGGTCTCCTGCATTGCAGGCAGATTCTTGACCATCTGAGCCACCAGGGAAGTCCCAATACTTTTATCTGTACTTTCCAGAAAGGATTTTCAATGTAGACCATCATATTATTTGTTCTGTAGTACCAGTTTTGTTTCTCTGTTCCAAACTTTAATCCTTTATTTTCTCTTCCTTACTGCAATGGCTGGGATACAATGTTGAGGAGAAATAAAGGCAATTTTAAGAATTATTTCTTAAATTTCTTCATTAAGAAGTAAGTTTGATATAAGTTGCTATGAATTGCTCTAAGTTGATAATCCTTATCAGGTTAAAGGAGTTACCTTCCTAGATCATGGATAATTTTAAAAATCATGAATGGACATTGGATATTATGAATATATTTTATGCATCTACGGAGTGCAATGTTGGTTGATTGATTTAATCACTAAGTTGTGTCTGACTCTTGTGACCCCATGGACTGTGCTCTGCCAGGATCTCTGACCCTGGGATTTCCCAGGCAATAATACTGGAGTGGGCTGCCATTTCCTTCTCAGGGGATGGTGGGGTGGGGGGAGGGTCTTCCTGACCCAGGGATCGAACCTTGGTCACCTACACTGCAGGTGGATTCTTAACCGATTGAGCCACCAGGGAAGCCTGCGATAGTCATGATTTTTCTCTGTTACTCTCTTAGCAAGTTGAAATATATCAGGAATCGGCAAACTCCGGCCTATAGCCTGTGTTTATATAGTTTGTGAGCTGTGAATTGCTTTCACCTGTTTAAAGGTTCATAAACAATGAAAAATTAAACAAAACCAAAGAAGAATAAGTGAGAGACTATATGTGGCATACAGTGGCTAAAGTATTTCTTGTGTACTGACCCCTGAATTACATTAAGTATTCTAATGTTAAAACAGCCTTGCATTCCTGAGGTAAACGCAAGTTGGTTGTGATGATTTTTTTTTTAACTACTTTGCTACACTCAGTTTAAGGTTTTTAACCTAGGACTTTTCAGTCTTTGTGCCGTGATCATGATCACCTTGTAATTTTTCTCTCTCATACTGTCCTTTACACTTTTTGGTATCAGGGCTTCACTATCATGAAAGGTTTCTTACTCCAAACATCTGGAGTAGAAACTTTTGGATAAAATATAACAAATGAATTATGGGATATATAGCCAAGCTTAAAGTGAGAAAAATGTTCACGTACTGGAAATAAAGAAGATATCCAAAAGCAAATGGTAAGAGGAGGTGAAGTCTAAATGGCTCATTGGGATGTGCAAACGTAGCTGGAGACTGAGGTTGATAGTCATAGTGTTAGGGAAACCTAGGCTTCAAGCCCTGTGGACTAAAAAAGAGCTACCCACGAGAACCATAGGTTCTGGAGAGGCTGCCCTTCTAGGAAAATGCAGCCTGGAAAGCCCCTTCCTACTAGCTACAGGGAATTTGATTTTTACTCTGGATATGACTTCCCTGGTGGCTCAGATGTTAAAGAATTTGCCTGCAATGCAGGAGACCCAGGTTCAATCCCTGGATTAGGAAGATCCCCTGGAGAAGGGAATGGCAACCCACTCCAGTATTCTTGCTTGGGAAAATCCCATGGTCAGAGGAGCCTGACAGGCTACAGTCCACGGAGTTACAAAGAGTTGGACATGACTGAGAGACTCACACTTCACTTCTCGATGTGGGGTAGCAGAGAAGTCACAAAGAAGCTAGTATCCCAGGCTGGATGTAGGGTCTTAGTATATCCTACTTTTATGTCCAAGGACTATTTAACTGAGGAATTATCTTTAGAATGGTCCAATTCTTGTAGAACCAGTGTGATGTTTTAGAAGTAAGCAAAATATTCAGCAAGGATACTTCTGTAACTCACAGAACATACAAAAGACTTTTATGGAAAATTCAGCATTACAAACCACGTAAAGAAATGAGTTGTATATCAAATGAGAAAATTTACATCTGAGGTTGTAGGAATAGTTAAAGTATTGACAGATGTTTAAGTGTTTTTTAAATGCTTTTAGAAGTAAGATATGGGTAAATATAAGGCAAGAAATGAAAATATAGTCATTGAAATTAAAAACTCAGCAAATGATTTGAACATTGGGGAAAAGATACTAGTGGATTAAAAGTTAGTTGAGGAAAAAATATGCATGGTTCAGTTTATTTTGACAAATGTATACATATGTGTAAGTACCACCAGAGTCAAGGCAATAGAAATTTTTTATCCCCCAAATTTCTCTTGTACTCTTTTGCATTCAATTCCCTTTTTTTTAAACACTGTTCCTGCTATAGCCTGGCAGCCACGTACCAGTATCACTCTAGATTAGATTTGTTTTTTACTAGAGCTTAACATAAATGGAGTCAGACAGTACATATTCTTTGTGTCTTACTCCTTTCATTTGATGTAACATTTTGAAATTCATCTGTGTTGTTTCTTTATACTGTTGAGTAGTATTCCATTATGTGGGTATACAGCAATTTATTTATCCATTCTCCTATTGATAGGCATTTAGTTTGTTTTCATTTAGGGCCATTATGAATAAAGCTGCTAAGAACATTCCTGTACAAATCCCTATGTGGATACATGTTTTCACTACTCCTGGGTAATACCCAGGAGTGGAAATTCTGGGTCATGTCATAAGAGTACATTTAAAATTTTAAGAAATTGCCAAGGTCTTTTTCCAAAGAGGCTGCATGAGTTTGCATTTCCAATGACCTTGGACTATGAGTTCCATTGGCTTCATACCCTGGTGAAAACTTGGCACTGTCAGTCTTTTTCTCTGTTCTTGTGAGTGTGTAGTGGTATCTTTCTTGATTTGATTTTGCATTTCACTGATGACTAATGATGTTAAGCATCTTTTAGTATACTTATTATAAGTAGTCATTCATATGTCTTCTTTGGGGCCTCCCTAGCGGCTCAGATGGTAAAGAATCTACTTGTAATGCAGGAGGCCCCGGTTTGATCCCTGGGTCACGTAGTCCCCCTGGAGAAGGAAATGGCAACCCACTCCAGTATTCTTGCCTGGAGAATTCCATGAACAGAGGAGTCTGGCAGGCTACAGTCCATGGAGTCCCAAAGGAATGTCTTCTTTGTGAAATATATGTTCATAACATTTGATATTATAAGCTTTGGGGTTTTTGTTTTCTTATTCCATTCCAAAGTAGAATTCTTTCTGTTTTCTGTATACAAGTCCTCTGTTGGATGCATATTGAGAATATTATCTTCCATTCTGTGATTTGCCTTTTCATTTTCTTAACAGTGTCATTCAAGTAGAAGTTGTTTTAAATTTTGAAATATTTTAAATGTTATGGTTTATTTTTGTCTTTTACCTAAGAAATGTTTCCTACTGTGATGCAGAAAGACTTTTGCCTTTATTTTCCTTTAGCCAATTCATGCTCTAAGCTTTTACTTTTAGGTCTATGATTCACTTTGAGTTAATTCTTATATATGATTTCATGTAAGAGTTGAATAGATGTTGAGTTGTTCCAGTGCCCACATATTTACCATAATTGAACTATATTTCCTTTTTATAAGTCTTACATTTTCATCTAGTATTATTTTCCTTCTGCTTTAAGAACTTTCTTTGGCATTTTGTACAGTGGATGTGTTTGTTATTGGAAAATATAAGGGTAGCCATAAGGGTACCCTCAGTCTGAGAACCTCTGGTGTAAAGTTCTTGAGACGACCTGGGAAAGATAAGGGCCAGAGTAAAGTGGAGGATTGGCTTTAGATAGGAGGGACACTTCCCTATTATATATGTAGAAAAAGAGTATTAGATGAGGGCATTAGAGGGTAAACTTTCTCATTGATGTTTCTTTTTTCCTTGTGGAGGAGGCAGATTCATACCTATTGAATAAAGGGAATTTGGAGGAGGAGAATAGTTGAAGAGCAGAGAAGATTTGAAATAGTTATTGTAAAGGGTAGGGAGATAAATCAACAACAGAAATATGACCAATGTGCTAGGTAAAAATATTGGAGGGCTCCTTTGAGACTGATCATTAGGTTAAACAGTAAATGGGAAAGGATATTTGTTTGATATCATAAAGCAGGATACCTGAATCAGTGCTTTTGGATTCAGAACAAATTATGGGATAAAAGGTTCAGAGTTTGAGTATGGAATGGGATTAAATAGAGGACATGAAGAGGGGCCAAGAAAAAAATGAGAGAGCGTATTTCTAGGTGTGTTGCCCATATTATCTTTCAAGTTACCCACATCTATAGAGTAGATATTGGAGTGGGATAAAAGCTATGAACCTGTTGCATACAGCAGAGAATCAGCATAAGTGTATTTTCAATGTGTAGTATTTCCAGTATATGTAATTGAGTCCAGCATTAGAGCTGTACTAACATGGTAGCCGCTAGCCACATGTATCTACTTAAATTGATTAAAATTAAGAATTCAGTTCCTCAGTCACTCTATCTGCATATCGAGTATGGAGTAGCCTCCTGTGTCTAACGACTGCCGTATTAGCGGCACAGATACAGAAAGCACCTATGACAGAAAGATCTATTGGACAGCGCTGGTGTGGAGGACAGGTGCATCTGGGCCTGTCACAGACCCAGTAGGCATGGAAATAGACACTTCACTGTAATATTCTTTCCTTTAGGCAGAAACATTTTAGAGCCAAACGGCTTAGGAAAGATAAGCTCTATTGCCGATTGAATTAATAGAACTACTATGATAGTTGTAAAGTCTCTAAGAACTCTGAAGTCAGTGAAGGGAGCATACTCTGAAGACAGAAACTATAGTTAAATAATAACACATCTCTCTCTTATTGGGAACTATAGACAAACGAATATGGGAAACATAGTATGGAAAAAAGCACAGCAAATTAAAAATTTGTTTATTTTTTCCTTATTCCCCAGTCCCTTCCTGAGATATTTTATATTGTTGACCTGGCCTTTAGTACCTTTAGTGCTACTACACCTCTGAGCAAGTTTTCTAGGTAACCTTTATATAATATGGGTAGTCTGTAAAATAACAAAAGCTACATTTCTAATGTATTTTTTTTCAATGACTTTGAGTAAGCTTTTGTTTAAATATAGTAACTACTTAAATGAAGCATTTTATCCAGGATCCTGCCTTATGTGTTTTTATGTTTAATAGAATGCAGATTCTGGTTATTGGTAGACTGTTGGTATTAATGGAGTAGGTGAAAGAATGATTGACAGAAAACATTGTTACTTCAATGAGAGAGCTGACCTGTGGTTACAATACTTTAAGACCTAGTACAGAAAAGTGTACCTTAAAATGGGTTGCTGCTGTGACAGTACCTAAAGGATGAGGCACTGGCAGAAAGGTCAGGAAGTTTGTGGTGTGGAAATTGGTATCAGAAGTGGAAAGATGGAAATTCAGGTAAGCCATGGCAAAACATTTGATAAAGCTACACTTGTGATAATTTAGGAAGCTAACTTCCCCTGTAGTTCTAGGGAAAGTGGTTGATGTATGTTGGCTTCGACATTCTGCTTTGAACAAGGTATTATAAGAAAGAAGGGAACTCAGGAAAGAATTAGTTGGCTTATGAATATAAATGAAAGGGCAGAGAGAGAGAGAGAGTCAAAATCTGGGGCCCAAAGGAGCTGATTATGACTCAAGCCCATGGCAAAGAAAATTGGGGTATGCGTTCTTACTCTAACCTGCCACCTTAGATGGCTTCAAGATAACCACCATTAAGTTTAGGTGAGCTTCCCTGGTAGCTCAGCTGGTAAAGAATCTGTCTGCAATGGGAGACCCAGGTTTGATTCCTGGGTTGGGAAGATCCCCTGGAGGAGGGCATGGCAACCCACTCCAGTAGTCTTGCCTGGAGAATCCCCATGGATGGAGGAGCCTGGCGGGCTGCAGTCCATGGGGTGGCAAAGAGTTGGACATGACTGAGCGACTAAGCATAGCACAGCCCACACACTATACCAGTGTGCACCACTGGAAGACCTCACCACTGTTGAGGATCATCTCCAAGAAAGAACCTTGTATTTATTGGTGCATGGCACCGACTGGAAGTAAACAAGTTAAAAACTTACTGAGTGTTGCTGAGACTAAAATTGTTGTTGCTCAGTCACTAATTCATATCTGACTCTCTGCAACACTATGGACAGGAGCACAGCAGGCTTCCCTGTCCCGTACTGTCTCCTGGGGTTTGCTCAGATTCATGTCCATTGAGTCGTGATGCCATTCAGCCATTTCATCCTCTGTCACCCTCTTCTCCTCTTGCCCTCAATACTTCCCGGCATCAGGGTCTTTTCCAACGAGACAGCTCTTCACATCAGGTGGCCAAAATATTGGAGCTTCAGCTTCAGCATCTGTCCTTCCAATGAATACTCAGGGTTGATTTCCTTTAGGATTGACTAGTTTGATCTCCTTATACTCCAGGGGAATCTCGACTAAAATAATCTTTTACTCTTTGAGTCTTAAACAATAAAGCTTAAATGGTCTATTCATATATCATTTTAATTGATGCACAGAATTCCATACTGTAAATAAGTTGCATTTATTTAGTTATTCATCTATGATGGGCATTAGATTTGTATCCGTTTTTAAGATATTATAGATTTGAAGAAGAAGGCTGAATTCCTGGCAAGGCCATGATAGATCTAGTTCTGGTACATACCCTAAACTCAATAAATTTTTTATTGAATTTAGTCACATGGTAGAACTACTATTTGCATCTGCATATACAGTGGAATAATTGGTCTGTATAATTCATTTTAGGATAGGGACCTGTGATTTGCAGTTTCAATGAATGGAAGGCCTTGAGAATGCCGTGGTATTGGCATTTGTGGTATTCCTCTGCACTTGAGGTATTCCTTTGAAAAAGGATAATATTCCTAGTGTTAATCAATTCTATCAATTACAGAGAAATATTGAAAAACAAAGCATCTGAAATAGCCCATTGGTCTCCCCAAATAATACTGATACCTGTAACTGGTCCCAACCTGGTCAGTATTATTTGGGGAGACCAATGGGCTATTTCAGATGCTTTGTTTGTCAATATTTCTCTGTAACTGATAGAACTGATTAGGAAAATGGAAGGCCTTGAGAATGCTATGGTATTGGCATTTGTGGTATTCCTCTTTACACTGGAGGTATTCCTCTATTCACGGCAGATCCCTCATATACTAGCTCCTTTGTCTGACCCAACTCCTGTTCCTGTGTGCCCTTCATCCTCACGTTCCATCCTCTGCTGACTCCAGCTGCCCTGTTTCCTCTCTCAGAGCTGAGCAGCCTCACAGGGTCTCCAGGCTTATGCCTCTTCCCCGCTCCCTGTCTCATCCTCTGCCTTCTTGCAGCTGTTTTGCCTTTACCTTGTTCATGTCTCTTTTTTAACAGAAAATGAACTCTGTGCTTTATTATTTTCCTATCTCAAAACTTAATTATGCTTACATTATGGATAGGAAAGAAGTAAGAAGAAAAAAGGGTATGCTTTTCAGATTTCACAGGAAATAATTGGCGAAGATATTTTGGAATAATTGTGGCAAAAGGTCACATTTTATGAATATTTGCCTTCCTTTTATTTAATAGTAGCCTAACCTTTATAGTATTAATATTATTTGCAATACTCTGCAGTTACAGAATGTGAATGTTGCAATGAAGTCATTTATTTACTTAATTTTGAATAAATAGCCAAATTTTCTGTAGTAATCTTTTACACAAAAGAGCCCTCAAATTAATTTACTTTAAAAAATTTAAACATTTTTTAGTTGATGAACCATGATTATAATAATAATTAACATCTATCATGTAACCATTTTCATAAAGTAGGATTATTAGCATCATTACTTAATTTAAAAGTCTTATCATTTTTAACTTTAATCCCATATATGTATTTTTTATCTTTCTAATGACTTATACCATTGAGACCTATAGGGTAGTCAATTATATTTCAAGGTCAGAGAAAAAAGAATTAAGAAAACAAAAGCTCTCAGATAATTTTTTAAAAAATAATAATTTAGCAGAAGACTCAGGCTAGAGGCTAGATTGACAAAGAGTTTTTTCCCCATTTATGTTAGTCTGGGCACAACAGAAAAATGCATATAAAATAAAATACATTTTCTTTTAAATTTATTGTGATATTTTCCTTTTTTTCAAAGTATAGATTCTCATATATAATTTTAAGACACTTTTTTCCATGTATATTTGTCCTTTATGAATAGTAATTATCATGCTTCTTCATGCATGTTCTAAGTCACTTTGTTTGTGTCTGACTCTTTGCAATCTTATGGACCATGGCCCTTCAGGTTCCTATGTCCATGGATTCTCCAGGCGAGAATCCTGGAGTGGGTTGCCATTTCCTTCTCCAGGGGATCTTCCCAACCCAGGGATTGAACTCATGTCTCTTACATCTCCTACATTGGCAGGTGAGTTCTTTACCTCTAGTGTCACCTGAGAAGCCCATTATGTTTCTTGTTTTTTTTTTTTTTCTTGCTACTTTTCTCAGTCACTCAGTCATGTCCAACTTTTTGCAACCCCATGGACTGTAGCATGCCAGGCTTCCCTGTCCTTCACCATCTCCCAGAGTTTGCTCAAATTTGTGTCCATCAAGTCAGTGATGCCATCCAACCATCTCATCCACTGTTGTACTCTTCTCCTCCTGCCTTCAGTCTTTCCCAGTTTCAGGGTCTTTTCCAGTCAGTCGGCTCTTTGCATCAGGGGGCCAAAGTATTGAAGCTTTAGCTTCAGCATTAGTCCTTCCAATGAATATTCAAGACTGATTTCCTTTAGAATTGGCTGGTTTGATCTACTTGCAGTCCACGGGACTCTGAAGAGTCTTCTCCAACACCACAGCTCAAAAGCATCAATTCTTTGGTGCTCAGCCTTCTTTATGGTCCAACTCTCACATCCATACATGACTGCTGGAAAAACCATAGTTTTGACTGTACAGACCTTTGTCGGCAAAGTAATGTCTCTGCTTTTTAATACGCTGTATGGATTTGTCATAGCTTTTCCTCCAAGGAGCAAGTGTCTTTTAATTTCATGGCTGCAGTCGCCATCATGCTTCTTAATTGAGTGTGAATGCCAACCTTTGATTGGGCTTCCCTGGTGGCCCAGTGGTAAAGAATCCACCTGCAGTGCAGGAGATGTGGGTTCAATCCCTGGATCAGGAAGATCCCTTGGAGAAGAAAATGGCAACCCACCCCAGTATTTTTGCCTGGGAAATCCCAGAAACAGAGGAGCCTGGCGGGCTACAGTCCTTGGGGTTGCAAAGAGTTGGACAGGACTTAACGACCTAACAACCACCACTACCACCACCACCACCACCATCACCTTTGGATAGATTATATATTTAAATATTACTTTAAATACTTTGAATCATGCAGGTCAACTTTGTGTAAAATTTTTTTACAAGTGTCATTTTAGTTTGCTTTTTCTGATTAAACATGCTCTCAGTAAGAAAAACTTTAAAAACACAGAAGAAACAAAGATAATTTTTTTGTAATCCCATCATCATCCATATATAAACATTATGAATATTTTGACAAAACTGGAAGTATGGTATATGTGTAGTTTTGTATTATGTTTTTGGGGGCAGAATGACATTGTTTATATTTGCATCATATAAGCATGTATTGGAATATATACAGTGGTTATGCAAAAATGGAAACAGAGACCAGTTAGATGCTAAGAGTTAATTTAGACCAGAGATGATAGTGGCTTGAGGGGGCTGGTAGGAGTAAAGAGTGGTGAGATTCTGGACTTATTTGCATTTTGACAGTAAAACTTACAGAATTTCTGATGATTTGTATGTGAAGTGAGAGAGAGATGAATCAAGGATGATCTTCAGCAATTGGGTGAATGAGATTGATACCTAAGCTGTCAATTATTTTAATAAGCCATGTAATATTCCATCATGTGAATGTACTTAAATGTATTTAAATGTTTTCCTGTTGTTGGATATTCAGATTATATCCATTTTTTACTGTTAAAAATTAATATGTATATCTTACAATTAAGTCTTTGACTGTGGAGTTGATTGTATTCTCAAGATAGAGCTCAAGATGCAGATTTTTTGGGTTCAAAAGATATAGCTCTTGTAAAGTGGTGTGTGTGTCTTTAAAAATGTGAATATTTTTTCAGAACCCATGTTTACGTTGAGTGTATATGTTTGACAGGGTGTATAAGAGCACCTGCTTCGCCCCATCCTCATTGGCTTTGGGTGTCAGTACATATTATTGTGAAAACACAAGTAACAGCAAATCAAAACTAGGAACCTTGGCCAGTTTGGCAAATAAGAAATGATATATTGTTTTGTTTTGCACTGAGCATAAAGAGGAACAGTGAATTTCCCCCCACACAGATGTTTCTTGTTCACATAGTTCTGTGTGAAGGTAATTTGCTACTTGTAGTGTGGTAGTGGTGGTGGTGGTTTAGTTGCTACGTCATGTCCGACTCTTGCGACCCCACGGACTGTAGCCCACAAGGCTCCTCTGTCCATGGGGTTCTCCAGGCAAGAATACTGGAGTGGGTTGCCATTTCCTTCTCCAATTTGTAGTGTAGTTTTAGGAAAGAGGAAGAACTAACATTTCTGAGCACATACTTCAGTTAGATATATTGTGAGGCACTTCATATTATTTTATTTAACAGTTACAAATGTTCAGAGATAACTATTATTGTTTAAATTTTATATATGAAGAAACATATCTGCAGAGAATTTGTCAATATACATACTGAAGTTGCTTTATAGAGAACAGAATACATTTATTAATATTGCTTGAAAGCCTTCTCTTTGGGACATTAATAGGTTTAAAGAGTATTACTGTTGATAAATTATCCTACTAATTTGTGACAACATAAAATTTTAATATATTTTAGAAATATAGAACGCTTGCTTCATACCTATTTACTGGGTAAGTTGATAAGTACTGTATGTTTTTTTGGTGTATTATAAGACTGTTTTCCATGACAGAGTGAAAATTATTTGCCTTTTCACAAATTCATTCTTGTTAGTTTTTGAACAGACATTATTACTTCTACACTTGAAAACATGCATATTCCTGTCACCTGTCATATGTTGCCTACTTAAGGAAAATTCAGAAGTAATGAATCTTACTTTCCCTTATCAGTCCTCTTAATCATACTCTGAATTAGGCTACATAGAAGAGAAAATTCTCTCGAGCTTTATAAGAAGAAATTGTACAATTTAATTTCAAAAGTCCCATTTTAATATATAAAAAATACTATATGGGCTTCTATATTCTCACTCATATTCATGTATACATATATACACATACTCTGTTATATGTATATACATATATATACTATACAATTGTGAGCTTCCCCGGTGTCTCAGTGGGTAAAGAATCTGCCTTCAATGCATTAGATGCAGGAGACATGGGTTTGATCCCTGGAAGGGGAAGATCCCCTGAAGGAGGGCTTGGCAACCTACTCCAGTATGCTTGCCTAGAGATTCCCATGGACAGAGGAGCCTGGCGGGCTGCAGTCCATGAGATCACAAAGAGTCAGATGTGACTGAGCATGCACGTGTGCACTATACAGTTGTACACTTTATAAAAATAAATTATAATACTTCAGGTGTGTATGTATTTCATTTATGTGTAAATTGCATATATATTTAATTGTGTATTTATATATTTTGTTATATGTATGTTATATATATTAAGTAGATATAAATGCAGTTTATCAATGTAACAATTTTGTGTATGGTTATATATTTCTACTTCTATATATTACTTTTCTATGTAAATATATAAGCTATACATGTATGTATATCTGAATGTATTTAGGACTGTATATTGTTAAAAACCTGTTCTAGGACATGTTTTGGGTGTGGTCTTTGTCATTTGCGTGTTCAGTCTTCTACTGACTTTTTGCCCTTAAGGTCAGTTCACCCTAAGTTGGAAGGTGTGTGCTGCCCCTGGGTTTTGGCAAGTACTTTTATTCACATGATCTTATGGTCTGAATTTACAAAGCCTGTGCCTTAGTAAGATCTAGATTTCACAGATTTTCTTTTTTTTCTATTTTTTTTTTTTTTGCAATTAAGTAAAATCTTTTACTGAAATAGTAGAACAGAGCAAAGTTCATGCAGGAAGCTGGCTGATTTCTGTCATATAAACTCTTTAAGAAATGAATATCTGTGTACAATTAGGTATCTTTCTGATTGTTTACTATTTGTTCCCAGACTCATCATTGCACCTTGATTGGAATGGTTCCTTTTAATTTACTCTGGGGCTTTCCAGGTGGCCCAGTGTTACAGAACCCACCTGCCAGTGCAGGAGACACGGGTTTGATCCCTGGGTCAGGAAGATCCCCTGGAAAAGAAAATGGCAACCCACTGCAGTGTTTCTTGCCTGGGAATTCTCATGGACAGAGGAACCTGACGGGTTATAGTCTTTGGGGTGGCAAAGAGTCAGATATGACTTAGCAACTAAAATAACAATATATACATGTATCTGTTATCCCCTCAATTCTGCTCACCTGAAACTATCACAATATTATTAGTCAGCTATACCCCAACACAAAATAAAAAATTGAAAAAAAGCCCACTGGAATAACAAATTGACTCTGATAGCTCCTAGTGGCCAAATCGTTGTTTGAATCCCATCTTGGCTCACAGTATTATTGTGAGATGGTCATTAATCCATGTGGCTTTGAGACTTGAGGCCAGTCTGCTGTTAAAGTATTTCCTTTCCTCTTGGCTTCTCAGAACTGGATTGTGGAAATCCATTTCCTTCTGAGGTCCCGCTAGTGGTAAAAAAAACCTGCCTGCCAATGCAGGAGATGTAAGAGATGCGGGTTCTAACTCCGGGCAGGAAGAGCCCCTGGAGGAGAAAATGGCAACTCACTCCAGTATTCTTACCTGGAGAATCCCATGGATAGAGGAGCCTGGCGGGCTATAGTCCATGAGGTCACAAAGATTCAGACACAACTGAAGCAACTTAGTACACAATTCATTTACTATACTTAATGGATTCCTGGGTGCCTCAGATGGTAAAGAATCTGCCTGCAACGCGGGAGATCCGGGTTCAGTGCCTGGGTTGGGACGATCCCCTGGAGAAGGAAATCGCAATCCACTCCACTGTTCTGGCCTGGAGAATCCCATAGACAGAGGAGCCTGGTGGTCTACAGTCTACCGGGTCGCAAAGAGTTGGACATGACTGAGCGACTAACGCACATACCACATACTTAGAGGAAAGTTGGAAGAACTTTCTTTTTCTCTTTTTTAAATGTAATTCTCCCAAGTGTCTCCTCTCATAGCATGGGAGTAGGAAATGGAATCACCCCAGCTTTTCTTCTTCTTCCACTTACTGATTGAATCTCAGATGAAAATATTTTTTCTAATTCACAGGATTAGAAATAAGACCCATTGATTTGCCTCATGTTTGCAGAATTCATATTGCTACAGCCTTCTGCCTTAAGAACTTCAATCCCATAATTGGTAACTGGAAGTACAGATAAGGAGTCGATGAGACTAGGCAGTGGTGGGTGGTGGGCGGCAATCCCGATTTTAGTTCAGAGCGTGTTTCTCTGATGTAGGCAAGTGGGAATGTGACTCTCACACCTTTGGATTTCCATGAGGATTTTAAATCACACTTGTAACTCCTATGGATTAGATCCTTTGTACGTATTTTCTGTAATCTTTGCAGTTACCTGGAAAGATAACATAGAATACATAAATATAAATTATGAATATAAAATGAACTAAGGATCAGAGTTATGAACACATTTTCCAAGAGTCACATATTTGTAGATTTTGGACTCAGAATATGAAATCAGGGTCTGCCCAACCCTAGTCTATTCTATTTCCGATATACATTTTCTTTCAGAGTTTGGGGAATTTTATTTTCTCTCTATGAGAGATTTTTTAAAAAAGAGAATTGGTGAAAATAGCTACAAATGGAAATTGGAATAATTCTAGAAGTGTCTTAATCTGCAGCTATTTAGCTTTCAAATACTTTTCTTCAACTTGAGTGTTTATAATTTAGACTATTTGAAGTTCAGTTCAGTAGTGATGATAGGAGGGTACCGAAATGAGGTAGATGGTGAGCCTCAGAGCAGTAACATTTCTACCCTGTACAATAATACTTAATATATGCTTCAGAATACATTCTCATTTCCTCCTGCTTTTTCCTCTTTTCTCTTTCTGGGACATCTGTTAGTCTGTCAGAAGTCAAATATCCTGACTTGATCCTTTGTGGTTCTTATAATTTAATTTCTATGTTCTCGTTACATTTTAGATTCAGGCACAGCCTATAAGTTTGTCTTAATTTTTCTATTTAAATATTTTATGTTGGTATCATATTTTTAATTTCTCAGAATTGCTTTATTTCCCTGGTTCTCTTTTTGTACCATCTTTTTAGAAATATAGTTTCTGTATTTTCTTAAATTGGTATTTTTTTTAAATTGTGTGTTTTAATAGGCAATAAACAATTTTTTAAGATTTCTTTCTCCTGAGCTCTTTATTATTTAATATATATATATATATATTTTTTTTTTTTCCATTTGTTTCTATTGCTCTTTCTTTCATGTTGGAGGTGTGGATGATTGTGTTTTTCCCAAATGGCCACAGTGGTATTTCTGGTCCCACAAATGCTTCCTGAACTTTCTACTCTCATATTAAGAAGTGAAGTCTACTTCCCTGTCTGAAGTTGTGTGGCGCTTTTGGCTGTCCCTGTGGGTAGAACAAGGGGCTTCCAAGGTGGTGCAGTGGTTAAGGATCTGCCTGCCAATGCAGGAGGCGTGTGAGATGAGTGTTTGATCCCTGGGTCAAGAAGATCCCCTGTATTCTTGCCTGGAAAAGTCCATGGACAGAGGAGCCTGGCAGGGTACAGTCCGCAGGGTCATAAAGAGTTGGACACAACTGCGTGACAAGGGCAGAGTGACCCTGCAGGGCTTGCAGACCCAGGTCACGGGAGGCAGCCCGGCTCTGGGCTGCTCACTCTCGCCTCTCACTGTCATCTCTCTCCGGGCTCTCTCAGCGTTCTCCGTTGGAATCTTGCCATCATTCTCTGAGGAGGTCCAGGTCACGTGCTATACTATGTAGGGCTGCTTTCAGCCAACAGCTCCAGCCAACTTCTCCTTCAAGAAGCCAGCAGCCACGGCCAGACATGGGAATGAGCCTTCAGATGATTTCACACCGCAGCCTTCTGCCAAGGCCCCAGTTATCAGGGAGCAGAGCCTGCAGTCCTTGCTGTGCCCTGTTTTATTTCCTGATCCCAGAATGCATGAGCCTAATAAATTGCTTTACACCACTGCAGTTTGGAGTCCTTTGTTATGTAGCCTTAGAAACTGGAACCTAGGCTTTTCTCAAATTTATGGTAAGACTTGTTTGGTCATTCACACTTACAGATGAAGAAAAAGAAGTTAATTAGGAGCTCTTTGTACAGAGACAAGCCTTGATGGCTGGCTGGCTTTCCTTTAGAGTGAATGGGCTGTGAGCTGGCTGTTAGGCTGGGTGACCCCCAAATGCAGATATTGGTCTTTGTTCTGTGGAACTCTCACTCATACCTAGCTGCCTTTTTCTCTCTTCGAGAGCTCAAATCTTATTTGGTTTTGGTTTGTTTTATGGAATGAATTTATGTTTTCCTTGCTGGTAGATGTCTGTATACAGAGGAGTCTGCCTGTTTAGGGGAGGGGCATATGGGTGTGGTTGATTATTTTGAGTGTCGTCTTTCACCTGATTTCTGTCTTCTGCCCCCGGACTTGCCCGTGCCCTGTATTGTACCTTGCGTTTTCACATCTTTAGTCTCTTTCAGTTTGTAGAGCACCACCTCCCCTCTTTTCTGTAGTCATCTTACACTTAGACTCTAGGCTGAAGCTTCCTCTACTGCAATCATTTTTTTCCAGCTGTTTTTGCTTTTCATATATATCTTTTGAAATTTTTCTTCTATAGATAGCCAGTCTCCCTTTTTATTGTTTTTTATTGATACTTTTTCCTAAAACAGAGTTTTCACAGGGAGAGGAAATGTCGTTTTGAACTGGACTTTGAGCCTTCGTGAATCAGTTGCCTGACTATGTATTTCTATAGAAATATTTCATTTCATTTAAGTTTGAAAATGTGTTCATATATACCTGGGAGTATGCTATATCTTTGCTTATACTCATTAAAAGTTAGCATATGTCTGATATTATCTTTCTTGCTCCTTGTTTAGTGTGAATGTTTAATCTGATTAAGCTAGTTGGGTGAGAGTGTCTTAAGTTTTGTTGTAGATTGAAGAAACCTTTTGGGTTTAAAAATCTTGTGATACTCTAGTTGTGAAACCTCTAGTTTCACGTATCCAAATTGTTGTAGCTGAGTAGGCTTTTCTCCTTGTAAGCTATACCTGACCAATTAATGTTAGAATTCTCCATACATGATCTGCTTTTCTCTGGGCCAGAGTGAGGGAAAAGGACTAACTTTGTTATTTCTTATTACCCACTTAAAATCTGAGATGAGAACTTTTCTTTGTTAGAAATCTTCAATGGTAGAGCTTCTTAACAGAGTGAATATAGAGGCTATAGAATGGAGAGGAATAAAGGATGAATTAATATTTTGCTTTGTAAGATTAATAATATTTCTACCGTAAAGAGATAGGATGAGGGATCAGTTTGGGGAATGCAAGAAAGATTTTGATTTCACATTTTGGTTTTATTTAATTTGATCATAATTGATGAAATAAAATGATCATAAATTTGAGGAAATATATAATTGGTAGTTGTTGTAAAGTATGGTGAAAGAGGTAAGGAGTAGATGAAATATCTTGGAAGATTTGAAAGGAAGAGCAGACACCTGTAGGGGAGATCTAAATTTGGAAGGCAATAAGAAAAAGAGGTATAGAAAAACAGGACCTAAAAAGGGGATTCGATCCCTAGGTTGGGAAGATCCCCTGGAGAAGGGAATGTCTGCCCACTTCAATGATCTTGCCTGGAGATTTCCACTGGCAGAGGAGCCTTTCGGGGACTATAGCCCATGGGGTTGCAAAGAGTCAGATAGGACTGAGTGATTAACACTTTCACTTTCAAATGAGTTGTATATGAATAGTTTCATTGAAAACACTTCCAACGGTGTCAAATGCCCAGAAATAGTGTGTAGTAAGTTTGAATCAGTGTTGAAAATATCTCTGTATAGGCTTAGATTTAAAAAGAATAATTTTATTGATTTATTTTTGACTGTGCTGGGTTTTCTTTCCTGCACGGGCTTTTCTCTAGTTGTGGAGAGCAGGGACAACTCTGTAGTTGCAGTGCACAGGCTTCTCATTGAGGTAGCTTCTCTTGTTGCAGAGCCCAGGCCCTAGGACGCACGGGCTTCAGTAGTTGCAACGCGTGAGCTCAGTAGTTGTGCCTCCTGGGCTTTAGAGCACAGGCTCAGTAGTTTTGGTAGTTGCTCTGGAGCATGTAGAATCTTCCTGGATCAGGGATTGAACCCGTGTCTTCTGCATTGGCAGGCAGATTCTTTACATTGAGCTAGCAGGGAAGCCCTAGGCTTAGATTATAAGTAGCAACTCATTAAGAGAAGATATTTTTCAAAGGAAAAAGTTTTTTCAATGAATAGCTGCTCCTGTTCCCAGGTACATCTCAGTTTACTGGGAGAGAACAGGTAAGTGTACACTTACGTATAGTGCAGAGTAGACAGGGCCAGCACAGAGACAGAAGGTGCTAAAGAAGCCTGAATGGTAATATGTGTAAAAGCCATTTGTTGTCAGAGAATTAAGGTTTTCAGTAAAACTGTTTCTGTCTGTAAGATTATTTTACTCTTCTCTAAAAATATGTCAGAAAATTAGCTTCTGTTTATTTGAAGAAAGATTCACCAGGATTTATATATCCTTAGTTTATAAGTGAGCTTTCTCCCTCTTGATTGGCATGTGAAAGAGGCTGGAAGGTGGACACCGACACATGGAGTCCTGCCTTGGCTACAACAGTGGTGGAACCAGAAACCAGACTTCAGACTTTATCTATTGAGTGATAATTGTGTCTGGTTCTTTGCTAGACACTTCAAATATATTATCACATTCAATGCTTATAGCAACCCATTATATAAGTAGCATGATTTCTTGTTTTGCAGATTAGGAAAATAAAACTCAGGGATGTTAGTAATTTGACCAAAGTTCCTTAGCAAGTAAATATTAAAGTAGGAATTTGTATTTAGATTTGTTGGCTTTAAAAATCCCTACTCTTCTATTACATTTGCTGTGTAAATGGACAATGAATGTAGTAGGTACAGATTTTTACTTTTGGGGAATTAACAATGACAAAAAGAAAAAATGATATATGATAACCTGAAGGAAGATTCTGATAAAGTGAAGTTTAAAAAAAAGAAGACCACGTAGGTATGTCTGAATGGAAGGCTGTGATTCTGAAAATACATAGAGATGAGAGAGAATGAGAAGATAAGAAGAAAGAGATGAAAGATCTGAGGATGTGAGATTGGGTAAATAGGGTACCGTGAAAGTTAGTTACTAATTTTAAGGTCTAAATTATCTAAAAGTTAAATAGCTATTAATCTGTTTACCGTGTGTTTTCCCTCTCACTGAGAAGACTGCAAAATTTGCTATACAAGAGATTCATCCTATATATGTTAAAACTATGTATATGTATAAGAACTATGTTAAAACTCTATGAAAGAGCTCTGTGTCATAATGGTAGCAAATATGAAAAGCTTATTCCTGAATGAGTGAGAGTGGGGAAGTATGTGAAGATTAAGGAGAATAAACTTATCTGTCGTCTTTGGTAGAGAAGTTGGTATTCTGTTGTGTTGCTGAGATTTGACTAAGTTTTTGGCCCTTGAGCAGTGATACAACTGGTACAGAAAATCCCTTGTTGGAATGCTCTTTGAAATAGTTTTTATACTTTCATAGGTGACTAAGACATTAAGTGAATATCTGGTTTAAACTAAATATTCTTACAAGAATTGTTGTCTGTTTCTATGGTGGTGAAAAGTTCTGAGAAGTAAGACTTGAAAGATAACCAGATCTGGATGGCCTGTTGAGATTTACTTCAGCTTTAACTGTTTCATATACATTATACACAGGGTGTATGTAAACAACCTCTATAGTCAATAATTCATATGTTATTCCAGTGACAGAAGAAAGTGATGTTTATTCTCTTAAGTTCTGTACTATTGTTTGCTGCTTTATTAGACAGAAAGCATTTTAAAAAATGAGATTTCCCCCCAAACGAAACAACCCCCCAAACAACTACCAAATCTTTCCAATCAATTCTAAAGACAATAAAGTCCATTATAATAGAAAGTGTAGACACTAGGGTGGAGATATTCTTCTTTAATTTTATTCTCTTTCTCACATGAAACCATGTACTTAGAGTCTTTGGCCATGATATCAGAAACTTTTCTCTCTGAACTACTGATTCTCTGCTTATTATTTATTGGGAGTAGAAAATGAAGCCATTGGATATTGGAAGACAATCAAGAATCAATTAGTATTGTGCATTTTTGCAGTCCTAGAAAGATAGATTGAAAACACTGTTTAAAATTATGTAGACTCCTTCATGTTGATGCTTGACAGAAAACAACAAAATTCTGTAAAGCAATTATCCTTCAATTAAAGAATAAATTTAAAAAATGAAAAAATAAAATAAACTTTCAAGCCCCACAAAAATAAAGAATTATGTAGAATCTTATGTATTTAGAAATTGAACATAGAGACCTTGTTGAATTTATTTAAATTTGAGTGATTCATCATATCATAAATGAATTCCTTTGAGCCATTTACCAATTTTGGCTCTCTCCCTCAACTTTTCTTAAGGCCATCTCTTAATTTTTATGATCACAGAACTGTATTTTGTAAGTACTTTAAGATATATTAGCAGCTTCAAAGATCAAATGAAAATGAAACTAGAAGTTAGGTCATGTAAAAGAAAGGCACCTCACTAGGAGTATTTTTAGTGTCTAAGAAGTAAAACCACACTTGACACTTTCTTAATCTTCTATTTCTATTAACTTATGAAACCTGGAACTGGAGGCTTAATGGTATTATTTCTACATTGTAATTATACTAATAAACATCTTTGTCCATGACCTTGGAATTTACAGTGCAGTAGGAAAGATTTATTGACTTAGGCTTTGGAAGAAGAATGGGATTATTGCATAAGTAGATTGCATGCTAAGCACATGTACTCGCATACCATTTATTCCAGTTAGTTTGAGCTGTTAACTCGTCTTTAGATTTTCTTTCAAAAATAGAGAGGGTTCTTGTTAAATCCAGATTCCTAAGAGATCTTTGTTACATTATTGAGTCGACTACAAAGTAACTACTTTACCTTGAAATGCACAAGAAGAATCAATAGGCCTACAAAACTGCCTTTTAAGAAAATGTTTGAAATCATATTTTTCCTGGTAGCCTAAATATCAGTGTGTATGATTTTTCTTGGTTTCTGTCTTTCTCTGGTTTTGTTGCAATATTAAAGTCCCTTCGAGTTAGAGGCTGTTTGAGTATTTGGGGTTTGATTTCTCTTTTGTCCCCTGCCCTGGCCTCCTCTTTGTTTGTCTTACTTTCTGTGAAGAAGCTCTGCTTACAAGGAATTTTCCTTTGGGTGCCTTTACTTTTTATCTTAATGTAATATCCCTATGATCTCCATTTCCTTTTCACTATAGTTGAAATCTAAAAATATTTTATTTTTTAAGCTTTCAGTTGTGCAACACCATAGAAAGGCCCCAGAAGTCTACAGTGGGCGTTTGCATGTTGAAACCTCTTCTCAAGTGATGTACAAGTCAAATCTCTTTCTCCTCTAATTAGACCTTATTCAGTTGTGACTGGCATTTGATCTCTTGGCACTCTGTCCTTAAATGAAGTTAAATTTTAGTCTGAAATATACATTTCAGTCTGAAAGTCAGCATTTTCAAGTATATGTAAACTATTTGGAATTTTGTA
Organism: Dama dama; assembly: GCF_033118175.1. Taxonomy (NCBI): domain Eukaryota; kingdom Metazoa; phylum Chordata; class Mammalia; order Artiodactyla; family Cervidae; genus Dama; species Dama dama. Next base: position 37,355,888 of record NC_083709.1, on the reverse strand, counting down.
AATGATACTCATTTATATTATGCCGCATAAAATACATAATGACTGAAGTTGATTTTTGCCATGTTAAATGAGAGTCTTTACTTTCTTTAAATAATTTCTTCTATGATTAATTGAATTGATACTAGGTTCAAGATACTTTATGTATTATAAAATGCACTTTTATAAACTTATAACTTGTATTTGCTCAGTGGTTTATTTTATTGTTAACTATGGAGGGGGTTCTCTGTAATTTTATAAACATCCTTTGTGGACTGTGGTTTCAGGAACTGTTTAAATTTTATTAGCATTTGTTGCTGAATTAGATATTAGTTTCTCAGAACTCTGCTAAGTAATGTGCAGATAATATTTCACCTATTATTAAAATAATTTTTGAGATAAATATTATTATCCATAATTAACAGATGAGGAAACCAAGGCACAGAGAATTTAACTAATCCCAGGTTGCCAAGCTAGTAACTGGTAGTACAAGGACTGAGCCCAGAGATGTTGATTAATAATGATGTTAATAACAGTAAGACTTTTCTCCCAACTGAGTTAATTTTAGTGAATGGATGAACCTAGAGCCTCTTAAACAGAGTGAAGTAAATCAGAAAGAGAAAAACAAGTATCACATATTAACGCATATATGTAGAATTTAGAAAAATGGTACTGATGAGCCTAGTAGAGAACAGACTTGTGGACGCAACGGGGGAAGGTGAGGGTGGGATGAATTGAGAAGGTAACACTGATATATATACACTATCACGTGTGAAATAGTGAGAAGTTGCTATGTGACAGGGAGCCTAACCTGGTACTCTGTGATGACCTAGAAGGGAGGGATTTGAGGATGGGGGCCAGGCTTACCAGGGAGAAGATATATATGTAATTATGACTGATTCACATTGTTGTAGAGCAGAAACCAACAGAACATTGCAAAATGATTTTCTACCAATTAAAAAAAGGAAGAAAGACTTTTCTCTGTAAATATTGTTTGCTTTGAGTACACTATAGCAATGACACCAACCATATACTAATTATAAGTATTCTGTGGTTTACTATGAAAATACTTTTATTTGTTGTTTTAGGAGGCCAGTTTTTAAATTATTAAAGAGTACATTATAATTTAAAGAGCTAATCAAAATTTATTTACTGTCTGAAAGTGTTAATTTTAGTTTTCATTAATCTGAGACTTAGTCATGGCTTTGTTTGGGAAATATTTAACTGTGTTCATTTATAGTAACCAACTTTAGAATATTACATTTATAATAGAGTGAGCATAAATTAAAATGTCTCAGACTGTGAGAAAATTACCTAATTGTATGTTTATATTTGTAACATGATTAGGTGACAGTGTTTAACTCATTTTAGAGGTGATTTTACCTCTATGTTCTAAATCATGCCTTTCTGTTTGTAGGAAACAATATGCTCAAGTTTTATTTGGAAGTTTAGTAATATTTTACCGTTACAACACTAATTCAACATGCTATTTCAGAAAATACCAGGGCTTACTAATTTGAAAATTAGAATTTTATCTTAATGTTTTCACAGTTAAAGGGTTACCTAGTGAATGACTTTTTAGTGCTTCTATCTTAGGGAATGTGTGCAAGTGTTATTTTCTATGTTTTAATTCCAGAAGAATAAATAAGGTAGTATTAACTTCTATAAAATTAGGATGCCTGAAACTATAAAGAGTAAAACATATTTTTCAGTTTTGTCTTCTGATAATGAAAACCATCCCAAGTTCCAAAATGTTGTTAAGGAAGTGTATGTACTTTACCATGATTATTGTTAAGAGTACCAACTAAGTAAAATCACTGTGATTGATGAAACAGCAACACCTCTATAGTGGTTTTATCTTATTTCAGGAGTAAAGGCAGAGTATCAAAGTGAACCAGAATCATCAAGTGTACTTATGTGGTAGAAACAGAAATCATTTGTTTTTCTGATCTAAGTCTTGTGGCATAGAACAGACATAGAGTCCTTGTGAAATTTAGAAAATTGTTTATCAGTAGAGAATGTGTATTTAGGACTTCTATGCTGTACCATGGCTAAAAGCCTTAAAAAGAGGCAACTTTAATTATCAGGGGGGTTTGACAAAATCCCTTGAATCAGATGGAAGAATTATGATGTGACTGTTAGCTTAAGAAATACTAAGGCTATTAGTGCTTATTTTCTGGAAGGAAAACAAATCATTGAAACCTTCTTTCTTAAGGGGTTGTATAAATGATAGTGATTAAATTTAACTGTATATTACATGTATCCATCTATATATAGATATTTTGACCATTCTATAAAGGGTTATGTAGCTATATAACTGAGTAATTTCCTACCCTTTGTTGAGTAGAGCACATTAAAAAATCAATTTGAATTACTATTGTTATGATATCCTGTATATAAATTTAAACTAAGATTTCATGTTGAAAGCTAATCTTAAGAGAATTGTGTCAGTTGTGTTTTTTTGTTTGGTTTGTTTATATATATTATGTTGAAAATAATGGAAAATATAAGAAAAAAAAGGAAAATAAGAGTAATTCTATTACCATTTTGATGTATACCTTTCAAAAATTTAATGAGTATATTTACATCATGTTAATATGTCTATCATATATGTGTATTAAAAATATGGTATCATGTTTTATAGTATTATAATACCACATTTTAAAATTTAGAAATATATTATGGTCATTTTAAAATGTCAAAAATCTAACTTATTTTTCAGACAGGAAAGAAAGAGAACAGAGAATTGCTTAGACATATTTTTTTTTTGACATATTTTCTTATTAGAGTTTTTAGAATGAAAATATCAATTAAAATATGCATATATAAGTTATGAAAGGCTTTGGAAGAAAACTGTTTTCATGAATTATAACTATAGATAAATTTATTTTGATTTATAGTGCATAGACTCAATATTTTTCTGTAAGATAGTGGTTTACATTTATCATATCTTTATACTGCCAAAAATATCAAATGACTTGCTCTGGTTTTAATATGTAGTTACAATTAGTTTCTTCTGAAGATCTAATCAGACTTGAAACTGATTTTCTAAAGTATCCACAGATGATTTCATAGCTGTCTAATTCCTAGAGTAAATTGTCACATGTGGGAATAAAATTGTATCAGTCAGTATATTGTGTGTAATGTTGCAGTAACAAATGACTCCAAAACTTCAGTGGCCTTATGATAGGCAGCTTCTCACATGTACACACTCATCATGGATTAGCTGTGCTTCTGCATCATGGGTTCATCACTTTATGAGTGAGGCTGACAGAGCAGCCTCTACGTTATACGCTTTTGGTGTCCTGAAGCAACACTGTTTTAAATTCTGCCCACATTTCATTAGCCAAAGAAAGAAGCTTGGGCACTCTTGATTCTGAGAAGACAAGGAATATATAACCTTGCCAGAAGAGGCTCCATCAATTTCATGATGAAGCCAGATCTCAGTGAGACAGGAGAGTATACTTCCCCCTCAAGAAGGTGGAACAAATACAATCAGTTACAATAACTAATTTTTCAAGCTTTATAAAATACAGAGAAGATAAAGAATCTGTTTTCTTGTTAGCCATATTGATCAAATTTTGCATAACCTTACAGTTTGATATCTGTAACTGGTTTACTCTAGTTTGTTAAGACAGTTGAAAACAGGGAGCCGTATGTCTCGTTGGCACTTTTTTTTGTTGCTTAGAGTTTTTATTCGTATAAAAAGATTGTTCAGTGTATTATTCTTTCTTTAAATAAACTTGAATGTTCTAGACTATTAAGTTTTGGTCACTCAGCTGTGTCTGACTCTGCAACCCCATGGACTGCCACGCTCCTCTGTCTGTGAAATTCTCCAGGCAAGAATACTGGAGTGGGTAGCCAGCCATTTCCTTCTCAGAGGATCTTCTATGTTTTATGAAACATTTTCTAGGCTCCAGAAACCTTATGCCTGCCTTTTCAAGGAGTTACCACTAGATGGTGATCTCGCTCATTTAGAAGGATAGAGTAGCTGTGTGTTTTTCTTTTCAAGTGAATGGGTTGGTTACAGAGGGACCAGAATTGTAAACCATACTGATGTTATGGGAAAACCTTTATAATCAAAATGGTACTATTCATTGAGTATGTATATATACATGTGTGTACATACATGCATATCCTCACACAGGAAAATTCCATTTGAAGCAAAGCTCGAGCAAAACAGTGCTTTGCTATATTAAGTTACTTCCTCAGATGATTTATATATATATATATATATAAATATTTCCAACCATTACTTCCAAAACACAGACACAAGTTTTCCTAAGTACAGTTTCTCAAGAAATTGTACTGAGGCTTGGGTCCATCTATCTGACTGCTTTTTCCTAGTACTTTGTTTGAATTTACTAACTGTTGCTAAAACTGTGGTTGTTTTCAGAAGTGAACTTTCATTTTTATTTTAGCAGCCTGTGTGTTATTCAGTCTCAGTCTCTTTTTCTATAATTAATAGAGTGAAGTGGGATTAAAATTTTTCTATTTCATGGGGATATGTTAAAAACTAACTTTTGTAGTTCATTAATCACAGGGAGGCCTGGCGTGCTGCAATTCATGGGGTCGCAAAGAGTTGGACACGACTGAGCGACTGAACTGAACTGAACTGCATCAGAATGAGAGAGCTGGTACTTACTCTTCTAGTTATTTAGAAACCTTAATGGTTATTGCCAGTGGTAACTTTTTTCTAACCTTTTTTCTCCAGAGTGACTCAACATATATAACCAATGTGTTATTGGTAAAAGTCTAAAAAAATTGTTTGAAATTATAGACTAAATGGTGTATTTCTCCTTAAAAAATTGCTAAGTTCAGTAGTAGATTCTTTTCATCATACATCTCTATGACACAAAGCTTATGGTTCTCTGTTATATGATTCAAAAAACATATAGGATTTCATGTGATTATTAGTAGAAATAGAAAATATTTGGCTAGGATGCTTCATTTATATCAAGTAAATAATATGTACTCTGCTTGAGTAGTGTAAAAGTGAATTTCAGATAATGCTAAGGAAAATGATCTGTCACAAACCAGTTCTTTCTAAAATCCCTTTTTATCTAGCGTATCAGTGAATCTTGATTCTCAAAGGTGAAATCTTATTAAAACTTTATTAGAGTCCAACTGAAGATGTGAATGAATGGTTGCAACATGGCCAGAATGATCTCTTGTATTCATTCTGATTTGGCAGTTAGAGTTTTTGTGTATGATCCCCGAGACAGAGATCAGAGAACGCTGCTGCATGGCTGGGAATTGTACAAAAGCTCATAGTGAACAGTAAAGCAAATTCTGGTTGAAAGAAGTTTGCGGTTTGGGAGTTCGCTAATTCAAGTGTTCCCCACAAGATGTACTGATGCAACTCTGTGGAATACTTATAAAAATCATTTGCAAGGAAAAGTCTAATTTTCTGACCGTATCTGGCCTGTATGTACCTTTCTCATCTTTTCTCCTGTCATTCTCAATAGCTCCTTATCTTCAGACTGAAGTTACCTCTAGGATTTCTCAGAACATGCCATATTATTCTACTGAGGATGCACTTCATGACACTGGTCACCTAGCTTTAATACAAGATACTTTTTAAACTACATCTTTTTAGATAGGAAGTCCTTGCCAAGAGGAGTATATTTTCTCTATTTATAAATTTACATATCATACTGCTGGTTTTGAACTCTCTGGCTCTGTGTAATCTAGGCACCTTACTTCAACTCTGCCTCAGTTTCCTCACTTGTAAAATAGGAATAATAAAATTTACTTAAGAGAGTTGTTATGAGGGCTGATTGTGTTAATGTCTGGCATAAGTAACTATTCAGAAAGTGTTAGCTATTATTATTGCTATTACTACTAGTATTTACAGCCTTAGCATGGATAGACGTATAATAACTGTATCTTGAATGACGAAGTAAATACAGTAGAGTCACATCCTGTGTTTTGCTTAGGTGTTAGGATCAGCCTACAAAGCAAAAATCTTATATGGTCAAAAGCATCTTTAAGAATTCCTCAGGGAAATCTAATGGAATATTCGAAGTTAATAGTGGAAAAATAATTAAGCTGTTTCATTTCTTAAATTCCTTTCAGAGTATTCAATACAATAAACTGTTCTTATTTGTTTTTATTTCTTTGAAAAGTCTTTTCTGGAGGGGCCAAACTAGAGATGCCATATTCTAGACAAACTCCAAACAGCTGGGTTTTCTTCCTTGTTGGACTGTTACCATTTCTTCAGTTAGACACCAGAGGAAGAGGTGGTTTTACATTCGAGGGCCAAATTCGATGAAGGTACATTTTTTTATACAGGGGACCCACTCTCACTTCTACCTCCTAGTTAGAGTGTTTGCAGTAGTAGAGATATTTGAGCAGTGAGGGCAACCAGGTGAAACAGCAGGTTTTACTGTAGTTGCCATCGGCTTAACCCACTCCAGTATTCTTGCCTGGAAAATTCCTTGGACTGAGGATCCTGGTAGGCTACAGTCCATGGGGTCGCGAAAAGTCTGACATGACTGAGCGACTTCACTCACTTCACTTATTCACATGAATAAATATAATACAACTCTATGAAGTAAATTTTACTATTATTCCTGTTTTGCAAATGAGGAAACTGAGGCACAGAGTTGAAGTAAGGCGCCTAGATTACACCGAGTCAGAGTTCAAAACCAGCAGTATGAAATGTAAATTAATAAATAGAGAAAATATATTCCTATTACAGGTTTGCTGTAAATAAATGTTAGTGACTTGGCGCAGTGTCAGAACTGTGGTATTGAATTCCTGGTCTCCATCTCTCAGTTCTCTTCCTTTCCCCCATCTTCTCTCCCCTCTCCTTTTCAGAGTAAATATAATGGAATGGTTTTAAGTCAAATACAACTCTACTTTCATATCTTAGATTAACAAATTTCAGTACTAATTACTAATTCTTCTGCTACTGTAACAGAATAATGTAGTCTGTATGGTAACAGTGTTTTAAAGGTGGTATTTTCGGTTAAATTAGATGCATAGATGACTTTTTACAGAGGAATTAAAATCTCCTTAACAGGATTTAGATACAAGTACTGAGATTATAGAGCTTCGTATACTGTTGTGAGAGTGTGGAGTTCCTTTAATAACTATTTTAAAAGTTGAGGTATGTGCTGGTTAACCAGACTTCAAGATCTGCAGGAAAAGTTCATTGCTGATGCTAACTTGTCAAGGAAAGCGACAGAGATACTCCTTTTCTTTTTAAAAGGTGAAAATAAAAAAGCAACAGCCCAGTGTGGTTTCGAATTATATAAAATTATGTACTGTGTTAACATGCTGCATAATTTATCCTTACTATGCAAATATTTCTTTCTTATTTCATTAGTACATAAGTGATGACAGTGATCTCACTTTCTCAGAGGGGATCTTGAATTGTGCATACTTGGATTTTTAATGTTGAAGCAGTGCCATTGTATAACACTAATGCCCTTATTGGAATTTGTTTCAATATAAATAGAAAGCAGCCATTTAAATAGATTGAAATGCCTTACTGACCTTACCAAGAAATTGACACATAGGTGAAATACTAGTTTTCTCTTTCTGTGGGGAATTCCCAGTTAGTGGATTTTTATGGAAAATATAGAGAGATGGTTACTAATATTGTGGTGCAGGATGAAGAATAGGGTTTTAGATACACAGATGCAGAGAACACAGTACTAGTTATGACAGGGGAAGGGAAGTGGGAGGGGATGAAATGGGTGAAGGGAGTCAACTTCATGGTGATGGATAGAAACAAAGCTTTGGGTTGTGAGCATGCTGCAGTGTATATGGACATCTTCATAAAAGATTGTACACATGAAACATATGAAGTTATAAACCAGTGTTACCTCAGCTGAAAACAAGAGTAAGGGTTTAGATTTAGAAGACTTGGGCTCACTTTTGGTGTAAACCCAGCTAGTAGTTACATGATCTTGGGAACATAACTTAACTTTTCTGATTCTTACTTTCCTTGCATGTAAAGTAGATGTGATAATGTGATCTATCTCACTGGACTAGGAAGAATCAATTGAGTTAATATAACTATAAAATGCTTGTGTGATAATGATAATATGTTTCAGTTGTCACTCCAGCTGTTTTTTCCCCTAGGATTTGGGTGAAGTAAGTTAAAATAGCAAACATTTATTGCACACTTCTAATATGATAGGCATGGTTCAAGAACAGACCTAGTGCCTTCGTACAAAGGTGGAATGCTCAGATCAGGAAATGTAGGAAAGGTTTGTAGTTCAGAATTTTCCCCTGTGAATATATCTCTAAAATGAAGATAGAAATCAGTGGTGAAATCTCATATAAAAAAATTCACCTGATGAATAAATTTTCTTAAGAAAAAAACTCAGACTTTGTCTTATCTACATTTAAATGTAAAAGAACCTAAGTTTATTTTTCTGATTTAAACTTGACCTTCACATTCTCTTAAATAATTAAATTTTACTCAGCTGATATTGGATTTACTTTTATTAATATTATTTAATATAAAACATATTCAGCAAGATAGTCATTTAAATTTTGTAGTACAATAAACATATTAATATGAAGATATTTTAATTATTGTATAGGATTTGTCTGTCCTATTCAATTACATCACAAAAAGAATTCTTGAAATTGAAAAATTCTTCTGACAGTAAGTTCTTTTTAAGTGTCAGAAATTCAACCATATGAAGCTCCTTATAAATTATTCATATTTCTCAATTCTTAGTAGACATTTGTTTTAGGTAATTCCCAAATGATTTAAAAGCAGTATTTAATTTCTAAATGATATTTTCCTGCAACCTAATTCATAGCTTGGCTCATTTAAAATATTGCTAGGGAATTCTGCAAAGTTTTGGACCTCCACGTAACTAAGGACTGTCAACTGGGTGAAGTCTTTAAAACCTGCTGAGCAGTCCATAGCTGATAAAATCTAACAGAAGGACTTACTGTATTCCATCCCTTTATTTATTAGCTATTCACTGGGACAACATAGAGGCCGTGTAAGAGTTGGTTTTATTAGAGCAGCATCATGGTGGTTGTTACCTGCAGCTAGTTTCTGTCTCCTAAGGTCTGTCGTGCGGCCAAGAGCAGTTTGTTTTATATTCTGAGAAGACATTACTGCCACGTTACTGCTTACATGCTGTGCGTCACAATAAATCTAGCTGCCACTTGCCTCTGCTTTTCTGAGTGTATTTTCCAGTTGAGAGGGCTCTCGTAATTCTCTTTATTATCCTCCTTTTTTTTTTTTGTCATTTAAAGTGTCTTTTAACAATTTCTCTACCAGTTTACCTCATTATCTAACACACTTCGTCTCCCAGAGTTTTGTAGTACTCTGTGAGGCATGGAACAAATGGTGTTAAATATGTTTTGAACACTTTTATGAGGTTCTTTTCCTTTCCACTATATTTTACTACTGATCATTTTCAGTGAGTTTACTGGACAGGATTAACTTTTTTCCTTTTACACTGACGGAATTTAGGAGGATGTTTTCAAAGGAACATGTGAAAATGTGGTGCCAATAATCATAAAGCATACAGCAAAACGTTATAGCATACTTTGAAATTTTGAAGGTGAATTTTCACTGCTTGTCTGCTCCATTTTTTGAAAATCATCTACCATATGGTCTTCTATTAAAGTGACTTTTTTACATCTTTTTGTTGATGTTATTTTACCTTTTTCAAGTGTGATAGAAATACTTACTTTAAACAATTTATGAATGTTTATATAATGCTTGTGTGTAAAGGATGATGATGTAAAATTAAAATAGAAACTCATAAGTTGCTATAGAGAGATTTAAAGAAGACTGTGTAATAACACTACATGTAGAAGTCTAAGTGTTATATTAATTATGCATATTAAATTTATGTAGCCTTTTACAGTTTATAGGACACTTTGACATCTGTGTCTTATTAGACATGTGAGTTCTAATAAGGGCTATTATTTATTTGTTCCCAAAGTGGGTAAGTTATTTGATCTTTAGCTTTGGTTTATTAACATCACCTATGTTTTGCATCAGTTTATTATTAGAAAATATTAGAAGATAATGTTCTTAAGAAGATAACTTAAAATTGCAGAACTTTTAATACAAATTATCCATATAAAATGTAGAATACCCAAACTAAAATTTATTCATATATTAATTTTACTACATACCAACATCTTTTACTATTATATACTTATTGTAAATTCTCTAGTTGCTTATCTCACAGATTTTCAAGCTTTATTATAAAATATGTCATTCTTTAGTTTCATCCCTAACTTGTGTACCCAATTATAAATCTGGTGGTTGTATCATTTTAAATTTATACTTTTTGTGGCAGTCTGCATAGTTTGACCCACCCAACAGCTAACTAATTCTGGATTAATATGATTTTCTTGTGGTCATATTATAATGGTAGGGCAGAAGACGGTGCTGTTTCTTTTTCCAACATGAGTTTTAATGCCTTGAGATATTTTACCTAACTCATCACAAATCTAGGAATGTTTATTCCAAAATTACAGTGGGACAGTAGTACAATTTTAGAAAAAAATGTTACAGATGTTCTTTTCTTTACCTAGGAAATGTAGCTTTGTTCTTTTTAACACTTGTGTTGTTGTCTGGTCTTACATTTTGTATGGCTAACTTTTCTACCAAATTGAAAAAGCCATTAGCTTTTAGTTTGTAGAAATGTGGATCCATAGATATTTCCCATTAGACAAAAGAAAATCTATGAAAGTGAAATCTCCTGGGGCTTGGTCTTCATAGCTGGCGTAATGGTCTAAGGCAGTACAGTAGTGTACTTATGAGAAAGAGCTATGTTAGATGATTCCCTTAACATCCAGGAATAATAGTTGGAGATTTTTGTACATTCTTTCAGGTAACTAACTTTTGTACTAAATACCACATTTATTAATCAAGTATTCTAATTCAGGGAATTCGTGTTATAAATGTTATACTTTTGAAACTGTTAATGAACAAAATTTAAACTCTGTATATCTTGTGTCATTTAAAATTAGAGCTAGCTGTGAGGTAATGAGATATACTATATTTAGGTTGCCCTATTGTTTTGATAAGTTTTTTTTTTTTTTTTAAAGAACTTCTCTTCAAAAAAGACCTCCATTGGTGATGGTTGCACAACTTTGTTAATATGATAAAACCCACTTAATTTTGCACTTTAAAAGTGTGAATTATGTGGCTTGTGAATTATATCTCAATAAAGATGGTATTAAACATTCCACTGTATAAAATGTTTTCATAGATGCAAAGTAGTAGAATTTCAATTTATATTCACAATTAATTTTTTAAAAATTGTTAAGTGTAATAAATGTTTAGAACTTTAGAAGTAAGTATGAGATTATGTATGACTTAAGAAAATGATTTGTGTTCTTATTTAGTGGTAACACTTTGATTATAGAAACTTCAGAAACTGTAGATAAGAAAACAGACTTTTAAAAAACATGTTGGTATTTTAATATTCACATCTCTCCTATATTCTGCCCCTAAGCTTTCTCTGTATTTAACTACTTCGTTGGTATCCATACTTACCCTGCCATCTTTCATTAGTGACACATCGCTTTTCATCACCATCTGAGGAAAATAGCTAGATATAAAAATATCTTATAATAGTATTTTAGTGAAAGCATTGGCTTTTCCCTCTGGACTATGAGAGGTATACGTGAGCAATGGCATCATTATCTTAAAAGAAATACAATAAATATCTTGCATAATAGCTTTTGAAATACAGTCAGCTTTGGATTCTGTTGTAAATAGTTGCTTTAAAACACTTTGGGTTTAAAGTGAAAACTCAGAATGTTTGATAAATAATATTGCAGCATTGGTTCTTGTCTAGGTGACATTCTTCCTTTTAAACTTTTGTTATATTTAGCATTAACTTTCTAATAGCTAAAATTGTTCACAACGTAGTTTAAAGATAAATGCAGTATCAGGCTTTGAATTTTTCTTTTCTTTTTTTTGGTAAATATTAAGACCTGAGTACAAAATGAGGGCTGTATTGTGGATTAAGTGAAATATCTCAAGGCTGTGCTGTTCTGATAACTGAACCTGAAGTGACCTTTCTCAGACACAATTACAGAGCTGTATGTTTTTCCTTTAATTTCATCAGGGGTTTAATTAGTATACAAATAAAACTTCCCTTATCTTCCTTTCTACCTAATTGGCTTGTCTTCGCTTATATATGAAGTATGTGAAAGTGGGCTGTAATTAGGGTGACCGTGTTAACCTCTTTTCCTCAAATGTACTGTTGCCTAAAGGCCTCAAGGCCTAAAAACAGTGCTTTGGATTATTGCTTTGCAATCACGATGGTTGTCCCATAGGTTTTCTCATGAGCAGAAGGGCTTTGGGTGCTGCAGGTTCCCACTGCTTAACAGGATCTTCATTCTTCTCCCCACTAAATGTTTATTGATTATCTTGCTGTTCCAGGCTCAGCCTCCAACAACTTAATATCAGGCGACAGTCAAGAGAGTTCTCCACATAATTAGAGTTGAGCATTGGGGGAACAATTAGGAGCAGAGTTATTAAACTTGATTTATCCTATTCTCTCCTGAACAGTTTCTTGGATATCAGAACATCACACTTTCACAATCTACCCGGTAGAGAAATTAGTGGCTAACCTGCTGCTTATCATTGTTGCCTTGCTGCCCAGAGGCACACCTTCTTGGTTTGAGTCCTTCGGTTGGAAATATTAGAGTCTGTGAAGTTTATCATGGGTTTTAATTAGATAAATCTGAACAGGAGTAAAGAAAAGCTGAACTTCAAACTTTATATGTATCTATAATATATTTTATAAATGGTGTAAATACATACGTGTATGTCATATATATATATGTACACACACATATACATATGTTTTTCTTTTTTACAAGCTCAGTGTTAGGGTTTTTAAGGATTCTACTTTTGCCATCAAAGGCAAAAATGTGGATATTAGTAAAAAGACATACTACTGCATTGTGATCTTCCTCAGCTCTTTAAAATGAGACTCCTGTGTCCATAAGTTATATAAACAATTATTCTCTTTTCAAAAACCGTTATCTCTTCATTTTTACACTAAAGAAGTATGATTCATACCACTTTATTTCTGCCATTTTTTGTTTGTTGTCTGTAGGTTTAGTCTTAGAGTAAACTATTCAGCTGTACCTCTGACGTAGTGCGAGCTTTAGGAGACTTTGGTGGCTCCCTGACCTTGCACCTGAGAGAAGGAGATGAAAGCTAATGGAAACTGGTAGATTTAGATATACAGTGGAGATTCTAATTCCATGAGTTATATCTTCTTTGGAAGGGTATCATAGAATTGCTGAAAAGTCAAGTGTGGTTTTATAGTGATTTTAAGGTCATGGGTTCCCTTAGATTGGACCAGTGAGCTTCACTCTGGACAAGACTGGAATCAATATCCTGAACGTCCCTCACAAATATACACCTCTAGTCATAAGAATTACTGAGCAAGAGAATTTGAATGGATTGGCACATTCTATTATTTCAGTTGGAAAAAGAACTCAAGCTTTATGTGTAACTGGTGGTGGATCATTAATTTTATCTTCACATCTGAAAAATAGCATTTTTTTTTATTACCTGAGAGATGTCAGAAATATTGACTTTAAAAGGACTCAAGTGGGTTTTATTTTTTTAAAGAAAGAAATCTCATGATACTTCAGTGCCTTATCTTAACATTGGCACAGACTAAGTAGGTTTAGCACGGCTTTTCAAATTTCTTTTTTGTTGTCTTTTTAAAGTTGGCTTGAATCAGTGACTACTTCCAAAGTGGGATATTCTTGAAGATCTGTTACTACTAAAGATTTTAAATAAAACATAATGTCTAAAAAGTAATCATAGTTTGCTTATTTTTAGTTTATGACTTGTATTTGTCTGACAGCATGCAGCTTGACTGTTTGAAAAGTAAAATACTGAATTAAAATTTTTTTTTAGCGTTTAAAAATACCTTATTGGTTTTGCTTCCAATTCACAGTGTTTATAGAGTGAATTAATTGTTTTAGCCCCATGCAGGCAGCTTGGGTTTTTTATTTTATTGTGAGTGCATTAAAATAACACTATTAGAACAGTTTTAAACATGAAATTACTGCATTTTGGTTGTTCTTTACTGGGTATTTGAAGCATGGTTGTGAATGTTAATGTGTGGCTAAACTCTTAGAAAAAAGCAAAAATATGTGTATACATTCAATTATATAGCTCAGTGTCCAACAAACTTAATGGAAAAATTGGTTGATAAGCTCATATTCTAGAAATTTCATAGGCAGAGGAATGAGCAGATTTTCAGTGCTAAGAGATCCTCTGATCCCTATATTGTTTTACATCCTAGAGTTTAAAATAAGAAAATGCTCCTTTAACTTACAAGTTTCTAAAACCTTTAGCCTTAGTTCCAAGATGAAGTTGTACTCTTGTATCTTGAAACTTGTCCTAAGTGAATATTTCAGATTAAAGCACATAGCAAAAACAAACATCAATCAACAAATTTTGTACTTCTCTGACTAGGAAAATATTTATGGACTGTTTTTATAATAACAAATGCAAGTATTATTTATAACTCTCTGTTGAAATGTTGATCAGGTTTGTGTTATCTCTGACATGAGAGTTTTTTTTTAATGGGAAATGAGTAAATTTTATTTTGGAATCCAGTTTGTTCTTTCACCGAGATGTATATAGCAATCTGTTACAGATGCATTTATAAAGATAGCAGTGATGGTTTTAAATCTTGGGTTCCCCATTCTCTTATTGGTATCCTAATCCACTTTGCTCTCAGTCACACACACACTTTGGCCATATGATAGTTCTTGCACAGATTCTAAATTTCATGTGCGTTTTCCATTGAGATCTTTATTTTTTGTCATTAAAGGAAAATGTAACCTGAGGTTTTTAATAATCAGATATTTTTACCAAGAAAAGAATGCATTCGCCTTGTAGTATTTTAAAAAATAAAATAGAGTTGTATTTTGCAGCTAAACATTTTTCCGAACCTTCTCACTTCTATCATTTCTATTTAGCACGTATGTAAAATTTTTGCCAAAAATTTGTTAAACCTTGATGTGTAATGACCCAAGTCTACTTCTCAGTCAGTCCGTATCTTTCTTTGTTTAATAGCCTATGGCATAAATTGAAGTTAATTATCGGGGCTGACAAGTAACTCTGTTTTCTGTCTGCTTGCAGAGTCTCTCCGAGGCAAAGATGGAGCTGAGAAGAAAAGATCAATCTCTGCGTCAGCTCAATAGACATCTTACCCAGCTGGAGCAGGACAAGCGTCGACTGGAGGAGAACATCCATGATGCAGAGAGTGCCCTCCGCATGGCAGCCAAGTGAGCATTTGGACCTTGGGGAGATCACTTAAAACAGACAAAAGATCAATTCTTACTTTCATGCTCTGGGTTTTAGCCCTGGATAATACAGTGTTAGAAAACAAAAGTACAGCTGTCTCTCTTTGAAATTCTCTGATATATCCTCAAAAAGAGAAAACTCTTAACTCAACATACTAAATGTATATTTTATTGAGAAACCTTAGAAAAGAATAAGTTTCTGTATAACTGCTGATGTTGTATATTTTAGGCTCTGTTGTAGTGTTAACTTGTTTGAAACCAGATTTTCACTAACATATGACTCTTAACCTATAAGACACTTTATTCTAAAGTTTTGAGTCGTTTCCGTATCATATATTTGTCAACCCTTTCTGTCCCATTGCCTTCCAAATTTGCTTCTGCATATATTATAATATTCTAATATTGCAAGTCATATTTTCATAAAGAAATGTTAGTATATAATCAACATGTATATTATAGCATTTTTTAAGTGCAATAAAAGCATACTGATCATGGAAAATTCTTTTAATTTTATGGCTGTATATTCAAATATGTTAAATAGAGAAAAATAGGCAGTTTTCAGAGTGGGCAACCATGTAAATGTGATAGGAGTGTTTTTCGTTTTACCAGGTAATCAAGTTCACATACACTGTGAAGTTCAAACTGAACAGTTCTCTTGGGTATTTTTATTTGTTCCCCACATCAAATTTCATGGAGTACTTTAAGACAACCCTTTTTACAAACTGCATGACTTAAAGAAAATCTATTTATAGATTAAAGAAACATCTAATTTTAATACACTCACTGTTTCTAAATTTGAAAAATTCTTGATTCCTGTACTTGCAAGTATGCAACACACAGGTATACACATGTGTGTATGTGTATATATATATTTTTACAAATATGTAAATACAACTTAAAAATGTTTGGAGACAAACTCTGTTCTTAAGCATAGCATGAAATATGAATGTAGTCTATAAACTAAATCACAAAACAAGCAGTTTGCAATCCTAGAATATCCACAGCTTTGTCAGTTGGCTTGGGATATTGCTCACACATAATGAAAAAAATGAGTTTACACAGCGCCACGATATTGGCATGTTTGAATACCCACCAGTACATATTTGAATAATTATAAAGATCTATAACACTGTCCTACCATATTGGGTATATGTAATTGTCATTTTTTAAAAATATAAGTCTGACTGAATCAGTTTTTGCTGTCATTTTTCAGTTGGTTTTCTCATGTCAAATGAGAATCTTAGCATGGGTAATTTTTAGTATGTCTTAGAGCATTGAAAATTCTAAGATTAATGAAAACAAGATTATAAAACCTCTAGATTCATATTGCATCTTCACAATACTACTGGTAATTCAGGAATTTGTCGTGTCTGAGATCTGTGACCATGGGCACATATTCTTAATAACACTAAAAAAGCTAATTTGAAATTTGGAGAGCTAATACATTATTTACAGTTTTAAATTTGTAATTCATGATTAAAATTTTGTTTTCAGCATTTCCATCTAAACTTTTAATTTCATCGTAAAAGCTAAGTTCAATATACAAGGCTAGAGAAGAGAATAGTAAATTTGCATATTTCTAGTCAAGGCCATAAAAGGTTTTTGTGTAATTATTATAGCACAAAAAACCTGTCAAAGGGAAAATATTATTGTGCATAGTATGGCCATTTATATCCACCACTAATATTGCTAAAGTCTTTTTCATTAGAAGCTAAAAGAATGCAAGTTTAACCTTTTCAACACATTGTATATCAATTATGTAATCATGATTTCTTTTTTCACTCTTTTTTTTAACTTTGAAGATATTCATAAGGTTTTTCTCACATCTAATTTATGGCAGGCAATATAACTGAAGAGTTAAATATGAAAATATACCAGTGAATATGGTTGGGTTTTACACTTTTAGAAGGAGTACAGTGAAAACCAACCCTTATTTTTCAGTAACATTGACTTAACACTAAAATGAATGACAGTTACTGTAGGGTTTGGGTTTTACTAATACCTAATCTTTATTTTGTTTCTAGAGACAAAGAATGTGTTGCTAATCATATGAGAACAGTAGAAAATATGCTTCATAAGGTACTATAATTTTTCTTCAATATTGTTCAGCTTGTATTATGATACAGTTCTCCTGGTCATTAATTTTATCAATATTAACTACAAAGTACTTTGATTCATTTTGTAGCTTTCTTTAGAAATAAGTTAACAAAAGGATCCTTTCAAATGACTGAAAATTTGTATTGGACAATGCTATATTGCATGACTTTTTTCAGAATTCACTTTATGTACTTGATGAAACTATGAAAATAGTGGTTTCTCCAAACTAGTATAATTGCACTTGAGTTGTTTGTGGTCTTTGCTCACTGAATTAGAGGTGATTAAGGTATCATCATGTCTCATTATGATAAAATGTTTGAACACACTGTCCCAAGTGGTGCTAGTGGTAAAGAACCTGTGTGCCAATACAGGAGATGTAAGAAACACCGGTTTGCTCCTTGGGTCAGGAAGATCCCCTGGAGGAGGACATGGCAACCACTCCAGTATTCTTGCCTGGGAAATTCCATGGACAGAGGAGCCTGGTGAGCTATATAGTCCATGGGGCTGCCAAGAGTCAGACATGACTGAAGTAACTTAACACATCGTCCCTCTCAGCACTCTTAAACCTACTATCCTATATACATATACATATACATATATATATATAGAGAGAGACGTAATATATTGTATTTGGTAGTACTCATCTACCTTAACCTAGGCAATGATATTTTCCAAGTTGTAATTTATCTTCTTGGTAGGCAGGCACTTTACCACTGAGCCACCAGGGAAACCCCTTATTTAAAAGTAGAGAAACATTATTTATGTGTTTCTGTTATTGTTCAACAGGTAATTTGTTAGAAATATAAGTACTGAGTACTTTTAAGATACATGGAGTTTATGAATGAATCATATTTAGAATAATTTTTGGATCAAATTTTTTATATAATACAATTATAGATCATGTAAAATCTCCTAAAAACTAATCCTGTTAAGGAAATAATAAATAACTAACAAACTAATATTTAATACATTTTAACATGTTAAAAACACTGGGCATCTGTATTCTTTGATATTGTAAGTGACTAGCTAAAAGTGACTCACCAAAAGCATTCTGAAAAAAAAATCTGATATTTTTTTTATTTCTGAGTGTTATTTTTAAGTAATATTTGAAACTATGAATTCTCCTCCTTCCAGTTTAAAATATTTAGCAAGTTAGTGTGGTTTAAATATGATCACATCAAATCCAAATATGCTAGAAATCTGAAATTTAGGTTTGTAGGAAAAAATATATTTTGGTTAGATTTTTTTTTGTTTTTTCAGTATATGGTGAGACTTTGGATAGGAAAAATAAATTATGTCATGTACATGGCATATCTTTCTATAGCAGTTAATGTTGCCTTTGAAACCCAATTGTTTGTCGTCCTCGGACAGAGGAAAATAATGTTGGATAGCAACTGTCTTGGGCGTGGACTTTGACATCAGACAAAACCCATCATCAGTGTGAAATCTAAATGTCATACCTTACCTTTTTGTTGTGAGAATGGCAAAATATATCTTTAAGTATGATAAAGACTGATTGCAACAGGACAGTTATAGAGTTCTTCATTTCCAGTTCTTTTGATTTTAACATATAGAAAGAAAGATGTCTGTAGAATTGGCCTACAACCACTGTAGTTTTACTTTTGCTATATGGCTTTCCCCCCCTTTAGATGTTATAGTTATTTTGCAAATTTCTGTACATATAGTGATTTTTAAATTACAATTACTCTTCAAGCTTGACATGAAATTTTAGGAAAGGCTAACTATTATTGGACTAATTCTGTTTTCTACAAAGTGTGGGTGAGAACAAATGGGTGATAAGGAGGAGACCCAGCGGGTCCTTTCTGAAGTTCTCAGGGAGGTGCAGCCCATCTGTCTTCAAGCAGAGCTTGCAGGTTTATTTTTCTGGCCACTGTGGGCTGTCTAGTGCATTGTATTTCTTGGAGAAACTAAGAGTAGTACAGAAGGAGGGTTTGGGCTATCCCATTGTGTGGTAAAAATGATTGTGGTTACATCCAAGCTCTTTAGCACAGTTTACTGTACATAGTCAAATAATATAGCTATTCAGATTTTTTAGGCACATGTGTTTTCAAGGTATGCACCAAGTTTTCTGGAATAAAAATAATTTTTAACCTGCTGAATTGAATTTTAATACTAACTTCTAACACAAGAATCAAATAAAAAGAACTTTCATGTAGAAATTATTTTCTTGTACTTTAAATAACTTAAACTAAACATAATTGTTTTTAGGAGAAGCTATTATTTTTATGGTATTTGTTCATTTTTAAATTTGATACATTCAACTTTTCAAATACTAAAACTGTATTATGCACAGCAGTTGACTGTTTATGATTTTTAAAACCCTATTTGGGACTGACACTAGTATTAAATAAAGAAGGCCCATCATTCTTATTTAAAAGCATCTATTTTTTCAAAGAAATAGAAATTTTATTTTAATTGAATTTATATTTAATTTATGATTGTTTTAAATGTAGACCAGAAGCTAACTTTTTATTAGGAAACCTTTTTGGACTAATTTCAAGTTATTGGGGTTAAGAATATTAGGACAAAGATATACAAATTATTACAACTTTTCATGATGTGTATTTTTTAATACACACTTCTGATTAGTTGAATTCTGAACTACTTTTTGTATTTTCGAAAAACCATAACTATTGAAAGTTAAAAGAAATCACTATTTAAACCATTAAAAAATGTACAATTTGGTGGCTTTCAATATATTTGTAATGCTATTCAACAATCACAAATATCTAATCTAGAGTATTTTTATCATCCCCAAAAGAAACCCAGTACCATTAAGTAGTCACTTCTATACCCCCTTAGCCTATTCTGCTATTGTCTTTTGACTCTTTTGTCAGTGTCCTTTGATGAACAAAAGTTTTTAACTTTGATGAAGTCCAGGTTTTTTCTTTTGTTGATCATGTTTGGTCTCATATCTAAGAATGCATTGCCAAATCCAAGGTTGTGAAGATTTCCCCCTAAGTTTACTTCAGAGAGTTTTATAGTCTTAACTCTTACACTTAGGTCTTTGCTCCACACTGAGTTAATTCTTACATATGGTGTGATGCAAGGATCCAGCTTCATTCTTTTCCATGGATGTCCAATTGTCCCAACACCCCATGTATTAAAAAGACTGTTCTTTCCCACCATTAGTAACCTTAGTACTCTTAGTGAAAATCATTTTACAACAGATGAATAAGTTTATTGCTGGAATCTCAATTCTATTCCATTGATATTTGTACTCATCTTTAGATCACTGCCACACTGTTTTGATCACTGTAGCTTTGTAGTAAATTTTGAAATCTAGAAATGTGAGTCTTCCAAGTTTATTATTTTCTCAAGATTGATTTGACTTTTCAGGGTGCCATGTAATTCCATATGAATTTTAGGATCATTTTTCAATTTTTTAAAATTTTTAAATGTTTTATTTTGTATTGATGAACTGATGAATGATATTGTGATGGTCAGGTGAACAGTGAGGGTACCCAGCCATACATATTCATGTATCCATTCTCCCCCAAACTGCCTTCCCCACCCCATCCAGCCTGAAAAAGACAGTTGGAATTTTAGTAGTGATTCAATTAGATTTACTAGATCAAATTTGGGGAGAATTGCTGTCTTAAGTCCTGCAATTCATGACATGAGATGTCTTCCCATTTATTTAAATCTCTAATTTCTTTCAACAGTGTTTTATAGTTTTCAGTGTACAAGTTTTGTCCCTTGTTTGAATTTATTCCTCATTATTCTATCCATTGAAATGCTGTTGTAAATGAAATTATTTTTAAATTCACTTCTTGGTTCTTAATTGCTAGTGTATGGAAGTATAGCTGATTTTGTGTATTGGCTTTATATATTGCAACTTTGCTGAATTTAATAGCTCAAATAATTTTTTGTGTGGATTCTTTATGATTTTCTATATATAAGATTATGATATCTATAAATAAAAGATAGTTTTACTTACTTCTTTCTAATTTGGGTGTCCTTTCTTTCTTTCTTCTTTTCCTTTCCTCCCCACTCCTTTCCTTTCTTTCTTTTTTTAAATCTAATTGTCTGGCTAGAACTTGCAGTCCTAGCCATAAGATAATGTGATGACAGCAGACGTCCTTGTATGTTGTTCCTGATCTTTATAGGGAAGGCTTTTGGTTTTGCATCATTAAATATGATGTTACATCTATTTTTTTCATAGATGTCCTGCATGAGAGTGAGGAAATGTTTTTCTGTTTCTAGTTTTTTGAAGTTTTCTTATCGTGAAAGAGTGTTGTTATTTTTGTAAAAGGCTCTTTCTGCCTCAAATTAGATAATCTTTTTTACTTTCAACCTTCATTCTTTTAATGTTGTGCACTATATAGATTGGCTTACATATGCTAAACCACCTTTGCATTTCTGGTGTAAATAGCACTTCATTATGTACAGTATAATCATTTGACTGTACTGCTGCATTTGGCTTCCTAGTATTTTTTGAGGATTTTTGCATCTGTGATCGTAAGGAATATTGGTCTGTAGTTTTCCCATGATATCATTGTCTGACTTTGGTTTCAGTGTAATACTGTCCTCATAGAATGAGTTAAGATGTAGCCTCTCCACTTCAATTTTTTGGAAGAGTTTGAAAAAGTTTGGTGTTAATTGTTTAAACTTTTGGTAGATTTTACCAGTAAAGTATGGTCTGGTGATTTTCTTTGTTGAAAGTTTTTTGATTACTGATTCAATTTCTTTCCTTGTAATCAGTTCAGTTTAGTCGCTCAGTCGTGTCTGACTCTGTGACCCCAAGGACTGTAGCACGCCAGGCTTCCCTGTCCATCACCAACTCCCGGAGCTTGCTCAAACTCATGTCCATCGAGTCAGTGATGCCATCCAACCATCTCATCCTCTGTCGTCCCCTTCTCCTCCTGCCTTCAACCTTTCCCAGAATCAGGGTCTTTTCCAATGAGTCAGTTCTTCACATCAGGTGGCCAAAATATTGGAGTTTCAGCTTCAGCATTAGTCCTTACAATGAATATTCAGGACTGATTTCCTTTAGGATCTGGTTGGATCTCCTTGCTGTCCAAGGGGCTCTCAAGAATCTTCTCTGACACCACAGTTCAAAAGCATCAATTCTTCGGCGCTCAACTCTCACATGCATACGTGACTGCTGGAAAAACCATAGCTTTGACTAGATGGACCTTTGTTGGCAAGGTAATATCTCTGCTTTTTAATATGCTGTCTAGGTTGGTCATAGCTTTTCTCCCAAGGAGCAAGCATCTTTTGATTTCATGGCTGCAGTCACCATCTGCAGTGATTTTGGAGCACAAGGAAATAAAGTCTGTTTCTGTTTCCATTGTTTCCCCATCTATTTGCCATGAAGTGATGGGACTGGATGCCATGATCTTTGTTTTTTGCATGTTGAGTTTTAAACCAGCTTTTTTTCTCTCCTCTTTCACTTCATCAAGATGCTCTTTAGTTTCTCTTCACTTTCTGCCATAAGGGTAGTGTCATCTGCGTATCTGAGGTTACTGATAGAAGTTAAATAAGCAGGGTGACAATATACAGCCTTGACGTACTCCTTTCCCAATTTTGAACCAGTCTGTTGTTCCATGTCTGATTCTAACTGTTGCTTCTTGACCTGCATAATCAATAAAGCAGAAGTAGATGTTCTTCTGGAATTCTCTTGCTTTTCCCTTATAATAGATCTATACAAGTTTTATTTTTGAGTCAGTTTTGATAGTTCATGTGTTTCTAGGAATTTGTCTTTTTCATCTAGGTTATCTAATTTATTGACACAAAGTTGTTCATTTTCTTAGAATTGTTTATTTCTCCAAATCAGTAGTAATGTTCTATTTTTATTCCTAATTTTAGTAATTTGTTAATCTTTCTTTTCTTAGTGAGTCTAGTTAAGGTTTGTCAATTTTGTTGATCTCTTCAAGGGATCAGATTTGATTTTCTTGATTTGCTCTATTATTTTTCTATTCTCTCCTGTATTTATCTCTGCTCACATCTTTATTATTTCCTCCCTTTTGTTTGCTTTGGGTTTAGTTTGTTCTTCTTTTTCCACTTCCCTTAGATGGAAGCTTGGATTATTGATTTGAGACCGTTCTTCTTTAATGCAGGCATTTAAGCTGTAAATTTCTTTGTGAGCACAACTGTCACTGCTTTCCACAAGTTTGGTTATGTGGTGTTTTTGTTTATATTAAAGTATTAATATTTTATAATTTTTCTGTGATTTCTTCCTTGACTTATTCATTGTTTAAGAGTGTTTTTTTTTTCTTTACCTTCCCTCACCCTTTATGTTTTTTTTTAAAAAATGTTATTTATTTTTATTTGGAGGATAATTGCTTTACAATACTGTGTTGATTTCTGCCGTGTATCAGCATGAATCGGCCATAGGTACACATATGTCCCCTCCTTTTTGAACCTCCCTTCCACCTCCCACTCCATCCTACCCCTCTCACTTGTCACAGAGCCAGATGTGAGCTCCCTGCATCATAAGAGTAAGTTGTTTAATTTCCAAAACATTTGGACGTTTTCCAAATATCTTTTTGCTGTTTAGTTTTAAGTTAATTCTGTATGGTTTGCAGTGGTTTATAATTATTGTTTTATGTTGCTATCTTTTAAATCATATAGGAAAAAGGAGTTATAAATAAAAAAATAGATGAATACAGACTTTTATATTTACATATGCAGTTTCCTTTACTGATATTCTTAATTTCTTCTTGTCGATTTGAATTACAGTCTAATGTCCTTTCATTTCAGGCTGAAGGACTCCCTTTAACCTTTCTTCTGGGCAGGGCTGGTGGTAAAGAACACTCTCAGCTTTTTGTATGTCTTGGAATGGCTTACTTTCTCCTTCATTTTGGAAGAATATTTTTGTTGGATATAGAATTTTTGATTGACAGTTCATTTTTTTCCAGCATTTTGGAATATGTCAACTCCAAAATTTCTCTTCAGTTCCTTTTTATACTTCATATCTATTTATATTTCTCATTTTTGAAGAAGTTATTCTCATGGTTTTCCTTTGGTTCTTTGTACATGGTTTCCTTTAACGTTTTAAAGCACATTTGAAATAATTGATTTAAAGTCATTGTATGATAAATCCAATATCTAGGTTTCCCCAGGAACAGTTCCTATTAATTTCTGTTTTTCTTATGTATGGGCCATACTTTTTTTTCTTGCATACTTTATAGTTTTTTGTTGAAAAGTGGGTATTTTGAATATTTGTGTGATCATGCTCATTTGCTCAGTCTTGTCTGGCTCTTTGCAGCCCTTTGGACTTTAGTCCATCAGGCTCTTCTGTCTATGGGATTTTTCAGGCAAGAATCCTGAAGTGGGTTGCCATTTCCCTTCTCCGGGAGATCTTCCCACTGAGGAACCAAACTCTCATCTCCTGCATCGCAGGTTGATTCTTTACTGCTGAGCTCTCGGAGAATGTTGCGGATGACAACTCTGGAATTCAAATGCCCTCCCACTGCAGCCCTCGCGTTTGTTGCTGCCGCTCACTGTAGTATAGTAGCTTCTGTTTGCTTAGTGACTTGCTTAATAGCAAGATTCAGGTGCTTTTTCTTGATTAAGATTTTTCCTGGCTACAGTAAACATTCAGTTAGTTTTCAGAGGTCTGAAAAAGTTGATTCTGACACATTTCCCCAGTTTATTCACTGCCTTGTGGAGGCACTGGCCTTTGGGGTTCTCCACTCTGACATTTTTGCTAGAATCTCTTGCTGATATGGTGTACTTTTATTTTCCTAATAATTTTACCAGTAGGCTTTTAATATTACTGATAATATATCCTCTCATGAATTGAAAATTTAAAAAAATTAAGAGGCCTCCAACCATAGTTAAATATTTCTATTGTGAGGAAAAGAAGGAGAATACAGTCATTGTATTAAAATAAGTTTCAGGATGGAGTGATGACTACATGGATAGAAGAGCGCTATAGGTAGATCTTTACCATCTGAGCCACCAGGGAAGCCCATGGATAGGATAGTGTCTAGATTATTTAGGGTTAGGTGTGAGAAAATGTAGTTCTGTTAGTACTTATTGGATAGTAATAGAGAGATATCTTGGTTTACTATAGGTGGGGGTGAAAGTAAGTTGACATCATTATATTTGGAGTGTGGGGAAGAACTGAACATTTTTTTGTAATCTTTTAAAAATTGTTATTGAATTAGCAGAATGGCTGAATTCTTGAAGCTTTTAGAGATTGCTGAGTCCTTCAAGTTTGGGAGAATTAACAAAAGTGTTTCCTATGTATGATCACAGTGTACTATGAACTGTAAAATTACCTTTGAACTTTTATGATCAGTGTCAGATGCCTTTTGAATAAAACGGCTAAAAGATAAAAGAGGAGGTCACAATTCAGAAACCTCAAAAGACTTGAAATACCTTGAATCTATAAATCCTGTAAAGTTGTAAGGCTGAAATGACACTAGACCAATGACTAGGAAGTCACAAGAGGTTTTTTTTTCTTTTTTTTTTATGACATTCTTGGATCTGCTTGTATAATAAAGTCTTATCCATCAAATTCTCTAGATCAGAATACTGGAGTGTGTAGTCTTATCCATCAAATTCTCTAGATCAGAATACTGGAGTATGTAGCTTCTCCCTTCTCCAGGGGATCTTCCCAACCCAGGGATTGAACCCAGTTCTCCTGCATTGTGGGCAGATTCTTTACCAGCTGAGCCACAAGGGAAGCCCAAGAATACTAGAGTGGGTAGCATATCCCTTCTCCAGCGAATCTTCCCAACCCAAGAATCTAACCTGGTCTCCTGCATTGCAGGTGGATTCTTTACCAACTGAGCTATAGGGAAGCCCTAAAACACAGTATTTACTATAAATAATAGTTGAGTTCTAATGGTTGTTTTCTTGTAATATCTGAGTCCTACAAATGCTTTATCTATTTATTTTTTCTTTTTAATTTATTTTTTTATTGAAGGGTAATTTCTATACAGAATTTTGCTGTTTTCTGTGAAACCTCAACATGAATCAGCTGTAGGTATACATATATCCCCTCCCGTTTGAACCTTCCTCCCATCTCCCTCCCCATCCCACCCCTCTAGGTTGAAACAGATTCCCTGTTTGAGTTTCCTGAGCCATATAGCAAATTCCTGTTGGCTATCTGTTTTACATATGGTAATGTAAGTTTCCATGTTACTCTTTCCATACATCTCACCCTGTCCTCCCCTCTCTGCATGTCCATAAGTCTGTTCTCTATGCCTGTTTCTCCATTCCTGCCCTGTAAATGCATTCTTCAGTACCTTTTTTCTAGATTCCATATATGTGCGTTAGAATAAGATATTTATCTTTCTCTTTCTGACTCACTTCACTCTGTGTAATAGGTTTTCGGTTCATCCACCTCATCAGAACTGATTCAAATGTGTTCCTTTTTATGGCTGAGTAATATTCCATTGTGTATATGTACCAAGACTTCTTTATCCATTCATCTGTCAATGGACATCTAGGTTGCTTCCATGTTCTAGCTATTGTAAATAGTGCTGTAGTGAACAGTGGGATACATGTGTCTTTTTCAGTTTTGGTTTCCTCAGGTTATATGCCTAGGAGTGGGATTGTTGAGTCATATGTTGGTTCTATTCCTAGTTTTTTCATTCCCACCAAGAGTGCGAGAGCGTTTCCTTTTCTCTACACCCTCTCCAGCATTTATTGTTTGTAGACTTTTTGATGATGGCCATTCTGACCGGTGTGAGGTGATATCTCCTTGTGGTTTTGATTTGCATTTCTCTAATAATGAGCAATGTTGAGCATCTTTTCATGTGTTTGTTAGCCATCTGTATGTCTTCTTTGGAGAAATGGCAGTTTGGGTCTTTTTCCCACTTTTTGATTGGGTTGTTTGTTTTTCTGGCATTGATTTGTATGAGCTGCTTGTATATTTTGGAAATTAATCCTTTGTCAGTTGTTTTACTTGCTATTATTTTCTCCCATTCTGAGCGTTGTCTTTTCACCTTGCTTATAGTTTCCTTTGCTGTGTGAAAGCTTTTAAGTTTAATCAGGTCCCACTTGTTTACTTTTGTTTTTATTTTCACTACTCTTGGTGGTGCGTCATAGAGGATCTTGCTTTGACTTATGTCATTGAGTGTTCTGCCTATGTTTTCCTCTAAGAGTTTTACAGTTTCTGGTCTTATATTTAGGTCTTTCATTCATTTTGAGTTTGTCTTTGTGTATGGTGTTAGGAAGTGTTCTAATTTCATTCTTTTACATGTTGCTGTCCAATTTTCCCAGCACCATTTACTGAAGAGGCTGTCTTTGCCTCATTGTGTATTCTTGTCTCCTTTGTCAAAAATAAGTTAGCCATAGGTGCATGGGTTTATTTCTGGGCTTTCTATCTTGTTCCATTGGTCTGTATTTCTGTTTTTTTGTGCCAGTACCATACTGTCTTGATGACTGTAGCTTTGTGGTATAATCTGAAGTCTGGAAGCTTGATTCCTCCAGCTCCATTCCTCTTTCTCAAGACTGCTTTGGCTATTTGGGGGTCTTTTGTGTTTCCATATGAATTGTGAAATTTTTTTGTTCTAGTTCTGTGAAAGTAGCCATTGGTAATTTGATAGGGATCACATTGAATCTGTAGATTGCATTTGATAGTATAGTCATTTTCACAATATTGATTCTCCCTACCCAGGATAATGGAATATCTGTCCATCTGTTTATGTCATCTTTTATTTCTTTCATTAATGTCTTATAATTTTCTGTGTACAGTTCTTTTGTCTCCTTAGGTAAGTTTATTCCTAGATATTTAATTATTTTTGTTGCATTGGTGAATGGGATTGATTCCTTAATTTCTCTGATTTTTCATTGTTAGTATACAGAAATGCAAGTGATTTCTGTGTATTGATTTTGTATCCTGCAACTTTGCTAAATTCACTGATTAGCTGTAGTAATTTTCTGATACTATCTTTAGGATTTTCTATGTACAGTATCATGTCATCTGCAGACAGTGAGAGCTTCACTTCTTTTCTGATCTGGGTTCTTTTTATTTCTTTTTCTTCTCTGCTTCCTGTATCTAGGACTTCAGAACTATGTTGAATAGTAGTGGTGAAAGTGGACACTCTTGTCTTGTTCCTGATCTTAGGGGGAATGCTTTCAGTTTTTCACCATTGAGAATAATGTTTGCTGTAGGCTTATCATTTATGGCCTTAAACATGTTGAGGTAGGTTCCTTCTATGCCCATTTTTTGAAGAGTTTTAATCATAAATGGGTGGTGAATTTTGTCAAAGGCTTTTTCTGCATCTATTGAGATTATCATATGGTTTTTATCTTTCAGTTTGTTAATATGGTGTATTCATTGATTGATTTCCATATATTGAAGAATCCTTGCATTTCTGGAATAAACCCAACTTGATCATGGTGTATGTGCTTTTCAATGTGTTGCTGAATCCTGTTTGCTAAAATTTTGTTGAGGATTTTTGCATGTATGTTCATCAGTGATATTGGTCTATAGTTTTCTTTTTTTGTGTTGTCTTTGTCTGGTTTTGGTAACAGGGTGATGGTGGCCTCATAGAATGAGTGGGAGTGTTCCTTCCCGTGCAGTGTTTTGAAAGAGTTTTAAAAGGATAGGCTTTAGCTCTTCTCTAAATATTTGATAGAATTCTCCTGTGAAGCCATCTGGTCCTGGGCTTTTGTTTTTTGGGAGATTTTTGATCACAGCTTCAATCTCAGTGCTTGTAATTGGGTTGTTCATAATTTCTATTTCTTCCTGGCTCAGTCTCAGAAGACTGAACTTATCTAAGAATCTGTCCATTTCTTCCAGGTTATCCATTTTATTGTCATGTAGTAGTTCATAATAGTCTCTTATAATCCTTTGTATTTCTGCATTGTCTGTTGTAACCTCTCCTTTTTCATTTAGAATTTTGTTGATTTGATTCTTCTCTCTTTTGTTCTTGATGAGTCTGGCTAAAGGCTTGTCAATTTTGTTTATCTTCTCAAAGAACTGACTTTTAGTTTTTATTAATCTTTACTATTTCTTTCATTTCTTTTTCATTTATTTCTGCTCGGATCTTTATGATTTCTTTCTTTCTACTAATTTTGAGGTTTTTTTTTTTGGTTCTTCTTTTTCCAGTTGTTTTAGGTGTAAAGTTAGGTTGTCAATTCGATGTTTTTCTTGTTTCTTGAGATAGGATTGTTTTGCTACAAACTTCCCTCTTTGAACTGCTTTTGCTGCATCCCAGAGGTTTTGTGTTGTTGTGTTTTCATTGTCATTTGCTTCTAGAAATGTTTTTATTTCCCTTTTAATTTCTTTAGTAACCTGTTGGTTATTTAGAATTGTGTTGTTTAATCTCCATGTATTTGTGTTTCTTACAGTTTTTTTCCTTGCAACTGATATCTAGTTTCATAGCGTGGTCAGAGAAGATGCTTGATATGATTTAAGTTTTTTTAAATTTACTGAGGTTTGATTTGTAACCCAAGATGTGGTCTATCCTGGAGAATGTCCCATATGCATTTGAGAAGAAGGTGTATTCTTCTGCATTTGGATGGAATGTCCTGAAGATATCAATGAGATCCATCTCATCTAATGTATCATTTAAGACTTGTGTTTCCTTTTTAATTTTCTGTTTTGATGATCTGTCCACTAGTATGAGTGTGGTGTTAAAGTCTCCTACTATTATGGTGTTACTGTCAATTTCTGCTTTTATGTCTGTTAGTGTTTGTCTTATGTATTGAGGTGCTCCTGTGTTGGGTGCATAGATATTTATAATTGTTATGTCTTCCTCTGGGATTGATCCCTTGGTCATTATGTAGTGTCCTTCCTTGTCTCTTGTAATCTTCTTTATTTTAAGGTCTATTTTGTCTGGTATGAGGATTGCTACTCCAGCTTTCTTTTTTCCCCCATTTGCATGGAATATATTTTTCTATCCTCTCACTTTCAGTCTATATGTGTCCTTATGTCTGAAGTGGGTTTCTTGTAAACAGCATGTATATGGGTCTTGTTTTTGTATCCATTCAGCCAGTCTGTGTCTTTTGGTTGGAGCATTTAATCTATTTACATTTAAAGTAGTTATTGATACAGATGTTCCTATTGCCATTTTCTTAATTGTTTGATGTTGATTTTGTAGATCTCTTGTATTTCTTGACTGTATCCATTTAACATTTGTTGTAAAGCTGGTTTGATGGTACTGACTTCTCTTCAACTTTTGCTTGTCTGAAAAGGTTTCTATTTCTCCATCAGTTTTGAATGAGATCCTTGCTGGGTTCAGTAATCTTGGTTGTAGATTTTTCCCTTTCAGTACTTTAAATATATCCTGCCATTTGCCTCTGGCCTTCAGAGTTTCTGCTGGAAGATCAGCTGTTAAGCGTATGGCATTTCCCTTGTATGTTACTTGTTGCTTCTCCCTTGCTGCTTTTCATATTCCTTATTTGTGTTTAGTCTTTGTTAGCTTGATTAGTATGTGTCTTGGTATGTTTTTCCTTGGGTTTATCCTGTATGGAAGTCTTTGTGCCTTTTGGACTTGACTGACTATTTCCTTTTCCATGTTGGGGAAATTTTCAACTATAATCTCTTCAAAAATTTTCTCATACCCTTTCTTTTTCCTTTTCTTCTGGGACCCCTATAATTCGAATGCTGGTGCATTTGATATGTCCCAGAGGTCTCTGAGACTGTCCTCAGTACTTTTCATTCTTTTTACTTTATTCTGCTCTTCAAAAGTTATTTTCACCATTTTAGACTTCCCTGCTGGCTCAGACAGTAAAGCATCTGCCTACAATGTGGGAGACCCAGGTTTGATCCCTGGGTTGGGAAGATCCTCTGGAGAAGGAAATGGCAACCCACTCCAGTACTCTTGCCTGGAAAATCCCATGGATTGAGGAGCATGGTAGTCTACAGTCCATGGGGTTCAAAGAGTCAAATATGACTGATTTCACTTTCACTTTCTTTCCACCATTTTATCTTCCAGCTTACTGATTCATTCTTCTGCTTCAGATATTCTGCTATTGATTTCTTCAAGAGTATTTTTAATTTCAGTAATTGTGTTGTTTTTCTTTGTATGTTTATTCTTTTTTTTAGTCTAGGTCTTTGTTAATTGATTCTTGCATTTTCTCCATTTTGTTTTCAAGGTTTTTGATCATCTTTGCTGTCATTATTCTGAATTCTTTTTCAGGTGGTTTGCCTATTTCCTCTTCATTTATTTGGAATACTGTATTTCTAGTTTGTTCCTTCATTAGTGTTGTATTTCTCTGTGTTTTCATTATTTTTTTTTTAAGTTATTGTGTTTGAGGTCTGCTTTTCCCAGGGTTCAAGGTTGAATTCTTTCTTCCTTTTGTTTTCTGCCCTCCTAAGGAGCAGCAGCTGCACTTTGCTAGAGCAGCTGTAAAGAGATACCCCACGTCCAAGGTAAGAGAAACCCAAGTAAGACGGTAGCTGTTGCGAGAGGGCATTAAAGGGCAGGCACACTGAAACCATAATCACAGAAAACTAGCCAATCTGATCACACGGACCACAGTCTTGTCTAACTCAATGAACCTAAGTCATGCTGTGTGGGGCCACCCAACACAGACGGGTCATGGTGGAGAGGGCTGACAGAATGTGGTCCACTGG
Organism: Dama dama; assembly: GCF_033118175.1. Classification (NCBI taxonomy): domain Eukaryota; kingdom Metazoa; phylum Chordata; class Mammalia; order Artiodactyla; family Cervidae; genus Dama; species Dama dama. The sequence continues at coordinate 37,324,012 of NC_083709.1, read as the reverse complement.
AGAAGGGAATGGCACACCACTTCAGTATTCTTGCCTTGAGAACCCCATGAACAGCATGAAAAGGGAAAATGATAGGACACTGAAAGATGAACTCCCCAGGTTGGTAAGTGCCCAATATGCTACTGGATATCAGTGGAGAAATAACTCCAGAAAGAATGAAGGGATGGAGCCAAAGCAAAAACAATACCCAGTTGTGGATGTGACTGGTGATAGAAGCAAGGTCCGACGCTGTAAAGAGCAATATTGCATAGGAACCTGGAATGTTAGGTCCATGTATCAAGGCAAATTGGAAGTGGTCAAACAGGAGATGGCAAGAGTGAATGTCAACATTCTAGGAATCAGCGAACTAAAATGGACAGGAATGGGTGAATTTAACTCAGATGACCATTATATCTACTACTGTGGGTAGGAATCCCTTAGAAGAAATGGAGTAGCCATGATGGTCAACAAAAGAGTCCAAAATACAGTACTTGGATGCAATCTCAAAAATGACAGAATGATCTCTGTTCATTTCCAAGGCAAACCATTCAATATCACGATAATCCAAGCCTATGCCACAATCAGTAATGCTGAAGAAGCTGAAGTTGAACAGTTCTATGAAGACATACAAGACCTTTAGAACTAACACCCAAAAAAGATGTCCTTTTCATTATAGGGGACTAGAATGCAAAAGTAGGAACTCAAGAAACACCTGGAGTAACAGGCAAATTTGGCCTTGGAGTACGGAATGAAGCAGGGCAAAAGCTAATAGAGTTTTGCCAAGAAAACGCACTGGTCATAGCAAACGCCCTCTTCCAACAACACAAGAGAAGACTCTACACATGGACATCACCAGATGGTCAACACCAAAATCAGATTGATTATATTCTTTGCAGCCAAAGATGGAGAAGCTCTATACAGTCAGCAAAAACAAGACCAGGAGCTGACTGTGGCTCAGATCATGAACTCCTTATTGCCAAATTCAGACTTAAACTGAAGAAAGTAGGGAAAACCACTAGACCGTTCAGGTATGACCTAAATCAAATCCCTTATGACTGTACAGTGGAAGTGAGAAATAGATTTAAGGGAATAGATCTGATAGAGTGCCTGATGAACTATGGATGGAGGTTTGTGACATTGTAAAGGAGACAGGGATCAAGACCATTCCCATGGAAAAGAAATGCAAAAAGGCAAAATGGTTGTCTGAGGAGGCCTCACAAGTACCTGTGAAAAGAAGAGAAGTGAAAAGCAAAGGAGAAAAGGAAAGATATTCCCATTTGAATGCAGAGTTCCAAAGAATAGCCAGGAGAGATAAGAAAGCCTTCCTCAGCGATCAATGCAAAGAAATAGAGGAAAACAACAGAATGGGAAAGACTAGAGATCTCTTCAAGAATATTAGAGGTACCAAGGGAACATTTCACCAAAGATGGGTTTGATAAAGGACAGAAATGGTATGGACCTAACAGAAGCAGAAGATATTAAGAAGAGGTGGCAAGAATACACAGAAGAAAAGATCTTCACGACCCAGATGATCACAATGGTGTGATCACTCACCTAGAGCCAGACATCCTGGAATGTGAAGTCAAGTGGGCCTTAGAAAGCATCACTACGAACAAAGCTAGTGGAGGTGATGGATTTCCAGTTGAGCTATTTCAAATCCTGAAAGATGATGCTGTGAAAGTACTGTACTCAATATGCTGGCAACTTTGGAAAACTCAGCAGTGGCCACAGGACTGGTAGAGGTCAGTTTTCATTCCAATCCCAAAGAAAGGCAATGCCAAAGAATGCTCAAACTACTGCACAATTGCACTCATCTCACACACTAGTAAGGTAATGCTCAAAATTCTCCAAGCCAGGCTTCAACAATATGTGAGCTGTGAACTTCCAGATGTTCAATCTAGTTTTAGGAAAGGCAGAGGAACCAGAGATCAAATTGCCAATATCCGTTGGATCATTGAAAAAGCAAGAGAGTTCCAGAAAAACATCTATTTCTGCTTTATTGACTATGCCAAAGCCTTTGACTGTGTGGATCACAATAAACTGTGGAAACTTCTGAAAGAGATGGGAATACCAGACCACCTGACCTGCCTTTTGAGAAACCTGTGTGGAGGTCAGGAAGCAACAGTTAGAACTGGACATGGAACAACAGACTGGTTCCAAATAGGAAAAGGAGTACGTCAAAGCTGTATATTGTCACCCTGCGTATTTAACTTATATGCAGAGTACCTCATGAGAAACGCTGGGCTGGAGGAAGCACAAGCTAGAATCAAGATTGCCAGTAGAAATATCAATCACCTCAGATATGCAGATGACACCACCCTTATGGCAGAGAGTGAAGAGGAACTAAAAAGCCTCTTGATGAAAGTGAAAGAGGAGAGTGAAAAAGTTGGCTTAAAGCTCAACCTTCAGAAAACTAAGATCATGGCATCCGGTCCCATCACTTCATGGCAAGTAGATGGGGAAACAGTGGAAGCAGTGTCAGACTTTTTTTGGGGGGGCTACAAAATCACTGCAGATGGTGATTGCAGCCATGAAATTAAAAGGCGCTTACTCCTTGGAAGGAAAGTTATGACCAACCTAGATAGCATATTAAAAAGCAGAGACATTATTTTGCCTACAAAGGTCCATCTGGTCAAGGCTGTGGTTTTTCCAGTGGTCATGTATGGATGTGAGAGTTGGATGGTGAGGAAAGCTGAGTGCCGAAAAATTGATGCTTTTGAACTGTAGTGTTGGAGAAGATGCTTGAGAGTCCCTTGGACTGCATGTAGATCCAACCAGTCCATCCTGAAGGATATCAGTCCTGGGTGTATATTGGAAGGACTGATGCTGAAGCTGAAACTCCAATACTTTGGCCACTTCATGCAAAGATTTGAGTCATTGGAAAAGACCCTGATGCTGGGAGGGATTGGGGTCAGGAGGAGAAGGGGATGACAGAAGATGAGATGGCTGGATGGCATCACCGACTCGATGAACATGAATTTGAGTAAACTCCGGGAGTTTGTGATGGACAGGGAGGCCTGGTGTGCTGCGATTCATGGGGTCGCAAAGAGTCGGACACGACTGAGCAACTGAACTGAACTGAAGGTTGGTCCAGTGGTTTGTGTAGGCTTCATATAGGGGGATATTTGGAGTGATTTTTTTGTTTGTTTGTTTGTTTTTCCTCTGGTGGGCAAGGCTGAGTGAGGTGGTAGTCCTGTGTGCTGCTGATTGACTTTGTATTTCTGTTTGTTTATTGTTTAGATGAGTAGCACAGGGTGCTACTGGTGGTTAGGTCTTGTATTCTAGTGGTTTTCTTTGTGTAAGTTCTCACTATTTGACACTCCCTAGGGTTATTTCTCTGGTAGTCTAGGGTCTTGGAATCAGTGCTCCCACTCCAAAGGCTCAGGGCTTGATCTCTGGTCAGGAATAGAGTCCATAAGTGGTTTGTTATGGCATTAAGTGAGATTAAAACAAATATCCAAAAACAAGAAACCAAAGATGAACCCAGACAAATGGCAGTTACAAACTCTGGCAAATAATAATTAAAAGAGTGGAATATACACATATATCCATGAGCAAAGTCCAAACAGCCCAACAAAAATAAAGTACAATAGATTGACCCGGTAAATGACAGAAACCAAAAATTATATCTACCTGAACAAAACTAACTGAAGCACAAACTGGAAAACAAAACTAAAGCAAGGTGCCAATTGGGGAATAAAGCAGTAAAAATAAAATTAACAAATATGTTGAGAGGAAAGGAAAGAAAGAAAGAATAGATATACAAAGTTAAATAGAGGTAGATGAAGAAGGTTTATATACATTAAAGTTTAACTGTAAGGGGAGAAGAACAGCAGGAAAAGCAAACAAAGGAATAAATCTATAAAAAAATAATAGGTTTAAAAAACTAAAATTAAAAATGAGAAAAGAAAGGAAAAAAACGGAAAACTCCCCAGAACTGCAAAAGCCCAACGTAGAGGCAGGGTTTATAACAACAATATAAAATGTGACTGAGAGAAAAAAGAAAAAAAAAATGCTCAAAAGTTAATTAAATTTCATAGTGCCATTAAAATCTACAGCTACAACAGAGGGGGATAAAAAGGAGACAAAAAAAAAAAAATCCAAAAGAATTTACAGAAGAAGTCAAAACACAAGAATAATAAATGTTTTTCTTGAGTCACTGCTGTCAGAGTCCTTCCCCTTGCTGGGAGTCACAGTCCACCTCACCTCCCTAGGATGCCCTCCAAAACTGTGCTGTTCTTTGGACCTATTGTGGGGGCAGCTCAAATTCTAGTCTGGTCCTATTCCTATATGTTCTTTCCTCCAGTGTCCATAGCTATCAGAACTAGTGCGTTTTCTTTTGTGGGTAATCTCAATGACGTTTTTTATATTTCATAGAAACAGAGTCTGCCTAGTTGATCATGTGGATTTAATCTGCAGTTGTATAGCTGGTGGGAAGGTTTTGAGTCTTCTCCCTTAGTCACACTGCCCCTGGGTTTCAATTGTGGTTTTATTTCCACCTCTGCATGTGGGTGGTCCACTGGGGTTTGCTCCTGTGACTGCCTTGGAGCACTTGGGTTTGCCCCTGTGAGGGCCAGGTGTGGAGGTGGTGCAGCTGCTTCGGTCGCCAGGGTTCTGGCAGCACCAGGTACTCAGGGGGGTTGGTGGCTAGGGCAGCTCTAGAAGAGGATGGCAACCAGTGTTGGCCAATATGCTCCAGTATTCTTGCCTGGAGAACCTGCCTCCCTGACAGAGAAGCCTGGTGGTCCATAGGGTTCCAATGAGTCAGACACTACCGAAGTGACCCTGTGCGCATAGATGCGAGACATTTTTCTGCCTGTGGCAGCTCTGCCCCAGTGAGAGTTGAGCGTGAAGGTGGCGCAGCTGCTTGGCTTACGGGGACCTTGGCGGCGCCAAGTGTGCAGGGACACAAACTGCCCCTGCCTCAGGAGTTGTGGCCCTTTCAGAGTCTTTCTTTGAGCTTCTTGTAGCTGGCAATCAAAAGGCCTCTTTGACTGGTCTTTCTCTGTAGCTCTGCCCGTTCAGGCCCTTAGAGGGCTCCCTTGTCTGGGATCCTCCTCTATTATTCCACGCTTCAGGCACATAGAGGGGCCCCCCTGGCTGGGGTCCTACTCTAGTTCAGTGCGTCAGGCATTTGATGGGCCAGCCTCTCTATTGTTCAGCTGCCAATGCTGCTGTGTGGGGAAAGAGGCTATGGTGATAGCTCCACCCCCTGCACGTGACTCAGCAGTATCACCTTGCTTCCATGGCTGCCCGGCTTTCCTCCACAGGCATTTCCCACCACAGTCTCCTCCTTCACATCCCCTCGATCTGTCTCTCCACAGTCAACAGCAGCCCTCGCCTGCCCTGGGATTGCTCCACAATCCCTGAACTCCAGCTCCCAGCTGTTGCACCTTCCAGGGGATCTACATCTCTGTATGTATGGCTGCGGCAAGGACTGTCTGATTCTCATTCCATTTAGGCTGCCACAGATCAGCTGTTTCCCTCTCAGCCTTAAATGTTTCTTCTCTGACTCAGACAGCTGCCCCGATGTGGGGATCGGACCCCTGCTTCAGTTCCCTCTCCCACTGAGGGCAGGTCCAGTCCCATTAACACTCCTCTTTTTCCCCCTAGTTCCTTCGTCCTACCGAGTTTTGTGTGGGTCTATGTATTCTTTTCTGCTGGTCAGGTCCTCCTGCCTGCTCTCAGCTGTGTTCTGCATGCACTTCTATGTCTGAAGGTGTATCCTGATGTATCCATGGAGAGAGATGGAGAGAGATGTACTCCACATCCACCTGTTCCTCCACCATCTTGTTCTCCCCTCTACAAATGCTTTTTGAATGTATATTATGGGCCAGAAACTGTACTAGCCTTTGGGGAAACAAACAGACACACAAATAACAATCACAACAACATATATATGTGTTTACATCTCATTGTTTCTTTCTTCAAGGTAGAGACAGTATAATTCCAGTATACTATGGTAAATATGTACCCATAAACTGCAGTTCCACATCTGTTTAGATAGTTATTCATCTACGAAGCATGCTTAGAAAACCCAAGGGTTGGCTGGAAATTTCTTAGAAGAAAATTAAAGCTTGGATGGGGCTTTGAAGTGTGAGGAAAGATGAGAAAGGCATTTCAGCAGAGAGAGTAGCATGTGCAGGTGCATGGAAGCATGAATGGCCAGATGGCCTCAGTGCAGCATTAAGTGCAAGGAGAGTGCAGAAGATGAGGTTGAATGAGACAGGTGGCAGCCAGGTAATGGAATAACTTTTTTTTTTTTTGTCATTTTTAAGACACTTTGATCTTTATTATGGAGCAGGGAGACTAAACTAAGGTTTAAGATAAGGAATGATGTGGTCAGATTTCCTTACTAAACTGGGGCTTTGGGAGGCACATTTGTAGACCATAAATAGTGAATAATGAAGTTGGTAATGAAATAATGAAGAACCTTGAGTTTGTAGGCTAGATGAGTACTGGTGAAGATTTGAGACTAGATAGTGATGATGAGTGGTGTCAGAAGAAAGGATATGAAGCTTATTTAGTAAAAATGGGAATGTGAAAGGCAAGGAAGGGTGGTTCCCAAGATGGGCAGTATGATTAACTAATGTTGGGAAAACAAAAAGAGGAACAGGCTTTTTTTGCGCTCCCCCCCCCCCCCCCGCCCTTTTTTTGTTAGTGAAGAAAAGGGAGACAATGATGAATTTTGTTTTGGAAATACTGAGTTTAAGGTATTGTGGAGTGAGTGATCAGCAGGATATGAGAATCTAGACCTCAGGGGAAAAGGCAGAGCTAAAGATAAAGGTTTGAGATTGATTAACATAATTCTTCTGGCAAATAAAGAAGGTGGTATAGCAATTGACAGGAGAAATGAGACATTATGGATAAATGGGAAGGCTAGGACATACATTTTGAGAGATTAATTATGCCACTGGAGTTTTAAGTCTTTGAGGGATGGAGTTCTGTCTCCTTAATTTTTATATGCTCAGCATCTATCATAGCGCTTGATACCCAGTAGGCACTTGATGAATGTTTGTTGAATGAGTCAAACTTTTTTTACCATTACCCAGTCTCTGAACACAACTAAAACTATCTCCAGATTCCAATGGAAGTCTTGCTTATATTGTCTTCATTTTTTAAAAAATTTTATTTTATTTAGTTTGACTGTGCTGGGTGTTAGTTGTGACACAAGGGATCTAGTTCCCTGACCAAGGATGGAACCTAGGTTCCCTGCATTAGGAGCATAGAGTCTTAATTGCTGGACCACCAGGGAAGTCCTGTGTCTTCGTTTTTTGATTGCTGAAAATAGCATGTGTATTTACTTTGCATAATCAAGATCTAGAGGAGAAAGCCTCGATTCAATGATAAAAATGTCTCTAGGAAAGAGAGATACACTGGCAACAAATTTTATAGTTAGCAACTAATTTGATTCCTATGAAGTGGAAAGATGATAACTTTTATTGTTAGGAAAAATTTTAGAGTAGAATTGAGTCAAAGAGAATGTGACAGGTGAGGATTCTGAGTGGCCACATCTTTACATGTGATACTTACCTTAAAAATGTGAATGAGAATATTTGGTAATACGTAGTTAATTTTGCTTTTTAATTTCCAGATCATTTATACGGAAGACAAAGACCACAGAATAATTTTTAATTAATAAAGCTGACAGTTAAAGTTGAAACATGATCATATGCCTCTCATAACCCAGTTTTAAGTGACTTATTAATGACTCTCCAAATGTCACCTGTGATACTTACGATGGTTGAGCCTATTTCCATTCTTGGTTTCTTGATCCTGATTCTGAAGATCAGCTGTGCAAGACATACAGGTGTTAGCACAGCTGGTTTGCTGATGACAACTCTGCCCAGATAGCTGTCTTGTGTGTCATCATTCATGTTGTTCAGTGTCATTCTGACCTAGCCAAGCTAAAAACGGTACTTCAGCTCAAGAGGGATTTAAAAACCTTGACAAACTAAAGAGAAGAGACCACAGAATGTCATGTCCACGTGCTTACCAATTTTTAGCTTAAACACATCTAAATAATTTCAGTGTGTATCTGTCTTTACCCTTTGGAATAATTTGCCCTAGGGAAGAAAATATCTCTGTGTGGAGAACTCGAACAATTCATAAATACATCTTTCTGTACTCGAGTATTCGTTTTCTGTTTGTTTAAATAGATCAAGGTCACAGTAATCTATCTGCAAGGAGCAGTCTATGGTATACAACCTACGCCACAGATTTATCATCCTGCCTAGTGCCTTTATACGATGTCTGTGATTATATCATCCTATTTTCCAGGTTGATAATTTGATTTGAGGGTTCAGTTTTTCAGATCCTTAATTGGGATGTAGCCAGCTTGATAATTTAATTCAAGAGATCAGTTTTCTAGTTCCATAATTGGGGTGGAACAATAATGTGTGGAGTGGTTGTGGTCGTGGTAGATTTTGCCCTTTTTTTTTGGTGACAGCAGAGAGTTCTGGCTCTGCTCCGGAGTTGGAGGTTAAATTAAATAACCTGCAGCAAAAGCAGGCTGGTTTCTCACTTCTTTTCAAAGGAGGAGTTTCTGTGCTTGCTGCAGTGCCAATGGAGTGCCTGCTTCTGCTGCATAGGCCAGAGTCTCCGTCCCATAGGTGCGGAGCACAGCAGGAGCTGCTGCACATACCCTGGGACCTTGTAGTTTGGGGGTCTTCCGAGTGTGATTATGGTCATTGTGTAAGGAAGATTGCTCACAGGTACCTGTCTCTCAGTATGATAATTTTGTGTGTGTGTGTGTGTGTGTGTGTGTGTGTGTGTGTGTGTGTTGAAGGGTCAGGGAGAAAATACATGAATGAATGAAAAATGTGCACAGGTCCACTGAAACTACTGAGGAAAATCAGGGTGTTTCGATAACAATCTTCACTGCTGACCACAAAACTACTTTTATGACACATATTTTTGCTAAGCTTGCCAGACAAGGGACAAAGAGAAGGAAAAATAAAATAGTGTTTATTTTTAGGTAGGGAAATGGAAGGAGTAACAAGATCTTGAGCAATTTGCTCGTCTGTTAACTGTCATTGTAGATACTCAGAGGCACTGTTTTGTGTGGCTAGGAGCCCGGGACACAATTTCCTTATATTAGGGATGGCAGTAACTCTTTCACAAGATGGATGGCAGAATGACGTGTGATAGTGTGCAGAGTACTTTGAAAAGTATGAAGTACTTTAGGAGTGCTAGTGGTATTGTTACTAATAAGAGTACTACCACACTCTATCCATTTCATGAACTAACTAGTTAAGGAAAAGGTAAAAGAGGGAAATATCCATTTAGTTATCACTGTCGAACTTGTGAATGTCATTTCTGCTGCGATGATGTGCTTTAATCCCTGCTTCTGTCACTAGACACATACCATGTTTTTTGGTTATCCTCTCTTTCCTACTACCTCATAGAATTTGTGAGTTTGAAATGACGTTCATATTTGATCACATGCTCACTGAGAACCTCTGTGTGTATAGGGTCTTTCTGTTGCTAGTGTTATTATAGAGCATATGGTCCACACTGGTTAATTCCCTTCTCTCTCTCTTTGCAAATGATCTCCAGTATGCCTGTGCTACTTGTTTAACCAAATTTTCTGTAGTTTAGTTATTAGAGTGACCATCAGTTGTGCCGGGAAAGTTAGACCCAGGCAAGTTATCTATCAGACTATGTAAAACTTGAAAGAAGAAGCCAGAAAGTATCTGTGAGATGGCATCCTATATGTTAGTGGTATAAGGTTTACTCACTAGAAATTGTTCATAAATTCTCTGGTGAGATGTGGTCATTAAAATTTTTTTCATATTGGTGAAAAATGTAGTCTTTCTTGCTATATCTCTGAGGTAGGGGGATGGCCAACATTTTCTGTAGAGGGCCAGATAGTAAATATTTTAGGCTTTCTGGACCATATGGTTTCTGTCTCAACTATTCAACTCTGTCCTCTTAGCTGGAAAGCAGCCAAAGACAATAGCTAAGTGAGTGGGTGTGGCTGTGTTCCAATAAAACTTTATTTACAGTAACAGGGGGTGGTCTGGATTCAGTCCTTAGGCTGTAGCATGCCAACTGCACTCTGCTCTCTAGTGCATAAGTTGAAAAAGAATACATAGGCTGCTCTGGTGTATAGGATGAAACATGGCATAAAGAGAAAAGGGAAAGTGATGAGGAATCAATGGAAGTGAAAGGAAGTATAGAGGAGGAAGTAGGAAAAAGGAAGGTGGGGAATGGAGGCATAGTACAACGTGAACACAGGATGATAAGAGTAGAAGTTGTGGGAAATATTGTTGAGATCTGTGTATGATGGGAATCTCTCTGGTAAGGTTTATTTTGAAGTGTTGGAGGCCATAATGGATTGGAACAAATGAAATTTTAGGCAGGCCTGATTATCATTTACTTTTCCCAGGCATTCAAGATTCAGACATTGTATACATCTTCTTACACGTGTTCTCAAATGTATCTGAGTTTTTCATCAACAACCCTTACTGCTTTTTCCTGGGTATCCTATTGGTAAAAACACAACTAGTACCATATTTCATGAATTTTTAAAAATAGCTGGAACATGGGGTGCAAAAGTCTTTATAGTTGTGTGTGATAAAAGATGCAGTTTCTTATTTTGAGAATTGAATGTTTTTCTAAAAATGACTAGTTTAATTTTATAGTTGATGTATCTAGCAGAAATAGTTTTTTGCGTGTTAGTAGGAGTACAGAAAATTAGGAAAGATTGGCTTGTGAGAAAAGGCTAATCAGAGGAATAAAAACAGTGCAGTATAGATCTTAAGAATTACTTAAATCTGGAACTAAATTGTTACAATAAAATAAATATTTCTTAACGGTGTTTTGAACTTGTTAAGTTTCATTTATTTTTATTTGCCTCTGTTTCTCTTGTTTCTTATGGCATATCTATGAGAAATGTCTGCTTTCTGAAAGTATGTAATGAGAAAGGGAGAAAGGAAACTACATTTTCTAAAAATCAAAATTTTAGAATGGAGTAATATGGGTGTGCTTTCCTTTAGTCTTTGTGAAAATATAAAATTATACAGTTTTTATAGGAAGTTATAAAAACATATACAATTTTGCAATTGAGATTTATACTGTGAAATTCTTTGAAAAAATTTATTTTATGTTAAAATGAAGTGTTAGTCATTTTAAAGTAGAAAAATATTATATATATGTTACTCATATCTATAAATAAACCAGAGTAAAAAGAATATAGAATCTAATTATAGGATGAATAATGATATACTGTAGCAGAATTAAAGGCTGGCTTTTGAAATTATGATTTCCAATTAATTTGAAATTTGAAATTATAATTTAATCCATAGGCAGGTGATGATGGTTGTTCTAATCCCAATTCACACTAAAATCTTTATTTTAAAAGGTGAACCTACTTTTCCTAGTAGGATGAGAAACAGTTTTATTGTTTTAATATTGTTACTTCAAAATTTTTTTTGACAGTAAAGAAATTTACTTTAAATTCTCATTTTTGAAAGGGGCCATTTTGTTTCCAGTGGGCAGTATTTCCTAAAGAAATCCTGCTTCTGTCTTTTCTGCTCGTAGTCACTTTGTTCTCAGCCTGTGTGTTCTGTTTTTCTCATGAACAAATTTAGTGCAGGAAGGTGAGTCTTTTTCCTTACTGCTCTGTGCTGAGGTGTTTCCTGTTTGTTCTCATTCACACACTTATATTCAGACTTGCCTTTTGCATTCTTGTTGAGCCATTCCCCTCTCTCCTCCTCTAGTTTTGCTCTTCGCTGTCCTCGTTCCTTCCTGCTCTTTGCTGTACCATTAGATTTTCACTAGTCCTAGTGGCACTGTTTTGTATTCTTTCAACATGATGCATTCACTCCCTTTATCCATTAAAATAAAAGAATTCCTGGTCAGTCCTTTATCAAGACTTAAAAAAAAACTTTTTCTTGAAATATTTGACGAACATTTTAGTTTGCCTATTTTCAAAGTTTTGATTTAATATAAAAGTGGGGGAAAAAACTCCTAAATTTTAGTAGGAATATTTGTGATGTTATTTCTGTTAAATATCATGGGCACTGTCTCTTTGTGGCACTGCCAACATCCAACAGATAATTTATAATTAAATGAGAGTATTAACACTTGCGTGCTCTTCAAATAATGTTGTAATTGTGATGCCCATCATTAGGTTTAGCGAAACAACTGCATTTTGATTTTTTTCCCTGTCTCATACAAATACGAAGAATTACTTCGTTTGGCAAATTAAATAATGTTGTAGTGAAAATGTTAATTTGACAATAAATCACAGATTTAAATGCCAGATGCCCCTGCTTAATGTTGTTCAGAAAGTTTATTTAGAGGATATACAATGTGGCTTACTGTTCCTGTATGTCAGGCTTCACAGATGAAGTATGATGCCTGATATTAATCCGGTTAAAGGACCTCCAGTGCCCGGAGTGTGTTGTAGATTGTACCTGCATTGCTCATAGGCGCCCCCGCCCCGTGCCCTCCCACCCTTTGCCCATATTAGCAATCTGCTTTTGTACTTTGACATGCAGGATTTCCCTAGTGAATTTTGTCACAGAAAAAAGAGAATCATCAATATCGCAGTTAAACTTGACTTTCAAAGCTAATAGTATCTCATTTGGGGGCTCAAATTTAATAAATTTTCTTTGATTCTGGGTGAGTTTTTAAACATCAAACAATGAATTGGCCAGGGTGCAGTAAAATATTTAGATCTATTGACTGTTGTTCAGAAGGGTAGAAGGCAAAACACTAGTGGTTTGATGTTGATAAATTCTCAGTACCTTAATCCACATTAATGTTTTCTTTTATCTGAGTGCAGATTGGTGACAAAAAAAAAAAAAAAGAGCAAGAGAAGGTGTCCATGCATATAAAATATAAAACCTAAAGCAAAGGCATTTGTAAAATGTGATTTATTTTGTTAAGTGAGTTAAAAGTGTTCTCATTCTAACTGAAGACGAGAGTGTTTGTTACAGATAAATACACATTCTGAATTGGGACTCTGGTGTGAATATTGTACTCACGCTATTATACAAATTGCATTATAGTGTATGTTTCACAGCATACACTTTGACATGCAGTTATTGGCAGAAATTCTTCAGCTCAACTTACAAGGATAAGGATGTTTATAGCCTAGATTAGCACAAACTGTGAAAGATGACATTATGTGTTTGTGTATGTTTGCTGATTAAAGGAAACCTTATGTTGTATGATAGTTCATTCATAAAGTAAGAAATAATTCAAACAGTTTTACAAGCTACCCAAGTGAAATAGAAAAATGAAGGTGAGGGTTCCTATCATTTATTATTACCAAGTTATATATGAGATTGCTAAGATAAAACTAGAGATATAAATACAAGTATTTGAACAATGATGATTCTCCCCATTCTTTATCTTTACTACCTTGTAAAGACTCATTTCATCCTGTGACTTCAAGCTAGTTGTATACTATTTATCAAAGACACAATGTCAAAGAGATAAAATTTTAAAACCTGTTCAGGCATAAGAAAAGTTAGGAAATATGCTTACATATGATAACTCTTATCATTAAACTATGTGATTAAAGATGAGAGCCTGCTGATCTTTAAACTGCAGAATTTTTGAGGCTTTTACTAAATTTGGAAATTAAAAATTAAAATACCTGTTTCTGAGCATTTTCTTTTATTCAAATTATATAGTTAGTATTTCTCATTTGTCCAGAAGGTGGCAGTGTAATATCAACTGCATGTGATGCAGAAACTAGCTTGCGAATTGGTATTTCTCCCGTATCGTATCTGTGATGTGTTTGTATTGTTACCTTTCCGAATACTTCAAGTATAGTACAAATACTACTGATTTTATCCATTATCTTATTTAGAAGTCGTGTGACCAAGTTGGTTTATATGTATTTAATCATTAAGATTCACATTTAATAAGAGTAAAGAGGGCTAGTATATTTTTAAGTCTCCTTGTGTGTTGAGCATATTTGTTTTTATTCTAGAGTACATACTGAAGTTGTCTTGTCAAAGACTAGTGCCTAATAAGTATCTTGTTTAATATATACCCGTTTATACTGGTTAAATTAAATATGTTATTAAGAGAGTGAGAATAAGTAAGAGATTGCTGTTTATATTTGTTTCTTGTGGGTTTGTTTTTCCTTCTTTCCTTTTTCTTTTGAGGGTGGAACGGTGAAAAAATAATTCAAAACCTCTTGATCAGAAGAGCTCCAGCGACTCTTCTTCCCTCTGCTCATTTCAAGCAGGAGGATGCTTTTTCTTCTTAACATTCTCCCCCAGCACTCTGAATTAGAGATTTATTTGCAACGAAAAATCAATTAGTCCTAAATTTATTCATGGATTTCAGGTCTAGCGATCAATGCAAGTCCACTCAGTGGGCTCAAGGGGACCCAGTTCATCCCAGTTAATGTGTCTGAAGGGGAATTACCATTGATGCTATTTTTTTCCCTTTAGGTCAGAGATCAGATCTCGCTGTCACGGACTGCGGCAAGTAGGAATGACTTCACCCTGCAGCTACCCAGACTGCACCTGGAGACCTTTGCAATGGAGGGGCTCAAGGGCGGGCCAGAGGTTGTAGCGTGCCAGGTTAGAGTCTAAATAACATTGTTTGCTGCTGACACATGTAGAAAAATAAATTGCACTTACTGGGGAGAATGGAAGAAGCCTCAAAGTCCTGTGACTAACTTACAGGAGATGCAAATAATTTTTCCTCATTTTTCTTCTGTCTTGTAACACTATGTTTCACAAGTAATTGTATTTTTTTCTTTAGAGCCTAGAACTAGCCCCTTAAATAATCCAGAAAAGTATTTCTTACCAAGGAAAAAATGTATGTTTCATAGCTCAGTACAGTATTAAAAGAACATTCTTTCTGGGCAGCAGACGACAATAAGATACTAGGCTATTATCTCTTCAAGCTTGTCTGAATTTGTAACTCTAACTCTTTTAAAATAAATCACCTTAGATAAAATTATCAGGAGAGATATTTGACATTTTTCAATGTTAATCCCAAAATATATCCAATATTCTTAGGTGGTAATTTCAACAAATCTAGAACCTAGCTCTTCTTTGCATGAAGAGTATTTTATACTTCAGTGATTAGTTTTAATGAGCATTGTAATTAATATGTGCCAAAGGAGTTATTTCATTTATGAAACTCAAAGCACCAAATCATAAAACCTTAAATAACTTTAAACTTAATAAAGATATTTATTTTCAAAAACATTTATTTTCAGAAGCTGCAGCTAGCCTTCTGTTCTAGATTACTGTTAGGTTATTGTGATCATTTTTTTTCCTTTAGGCTTAAAAATATTTTTGAATCAGCCAAAACAAAATTTAGTATATATTTTATTCTCTCTTTAATGGCCAATTTATTTATTGCAAAAATCTATCAAGGTTGTATAAATTATAGGGAGCCCGGTAATTCCAAAAGAAATTGTCCTTGTTCAATAAAACCCTAGAGTTTTCAGTGTATTTAAGAGAAATATCTCTTAAAACTCTGTCTCTGCTTCACATTTTGAGATTTAAGATGAACTTTTTCATTCTTCAGGTTTATGACTCTGTGAAATTGTAACATTTCAGTCCAAGTAGAGCTATGTTAATTTTTTTCTACATGCTCCATACCCTAATTTAATGTTATTAATACTCAAATTAATACTCAACAAAGAAAAAATACTTGCTTCTTTCATTAGAATGTCCACATATTATAGTAAAATATATATAATTATACAGCAAAGCATAAGACACCTATTTTTAGTTATAGACTAGCATACTATGCTATTATTTATTTCAAGATTAATATGTACATTTAAAATTTGATTATATGTGAGTATAATATGATTTGATATTTTTCTAATGGTTGTAAAATAATCCTTTACTTGGTTATCTTAATTTGGAATCTCCCAGGGCTTAGTACTTGTCATAATTCACAAATAAATACTTCTTCCAAGCTCTAGATTTTGATGATTTGGAAAGAGACTGATTCTTCGGAATGCCCTTTTTAAGGTAAAACATGAACTTTCTAGAGTCCTGACATCTGTGAATAGCAAGAAGGAAATGTATAAGCTTGTATTTTAAACTACTATCTTTCCCAAGTTCTAATAAAAATAGTTATATGGGTTGCCATATACCTAAACACTTGAGTAAGTTTTATATTTCTGTGCTCTAATATGCATTGTAGTTTAGTAATATATGTTTTGGTTTCGTATGCAGAGAAGAGTACATGATTTGGGCCATAGTAGTTTTTCAGGCACACATGCGTGCATGCACTTGCACCCAGGCATGCAATTAGTGATATGGAGTACTTTGAGGAGAAAGGCACTGTATTAGTTGAAGACCTTAATTATAATAATTATAACTGCCATTTTAGTGAGCACTTAGTTTGTAGCTAGTATCATGCTTAGCTCTATAAATAATTGATCTCAATTACAATGGGCCTGTCAAGCAGACAGCATTATTTTCATTTTACAATTGGCAAACAACAAATAGAGCAGGTAACTCTTCTCAGATCAACAGCAAGTAAATGGCAGGGCCTAGAGTCTGGGTTTAAGTCTAGGTATATTTGACTGCAAAGCCTGAACTGGTAAAATCTGACAGTAAAAATCAAGATATGGGTGTTAAATGGTAAGCGTAAAGCCTTTGAAATCTGTGGTGGAGTTTTTCTTCCGTTTATAAAGTATACATTATGCATCTGTGTATGAGGTAGGTTGTAGTTTATGGTGTATTGTAGACATAGTCACAGATAAAAAATTTTGCTTCCATTTGATAGGCTATTCTACTTTTCACCTTTGCAGTATAGTATGTATATATATATATATATATATATATATATGTATATACTTATACTAAGTATGCAACATATTTAGGAATTCACTATTTGTTTAACTTTGTAATCTGTGCTGGTGAGGTGGACTGTTCAAAGTGTGCCTCACCTTTGATTATGATGAGGAGAGGCCCACTATGCAGGATGTGGTTGTGTCTGAATTATTTGGCCAACATATGAAACCGTCATTTAGAGCAGTAGGAGCTGATGTTTTCCTAGACAGCCACTGTGTGTTGTTTCCAAAGGGGCATGCTTTCTTACAGGTATAATCCTGGATGGAGGGAAGACCAGTGAGCACAACTGAAGGCTGAGAGGATGAGTGGATTACCTTATCTCTCTGAACCCAGAAGAGTGTGTGACTGATGCTGTCCTACAGGAGATAATTCAGTTTGGCTAGTCTCTGAGATGTGCTAGCTTTTAGCCTCAGTTTCCTTATCTGCAACAAAGTGTAATGCTAACAATTTCTCAGGCTTGTACTGAGTTTGAATGAGGCAGTGCGTGTAAAGTGGAGAGCACAGGGCCTAGCACAAAGGCAGCAGACAAGCAGGGTGGCTCTTGTTATTGCACACCTACATATTGCAGTATGAGGCACCTTGTAAAGATGACATAAGCAATAGTAGTCTAGCTTGATTTTATTACTTTTGGGGTATGTGGATTTTTTTTTGGATGTGTGTTTTGTTTTTTTAAGAAATGGTGGTGGTTTTTCAGTCACTAAATCATGTCCGATTCTTTGCATCCCCATGGACTGCAGCATGCCAGTCTTCCCTGTCCTTTGCTGTCTTCTGGAATTTGCTCAAACTAATGTCCATTGAGTTGGTGAGGCCACCCAACGATTTCATCCTCTGTTGAACCCATCTCCTCCTGCCCTCAATCTTTCCCAGTATCAAGTCTTTTCCAGTGAGTTGGCTCTTTGCATCAGGTGGCCAAAGTATTGGAACTTCAGCATCAGTCCTTGCAATGAATATTCAGGGTTGATTTCCTTTAGGATTGACTGGTTTGATCTCCTTGATGTCCAAGGGACTCTCAAGAGTCTTCTCCAGCACCACTTAGGATCTTTTCTTTGTGTCTTTCATTCTTTCTTCAAAGCTTTTAGTTTTGATCAAGATCAACTTTAGCTCTCTATATTTACTTTTCCTTGTTACTTGATGTTCCAGTGAAGCCAAGTTACCAATGAACCCCTGTTAAGATCCTATGGCAAGTTTAGAACTATTATTCCTTGGCTTTCATCTCCTTAATAGCAGCATATTAGTCTACTAGGATACTGGACAAAGAATAGAACACCTAGATAAGACAAGTTAACTTTAGCTGAAAAACCCAATGCAGTGTGAATGCAGAGGACTTTGTAAGAAAAGATATTCTGCCTGTAATTTATTAAGATAATACCTATTACTCATTGTCTTATACTTTGAATTCTGTTTTTTCAATGATTGTATGATGCTTTTAATATCTGGAAAATATTAGCAGACATCCAGTAAGTGTCTGTGCCTCCATTCCCATTCAATGATAACCAACACAGAACAATATCAATGTTAATATTATTGATATTGTTGCATGCTTATTCCATGCCAGTTACTGTGCTAAATAAACACATTACATTTACTTTCTCATTTAATCCTTGCAACAGTCCTATAAATAATGGGTGCTCTGCTTTTATCCATTTTCCAAAAGAATAAACTGAAATTTATTAAGATGAAGAAAATTGTTAAAGGTCACATATCCAGTGAGTAGGGTCAGTGGTCTGTTCATTCTTTTAATCATGCCTTTCTGCCTTCTGTGCACCATGGCATGGTGTTGTGTGTGTTTTAAGATAGCTGAGAGGAAAAAAAAATAAAGGGTAGAGTCTGTCTGTAAAATATAGTTTCTTTTGTGAGAAGATCATGGCAAAAATAGAATCCAAAAGAGGTTAATGGGAAATGTTACTTAAATTGTGTATTTCAGCCTCTTCATCTGTAAAATGAAGAATAATAGAAGTTTCAAACTCGGTGTAATGATTGAATGGGTTAATCCATTGAAGTGCTTAGAATAGTAACAGGTACATGGTAAGCACTCACTGTTTGTTAGCTTTCCATGAACGTGAAAGCTTTATGAGGCCAAGAACTTGATTCTGTTCACAGTCACACCATCAGAGCTCAGAACCCTGCCTCATACAGAGGAGGCCCCAGTGCACGAATACTTGATTTCAGGCACTGGACAAGTTGACTCAGGAAGCTGCTGTGCCTAAATTGTGCATGCCTTTAAGAAATTTGGGATCATTTTTTTAAACTTCTAAACCCATTTCATTTAAAAGGAAAAGTCCCCTGAACCATCTCATAAAGGCTTAGTGCACAATAACTATACCTCTGGAAATGTAGTATATTTTATAAATATATGTTTATAAACACTTCATTAGAAAGGCTTCATTGTGAAACCATTTATTTATGAAGATTTTAAACAACAGAGTCTTCACCATAAATCCAGTAATCCTTTAATCACCCATAACCTACTGTGTTATTATGAAGTCCTTACTTGGTATGGTTGGTTGTTATGTGTTATACCCACAACTTTTGGGATACTGTGGTTTTTTTACATTTAACTTACTTTCCAGGCATAGAAATTTCTTCCAGCTATTTTGTTGTATTTATAAAGTTAAATCATAAAAGAGCATCTTGAAAGGATGTTTTTTAATGTAGAGAAGAAAGAAAGAAATATCTGTACCTAAGTACTAAACTGTCAGGGAATAAAAATATCAAGAATCAGCCACTCTTAACAATTTTTTACATGTGTTCCCTGTTATACTGCTTGATGCAACAGCCTTCTAATTGTACAAGAATCATGTTCATTTGGGCACAATTAGAAATTAAAGAAATGTTAGACAATTTTGCTTGGAAGCTTGTATTATTTAGATATTTTCTTCAACTTATTCCATCCCCAATAAATGAATTTTCAGATATCTGATTATTTTTTAAAACATGAAAATGAGCCATTTTGAATGAAAATCTCACTAAATATCTAAAATGCTGTGTAAAATTCCCCAATTGTCCCTAAAAGACTAAATGACTTCTATGAGTTCTTTAGTTTT
This sequence comes from Dama dama, assembly GCF_033118175.1. Lineage (NCBI taxonomy): Eukaryota > Metazoa > Chordata > Mammalia > Artiodactyla > Cervidae > Dama > Dama dama. The sequence goes on along the minus strand of NC_083709.1, from coordinate 37,304,190 downwards.
TTCTTTTTAAAGTATAGTTCTTTAGTTTCTGATTCTGAAAGAAAATTTTACTTTCTTTATATAATTTAGGTCTTCCCTGATTTTCAGAGGTCAGTCCTTCCTGGATCTCATTGTCTCACAGAGTTGTCAGCGTTTAATCTAAGAGTCCCCATGGTGAAGTAAAGAGAGTATATTTTGTGACAGCTGTTTGTCTCACAGATATTCTTTTTCACTTATTTTTGAGTCCATGACTGTGCTTTGAATGTTTGACATTATTGGAAATCTGACCTTTTTGGTAAGTCGGGTCATTTTTGTACTAAAGTATCAAAAAGATTTGAGGATTAGCTAAACTTGTTATCAGTGAGTGTGTGGTTCTCTTTAAATTCTAAAAATTGAAATATCTTTTAAATTTAAAAACATAATATGATTTTAGATTTTGGTTGTGGCATCAAAGAGAATGTTGAAACGCTACCTTCTTTAAAGGAAGGCAAGTTCTTCTGAGGGAGGAGCTGTTTGTTAGGGAAAAACAATTAGCTGGATAAATCATATAGTTCATCTGAGAACAAATGCATTTTGATGGGGGAAAAAAAAGCCATCCTTGGTCTCATTTAGAGCTTGACATCTGTAATCTCCAATTCCACAGAATATAAATCGTGTCAATGAAGAATCTGAATGTCCTGGATTTGAGGCCTAACTCAAGGATGAATTTAAGAATTAGTGAGTTTATTTTTCATGTTGACACCAGGAAGAATAAATGGCATTTTCTGACATAATGTTGTCAGAGAAAATATTTTTGTTATTTGTTAGTTCAAGTTTTAGAATTCTATTCTGAAGATTTGACAGTACACAAGCAGACATTAAGTTTCTTCGAAACTTGTTGGTACCACAGCTGTGAGGGATGCTAGATGAAACAAAATATAAAGAGAAGTAAGATGTTAATGTGTACAGAAGGACCAATTTTATGATCTGTTGCAAACTGGATTGAAAGTGAAAATGAAAGTGGTAGTCACTCAGTAGTGTCTGATTCTTTGTGACCCCATGGACTGTAGCCCACCAGGCTCTTCTGTTCATGGAATTCTCCAGGCACGAATACTGGAGTGGGCTACCATTTCCTTCTCCAGGGGATCTTTCCGACCCAGGGATTGAACCTGGGTCGCTCACATTGCAGTCAGACTCTTCACTGACTGAGCCATCAGGGAAGAGTAGGTATAACAGTGGTTAAATAATTAAATAATAGCATTTAAACATTGATTTATCATCATCGAGAATTATGCCTTTTCCTGAATCTGTGTCTTCTCCTAAGGTTACAGGACATTTTATTTTTTGTTGACCAGGAAGACTGCTGGAAACAGCCTCACACGTCAGTCATTGTTAGAACAGATCAGGTGTCATCACCTAAGTCCCCTCACCCTCCCTGACTGCCTTCCTCCTTCCTTCCCTTCCTCAGCCTCTGTGATGTGCACTTTTATTTCCCCTCTTTTTTTTTTTGGTGGTGGTTCTGGAGGGGATAGGGGATACATCAGTCAGAATTTTAGGGCAGAATCTTGAGAGTAAAAATGTGAAATTATGGGTTTTAGTCCAGATATTTTACCAGGTGTTGTATGCTACCATTGTTTTCTTAGTCCCTGTATTTTATTTTAAAGGACTTGCTGTTTTAAAAAAAGTATTTTTCTTTGTAGTTAAAACATAATCTTGGGGATCAAATGATAGCTATCATTTCTTTAAAGAAATAAATATCTTAAGACTAGGGGTACTAAAAAGTTTTTTTGTTTTTTTTTTTAATGGTTAGATGACGGGACATTTTACATCTTGTATCATGGATTTTATTTCAGGTTAGTGGTGATCTGAAATGAGGGGTTTTCTTTCCCCCTGTTGGGACTTTAATCTCTTTGCCTTTGGAAAATCACAGGATAACATGAGGGCAAGGAAATATGTCTGTATAAAGCTTCTGCTATGCAGAATGTTATATTGAGGAATCTTGTGACTTAACTCCTTAACTCAGCTGAAAATATTCATGAATTATTCCCTATGGATATGACCTGGTATCAGCAATCTGAACTAACACTAAGTAAAATCTGATGGGAATTATTTAAAATGAGGTCTTTTTTCCTAGGGTTTTTTTTTTTTTTTGTATCATTTCTTCCTTTGTTTATTACTAGGGAGAATAATTTGGAAGAAAGTAAAATCATAGCCAAGTCACTGTCACAAAAGGTTGAAGAGGTTATACAACTTTATCTAAAAATAATAGAATTAGCCCCAGAACAGATGGAATCCTTTCCCCATAGACCTAAATTACCCACGTAACAGGAATCCTCCAGTCATTGTCTTTCTCTCATGGAAAACACGTTGTCTTTTCTTGTGAAGGATGAACATGAATTATCATCCTTGTGGTACTAAGAGTGCTGCTGGAGTTCCCTGCTAATGTCACCGTCTGTGAGCTTCCAGCCCTTACTTCTTCTGGTGCCTCAGCTTGTCACCTGTAACATGGAGATGATGATACTTGCCCTACTGCATCTTGGGGCAGTTGTGAGGATCCCATGACATGGATGAAAGTACTTTGGAAATTAAACAGCACTCATAGGTAGTTTTCAAATTATTTTCCTTTAAATATTTGGCTTATAAACGTTCCTTGATCAGGTGTAAACTCACTTATTTTCAATCTCAGGTTGAGATTTTTGTCCTTCTAAAAGACAAGCAAGTAAATCAGATGATGAGGAGGTTAGCAACTGTGAATCTGTGCAATTTTCTATATGTCATTGAGTTTGCTGGAAATATCATGCTGATCAGAATGGCAATTTGGAAGAGATAAAATAAGGTCGTGTGCTGGGGAAAGAGGCAAGCAATGTAGTATTGGAGAAAGCCTACGTGGAAAGTCAGAATGCCTGGATTGAAGTCCTGGCTCTGTAATTTAACCATCTTGGCAGGTCACTCAATGGCCCCGAGCCCCCTATTTCCTCATCTTTAAATGCAGGTGGTGAAGCCTGTCTTGCTTTCACTCACAGAGTTGTGGGGAGATCAGATGGGATAATGTACATGTGAGGGTACTTTTATATTGTAAAATGCGAAATTAATATAAGCTATGTTGGACTGAACTGCAAATAGGCCTGGGTTTCAGGAAAAGTAACCTAAGTACATTAAGGGAATGTTTTAGTGTTTTGACTCTTGGAAACTTTTGACTGATGACCTGTTTGATACAGGTTTCATGTTAGTAGAAACATGCAATAAAAAGAATAAAATGTTCGACAACTCTAGTGTTTCCTTACAGGTCAGTGTAAAGCCATGGGCTGACACTTTGGTGAATACCCACATACACTTCTGAGTAATTATTCTACAGAGTAATTTAAGCATTACTACTGTTTTCATATGTTATTTTTAAATATTCTTTTAACTCATCTTGTTGCCTTTATTTATACCGTTTAATTTATTTTTTGAACTTCAGATTCCAGCTCTGAAATGTTAACATTATTTTGCCTGAATGTAAAATGTTTGAGACATACCAGATAAAATAAAAAACAGAAAACATATGAAAGTAGAGAGTTTTTTTTTGTTGTTGCAATTTTTAGCTCCAGGTAGCCCAAAGCAGAAAAGCTGCTGAATGATATGAACAGCTTTTCTTTGCCCTTAACATTAAGAGGCAAAAGCTAAATCTCAAACTTGACTCTCTCTGTATCTTTTTTTTTCCCATTTTTGAAGTCTTCTTTGAGTATAACCCTACTCGATAATACCTTTTAATGCTTATTATTGTGAGACTGAAGCCTGTGCACACTTGAACTCTCAAGTGCTACCACAGAATTGCTATTCATTGCAGCTACTTGGACAAAGAAAACAACAAAATATAGTGTTTGATGGACTGCCTAGGTGAAGACCTGGGAAAGGAAGGGTTATCTACAAATTGAGTGAGTTTATTATGGCTTAGTGATTTGCTGATTGATTTCATTTGCTGTCAGTTAAGGCTCTCTTAATGTCAGTTTTCTTTGCATAATGTCTTGAAATAAAGGCTGATGAAGTTCTTCAGATTGATGCCGCTTATATAAACTGACCCTGATTTGCCCTATTCTGTGTGACAAGTTAAGTGACAGCAGTTAGAGGAAAATCCAGCAATGAATATGCAACTTACCGATTAAGGGAAATGCAGTAAATCATTCAGTCTAAAACTAGGTACAAAATAATTTCTTGTAATAATTCCACAGATGCCTTGAGTTTCATTAAACAGACTATTATTAGTCTCAAGAGTGTATGTGTGTGGGGTTTTGTGTGCATGTTGATAGAGACAGGCAGATAGGGAAGAGGGACAGAAAGAGACAGAGGACTGAATTAAAAAAGAGAACTAAAAGTGATCCTAAACCTTTTCATATAAAGTAAATCTTCCTCTCCCCACTTAAACTTGGGATTGTCAGAATCATGGTTTAAAAAATAGCTTGTTTGAGGTTGTATAATGCTGTATATTAGGTAACCAATGAAACATAGGGTCATTTTGAAGCTTTAAATGCTTTTCAGTTTCAGAGCTTTCTAGTAAAGTGCTGGTAGCTTTTCTTTTTCTTTCAATGGCCAAAGTTTCATAGTAATGATTAAAAAGATGTGGAACTTTTATGGGGAAGACTAACTTAAAAAGTAACTCACTGAGAAAAACATGAAACACTAACATCTTAATATCTGTTCTGAGTGAGAGCTGATTCACTCATAGCCTGCAGGTAGATTTCCTCTGTGGAGTGTGTGACATTGCTTCCATATTGCAGAGCAGTATTTTGTTTGGAGTGTATTTAATGATGCATGTTAATCAAAATGAACCTGAGTTGGTATAGCTTCCTTAGGATCAAAATGGCAACATAGAAAACAGAGCACCAAAGTGAAGAAAGCACCAGGGTACTGGTGGTTGGAAGTTCAGCAAAGTGACATAGCACAAACCTAAGTGATATCTGTGATGGTTTTAAAGAGGCATACAGTCCATATTTGCCAGCAAGGCTTTAAAAAGTCCTCAAACCGTAGATCTTTGATTGAATGGTTATCTGGTAGAATGACTTACCCACAACATTTAAAATTTAGAAGCAGCAGCCCTGTGTCTTTAATCCCTTCTAAAACTGAGAAGGAAATCATGATTAAATTAAAACATGCTGCTTAACTTTGTATATTTATTAAGTTAAGTCATGGGACAAAATAGAAAAAAACAATCTTTTAAAAAAATACTTATATATCTATTTGGCTATGCCAGGTCTTAGTTGGGGCATGTGGGGTCTGGTTCCCTGACGAGGAGTCAAACCCGGGCCCCCTGTCTTGGGAGCGTGGAGTCCCAGCCACTGAAACACTGAGAAACTCCCTGAAAAGGAGAATCTGAGACACTTGGCACAGGGACTTACACTAAGCCCTCAACAGAAAGCAGTTAAGACTGTTACTCTTGAGACAGTGGGTGTGAATTGAGGAATGTTACGATTCTTCATCAAATGAGAAGGGATTCTTTATTTTGCACTAGTCTTTTTGCAAATCAAAGGCACATTTCTGTTCCATGTGAGTAGGACTCTCCTGAGGCATTCTTTTCGGGCCCCTCCCCTTTCTTTATATTCTGAAAGCAGAATAGATACGAAATTCCTGGTCACATAAACTGCTTATCTTTTCTTGCATATCTTTCTAATTTGTTCACACTGGGTAAGGTAATGCAGACTCCTGAAGGGTCTGGAAAAGTAGCTGTCCTAGTGTCCAGGTATATTCCAGGTAAGAAGAGCAAGGTCACTGGGAGCCCACAGGCCTAGTTTTCACATCTCTGATAGCTGGTAATGCATGGGAGGCCTAGGAACCAAGATAGCCTTTGCATCAAAGTATTCTATTTATTCTAGAAGGAAAATGGAAATATAATTTGAGAGTATTTATTTATTGCATTGGTTATAGCTTTATTTATCTTTATTTTTTATTCTAGTTTAATTGAGATATAATTGACATACAGCACTGTATAAGTTTAAGGTATATAGCATAATTTGACTTACATATAGTATTGGGAAATGATTACCATAGTAAGTTTAGTGAACATCCATCATCTCGTGTGTAAGAAAGGAAGAAAAAAATGTTTTTCTCCTTGTGATGAGAACTCTTTGGATTTACTCTCTTGACAACTTCCAAATCTACCCCACAGCAGTGTAAACTATAGTCATCATGTTTTACTTTATATTCCTGGTACTTACTTATCTTAGAACTGGAAGTTTGTATCTTTTGACCACCCTACTTCAGCCAATTCCCCCTCCCCTCACCTCCAACCTCTGGTAACCATAAGTCTGTTCCCCCCCCCCCCCACCCCCGAGTTATTATTTTTTGTTAATTATTTAATTAAGTGAGATCATAGCAGTACTTGTGTTTCTCTGTCTGACTTATTCCTCTTAGCATAATGCCCTCGAGGTCCATCCATGTTGTCACAAATGGCAGGAGTCCCCTTTTTTTAATGGCTGAAATATATATATAAATATGTATATATATACTTTATCCTTTCATCTGTTGGTCAACAGTCGGGTTGTTTCATGCCTTGGCTATTGTAAATAATGCTGCTATGAATATAAGGATGCAGATATCTCTTTGAACATAGCAATTTTCCTTCTTTCTGATATGGTCCCAGAAGTAGAATTGCTGTATCATTTTTCATTTGGGGAGGAACTTTTATACTGTTTTCCATAGTTGCTGTATCAATTTACAGTACCATTGACAGTGTACTTGGGTTTCCTTTTGTCCACACCCTCACCAGCATTTGCTATCTTTTGTCTGTTTGATTTGATGATAACCATTCTAAGATACCAGCTGACATCTCTTTGTGGTTTTGATTTGCATTTCCACTTCCCTGATGATTAGTGATGTTGAATACCTTTTCACGTGCCTGTTGGCCATTTGTATGTGTTTTTGGGAAAATGTCTTTTCAGAGCCTTTGCCCATTTTTAATTGGATTATTTGTCATGATATTGAGTTTTATGAATTCTTTATAACTTTTGAGAATATTTAGAGACCAATTCAATCCAGTAAATTGGTTTTAAAAAATAAAATGATCAGCTCTTTCAATCATATAGATTTGGGTATGGCTAACATCAATGATGTACCATGTACCTGCATGCCAAGAACAGGGTATTGTACTGTGCTATGGGATACAAAAGTGACTCAAATATCTTTCCAACAGGAATATGAAATTTATGATTGAAATGAGATGGAAAAATTATTGCTCATTTTTCATGCTTTATCTTTGTAGGAGAAGCATAGATAAAGTACCATCTGTAGAAAGTGAAAGTGAAGTCGCTCAGTTGTGTCCGAATCTTTGCGACCCCATGGACTATATGTAGCCTACCAGGCTCCTCCGTCCATGGGATTTAACAGGCAAGAGTACTGGAGTGGATTGCCATTTCTTTCTCCAGGGGATCTTTCCGACCCAGGGATCGAACCTGTGTCTCCTGCATTGTAGGCAGACGCTTTACCATCTGAGCCACTAGGGAAGCCACGTGATCTGTAGAGGAGGATGAAATTCATTCTTGCTGGGAAGAATAGGAGAGGCTTCACAGAGGAGGTGGCATTTGAGTAGGCCTTGAAGGTAATGCAGTTAAATACCCCCTTTCTTGTAAATTGGTATTGTCAAGAAATACAGATGGGAAATACCTGGAGTTTGAGCCTGAACTGCTATAGTTCTGGAGCAGTGACATCTATGGAATTGTCTCATTTGCAAACAGGGTAGAACTAAATGATTGGTAAGGTTCTTTTCTGTTAATTAAGCTCAGTTGTATTGTAAATAAATTATCTTCTCTGCCGGATTTCATGGCAGTCTTCTTGTTTGTTCCTTCATAATACACAAAAAGTAAATTCGTTGATTTAGTTGAATATCAGAAAGCACATTAGAACCAATTTGTCCTTAAAACAATATAATAACAACGTTTTCAGAATGATGCTGTTCAAGTGCTGCACTCAATATAAAGCAAATTTGGAAAATTCAGCAGTGGCCACATGGCTGCAAAAGGTCAGTTTTCATTCCAGTCCCAAAGAATGGCAATGCCAAAAAAATGTTTAAACTATCACACAATTGCACTCATTTCATGTGCTAGGAAGGTAATGCTCAAAATCCTTCAAACTAGGCTTCAGCGGTACACAAACTGAGAACTTCCAGATGTACAAGCTGGATATAGAAAAGGCAGAGGAACTCGAGATCAAATTGCCAACATTCCCTGGATCACAGAAAAAGCAAGTGAATTCTGAGAAACATTTACTTCTGCTTCATTGACTACACTATAAAGGCTTTGACTGTGTGGATCACAACAAACTGTGGAACATTCTTAAAGAGACGGGAATACCAGACCACCTTACCTTCACCCTGAGAAACCTCTATGCCTGTCAAGAAGCAACAGTTAGAAACGGACATGGAACAACAGACTGGTTCCAAATTGGGAAAGGAAAATGTCAAGGCTGTATGTTGTCACCCTGCTTATTTAACTTATATGCAGAGTACATCACGAGAAATGCTGGGCTGGATGAATCACAAGCTGCAATCAAGATTGCCAGGAGACGTATCAATAACAGATATGCAGATGATACCACCCTTATGGCAGAAAGCCAAGAAGAACTAAAGAGCCTCTTGATGAGGGTGAAAAAGGAGAGTGAAAAACCTGGCTTAAAACTCAACATTCAAAAAATGAAGTCCATGACATCTGGTCCCATCACTTCATGGCAAATAGATGGGGAAACAATGGATACAGTGATAGACTTTATTTTCTTGGACTCCAAAATCACTTCAGATGGAGACTGCAGCCATGAAATTAAAAGATGCTCCTTGGAAGAAGAGCTGTGACAAACCTAGACAATATATTAAAAAGCAGGGATATCACTTTGCTGACAAAGGTCCATATAGTCAAAGCTGTGGTTTTTCCAGGAATCATGTACAGATGTGAGAGTTCAACCGTAATGAAGGCTGAGTGCCAAGGAGCTGATGCTTTCAAACTGTGGCATTGGAGAAGACTCTTGAGAGACCCTTGGACTGCAAGGAGATCAAACCAGTCACTCCTAAAGGAAATCAGTCCTGAATATTCACTAGAAGAACTGATGCTGAAGCTGAAGTTCCAAATCTTTGGCTACCTGATGGGAAGAGCCAACTCATTGGAAAAGACTCTGATTCTGAGAAAGATTGAGGGCAGGAAGAGAAGGGGGTGACAGAGGATGAGATGGTTGAATGGCATCATTGACTCAGTGGACATGAGTTTGAGCAAACTCCGGAAGATAGTAAAGGATAGGGAAGCCTGGCGTGCTGTAGTGCATGGGGTCGCAAAGAGTTGGACATGATTGAGCACCTCAACAACAATATTTATGTGCTTGAATGAATTTTGTTACAGAATAGAAATTTTAGAAATTACTGAAGTAGATGATAACTCTGACTAAAGCATGCACATTCCCAAACCAATTTGATGTATATCAGAATAAGAATGGGATCATAGTAAGAAAAGAATTGCTCTTAATAAAGGCATAAAATATTTTCTCTGTTTCTGTCTTTACTGACTTGCTTTTCTTTAGATATATTGAAAATTGTTCATATTGGGTTTAATTAAACTGCAGACAAGTACATCGAATTCTTATAATTCCAACTAAATGGCTTTTTAGCACCTTTGTAAAAATTGATGGAAAGACACTGTGGATTTCCTTTGCTGAGATGCATAAAGCCAACAATTTTATGTGAAAAGAGGAAGGATAAGTGTTCAACGTTGTGTGTTTATTAATATATTTATTCTTTATCAGTAGTTTAGATCAAGTGCACTTTCTGAATGCTGTCCATTTTGAGGAACTGAATTGGACAGTTTTTCTTTGGTTGTGAACAATTAGCTTTCAGCCCGGAAAGTAATTTCTGTCTATAACTTTTCTTTTTGTATTAACACCACTCCTTTAAGAAAATTTGCATGCTGAACCCATAAAGACCAAAATTAGGATGTGTTTTTTGTTACAGTGTCAAAATTTGATTAAAGCAGTGGATCTTGGTAGGTTGATTATGGAACAGACAAATAGGGAGTGCTGGTTATCACTTTGGTCTCTAAAAAGTATAAATGAGAGAGAAGTTATTAGAATATAAACTGCCCTTTGTTAAGCTCCAGATAGCTTTTAAATTTGGATAAATAGGCACTCTCAGCATTGTCCACATTATTACCGAAATGGAAGGTCTCACTAGCTCTAAAATGAAGAACCCTACCATATTACATGTTGTTAATTCAGTCAGGCTTCACGAGTAAGTATGGTAAGTATGGAACTCCTGCTCAGTATCCAGCCCTGTGCTTGACAGATGACTGAGATGACAGAGGATGAACGCATGTTTTGGGAGAAGGAGTTAAAAAAAGAATCCCAAATGTTAGTTCCTAATAGAGAAAGAAAAAAGCAAGCACTTAATAAGGGAACTGTCAAGGGCCAGCGTGTACCATTGGGAGCCTTTGTGGAATATGGAGACTGGGACAGGGTCTGAATGTATCACTAATCTTATGTTTTACATCCTCCTTGAGAACACTTTTTGAACAAGAAGAGTTCTGTCTTTTTTGAGGAGATTATCTGCTCTATTAGTGTTTCACCTATTCAGTGTCACTGTTAAATCTTAAAGTGTATTATCACCCCAGCTTAATAAATGGGAATCATAGCTTGCCTCCTCTCTTCATATACAGGTAAATGGCTTTACCTCAGCCTTAAACTGCAGCTGTCTTGTATTGACCATGGGCTCTTCACAATCTGGTCTTGACTCTGCAACTTCCTTCTCCCAAAACTCTCCACCTCATTCACTGAGAATACAGCAATAAATATGTAATAGCAGTACTGGCCTTTTTGTTTAACTTGAATGTGGCAGGTACAGTTCCATTCCTGAGGCCTTGTACTTGCTGGTCCCTTTTCCTGATGTGCCCTCACCAGATGTTCATGAAGCTCAGTCCTTCACTTCTTGCGTGTCTTCACTTAAATATTGTCTCCCGGAAGCCTTCTCTCATCACTAACTCAAATAGCTTCCCTTCTCCCATCACACTTTATAGCCATGACTCTGCTTTATTTTCCTTCACAGCACATGAACTCTTACCCTCCTCTCACTGGAATGTAAGACCCACGCGGGCATGGCTTGATATTTAGTACAGTATCTTCAACACCTGGAACATAATAGATGCTCAGTAATATTTGTTGAATACATCAACTAATGAATTGGATTTTTCTCTGCTGTAGACTTTTCAAGAGGCAGTTGTTGTTGTTGTTGTTGCTCAGTGTCCAACTCTTTGTGGCCCCATGGACTGCAGCACGCCAGGCTTCCCTGTCCTTCACTATCTCCTGGAGTTTGCTCAAACTCATGTCCATTGAGTCAATGATGCCATCCAACCATCTCATCATCTGTCACCCTCTTCCTTCTACCCTCTATCTTTCCCAGCATTAGGGTGTTTTCAAGAGGTAGAGCTATTTGCATATACAGAGCAAGGAGTCTGGAATCAGATGGACCCCTGATTTCCAGTTGTGCCTTTTATTAGCAATGTGCCCTTAAGACAGTTAGTTATGGACTCTGAACATCAGTAGTTTTATATATAACATTGTACTAAGTAATGCCCATTTTGCAAGGACAGTGTAAAGATTGGAGATGATGCATGTTGCCACAGAAAACAGACCATGCTCAGATTTTCTTATACTTTATTTACTGTGACAAGAAAATGCTCTTCTTTTGCATGAGCAGTCCAAATCATCCTGCAGAGGTGTGTCTATTACTTGATAAGAAATAGAGATTAGTCAAAGTAACTGATCTCTGAAGAATATACTCATAGTTACCAAAAGTTTATATAAACATTTCCATATATCAGTGCCAGATGTTATGGTTTTGACATTTATTCAAAGCCAGACTTCCTGAATTCCAGCTCACACCATCAGAATTCAATAAAAATACTCATTTTTTACACTCATACAGTGCTAAGTCTTATCTGTATGTCAATAGAATCTGAAGCAGGCTAGTAAATCTCTGTTTTCAAACTCATAGTGATGTTAAGACATAGTAGGTTCCAAAGAAATGGCAACTATAATAATATTTTTTTTTTTCTGATGGAGAGCTAAAGTAGTGAAGTTACATTTCTTCATGGTTTCCTATGACCCTGCAGTTATTTCTTTGTTGTTGGTCTTGTTCATTGTTCAGTTGCTAAGTTGTGTCCAACTCTTTGCAACCCCATGGAATGCATCACACCAAGCTTCCCTGTCTTTCACTATTTCCTGGAGTTAGTGATGTCATCCAATCATCTCATCCTCTGTCGCCCCCTTCTCCTCCTGCCTTCAATCTTTCTCAGCATCAGGGTCTTCTCCAGTGAGTCGGCTCTTCACATCAGGTAGCAAAAATATTAGAGCTTCAGCATCAGTCCTTCCAGTGAATGTTCAGTGTTGATTTCCTTTAGGATTGACTGGTTTGATCTCCTTGCAGTCCAAGAGACTCCAAAGATTCTTCTCCAACACCATAGTTCGAAAGCATCAATTCTTCTTTATGGTCCAACTCTCACATCCATACGTGACTACTGGAGAAACCATAGTGTTGACTGTATGGACGTTTGTTGGTAAAAGGTGATGTCTCTGCTTTTTAATATGCTATCTAGGTTTGTCATAGCTTTGCTCCTTTTCTTCCAAGGAGCAAGTGTCTTTTAATTTCATGGCACCAGTCACCATCTGCAGTGAATTTGGAGCCCAAGAAAATAAAGTCTGTCACTATTTCCACTTTTTCCCCCATCTGTTTGCCATGAAGTCATGGGTCTGAATGTCATGATCTCAGTTTTTTTAATGTTGTGTTTCAAGCCACCTTTTTCATTCTCCTCTTTCACCCTCATCTAGAGGCTCTTTAGTTCCTCCTCACTTTCTGCCATTAAAGTGGTATATCATCTGCGTATCTGAGGTTGTTGATATTTCGTCTGGCAATCTTGATTCCAGCTTGTGATTCATCTAGCCTGGAATTTTGCATGATATCTTTGCATAGAAGTTAAATAAGTAGGGTAACATATACAGCCTTGATGTACTCCTTTCTCAGTTTTGAACTAGTTCGTTGTTCCATGTCTGCTTCTAACTGTTGCTCCTTCACCAGCATAGAGGTTTCTCAGGAGGCAGGTAAGATGGTCAGGTATTCCCATCTCTTTAAGAATTCCACAGATTGTTGTGATCCACACAGTCAAAGGCTTTATAGTGTAGTCAATGAAGCAGAAGTAGATGTTTTTCAGAATTCCCTTGCTTTTTCTATGATCCAAAGGAGGTTGGCAATTTGATCTTGAGCTCCTCTGCCTTTTCTATATCCAGCTTGTACATCTGGAAGTTCTTGGTTCATGTCTTGTTGAAGCCTAGCTTGAAGGTTTTGAGTATTATCTCCCTGGCACATGAAATGAGTGCAATTATATGGTAGTTTGAACATTCTTTGGCATTGTTGTTCTTTGAGATTGGAATGAAAACTAACCTTTTGCAACCGTGTGACCACTGCTGAGTTTTCTAAATTTGCTTCATATTGAGTGCAGCACTTTAACAGCATCATCTTTGTCATGTACTAAACTACTGTCACTTTGTCAGGCCTTTTCTTCCAAGATATTAGTAAACGCAGTGCCAATTCTATAATTGACCTATATGATGAGCATTTTCTATATTTCTTAAATTTTTAAGTCTCTATAGCAAGGGAGTTTCATTACTACTACTGCTGCTGCTGAGCTACAACTTCTACTATCATTATTATAGTCCATATTCTTATTATATTATGAATATTTATTATATGCCCATATGCAGTAGTTTCCATGAGGAGCTTTTTTTCAGTCTCTGATTATTTTGATGATTTCTTTTTCATATTCTTACCAGAAGCCAATATATCATTTCTTATCCCTTTGGTCTTTCTTTACATTAAGCTTTAGCATAATAAGAATAGTAATCATCATCAGTCTAGATGCTGCATTTAACCTCAAATTGGCCTTGATTCAATTCTGGTTGCAAATAATATATTTGACAAAGAATTGGCCTTGTTTTGGGCACATTCAAGTTATATATGCCATGGTTGAGTGGAGGCCAGAAAAAAGTTGAGAGTCTAAACATGATACAAAGAAAACATCATTTAAAAAAATCTGATGCAAAAGTATTCTGCAACTCTGCTGAATATAGTTTCTCATGAGGCTCCTTCTCATACCTGAAAAGCTACTATACTTACATCCTTCAAAGTGGTACCAGTAAAAATTTTTAGTGATGGGATAAGTTAAGTCCAGGGCCATTTCAGATGGCAAAAAGGGGAAATGAACTTAGATTCTCTTTTTCTTAATAACGCCAAGAAAAACATACCTGAATTATATGTAGCATGATGTTAAATCAATTTATGCTTTTTTGTTTTAATTGTGCTTGACTTCAGGAGGTTGTACATTCGCACCCCAATTTTTTGTGCTAATTACTTGACACATTTACTATCTTTATCATTGTCACTATTACCACTGAAAAGCATTTTAATCTCTATGTGCATATTGCATTAAGTATCTGGTTGTGCATAATTGTAATCATTCTATGTACTAAATAAATAGGAGTGCACAGTCTTAAGTGGATATCAGTGTTCCAGACCAGCCTATCAAGGACACATAGTAATTCCAGTACATGCACACAACCCCTAGGATACTAAAGGTCAAAGTGAGCTGTCTAGCAATGAAAAAACATCTCATTTGAGACAGAGGGAGAAGAGAACCAGGTTTACCAAAATTGTTATTTCTACATAAATGAAAGGTCATTTCTCTGCCAGCTAATATTTTAGATATGGCAGGGTAAAAGCCTTCCCCAGTCTTAGTACAAAAAATGGAAATATAACTTTTTGGAATCCCATTCTGTCTGCACATATATTGAGTAATGCCTAGATGTCATTCAGAATGAGAAATTGAGTCAGATGAGCTAATCCTATATAGGTAGGATTTATGATGTCATTGTCTTGGTATTTTCCTTGTAAAGTCCTTTACCGATAACGGATCCTTAAGTCAGGCTGCTGAGAGATGCACAGCACACTCTCATTTTATGTGTATAAGTCAATTAAATACACTAGGAGTTGTTTTACAAATTTTGTCTTTTTTTTAAAAAAATAATCTTCTATTGTTTGGATAATAGTACATTTGCTATAGTTTTATCATCTTAATATAAGTTTTTCTCATTAAAATAACCTGACAGCCTTCTTTCATATTACATTTTTATAAAATCAAAAGATGCTTTGGAGAAAATATAGAATTTATGTGACATATTTGGATAGTATAGAGATTCATTGACTTGTTGGAAATGTTTACTGAATTCATTCTACAGAGTGAGTGAAGTCCCCAAGAAAATTTCACCTGAAATAGATATTTATTTCCATTACAGAAGCAAGAATTGTTAGCTTAGAGTCAGTGTAATGTAATAATTATTAATGAGTTTGATATCTTTGAAAGTCTTGGTTTCATAGCAAAATTCAAGAGGGGCTTGCTTTTTTAAAAATTGTTATTTACTTCATTTTTGGCTGCACTGGGTCTTTATTGTACCACATAGGCTTCTCAGTGAGATGATGTCTCTTGTTGCAAAGCATGGGCTCTAGTGTGCGTGAATTCTAGCTGCGGTGTGTGGGCTCAGTAGTTGTAGCACACAGGCTTAATTGTACCAAGGCATGTGGAATCGTCTTGGACTAGGGAAATAAACCTGACTACCCTGCATTGGCAGTTAGGTTGTTAACCACTGGACCACCAGGGAAGTCCAAGGGCTTTGCTTTTGTACCTTTTTCAGTTAATAGAGGAAAAAACTGAAGTTAACAAAAATGAGTGTTGTGATAGACTACCTGCACAATTTTATGAAACTTGGAGAGCCTAGTTGAATTCTGCTGATTTAAGTGAGAAACTTTGTATGATAGGCAGCCAAAACAAAGCACAAAAACACTAAACCAGTCCAAAGCAAACAGGAAAACTTGCAACACATAGGGTGAGCATGGGTTTTGGAATTGGACAGATGTGGATTCGAAACCTAGTTCCTTTCTTTATTAGCTAGAGGACCTTGCATAATGTACTCGAGCCTTAGTTTCTTGTTCTGTAAAATAGAGATAATGTGAGTCTTGCAAGGTTATAGTTAGAATTGGGAAAATACACAAACCTCATAATATGGTGTCTTGTTTGTGGTTTAGTTGTTCAGTCATGTCCGACTCTTTTGCAACTCCATGGACTGTAGCCCTCCAGGCTCCTCTATCCATGGGATTTCCCAGGCAAGAATCCTGGAGTGGGTTGCCATTTCCTTCTCCAGGGGATCTTCCCAACCTCAGGACTGAACCCACGTCTCCTGCGTTGGCAGGAAGGTTATTTACCACTGCGCCATTAGGGAAACCCACTATGGTGTCTGGCACATAGTTATTATTCTTAGAACTGGGATCCCAGTAAGAAATAGTGATTGGGGCTCTACAGGAAGTGAGAACACCTCAGGCAAAGATTTGGTCCAGCCTAGGCTTTATTGACTTACCATACATTCCAGTACATTTGTAGAGTGTCGATTCACCTCCATCCTTGCATTACTTTTTTTTTTTAAATTTATTATTTATTTTAATTAGAGGCTAACTCATTTACAATATTGTAGTGGTTTTGCCATAGATTGATATGAATCAGCCATGGGTGTACATATGTTCCCCATCCTGAACCCACCTTTCACCTCCCTCCCCATCCCATCCCTCAGGGTCATCCCAGTGCACTGGCCCTGAGCACCCTGTCTCATGCATCGAACCCAGACTGCTGATCTGTTTCACATATGATAATATACATGTTTCCATGCTATTCTCTCAAATCATACCACCCTCGCCTTCTCCCACAGAGTCCAAAACTCTGTTCTTTATATCTGTGTCTCTTTTGCTGTCTTGCATATAGGGTCATCATTACCATCTTTCTAAATTTCATATATATGCATTAGTATACTGTGTTGATATTTTTCTTTCTGACTTACTTCACTCTGTATTATAGGCTCCAGTTTCATCCACCTCATTAGAACTGGTTCAAATGCATTCTTTTTAATGGCTGAGTAAAATTCCATTGTGTATATGTATCACAGTTTTCTTATCCATTCGTAGGCTGATGGACATCTAGGTTGTTTCCGTGTCCTGGCTATTGTAAACAGTGCTGCGATGAACACTGGGGTACACGTGTCTCTTTCAATTCTGGTTTCCTCAGTGTGTATGCCCTATTGCCAGTTTTTTTAAGGAATCTCCACACTGTTCTCCATAGTGGCTATAACTAGTTTGCATTCCCACCAACAGTGTAAGAGGGTTCCCTTTTCTCCACACCCTCTCCAGCATTTATTGTTTGTAGACTTTTGGATAGCAGCCATTCTGACTGGCGTGAGATGGTACCTCATTGTGGTTTTGATTTGCATTTCTCTGATAATGAGTGATGTTGAGCATCTTTTCATGTGTGTGTTAGCCATCTGTATGTCTTCTTTGGAGAAATGTCTGTTTAGTTCTTTGGCCCATTTTTTGATTGGGTTGTTAATTTTTCTGGAATTGAGCTACAGGAACTGCTTGTATATTTTTGAGATTAATTCTTTGTCAGTTGCTTCGTTTGCTATTATTTTCTCCCATTCTGAAGGCTGTCTTTTCACCTTGCTTATAGTTTCCTTTGTTATGCAAAAGCTTTTAAGTTTCATTAGGTCCCATTTGTTTATTTTTGCTTTTATTTCCATTACTCCGGGAGGTGGGTCATAGAGGATCCTGCTGTGATTTATGTAGGAGAGTGTTTTGCCTGTTTTCCTCTAGGAGTTTTATAGTTTCTGGTCTTACATTTAGATCTTTAATCCATATTTTTGTGTATGGTGTTAGAAAGTGTTCTAGTTTCATTATTTTACAAGTGGCTGACTAGTTTTCCCAGCATAACTTGTTAAAGAGATCATCTTTTCTCCATTGTATATTCTTGCCTCCATTGTCAAAGATAAGGTGTCCATAGATGCAAGGATTTATCTCTGGGCTTTCTATTTTGTCCCAGTGATCTATATTTCTGTCTTTGTGCCAGTACCATATGGTCTTGATGACTGTAGCTTTGTAGTATAGCCTGAAGTCAGGCAGGTTGATTCCACCCGTTCCATTCTTCTTTCTCAAGATTGCTTTGGCTGTTTGAGACTTTTTGTATTTTAATAACAAATTGTGAAATTATTTGTTCTAGTTCTCTGAAAAATACCATTGGTAGCTTGATAGGGAGTCCATTGAATCTATAGATTGCTTTGGGTAGTATACTCATTTTCACAATATTGATTCTTCCAATCCATGAACACGGTATATTTCTCCATCTGTTTGTGTCCTCTTTGATTTCTTTCATCAGTGTTTTATAGTTTTCTATATATAGGTCTTTTGTTTCTTTAGGTAGATGTACTCCTAAGTATTTTACTCTTTTCGTTGGCAATGGTGAATGGAATTGTTTCCTTAATTTCTCTGTTTTCTCACTCTTATTGTATAGGAATGCAAGGGATTTGTGTGTGTTAATTTTATATCTTGTAACTTTACTATATTCATTGATTAGCTCTAGTAATTTTCTGGTGGAGTCTTTAGGGTTTTCTATGTAGAGGATCATGTCATCTGTAAACGGTGAGAGTTTTACTTCTTCTTTTCCTATCTGGATTCCTTTTATTTTTCTTCTCTGATTGCTGTAGCTAAATCTTCCAAAACTATGTTGAGTAGTAGTGGTCAGAGTGGGCACCCTTGTCTTGTTCCTGATTTTTGGGGGAAATGCATTCAGTTTTTCACCATTGAGGATAATGTTTGCTGTGGATTTATCATATATGGCTTTTATTATGTTGAGGTATGTTCCTTCTATTCCTGCTTTCTGGAGGCTTTTTATCATACATGGACGTTGAATTTTGTCAAAGGCTTTCTCTGCATCTATTGAGATAATCATATGGTTTTTATCTTTCAATTTGTTAGTGTGGCGTATCACATTGATTGATTTGTGGATATTGAAGAATCCTTGCATCCCTGGGATAAAGTCCATGCATCTATGTTCATCAGTGATATTGGCCTGTAGTTTTCTTTGGGGGGGGCATCTTTGTCTCATTTTGGTATTAAGGTGATGGTGGCCTCATAGAATGAGTTTGGAAGTTTACCTTCCTCTGCAATTTTCTGGAAGAGTTTGAGTAGGATAGGTGTTAGCTCTCCTCTGAATTTTTGGTAGAATTCAGCTGTGAAGCCGTCTGGTCCTGGGCTTTTGTTTGCTGGGAGATATCTGATTACAGTTTCGATTTCCTTGCTTGTGATGGGTCTGTTAAGATTTTCTATTTCTTCCTGGTTCGGTTTTGGAAAGTTATACTTTTCTAAGAATTTGTCCATTTCTTCCAAGTTGTCCATTTTATTGGCATATAGTTGCTGATAGTAATCTCTTATGATCCTTTGTATTTCTGTGTTGTCTGTTGTGATTTCTCCATTTTCATTTCTAATTTTGTTGATTTGATTCTTCTCCCTTTGTTTCTTAATGACTCTAGCTAATGGTTCATCTACTTTATCTTCTCAAAGAACCAGCATTTAGCTTTGTTGATTTTTGCTGTATTCTCCTTTGTTTCTTTTTCATTTATTTCAGCCCTGATTTTTATGATTTCCTTCCTTCTACTAACCCTGGGGTTCTTCATTTCTTCTTTTCCTGGTTGCTTTAGGTGTAGACTTAGGTTATTTATTTGATTTTTCTCTTGTTTCTTGAGGTAAGCTTGTATTGCTATGAACCTTCCCCTTAGCACTGCTTTTACTGAATCCAGTAGGTTTTGGGTTGTTGTGTTTTCATTTTCATTTGTTTCTATGCATATTTTGATTTCTTTTTTGATTTTTCTGTGATTTGTTGGTTATTCAGAAGCGTGTTGTTTAGCCTCCATTAGTTGGAATTTTTAATAGTTTTTTCCCTCTAATTGAGATCTAATCTTACTGCATTGTGATTAGAAAAGATGCTTGGAATGATTTCAATTTTTTGAATTTACCAAGGCTAGATTTATGGCCCAGGATGTGATCTGTCCTGGAGAAGGTTCCGTGTGCACTTGAGAAAAAGGTGAAAGTGATTGTTTTGGGGTGAAATGTCCTATAGATATCAATTAGGTCTAACTGGACCATTGTATCATTTAAAGTTTGTGTTTCCTTGTTAATTTTCTGTTTAGTTGATCTATCCATAGGTGTGAGTAGGGTATTAAATACCCAGAGAGGTATTAAAGTCTCCCACTATTATTGTGTTATTGTTAATTTCCCCTTTCATACTTGTTAGCATTTGCCTTACATATTGTGGTGCTCCTAGGTTGGGTGCATATATATTTATAATTGTTATATCTTCTTCTTGGATTGATCCTTTGATCACTATGTAGTATCCTTCTTTGTCTCTTTTCACAACCTTTCTTTTAAAGTCTATTTTATCTGATATGAGTATCGCTACTCCTGCTTTTTTTTTTTTTTTTTGGTCTCCATTTGCGTGAAATATCTTTTTCCAGCCCTTCAGTTTCAGTCTGTATGTGTCCCTTGTTTTGAGGTGGGTCTCTTGTAGACAGCATATATAGGGGTCTTGTTTTTGTATCCATTCAGCCAGTCTTTGTCTTTTGGTTGGGACATTCAACCCATTTACTTTTAAGGTAATTATTGATAAATATAATCCGGTTGCCATTTACTTTGTTGTTTTGGGTTTGAGTTTATACACCTTTTCTGTATTTCCTGTCTAGAGAAGATCCTTTAGCATTTGTTGAAGAGCTGGTTTGGTGGTGCTGAATTCTCTCAGCTTTTGCTTGTCTGTAAAGCTTTTGATTTCTCCTTCATATTTGAATGAGATCCTTGCTGGGTACAGTAATCTGGGTTGTAGGTTTTTCTCTTTTATCACTTTAAGTATGTCCTGCCATTCCCTTCTGGCCTGAAGAGTTTCTATTGAAAGATCAGCTGTTATGGGAATCACCTTATGTGTAACTTGTTTTTCCCTTGCTGCTTTTAATATTTGTTTTTTTGTGTTTGATCTTCATTAATTTGATTAGTATGTGTCTTGGGGTATTTTGCCTTGGGTTTATCCTGTTTGGGACTCTCTGGGTTTCTTGGACTTGGGTGCCTATTTCCTTCCCCATTTTAGGGAGTTTTCAACTATTATCTCCTCAAACATTTTCTCATGGTCTTTCTTTTTGTCTTCTTCTGGGACTCTTATGATTCAAATTTGGGGTGTTTGAGATTGTCCCAGAGGTCTCTGAGGTTGTCCTCATTTCTTTTAATTCTTTTTTTCTTTTTTCCTCTCTGCTTCATTTATTTCCACCATTTTATCTTCCACCTCAATTATCCTATCTTTTGCCTCAGTTATTCTACTGTTGGTTCCCTCCAGAGTTTTTTTATCTCAGTTATTGCATTATTCATTGACTCTTTTTATTTCTTCTATGTCCTTGTTAAACATTTCTTGCATCTTCTCAATCCTTGTCTCCAGACTATTTATCTGTAACTCCATTTTTGTTTTCAAGATTTTGGATCATTTTTACTATCATTATTCTGAATTCTTTTTCAGGTAGACTCCCTATCTCCTCCTCTTTTTTTGGTTTGGTGGGCATTTATCATGTTCCTTTACCTGCTGAAAATTTCTGTCTTTTCATCTTGTTTAGATTGCTGTGTTTGTGGTGGCCTTTCTGTATGTTGGAATTTTGTGGTTCCTCTGTATTGTGGAGGTTCCTCCCTGTGGGTGGGGATGGACGAGTGGCTTGTCAAGGTTTCCAGGTTAGGGAAGTTTGCGTGGGTGATCTGGTGGGTGGAGCTATATCTCTTCTCTCTGGAGTGCAATGAAGTGTCCAGTAGTGAGTTTGGAGGTGTCTATCGGTTTGGTGTGACTTTTGGTCGCCTGTATTTTAATGCTTACAGTTATATTCTTGCATTGTTGGAGAATTAGCTTGGTATGTCTTGCTCTGGAACTTGTTGGCTCTTGGGTGGAGCTTGGTTTCAGTGTAGGTATGGAGGCTTTTAGATGAGCTTTTGTCGATTAATGTTCACTGGAGTCAGGAGTTTTCTGGTTCTCCAGTTTTGGATTTAAGCCTCCTGCCTCTGTTTTTCAGTCTTATTCTTAGAGGAGCCTCAAGATTTCTCCAGTCATACCGCGCTGATGATAAAACATCTAGGTTAATGGAGAAAAGATTCTCCACAGTGAGGGACACCCAGAGAGGTTTGCGGAGTTACTGCAGGAGAAGAGAAGAGGGAGGAGGGAGATAAGGGTGATCGGGAGGAAAAGAGGGGAAAACAAAAGGGGAGAGAGCAATCTAGCCAGTAATCAATTCCCTATGTGCTCTCCACAGTCTGGAACACCCAGAGAGGTTCACAGAGTTCCATAGAGAAGAGAAGAGGGAGGAAGGAATTAGAGGTGACCAGGAGAAGAAGAGGGGGAATCAAAAGGATAGAGCCAGATCTAGCCAGTAATCAGTTCCATAAGTGTTCTATGCAGCCTGGAATACCCAACGAGATTCACAGAGTTGGGTAGAGAAGAGAAGGGTGAGGGAGGAGATAGAGGTGACCTGGGGGAGAAAAGGAGAGTCAAAAGAGAGAGAGGGCAATCAAGCCCTTAATCACACTCCTAAATAAAAATGGGTACTGAGGTTGGCTTCTTAAAGGTACAAAATTGGTAACAAATACCAAAAAACAAGAGATTAAAAATCTAGAGTAGAGGTTAGACTCTCAAAAATACAATACTAAACAAACAAAACCAAATCACAAAGTTTATAAAAAATATATATGAAATTTGCTTTAATAATAGGGTCTTTGTTTTCAAGGTAATAGTAGGTTATAAAAATGAAAATTAAAGGAGTAATAAAGAACTTAATAATAAAAAATCATAAAGATAAAATATATCTAGGAATTTTTCTGGAGCTGTTGAGGCCAGTGTGGGGTCAGTTCAGTTTCAGATAGTTCCTTGTTCCAGCTTTTACTTCTTCTCATGGTCTGTAGGCCCCTTCCAATGTAGTCGGTGCTAACTACAGGGTTTTAATATGTTGCATCTGTCACTTCCAAAGCAGTTCCCTCTTCTTTGTTTATTTTGGCTTCTTCTGTTTGCAAGTCTCTTCAGTGTCTAATTTCCGCCCTAATTTCAACACATGGGGACGAAGGTAGTCACTTATTTAGGCTCACTTGTTCAGTTGTGCTGTGGGGAGGGTGGAATACTGCAAACAAACATCACTGGCGTGTGTGGGGAGTGCTTGCAGTGTCTGGGCCACACTGGGTTTGCCCCTGCTCACAGCGTGTGTGCTTTCCTGGTCTACACTGCTCAGGCTCCAGGTTGCTCTGCAGGGGAACTGAGTAAAGCGGGCCCTGGGTTGCATGCACTTCCCAGGTCTAAGCCACTCAGGTTCAGGTTCTCGGGTACTCCACAAAGGCACAGACTCATCTGGGCCTGGGTTTTGTGCCCTTCCCAGGTCCAAGCAGCTCAGGCGACCAGGTGATTAGCAAGTGCACTCTTCCCAGTTGGGCGGTGTGTCTTATTACCTCCCTGGTCCCAGCTGCTCGGTTTCCTGGGTGCCCCATGAGAGCGCTGTCTCAGACGTGCCATGTGTCTCCTTTGGGCAGCTGATCTCTGGCTGTGGCCCTCCTGGCAGATGTCAACCATCCAGGATCCCAGGAACCTGGATGGTTAGCAACTTGGATGGATGGTTAGTTAACTTGGTTAGCAACTGGGAGCCTGCTCATAGTTTGGTAGAGGATGCAGTTTCTGGGCCAAGATTGCCCCTCGTCTTCCGGCTCTGGCTGTTGCCCGCCTGCCTCTCTGCCTCTGGCAGGGGATGGGCTGGTTTGCAGCCAGCTAGCTCTTCTCTGGTACTCGTTCAGTCCTTTGTTCTGTGAGTGGGCCCAAGAGTGCCTTAGGTTAGAGCTTTTCATGGGAAAGTTCTCTTTCTTTCTCTCTCTCTTTTTTCCTCCCTCTCTGGCTATCCCACAGTTTGGGTTGCTATCTCATGTTAGCTCCCTCAGATTGCCCTCAGGGCATTCAGGCCTGGTCCTTATCCTAAACAATGCAGCCCGCGCCTCCCTGTTTATCCCCTGCTTGCTGGTGGCGGGTGTGGGTGTTTGGGCTACTTCTCCGCTGGGAGCTGTGGTTAGGCAGGTAATCTGTTGGTTTTTGTTTGTTTTTTTCTCCCTTCCCGGTTATGTTGCCCTCTGAGATTCCAAAACTCCCCACAGACCCTCCGGTGAGAAGGTTTTCTGATGTTTGGAAACTTCTCCTCCTTCACGACTCCCTCCCCTGGATGGGTCTCTGTCGGTAACTCTCTTGTCTCTGTTTTTATCTTTTATATTTTGTCCTACCTCCTTTCGAAGACAGTGGGCTGCCTTTCTGGGTGTCTGGTGCCGTCCGCCAGCGTTCAGAAGTTGTTTTGTAGACTTTGTTCAGTGTTCAAATGATCTTTCGATGAATTTGTGGGGGGGAGAAAATGGTTTCCCCTTCCTATTCCTCCTCCATCTTAGGACTGCCCCCCAGGTTACTTTTTGAGGCAGATGTGGGATTGACTTTGAGTGGAGAGTTGGGCTGATTGCATATTGCCCTGAGTCAGATTCCACTGATTCCTTTGCTGCTACAGGCTGTCCTATGGCTCCTTCTGGCATTGCTGTGCCAGTCAGTGAGCAAATACAGACATTTGTATGATATCCTCTCAGGCTGAGTGTGTTAAGTTAGGTTGTTTAACCCAAGTATATATGAAGAAGTCTGTAGGAGTTATGGGCAGAAGAGTAAATAATCCAGGCCTTTGCCAGATAAATAGTTACCATTTAAACTTAAAGAGATGTGTTATTCTCTTCTTGTTTGTTTTTAAAATATATGTAGATAAATTTGTATATGTCCTCTTTTAAACTAAATGTTAGCATACAACACATATGTACACACTTTCCTTTTGATTTTGAAATAAGTATACTCACAAGAAGTTCCAAAATAGTACAGAGAAGTTCCTACGTATCCTTCACTCAGTTTCACCTGTTACATCTTACATAACTTTGACATTGACAGGTTGCTCAATCCTGTCTGACTCTTTTCGACCCTATAGACTGTAGTCTACCAGGCTCCTCTGTCCATGGGATTTTCCAGGCAAGAGTACTGGAGTGGGTTGCCATTTCCTTCTCTAGGGAATCCTCCTGATTGAGGGTTCGAATCCAGGTCTCCTGCACTGTAGGCAAACGCTTTATCATCTGAGCCACGAGGGAATCCACCCAGGTCTCCCACATTGCAGGTGGATTCTTTACCAGCTGAGCTACAAGGGAAGCCCTACATAACTTTAGGACAGTACTAAAACCAGAAAATTGCCATTGCTGCAATATGTATGTGTAGTTCTGTGACATTTTATCATGTGTGTATTTGTGTAGTCATGACCATGATCAAGATACAGTGCTGTTACATCACCACAAAGATTTTCCTTTGCTATCCACTTTATAGACATAGCAGCCCCTCCCCAGAAATCAGCAGTAACCCCTGGTAGCCACTAAATGTTTTGTCTCTATAATTTTGTCATTTCAAGAATGGGTAACTGCAGTCCTACAGAATGTAACCTTTTGGGTTGACTTTTTCACTCAGCATGATGCCCTTGAAATCTATCCAAGTTGTTATTAATACATCTATCAATAATTTATTCCTTTATATTGCTGACTAATATTCATGGTATGGCTGTTTCATAATTTGTTGGGCCATTCATCCACTGAAAGATATTTTCATTGTTTCTGATTTTTGGCTGTTATGTATGAAGCTGTGAACAATCATGTGCATTAATTCAGCTGCATCAGGTCTTAGTTGTGGCACATGGGATCCTCATGGTGTCCCGTGAGATCTTTGGTTGTGGTGCATGGACTGTCTAGTTGTGGCACGTGGACTCAGTAGTTTGGCACATGGACTTAACTACTCCATGGCTTGTTGGGTCTTAAGTTCCTGACCAGGGATCAAACCCATGTCCCCTGCATTGTGAGGCGAATTCTTAACCACTGGACCACCAGGGAAGTCCCTCCTATACCTGTTCTTGGGTGAACATAAATTTTCATTTCTTTAGTATAAATGTGTTCAGAAATGTGATTGCTGGGCCATATATGAGTGTATGCTTAGTTTTTTTTTTTTTTTTTTTTAAATAAACTGCCAAACTGTTTTCCAGAGTGTCTATACCATTCTTTATTCTCACCAAGCTGCATGAGATCCAGTTTTTCTGTTCCTTGCCATCTTTTGATGTTGTCACACTTTTTTCTTTGAGCCCTTCCATTAGGTATGTAGTGATATCTCACTGTGGTTTTTATAATTCTCTAGTCGCCAGTATTGCAAATAATATGCTTATTTACAATTTTTAAAAGAGAATTATTTGGTAAAATGTATCTAAGTATATTTTGCTCGTTTTCTAATTGGAGTGTTTGTCTTTTTACTATTGAGTTTTGAGAATTTTTAAAAAAAAGTATTTTCTGAAAGCTAGTTCTCTGTCAGATAAATTTTCTCAACAACTTGAATGAGCTTGGAAGAAGGCCCTGAATCTGATGAGAAAAAAAATCAAAGCTTCAGCTAACACTTTTATTTAAGCCTTGCAAGATCGTGAGAGGAAGACCCAGCTAACCCTGCTAGACCTGTAGAAACTATGAGATGCTAAATCTGTGTTATTTTAAGTCATTCAGTTTTTGGTTATCCTGGAGTGTGATGCTGCCTTTATGCAGCATGAGGAATCTGCATGTAGATGAGGAATGTAGATGAGGAATCTGATTACTGGAGCTTGCATGTGAGTGTTAAGGAAAGAAATGGGATGTCTCTGCTGCCGGCCATAGTAGGTTGGTCGATTGTCGTCTGGATGTGGAGGCTTCCTGAGGCCTAATGTTGTGCCTTTCTGGCTCTAGGCTGCTTACTGATTCAGTCTGTGGGATGCTCTCCTTCACACTGGCAGGGAAAGAGCCATCTAGCTCAGTCGGTCACCCCGTGATGCAGAGGGGTGCTCTTCATGCTTGTTGATTACTTACTTGTATTTTCGAGCTGGTATTCCCAGTGGAGGGCTTCCCTGGTGGCTCACGGATAAAGAATATGTTTGCCAGTACAGGAGATGTGAGTTTGATCCCTGAGTTGGGAAAATCCCCTGGAGAAGGAAATAGCAATCCACTCCAGTATTCTTGCCTGGGCAATCTCATGGACAGAGGAGCCTGGCAGGCTACAGTCTATGGGGTCACAAAGGAGTTGGACACAATGTAGCTACTCAAACAAGAAATCCCCAGTATATGTATGTGTTCAGTCGCTCAGTTGTGTCTGACTCTTTGCAACCCCATGAACCACAGCACGCCAGGCCTGCATGTCCATCACCAACTCCCGGAGTCCACCCAAACTCATGTCCATTGAGTCGGTGATGCCATCCAACCATCTCATCTTTTGTCGTCCCCTTTTCCTCCTGCCTTCAATCTTTCCCAGCATCAGGGTCTTTTCCAGTAAGTCAGCTCTTCGCATCAGGTGGCAAAAGTATTGGAGTTTCAACTTCAACATCAGGCCCTTCAATGAACACCTAGGACTGATCTCCTTTAGGATGGACTGGTTGGACCTCCTTGCAGTTCAAGGGACTCTCAAGAGTCTTCTGTAACTTTCACATCCACACATGACCATGGAAAAACCACAGCCTTGACTAGACGGACCTTTGTTGGCAAAGTAATGTCTCTGCTTTTTAAAATGCTGTCTAGGTTGGTCATAACTTTCCTTCCAAGGAGCAAGTGTCTTTTAATTTCATTGCTGCAGTCACCATCCGCAGTGATTTTGGAGCCCAGAAAAATAAAGTCAGCCACTGTTTCCCCATCTATTTGCCATGAAGTGATGGGACTGGATGCCATGATCTTAGTTTTCTGAATGTTAAGCTTTAAGCCAACTTTTTCACTCTCCTCTTTCACTTTCATCAAGAGGCTTTTTAGTTCCTCTTCACTTTCTGCCATAAGGGTGGTATCATCTACATATCTGAGGTTATTGATATTTCTCCTGGCAATCTTGATTCCAGCTTGTGCTTCCTACAGCCCAGCGTTTCTCATGAGGTACTCTGCATATAAGTTAAATAAGCTGGGTGACAATATACAGCCTTGATGTACTCCTTTTCCTATTTGCAACCAGTCTGTTGTTCCATGTTCAGTTCTAACTGTTGCTTCCTGATCTGTATACAGGTTTCTCAAGAGGCAGGTCAGGTGGTCTGGTATTCCCATCTCTTTCAGAATTTTCCACAGTTTATTGTGATCCACACAGTCAAAGGCTTTGGCATAGTCAATAAAGCAGAAATAGATGTTTTTCCTGAACTCTCTTGCTTTTTCGACAATCCAGCAGATGTTGGCAATTTGATCTCTGGTTCCTCTGCCTTTTGTATGTGTTTATATTTTTATCCTTGTGACACTATTAAATAAGCTCTATAACATAAAACAAAGAAAAATGGAAAATTTTAAAGATATGATTTTAAAAGATTTTTGAAAGAAAGATTAAAAAGTTAAGATAAAAAGAAAGTTAATATAAAAACAATGGCAACATAAGAAAGATCAGCAGTTGCCAGGGGTTGAGGAGGAGGGAGGAATGAATAGGCACAGAGGAGTTTAGGTCAGTGAAACTGGTGCTCTGTTCCACCTACAGTGATGGGTAAGTGTCATTATACATTTGTCCAAACTCACAGAATGTATAACACCAAGAGTCCACATTAATGTAAGCTGTGGGTTTTGGGTGATGATGTGTCAGTATAGGTTCATTGATTATAGCGTATGTACCACTCTGGTTAAGGATGTTTTGGGTTTGTCGGGGCTGGGGTTATATGAGAAATTTCTATACTTTCCACTCACTTTTTCTGTGAACCTAAAAATGCTCTAAAAAATAAAGTTTTTCAAAAATATAAATATAATGTGAAATCTGTATATGGAAGTCTTCAGTTTTTTTTTTTTTTTTCCCCATCTTAACTCACTCTGGAGATTGAATACATCTCAGTGGATATACATGACAATGGACTCTTCCTATTTTTTTTTTCAAATAAAATAAGACATAAAATTTTTGCTCTTTGATATAGATTGGCACTGGTCATCACTTGGTCCATTTTTTAAGCCTTAATATTTCCTGTCAGTTATGTTGGGGAAAGGTGGAAGGATTTTGCAGTGCAACAGGGCTGAGAATAGTGTCCTCACTCGTGTATTTACTTTCTTTGCACTTCACCATGAACTGTTGTGTAATCTGTATGGTTAAGTAGTTTATGCACTAAATTATTTTACATAGTGTAGTCTTTACAGTAGTTTACAATGAGTTGAGAGGTAGTCTTTAAAATCTTGTATATGAAGTTTGCTAGTTTTCTTGTGACAAAGTAGTTCAAAGTCCTCTTGAACTTGAGTGAATTATGGCACTTTTCTATAAAATAAAGAGAAGAGAGCCCAATCTGTAGACCTTTTCTTTGATGGCAAGTGGCTATCAAAAACATTATATCTAGAAAAATTTTTGACGGAACTTAAGACAAAATACATTCTGTCACAACAGATTAAAAAAAAAAACTGACTGCTTTATTGAAGGAGTTTTATGTAGCATTATGAAAATAGCTGTTTGGAAGTGTTTCTAGAACTTTGGAATTTTTCTAAAAGTGATCTAAATCTGTAAAAATTCATTTATGTACAGACATAAAAAATCTGTTCAAATTTTTGTTAAAAGTATAAAATGTATTTAAATATAAAATGCAATTATGAAGATATAAAAGCAGGACATATAGTAGTGTAAAGAACAGTTGATTCAGGGAAGTTGGAAGTTTTCTAGCCAAAATTCCAATCAAAACATTATTTACTTGGTAGATAGGATTGAAGCATGCATGTCATGATTTAATAAACATAACCAGTGGTGTACTTCCGCCAGGGGCATCTTCCCTCTTTATCATGCATTGCGGGAGTAGTGAGGGTGAGGACTCTGTGTTAGACTTCCAAATTGCTATAGAGGTTTCCCCTCTATCAGAAAGCAGAGTATTCTTATAAAACCTGTCATAAGCTGAAATGGCATTAAGTGAAGGAGCAGTTATCGGAGGCCCCATCTTGCTACTGAGTCACCAAAATTAATGGAGACAAAGCACAGATGCTCACGGATACAGCACAAGGCTGTGTGGGTGAGATGCTAAGAGTAGTTCCCGGGGAAGGAGCTTAGAGGGTCACTCTTACAATTCTGGGTGAACTCTGCCTCCAAATGGGCTCCCCACAAAACAAACACCCTGCAAAACAAACACTTCATGTTTTTGCATTTTGACTGTTTTAAAGGTGAAAACAGAAATCCTCTTCAGGTTTCTTTCAGTTAGCGAAAACAGGTACTAATGCAGGTGAAGTGAAAGGGAAATGTCATAAGGCAAACTTTTGAAGACTGGGGGATAACCTGTATCGCCTAAAAGTTATACCAGATTTTTAAAGTTGTAAAGCATACCCAACCATATTTCTTGCACTAAAATCATTAGTTACAACATTTTGTTGAGCCTAAGGGGTTTCATACTGTTAAAGCCAAGTTAAGTCCCTCTCCTACTTCTCATGGCTGTTTATGTGTAGCTTCAAGTCCGCTTGTAGCTGGTTACATCTTCGTAGGAGTGTTTTCTTGTGTGTTTATTTCTTCTTTCTCAAAAATTTTGTTTCTGGCCCGTTCTACTTTCTATTCCTTATTGATTCCTTGGGATTCGTGTTGGCTGAAAACAGTCTTATCAGCTTGGATGCCTGCACATGCATGCACACACACGCACGATATTCCATGTGGTAAAGCAAGGAGGTGGAAGGCAGTCTCCTATCCTGATCAAGTCTTTCCTACACAACCTTGTACTGGAATGTCATGAAGAACCATGTATTTAGGGCCAGGGCCAGAAACCAGACGTCCAGACTAAAGAGTCTGTTTCTGGATCTTAGACTGGCTCTTGACTGGGGAACATAGTTGCTATTTGTGGACTGCTAGTAACAGACCCTTTAACCCTCATTCTCTGCTGCATCTCTACATTTGTAAAGTATTGGAATGAAAGTAAATCAACTAAATGAGCAACCTTACAGCCTAACTCTGTAATAATAAAGAAAATAATTTTCCTTTAATTCCAGGTGCCAAGGAATAAAATTTGATACTAAAAACTATGAGAATGTTATCATTATAGGACTTTCTTTCTTAGGAAGACATCTTAAATAGTAACTTTTATTGGCGCTAGTGGTTAAGAACCCACCTGCCAGTGCAGGAGACATGAGAGACAGGGGTTTGATCCCTGGGTTGGGAAGATCCCTTGGAGGAGGGCTTGGCAACCCACTCCAGTATTCTTGCCTGGAGAATCCCATGGACAGAGGAGCCTGGAGGGCTATAGTCCATGGGGTTGCAGAGTTGGACACACTGAAGCAATTTAGCACACAAGCATATGAACACACGCACAACTTTTATTTTATTTTTTTTTTTTATTTTTTTTTTCACTTTCTTTTTTTTTTATTTATTTTTATTTTTTTTAATTTTTTATTATTATTATTATAATAATAAATTATCTTTATCCAGTGGGTTTTGTCATACATTGATATGAATCAGCCATGGATTTACATGTATTCCCAATCCCGATCCCCCCTCCCACCTCCCTCTCCACCCGATTCCTCTGGGTCTTCCCAGTGCACCAGGCCGGAGCACTTGTCTCGTGCATCCCTCCTGGGCTGGTGATCTGTTTCACCATAGATAGTATACATGCTGTTCTTTTGAAATATCCCACCCTCACATTCTCCCACAAAGTTCAAAAGTCTGTTCTGTATTTCTGTGTCTCTTTTTCTGTTCTGCATATAGGGTTATCGTTATCACCTTTCTAAATTCCATATATATGTGTCAGTATGCTGTAATGTTCTTTATCTTTCTGGCTTACTTCACTCTGTATAATGGGCTCCAGCTTCATCCATCTCATTAGGACTGGTTCAAATGAATTCTTTTTAATGGCTGAGTAATATTCCATGGTGTATATGTACCACAGCTTCCTTATCCATTCATCCGCTGATGGGCATCTAGGTTGCTTCCATGTCCTGGCTATTATAAACAGTGCTGCGATGAACATTGGGGTGCACGTGTCTCTTTCAGATCTGGTTTCCTCAGTGTGTATGCCCAGAAGTGGGATTGCTGGGTCATATGGCAGTTCTATGTCCAGTTTTTTAAGAAATCTCCACACTGTTCTCCATAGCGGCTGTACTAGTTTGCATTCCCACCAACAGTGTAAGAGGGTTCCCTTTTCTCCACACCCTCTCCAGCATTTATTGCTTGTAGACTTTTGGATAGCAGCCATCCTGGCTGGCGTGTAATGGTACCTCATTGTGGTTTTGATTTGCATTTCTCTAATAATGAGTGATGTTGAGCATCTTTTCATGTGTTTGTTAGCCATCTGTATGTCTTCTTTGGAGAAGTGTCTGTTTAGTTCTTTGGCCCATTTTTTGATTGGGTCATTTATTTTTCTGGAATTGAGCTGCAGGAGTTGCTTGTATATTTTTGAGATTAATCCTTTGTCTGTTTCTTCATTTGCTATTATTTTCTCCCAATCTGAGGGCTGTCTTTTCACCTTACTTATAGTTTCCTTTGTAGTGCAAAAGCTTTTAAGTTTCATTAGGTCCCATTTGTTTAGTTTTGCTTTTATTTCCAATATTCTGGGAGGTGGGTCATAGAGGATCTTGCTTTGATTTATGTCGGAGAGTGTTTTGCCTATGTTCTCCTCTAGGAGTTTTATAGTTTCTGGTCTTACATTTAGATCTTTAATCCATTTTGAGTTTATTTTTGTCATCAAGACAGTATGGTACTGGCACAAAGACAGAAATATAGATCAATGGAACAGAATAGAAAGCCCAGAGATAAATCCACGAACCTATGGACACCTTATCTTTGACAAAGGAGGCAAGGATATACAATGGAAAAAAGACAACCTCTTTAACAAGTGGTGCTGGGAAAACTGGTCAACCACTTGTAAAAGAATGAAACTAGAACACTTTCTAACACCATACACAAAAATAAACTCAAAATGGATTATTTTATTATTTAAAAAATTTTATTGGAGTATAGTTCATTTACAATATTGTGTTAGTTTCTGCTGTGCAGCAAAGTGAATCAATTATACACATACGTATGTCCACTCTTTTGTAGATTCTTTTTCCAGATAGGGTATCACAGAGTATTGAATAGAGTTTTGTCTGCTATACAGTAGGTCCTTATCAGTTATCTATTTTATATATAGTAGTGTGTATATGTCAATCCCAATCTCCCAATTCATCCCTCTCCTTTTACCCCCTGGGTCATAGCAAACACCCTCTTCCAACAACATAAGAGAAGACTCTACACATGGACATCACCAGATGGTCAACACCAAAATCAGATTGATTATATTCTTTGCAGCCAAAGATGGAGAAACTCTATACAGTCAGCAAAAACAAAACCGGGGGCTGACTGTGGCTCAGATCATGAACTCCTTATTGTCAAATTCAGACTTAAACTGAAGAAAGTAGGGATAACCACTAGACCATTCAGGTATAACCTAAATCAAATCCCTTATGACTACACAGTGGAAGTGAGAAATAGATTTAAAGGACTAGATCTGATAGACAGAGAGCCTGATGAACTATGGACAGAGGTTCGTGACATTGTACAGGAGACAGGGATCAAGACCATTCCCATGGAAAATAAATGCAAAAAGGCAAAATGGTTGTCTGAGGAGGCCTCACAAGTACCTGTGAAAAGAAGAGAAGTGAAAAGCAAAGGAGAAAAGGAAAGATATTCCCATTTGAATGCAGAGTTCCAAAGAATAGCCAGGAGAGATAAGAAAGCCTTCCTCAGCGATCAATGCAAAGAAATAGAGGAAAACAACAGAATGGGAAAGACTAGAGATCTCTTCAAGAATATTAGAGTTACCAAGGGAACATTTCATGTAAATATGTGTTCAATAAAGGACAGAAATGGTATGGACCTAACAGAAGCAGAAGATATTAAGAAGAGGTGGCAAGAATACACAGAAGAACTGTACAAAAAAGATCTTCATGACCCAGATGATCACAATGGTGTGATCACTCACCTAGAGCCAGACATCCTGGAATGTGAAGTCAAGTGGGCCTTAGAAAGCATCACTACGAACAAAGGTAGTGGATATGATGGAATTCCTGTTGAGCTATTTCAAATCCTGAAAGATGATACTGTGAAAGTGCTGCACTCAATATGCCAGCAACTTTGGAAAAATCAGCAGTGGCCACAGGATTGGAAAAGGTCAGTTTTCATTCCAATCCCTAAGAAAGGCAATCCCAAAGAATGCTCAAACTACCGCACAATTGCACTCCTCTCACACGCTAGTAAGGTAATGCTCAAAATTCTCCAAGCCAGGCTTCAGCAATACGTGAACCAAGAACTTCCAGATGTTCAAACTGGTTTTAGAAAAGGCAGAGGAACCAGAGATCAAATATTCAATATCTGCTGGATCATCGAAAAAGCAAGAGAGTTCCAGAAAAACATCTATTTTTGCTTTATTGACTACACCAAAACCTTCAACTGTGTGGATCACAATAAACTGTGGAAAATTCTGAAAGAGATGGGAATACCAGACCACCTGACCTGCCTCTTGAGAAACCTGTATGCAGGTCAGGAAGCAACAGTTAGAACTGGACATGGAACAATAGACTGGTTCCAAATAGGAAAAGGAGTACGTCAAGGCTGTATATTGTCACCCTGCTTATTTAACTTATATGCAGAGTGCATCATGAGAAACGCTAGGCTGGAGGAAGCACAAGTTGGAATCAAGATTGCCAGGAGAAATATCAATAACCTCAGATACACAGATGACACCACCCTTATGGCAGAAAGTGAAGAGGAACTAAAAAGCCTCTTGATGAAAGTGAAAGAGGAGAGTGAAAAAGTTGGCTTAAAGCTTAACATTCAGAAAACTAAGGTCATGGCATCTGGTCCCATCACCTCATGGGGATGGGAGACAGTGGAAACAGTGTCAGACTTTATTTTTGGGGGCTCCAAAATCGCTGCAGATGGTGACTGCAGTCATGAAATTAAAAGACGCTTACTCCTTGGAAGGAAAGTTATGACCAACCTAGACAGCATTTTAAAAAGCAGAGACATTATTTTGCCTACAAAGGTCCATCTGGTCAAGGCTATGGTTTTTCCAGTGGTCATGTATGGATGTGAGAGTTGGACTGTGAAGAAAGCTGAGTGCTGAAAAATTGATGCTTTTGAACTGTGGTGTTGGAGAAGATGCTTGAGAGTCCCTTGGACTGCAAGGAGATCCAACCAGTCCATCCTGAAGGAGATCAGTCCTGGGTGTATACTGGAAGGACTGATGCTGAAGCTGAAACTCCAATACTTTGGCCACTTCATGTGAAGATTGACTGGTTGGAAAAGACCCTGATGCTGGGAGGGATTGGGGTCAGGAGGAGAAGGGGACGACAGAGGATGAGATGGCTAGATGGCATCACTGACTCGATGGGCATGAGTTTGAGTAAACTCTGGGAGTTTGTGATGAACAGGCAGGCCTGGCGTGCTGCGATTTATGAGGTCGCAAAGAGTGGGACACAACTGAGTGACTGAACTGAACTGAACTGAAACATAAATTTGTTTTCTACATCTGCAACTTTATTTCTATTTTGTAGATAAGTTATTTGTACCCTATTTTTTAGATTCCCCATATGAGCAGTATCATATGATGTTTGACTTTCTCTGTTTGACTTCACTCAGTATGAGGATTGCTAGGTCCATTTGTATTTTGGCAAATGTCATTACCTTATTCTTTTTATAAAAATTTATTTATTTTTTAATCCAAGGGTAATTACTTTACAGAATTTTGTTGTTTTCTGTCAAACCTCAACATAAATCAGCCATTGGTATTTTTCTTTAAATAGTACCTTTTACTCTCAACGAGACAGTTTGTTGTTAGGAAGTAAACATTCATTAGCCTTTAGTATTCTTTATGTTTGAAAAAAATTAATATATTCAATATGTATAGAATATCTTATATTTAAAATACTTATGCCCAATAATACCCTTCAGAAATAGAGTCTTTCTTTTGTGAATTAAAATAGTAATTTTCCTAATACCACTGTCATTATTATAGCTAACATTTACCTGAGTGTTTGTCGTGTGCCAGATACTTACTGTCTGTTCATGTATTAAATTCATTTAACTCCCCCCCCACACACACACATAATCTTTGTGAGGTAGGACTCATTTTCCCTATTTTATGGAGATATATTTTTTCAGATATTTGATTTATCTGGTGTATCTGTTTTATATGGTTTATTTACATAGTATATAGAAATGAAATATACCCATAATTGCATAATTTAAAGTAAAATGTCAGGTTCTTGCAACCCAATTACTTACTTGAAAATATAAATAGAAAATTTACCATTCTGTTGGGATCTCGGCCTTATGACATTTTTCACTAATTGTTCCTTCTAGCATCAGCTTCCTAAGACTTCCACTTTCCCCGAAGTCTGATTTTGAAGTCAGTCAAAACTATATAACATGTACATAACAAATTATATAAATAATATACTAGTACAAATGATAGTATCTCAGAATTATATTCTAAAACACTTATTCCTTAAAAGAGATGTGAAATTTTGTGTTTGTACTTTCTCATCTTGTTATGCTGATTATAAACACAATAGCTTATCTCTAAATCAAAAGCCTATTTTTGTCCAGAAACTGCTTTTTGTTCTGTTTCTCGTGTAACTAGATAAAGCCCACTGAGATTCATATCTCATGGCATGGTACAGTCAAAATCCCAAGGGCTAAAGATGACATGGAATAAATTCTCAAATGCTGGGCATGCTGTTCACAGCATCATGCTGCTCTGTCATTGTTTCCTATTGTAAAAAGGGGTGATGTTTTAATCCAGAGCGAGGAGTGCTGTGAAGGGCTAGACTTTAGGAGATTGATAGAGAGGTCATTAGATGTTCACTTCCTCCTCCTCCCACCCCCTCACTTGATTCCGACTGCCATTTCCATTTCTTCTACCAAGTTGGTACCTTTCTTTTATACTAAAAAGTTGGATTTTTTTCACCTGGCCTCCTTTATAACATAGTTTGAATCACTTTTTAATACTGGAAGTTAACGTTCTTTATTCTTCAAAAGAGCTGTGGCGTCTTTGAATAGCTCTGCCATTTCATTGATACTCCTCCCCGCCTTTCAATTCTGAAGGAGGTTTTCATTTTAGAAGCATGTAGTATATTTTACATGCACTAGTTCCATGAAACATACTTTCTATATTGATCACTGTATCTTTGCCGCTCTGAGAAAATACCCTACACAGTGTTATATGCTTTCGTCTCTCAAATGAAATACTGCTTTAATGATTTTAAATGCTAAAGATTCTAAATCTTAAGCAAAAAGTGAGATTATTATTTTATTCTTTTTAATGTTGTAAAGAGATAATATGTGGTTTCTCTTAATACTGCCCCAAATTTTAGAATTTAGTTATTAAAAGTAGATCAAGGAATGAGCCAAAATAATTATGACTTTTGTTCCATCTATCATATAATAATTCAGACATAACTTCTCAAAAAAGTATCTTATTTTTTAAAAAAAGATTTAAAGGAATGTCATTTATATTATATATTCATTTTAGAATATCATGTATATGAGAATCCATGAGATGTATTTCTCCAAATTTAAGAAATAGGATAATTTTTCAAATGTTGAACTTCTTTATCTTTAAATGTTACAGGCTGGTTCCATTATGACTTAACATTGAAATAATAATCCAGGAGCCTATTATTAATAGAATGGTACTTTCTTCTTTTTATTAAAAAGCATTTATGCAAGTTTTCATGCCTTTTCGATTCTTATATAACAAGAGCATATGTATAGGAGCCCCCTATCACAGATTGTCTCATTAAGATCTTAGTGGAGAATTTAAAATTAGAACAGTGGTAATAATACAATGAAATTCACTAATTTACTGTTTTTTAGAGGGCTTTTTTCTTTTTTTCTTTTTTTACTTGAGAGGCAATGTAATTGAAGGGTTAAGAGAATGGCTTTGTATTAGTTGAATGGTTAAGAGAATAGCTTTGTATTAGATTTTTACCGATCTAATCCTTACAACAGTTTTAGAAATAAGCAAGAAAAGGCCTCTTCTTC
Source organism: Dama dama (assembly GCF_033118175.1). NCBI lineage: Eukaryota > Metazoa > Chordata > Mammalia > Artiodactyla > Cervidae > Dama > Dama dama. Next base: position 37,266,229 of record NC_083709.1, on the reverse strand, counting down.
CCATTCTTATGGCGGGAGGAGGTGGAGACTCAGAAGATGACGTGACCCAACAAGACAAAGCTAAGTGAGAGGCAGCGTGAGGATCAGAAAAAAAAAATTAATATGACTTCTAATTCCTGGTCTTCCATCTCAATGGAGATGAATGAATTTACAAAAGTGGAGAGAGACTCAGTGTAGGAAGAAACATATGATTTTATAATTTCTGATTTTTATCTACTTTTGAAATCTAGGGAAATATTTTGTGTTAGCATTAGCCCCAATCTTACTTTGAAATGACTCAAGGTAAGGAATGTGAGATGTGAGAGGACATGTGAGATGTTCCCAGACATGAAGTTGTACCATGCTTATTTCATATTGGGCCACAGAATTCACTTTTGTGTACTCTGTCTTTTCATGCCGACAGCTATACTTTTGCTTCTTTTTCTGACTTTAAATAAAGAAGTATGGTTAGCAATTTATTAGGACACGACTAAAATGAGTTTGAGTAAACTCCCGGAGTTGGTGATGGACAGGGAGGCCTGGCGTGCTGTGATTCATGGGGTCGCAAAGAGTCGGACAAGACTGAGCGACTGAACTGAACTGAACTGAAAGCAGCTTAGCGCACACACACAGTAATTTATTTGTTAGGGTGTTAATGTTATATTTTCCCAAGGCATTTTTTTCCCCAAGCTGAACATGCCTATTCAACTTGTGGCTTTTCCCCTTATACAGACTTTTTCTTTTTTCCTTTTCTTTTCTTTCTTCCTCTCTTCCTCCTTCCTTCCAGTCAGTCATTCAGGTCATCCCTGAAGATACAAAGATAATTAGATTTGGCACACCATCTGGTCTAGGTATCTCCTTGGTGTAGTGAATATAAACATGTAAACGAATGCATTTCTGCCAAAGCAATAAAAGAAAAATTGCATGCAAGCATGAGGGACCCACAGAGAACCAGAATAGAAGTTAACACTGCCTTTGGGCTCAAAAGAGGCTTCTTTAAAGAGATGGTTTCTGAACTGGGTTTTTGAGGGCAAATAGACATTCGTTAGGCAAAAAGATATGAATTTTAACAATTATACAAGTAACACCTACTTCTGTTTCTCAGACATTGCATGTGTTGTTTCTTACTTTTGTTCACCAGATTATTTCATATGCATATACCCAAATATCTAGTTTTGTAAAGCTCTCTCAAACCACTCTTCAGATTGAATATAATTTGGAAATTCTCAGACTGTCTACTATTGTTCTAAGTTGTTGCTGTGGTTGGAACATGGTTTTCTTGTAAATAATATAACATTGTATTGGATATGTCTTTGAAATGTTTGATTTTACTTTACTGTAGTTGAAGTATTGTGAAAGACTTAAAAAAAGATATACTAGTATTCTTGGACTTAAAATTCACTATAGGTTCCTTTAGAAGCTAAAGTTTACAAAATATGATTACATTGTGAAACAGAGACCCAACAATTCCCCTAAATATTACACTAAAGAGAAAGAATTACCAGCCCTTGTTTATGTTATTTATTTTATTGTATCTAGTATAATGCAAGGACATAATTATGCTTTTCTTACAACACAGGAATTATAATATTTACTCTTATTCACAGGATTAGTTCAGCTCCTTTTGTTTCAAAGCACTTGCTTTTTAGGTGGATTGAAAATTATACTAAGCTTATTTCAAAATATCTTGCTTATATATCCATCTACTTTGTGTCTTAAGATTGAAATTTAGGTCAAATTACAACTTGAATTTAACTTTACAAAGAAAATAAGTGTGCCACCTTTAAAAACTGCATTCTAAATTTTAAGCACAATAGATCAAAGTACACCTTATTTAAATAAATACTCTGGAAAAGAAATCTCAATTATTTTCTCCCAAACTTTCTTAAAATAGTCACTGTTCTCAATATAAAATGTGAGGTTTAGCTTTCTTATTTTAAAGGAAGATGAAAAGTTGTTTATTTTAAAATTTTAATGATTTTGCTTTCAAATTATGGAAATTCTCCTTTGGGGACAGCTTTATTTGAATTGTATGTGACACTATTTTTATTTCTTAAGGCTATGATTAAAAGTTTCGTGGATGTGTACCAGCTTGCAAGCGCTAGAATTGCTACATTAGAAAAGGAAATGACATCTCATCGAAGTCACATTGCAACCTTGAAATCAGAACTTCACACAGCTTGTTTACGTGAAAATGAAAGTTTACAATCAGTAAGTCCTACACTATGTTTTTCGTCTTTGAATCTTGGGTCACGTTTACACTCATGTTTTTGTTGTTCATCAGATCACTCACCAATATATCTAGTTTAGAATAAGTGATCAGTCAAGCAGCATAAAATTACTAAGTGTGGAGAAAATTTTGAAGGTAGGAAAGCAATTAATTTTTGCATTGTATCACGTATAAAGTATGCGTATTGTTATCCATGCTAAAACACTACGTCAGGATTCCTTTGTGTTTGGTAGTGCAGCTGACAGTTGGGTTTGGCAGTATGCATAGTTAAAGCTTTCAACTGTCTGAAGATTCAGTGTGTCCCATTAAAGACAGAATATTATTAATTATGCGTATAACCAAAATGGTAATTAGAACATGTGATTATTCTCTGTAGAAAACTAGACTTATCCATAATACATGCCTAGCTAAAGATGCATGTTGTGATTCATCTATATGATTAAAATTCAGTTTCAGCAGTCATTTTATGTCTTAAAATTTTAGCCCATGATAAAATTTGGGCTCATTTAAGACCAAACACAATTTTTTTCCACTTGAAATACATGTTTGGGGAGTATAAAAAAGTGAATGTATTTCTGACATAAAGGAATGAAATACAATTTCAACTTTTTCCTCAAGAGCCAGATATGTCAACAATGGGATTCAGAGGGTTATCAATAATTGGAATGTCTTTTTTCCTTTTTTGGTTTGATTGGAATGGATCAAGGTGACTTGTAACGAAAAACAGTATCATTTTGCCATTCAGCTATTGACAAGTTTCAAATGATATATTCAACAGAAAAAGAGTTAACGTAAAGTAAATAGATGCATAGCTGTGGCTTAGTTATTCAGCTCCTTTGAGTAGTAGCTTAAGTGTCAGCATCCCAATGAAGCTTTATGACCATGGTATTTGAAACTGCAAACACTAACCCTCCCTCACCCCACAGACTCATTCTCACCTCCTCTTGCTTGTCTATCTTCTACCTTCCTTGCTTTATTTTTTTTCACTATAGCACTGAGCAACTTACACATTTTGTGTTTTATTTATTTGTTGTTGTCTATTTTGCTACTTACCCTCATAGAATATAAGTTCATAATGTCAAGCAATTTGGGGTATTTTCTTCACAGCTGTAAAGGCACTCTAGTGCCAAGAACAGTCTGGCCCATAGTAGGTGCTCAGCAATTGATTATTGAATGAAGAGTTTCTAATACTTAATCCAGTAAATGAGCAGACTAGTTATTTGAGATCTGAGATGTGAATTCAGTTGAGTTCAATTTTTAAAATTACTTTGTTAATTTCTTAATGACTGAGTAGTAAATTAAACCTCAAATAAGAGAAGTTAAAATGAAGAGGAAACCTTCATAAAGATTTGTATAAGTATTTGGAATTCATTCTAGTATTTCTTTAAAACATATTTAGATTTCTTCCTGCTAGTTCTCTGATCCCATTGGTTAATATTATATTATACTCTGTCAGCTTTGTTGGGTAATACTGTTATTGATTGCTCATTCTGTTATTCATATGAAAATAATAATTACTTATGTTTTGAGAAAGTTTGGTAAGGTGGGATTATTTCCCAATGGACTCAAAACATTTTCTTTCTTTTTTTTTTTTTTTTTTTTAACCAATTATTAAGCTATTGATATCTTAATGAAGGTCTGATTAATATACTCATGATCATAATAAAGCTTCCCTTCTCAACTTTCTGAGAAGATTTACAGGGTATGCTCATCATCTTGCTTATAAGAAGAGGTTCACTTAGGCAGTAATTCTCAAAATGGAATGTGTGTAGTGTGAACACTCCCCACAAGGTTCTGTTGTGTCCTAGGACACTGCTGCCTAATCCCTTGCTTCAGTGGGATATATGCTATCCAGTGTGTTCCCTGGATAGTTGAGGATCACTGTTTTAAGAATAATAATAAATAAATAATAAACTATTCCCTGGATAGTTGAGGATCACTGTTTTGAAAAGAATAATAAATTTGTAATAATAAAAGAATAATAAATTAATAATAAATTATTAAATTTGTAAATAATAAATTAATAATAATAAACTTGTAACTTCTATTTTTCAAGACAGTTTTATATGCATTTTCTGACTTCTTAAGAACTCTCTGAGGGAGGTTAATCTTTTAATTTCATAGATGAGAGGTGATCTAGTTTGGTAGATAAGAGCTTGGGCTTTGGAATTACATCCCTTAGAAGTAGAGTCAAGTGTAAATAAGAGAAAACTTGAGTAACATGTTTAAGACAATTTTTTTTTTCTCATACAGAGAGAAGTCTAGAAGTAGGTGGCTACTGTCATTAGGTTAGTGGTTCAACTTCTCTGTAATTTCTCTACCACTGCCTGATAAGATGACAGCTAGATCTAGGATTTGGAATCACATTTAGAGAATAGGATGGCCCAGCAGTATCTGTTTTATGTATATAATAAATCATTGAAAGGCTCGCCATTAAAATAATTAAATATTTCTATCATATATTTATTAACTATTAATATTTTAAAACTTTAATAGATTATAGATATTAAATATATATTTAAATGTTTATATATTTAAAAAGGAAAAACCTTCCAAGGAAATTCCAAATGTATTTTCACTTATAGTCCATCAGCTGGAAATGGGTTGTGTGACCACCCTAAGCTCTAATGAGTCAAGGGACAAGGGAATAAGGAATGAATAGATATTGGGTTATCCAATTGATCATATATCTGATTTGCCATACAAATCAGATACATCTAGATTCCAGTTCAACCTCTGTTAGTTGCTAATTTGGGGGCTTGGGTCTCAGGTCTCATCTGTACAATGAGGATAATGATACTATTCCCTACTAGAGATGTTGGGAGGTCTAGAGAAAAGTGTTCAAGTACTTCGTACTTTCCCTTGAACTTAGTAATCCAAAAAAAGTTATCTATTAACTTATTACCATTATCTTCATAGAAGGTAATTGAGATTGCACCACAGGAAAAGATTGTTTACTAATATAATGTCTTCAGCTTCAAACCATGTCATTTTGTTCTGCTTCCTACTGTAACCTTGAAGCTGTAACTCCTGCTCTGTGATCACCATCAGTATTTCCCTGTAGTTGAGCTCTCTGCCCTTTCTGCAGCCTTGTCTTCCCTTCTTTTCACTGACACATTCTTGAAAACCAGTCTATACTTTCTTTGTCTATGTACTCATTCTACTGATACTGTTTTCTTATAGGGCACCAAAATTTTGTGCTTGCTCTGCTTATCCACTTGTTCCTTATCTCCTTTCATCTTTCTTGGACATATGAAGCTTCAACTACTTTCTTCTTTAAATACGCACCTCCTTTGTTTCCCTTGTTATCATTTTTTCTTCATTGGCTCTCTGGCCTCTACTTGAGCTCTGCCTTCTTTGTATTATTGTTGTTAATTCTTTTCCACCCATTAGTTTAATATTTATTCAGCATCTGTTCTGTGTCAAGCTTGATTTTGGTCCTGGGGGTGCCATGTTAACTGAAAGAAACAATCTTTGCTCTCACGAACTTAAAATCTTAACAGTGAAGGTAAATATTTTTCATGTAATCACACTCATCAATATGTGATTACTAACCAAGATAAGTTCATTGAAAGAAAAGAACTTAACTGTATAAGAGTTTCTTTAAACAAATGAGCCTACCCTAGACTAAGGTATCAGTTAAGCGTTTTCTGGGTCAGTGATGCTTAAGCTAACATCAGAAGACTGTGTATGAGGTATCCAGGAATGGTGGAGTGTTGTGTTCCATATCAGGAAGAGAGGAGAACAGACATCTATAAAGACTCTATGGTGTGAGGAAGAAATTGTAAATCAACTGGAATAAAGATGGCAAAGGCAAGAGTAGTCTGAGGTAAGAATGGTCTGGAGGAAAGGGCAGAGGTCAGACTCTGTTATCTTTAAGAGCAAAGTAAGAGTCATTAAAAAAAACTTTATAGACAGACCGACATGTTCAGGTTTGCATTTTTTAAAAAGATCACTTTGGCTGTAGTATGAAGAAACAATTGAATGTGAAAAACAAGAGATGAGGATGTGTCAAACAATTCCTAGTGTTTTGTTTTGTTTTGTTTTTTGCTTTTGAAGTGGATCAATGATTTCATTTACTGAAAGAAACAGTGGAATGGGGTGACGGTGGACATTGTGAGTTTAATTTTGAATATGTTAAGTTTGAGATGCCATTGAGACAGCCAGCTAAAAATGTCAAAAAGGCTACTTGATATGGAATTCAAGCAACGTGCCAAGCTGTAGATAAAAAATTCAAGTCACTGTTATATAGCTAGGACTTGAAGCTCTTAGCAAGACTGAGACTACATAAGAATGGTTTATAGAGTAAGAAGAGAAAAGGCCAAAGAATGAAGCTTGAAAAACTCCAACACATAATGCCTGAGTAGAAGAGGATAAAGATGCAAAGGAAGTTGTGAAGGAACAGGCAAAGAGGGAAGAGGAAAACCAAGAAAGTATGATGCCATGAGAAGAGAGAATTTCAAGAAGGGTGATGTTCACTAGAGTCACATGCTGTTGAAAATCAAGTAAAATGAAGGCTGAAAATGACCTTTGGTGTTAATGTATGCATGGGCCTTGGTAACCTTAACAGAGGCTCTTTTAGCAAGAGATGGAGAAATTAGTGAAAGTTGACCAAAGGAAAGTGAATTTAGACATCTACTGCAGAGATTTAGCAGTTAAGCATGAAAAATAGGAGTGCAGTGTTCTCAGGATTTAGGAAGTTCTGTTGTAAGATGAGAGTGAACTAAATATATCTCAACATCTTCTTAAAATAGGCCTCCAACAGTCTGGTTTTGACTCTGTTCACTATACTGTCCATCTTTATAATTTCAGTTATCACCTTTTCCAGCTCTAGCTTTTTTTTTGACTGATGTTTGCGTGATATATCTTTTTCCATTCTTTTAACCTATATTTTATATTTAGAGTGAGTCTCTTATAGAAAAATATTGTTGGTTTTGTTGTATTTATCCATTTGATAATTTCTGGCTTTTAGTTGAGTGACTGGACCATTTACATTTAATATAATTATTGATGTTTCTGGATTTTTATCTACCATTTTTGTTGTCTTATGGGGATGAAGGTGAAAGCATGATTTCTGCCTTTGTGGATATCTCTTCTAGCAGGGGAAATGGTCACATAAGCAAATACTAACAATAGGCATCTATAAAGTCTGTGGGAACATAGATGAGGAAGGAGTTCATTCTGCCTAACATTGTTAGAAGGTTCTGAGAAGATGAAATGTTTGCAGGAGTCTTTGAAGAATGCTAGGATTTGACACCTTGTTAAGGGGGAAGAGCCATCGAAAATCTCTGCTTTATTTTGTTTTGAAGAATAGGCCTAATGGATATTAGATATATTTAATGAATTACATTACATTATGAGTTTTGTATGTTAGTAGAAAATGTATTGTTCCTTTAGTTCCATTCCTTCTGTCAATTAAAGTTATCCAACTCACTCCAAATGCTATGACAAACCTAGATAGCATATTAAAAAGCAGAGATATCACTTTGCCGACAAAGGTCCATCTAGTCAAAACTGTGGTTTTTCCAGTAGTCATGTACAGATGTGAGAGTTGGACCATAAAGAAGGCTGAGCACAGAAGAATTGATGCTTTTGAATTGTGGTGTTGAAGAAAACTCTTGAGAGTCCCTTGGACTACAAGGAGATCAAACCAATCAATCCTAAAGAAATCAACACTGAATATTGATTGGAAGGACTGATGCTGAAGCTCCAATACATTGGCCACCTGATGTGAAGAACCAACGCATTGGAAAAGATGCTGATGCTGAGAAAGATTGAGGGCAGAAGGAGAAGGGGGTGACAGAGGATGAGATGGTTGGATGGCATCATCAACTCAACGGACTTGAGTTTGAGCAAACTCCAGGAGAGAGTGAAGGACAGGGAAGCCTGGTGTGCTGCGGTTCATGGAGTCACAAAGAGTCAGACATGACTTAGCAACTGAACAATAATAACTCACCCAGTCTATACCCACTGGAGCCCAAGACTGCCTGCAGAGGTCGCTTTAGATCCTACCCTCACGTGTTTTCAGTCCATTCTTGTACCATCCAGTCCCTGCTTCTTACTTTATGACCTAAGTTGATTCTGCCTTTGACTGTTCTGTTCTTGATGTTCTTATTTGGTCTCTGTATTTGTTACTTTGAGCCATTCTCAGAACTCCATGGATCCTCAGATGAACTAGCTCTCTGCTCTACTACTGGCTCCATTTACCATCACCTCCTTCCCATCATATATGGCATTAGAGTCAGGCAGACCTGGAGGGTCCTTTCTGGCACCATTATTTATTACCCACACAACACTTTAAGCATCAGTTTCAGTATTTGTAGCATGTAGGTGAAATTGCCTGCATTGTAGAATTGTCATGAGGATTAAACGAAGACACAGCGTCTGGCATATTGGTAGATGCTCAGTAAATATTGGCCGGCTTCCCTGTATGTACAAATTTTTCTGATAATTACATATATTTATGCAGCTAAGCTATATTTGTAGCTTTAAGAAACATATGTAAGCAAAAGGAAATCTCTCTATGAGTAAGCAAAAGAACTAAAACAACACTTAGTGCTTTTCGCACATACTAAATACAGTATTGATGTTAGGTGGTGGTGTTATCACTTAATGAACCAAGGACAGTCACTATATGCTCCTTCCTAAATTTTCCACCATTTCAGTAGATAAGAATAAAAAGTAAATATTCATCATTACTTAAGAAAAAGCTTAATATATCATGGTAGAATGTATACGTAGAAAGGGATGGATGGTATTGCAGATATGAATAGTTTAAAAGCTTTATCCTTCTTTAGGTGACATTTTCCTTTTTGTTCAGCAGCATGTATGTGATGCTGGAGTTCATCTAAGTGGTCTCATCAATTGTACACTTGCCAGAACTTTAACATTTTCAGCATGTTGGTCTTTGACCCATTAACTTAGGGTTGTTCTAGAGCTTTTATCTTGACTAATAGTAACCAGAAAGCTCTTTGAGTAAAGAGCTTTTGAATGCCATACCACCCAGTAGAGAAGAGTACAGCAGTCAGAACCAATTACTTGTGGGTGTTTGGAGACTGGCACACCCACAAGTGTGCAGAAACACATGATATTTCAATCTGTGAAACACAAGACGCCAAACCCAAATACTTTACTGTGAGTTATGATGCTTCAAGCTACAATATTGATTTGCCTCATTTCCCTTGTATGCTTAAGCAGTATGTTTTTAATTCTGCAGTACTTTATTTGTGAGAAAATAATAAGTTACAAATCAGAGGAGCATTCCATTTAATATATTACAGGGGAGAGATCATCGCATCATTTCTCAGATCATGTCAGATTTGATAGTTGTCAAGTGGTGTTATGTTGTTAGTAAAGCAGAAAGGCTCAGATGTTTTGGTTAAGATTTAAAAAGATCTTTATCTTCTTGAATAAAATTTTGTCACATTTATTCTTACTACATTTTCTTGAGAGAGGAAGTATTGTTTGTTAGTTTTGTATAGATGAAGAAGTTGACAGAGTTTAAGTAACTTACTCTAGGTAAGTTGTTTTCATCAACTTTCAGATACTTTCAGTTAATTCCTGATGTTTATCATTGAGGTTTTAAATCCTTCAAGAAAACTAACTTTAAAAAATGAGCCATAAACCAAGTCTTAATTTGTTGAGACAGGCTGTACAGTGCAGTTCAGTGGTATAAAGTACAGACTCTTGAGTTTTACCCCCAGGTTTTTATTTAGGGCCCAATCGGGTTAGAGCAAGGCCTCTGATTTCTTGTCTGTTGCTTTCCAGTGAGATTGCAATGTGGATTAAAACAAATCTTTGCTCTGAAGGCCTTCCAAGTGTAGTAAAGACTAGAAGTACTGTACAGCTATTATATAGATTGCAGTGCGGGAGACCTGGGTTTGATCCATGAGTTAGGAAGATCCCCTGGAGAAGGGAAAGGCTACCCACTCCAGTATTCTGGCCTGGAGAATTCCATGAACTGTATAGACCATGGGGTCGCAAAGAGTTGGACACAACTGAGTGACTTTCACTTTCATATAGATAATTAACTTAGTTGAGATAAGGAAGGCTAAGAGGCTGTGGATCCAACCAGTCCATCCTAAAGGAAATCAATCCTGCATATTCATTGGAAGGACTGATGCTGAAACTGAAACTCCAGTTCTTTGGCCACCTGATGCGAAGAACTGATTCATTTGAGAAGACCCTGATGCTGCAGGAGGGAGGAGAAGGGAATGACAGAGGATGAGATGGTTGGATGGCGTCACCGACTCAATGGACATGAGTTTGAGTAAACTCTGGGAGTTGGTGATGGACAGGGAGGCCTGGTGTACTGCAGTCCAAGGGGTCGCAAAAAGTTGGACACGACTGAGCGACTGAACTGACTGACTGACTGACTGAAGGAGAAATTGACAAGGGAAAGCACAGAATGCTGAAGGGCTGGAAAGATGTCTGTCTGACTAGAGCAGGATGAATTAGGTGGAGAATGGGAGAGAGGGTGGAGACTTGCAGAGGAGCGCTGTGGTGCTCTCAGCTTTCTGAGAAGTCCCCTGAATCATGTCTCCATTAACTGCACCGGAGACATCTACCCCCTTTGATTTATGTCTTTTCTCTTCCAAACTGCAAATTTAATTTTTTTCTGCTCTCAAAATTCACTGCAATTTTATGTCATAACAGCACTTGTTTTACCCTTTTGCTAAATATTGCTTACTTAGATGCTCATTAAATTCATCCACATTTTTATCATGAACTCCAGCTTTGGCCTTCACATACTAACAGAGTTTAAAAAAGTAAATAAAAACATCCAAAGATGGGACAGCCCAATCAACCTGGAGACGTTTTCCTTCATCCTTGACATAAATTTCCAAACTTCTAAAGTTTTTCATAGCCGAGAAACTCAAAGTTTTTTGGTATACGAAACAGCAGCCTAGTAGTAATAAAAATCTATATTCCACTGGCCTCGCACTTCTTCTTTAGCCTTTTAGTTTTTGTATGATGTAGTTCAAGTTTCGTATGATTTACTTTAAGAGGAGCTACTTTTATGATGAATAATATTTGTGTAGTGACCATAGGGGCAAGATAATATAAATTTTATATTTTTATATATAATTTATTTAAGTATATGCATATATAATTTATGTAATATATATACATGTACAGTATTTTATTATAAATATTTACTGTTAGATATATGTAAGTATAAATATAAAATATGTTTAGATGTAATAAATATATAATTCCATTCTTCAGGAATGAAATATGAGGGTGGAGCAAGGAGTAGCAAGATTGAGACTTTCCAACTCTGATCGTTGTAGTCAATTAGTAATGAGGTTGTAGAGAACAGAGATGACAGTTTGGCAATCGAATGCTCTAAATATTCCTATTAGTTGTACAGAGTGGTAGCAACTAAATACGCTCTGAGTGTTTCTTGTACCATTTTATCTTTCTTACTACATTGAATTCTTTGAGGGCTTCAGTTACCTGCTAGATTTTCAGAAATCTGCACTCTGATTTTCTGCAAAAACCTCAAACTCACTGAGTTCTCAAACTGAACATGCTGTCTAACTCTACCACTCCCATTTTCTCAAACTCTTCTTTCCTTAAGTTCCTTGTGTCTGACTTAGCTGTTCACCTCGCAGCCCAGGGTAACACCCTGATCATTTTTTCTACTTTCCCGTCTCCACCAGTATTTAATTAGTTGCTGAGTCTTATTATTTCTACCCCCACAGACCTCTTAGATCCAGTTTTTCCTTTCTACCCTTGTATTCACATTGTTTTCCCTGGGTTATTGCGGTTGTCGTCCAATGCATTTCCCCGTATGTAGATTTTCCCCTTCCATCTTGTCTGCCACATCAATGCCAGTTATCTTTCCAACATGCAGATAAGGTCAAACCACAGCTTGACCCAAAACGTATTTTGGCTCTATACTTTCTTCTTGAAAGCAAAAATTCTTGATCACTGGCATTCAGGCATATCCCGACTCCCATCTGGTTTTTTAGTTTACCTCAGTTGGCAGAAGTGAGCATTCCTTTTGTTATGCTCATTCATCACTGAATTTACCTGTCTGAGAACTATATAGTAATCTAAATTATATGATCAGTTAGTTGTTTCTGGATTACCATATCGTGAGTCTACCAGGTGATATTTTTTATAATTCATTATAATGGCCTCACCTCAATAAATGCTGCTTTATTAGAATTGAAATTAACTGGAAGAATACTCCATCGATGCTGCTTTTCAGTACACACTTTTTATGGCATTTGTATTTTGCACAAACCATAGTTCCATCTCAGATTTTTTCCCAGAACATTTTTTCTTAATTCCCATCAAACTATATTTCATGTGTTTCTCAAGCAAACACTTAATGAAAATGAATAAAATCATTTATAGATTATTATACCAACATAAAATTTAAAGTAAATACTTTCAGGTAATACAAATTGAATATTTCTTCTCCTCTTTATTACTATTCCTAAAAACCCAAAAAACCCAAAGGGAAATGATTTCTGACAAAGAAAAACGTTCTTTTTCAGCATACCACTTAAATAATTTTAAACTTTGTCAGATTTTGGGGGCCCCTAACTGTTTATCTTTACTCACCTAGACATAAAATGACCAGTGTAATGCCTTTTACTTGCTCAGTGGGGACTCAGTAAATGTTTGATAATAACAGTGATATACCAAATTAAAACTAACTGTTCCTGTGCCTAGCAAAAAGTAAGAGTGTGTATAATTTATTTCAGAAATAGAAATCTAATTTACATAAATCATTAAAAAGCGTATTTTCAGAAATGTATTTCCTTGAAATCTTACTTCACACCATATATAAAAATTAACTCAAAATGGATCAAAGATCTAAATATAAGAGCTAAAATTCAGTAAAAACTTAGTTGTAAATCTTCATGGATTTATAAATCTTCTTGGATTTGATGATGGAGTCTTAGATTTGACACTAAAAGCATAAATAACAAAATAAAAAATAGAGCTCATCAAAATGAAAACTTTTGTGCATTAAAAACACCCCCCAGAATGGGAGAAAATATATATAATTTGTATATCTGATTAGAGTCTAATATGTAAAGAACTCATAAAATTCAATAACAATAAGAGAAATACCTAATTTTTAAAATGGGCAAAGGACTTGAATAGATGCTTCTCCAAAGAAGATGTGCAGATGACTAACAAACACCTGTAAAGAGGCTCAACATCAGTCAGTGCATGCATGCATGCTAAGTGATTTCAGTCATGTCTGACTCTGTGACTCTATGGACTGTAGCCTGCCAGGCTTCTCTGTCCGTGGGATTCCCCAGGCAAGAATACTGGAGTGTGTTGCTGTGCCCTCCTCCGGGGGATCTTCCCAACTCAAGGCTCGTACCCTCATCTCTCACGTCTAACCTGCATTGGCAGGTGGGTTACTTGCCACTAGTGCCACCTGGGAAGCCCCTGTTGGTCAATAGGAAAATGCGAATCAAAACCGCATTGAAATACCACTTTACACTTACTAGGAATGCGATGAGAAAAAAAAGCAAAATAGCAAATGCTCATAGCTGCACTATACAGAATAGCCAAGAGATGGAAAGAGTCCAAATGTCCATAAATTGATGATAAACAAATGTGTTATATCCAGACAATAGAATATTATTCAACCATAAAAAGAAAAGTACTGCTACATGTTACAACATGATGTACTTTAGAAACATTTTGCTAAATTAAAGAAGCCAGATACAAAAGGCCCCATATTGTATGATTCCACTTATATAGAATGTCCAGAATTAGGCATATTCTATCTGCATAGAGGTAGAAAACAGATAAGTGATTGACGAGGGCAGGGGAGTAGGAAATGGAGAATGACTGTTCAGTGGGTGAGGATGTGTTTTGGGTTGATGGAAAAGTTCTAGAGCTAAAATGGTACTGATGGTTGCACAATATTGTGAATGTATTGGGTTGGTACAAAAGTAATTGAGGTTTCAGACCATGAGTTTTAAAACATTGTAACTAGGCTCAAATAAATCTTTATTAACCAAAATAGGGACCATTATATAGTCAACACATTTTTACCAACGAGAAATAAGTTTGTTTATTCCTGTAGTGTAAAAATCCATGCTTCAGAATTTGATGAACTCCTGGAATGCATTTTCTGCCTCCTGATGGTTGTAGAAGTGTTTTCCCTGAAAAAAGTTGTCAAAATGCTTGAAGAAGTGGTAGTCAGTTGGCAAGAGGTCAGGTGAATGTGGCGGATGAGGCAGAACTTGGTAGTCCAGTTTGTTCAGCTTTTGAAGCACTGGTTGTGTGATGTGAAATCTGGCATTGTCATGAAGAATTGGACCTTTCTGTTGACCCTCTTCTTAATATCTTCTGCTTCTGTTAGGTCCATACCATTTCTGTCCTTTATTGAGCCCATTTTTTGCATGAAATATTCCCTTGGTATCTCTAATTTTCTCGAAGCGATCCCTAGTCTTTCCCATTCTGTTGTTTACCTCTATTTCTTTGCATTGATCACTGAGGAAGGCTTTCTTATCTCTCCTGGCTATTCTTTGGAACTCTGCATTCAAATGGGAATATCTTTCCTTTTCTCCTTTGCTTTTTGCTTCTCTTCATTTCACAACTATTTGTAAGGCCTCCTCAGACAACCATTTTGCCGTTTTGCGTTTCTTTTCAATGGGGATGGTCTTGATCCCTATCTCCTGTACAGTGTCGTGAACCAAACTCAGCAGTGGCCACAGGACTGAAAAAGGTCAGTTTTCATTCCAATCCCTAAGAAAGGCAATCCCAAAGAATGCTCAAACTACCGCACAATTGCACTCATCTCATATGCTAGTAAAGTAATGCTCAAAATTCTCCAAGCCAGGCTTCAGCAATACGTGAACCAAGAACTTCCAGATGTTCAAGCCGGTTTTAGAAAAGGCAGAGAAACCAGAGATCAAATTGCCAATATTCGCTGGATCATCGAAAAAGCAAGAGAGTTCTAGAAAACATCTATTTCTGCTTTATTGACTATGCCAAAGCCTTTGACTGTGTGGATCACAATAAACTGTGGCATTCTGAAGGAGAAGGGAATACCAGACCACCTGACCTGCCTCTTGAGAAACCTGTATGCAGATCAGGAAGCAATGGTTAGAACTGGACATGGAACAACAGACTGGTTCCAAATAGGAAAAGGAGTACGTCAAGGCTGTATATTGTCACCCTGCTTATTTAACTTATATGCAGAGTACATCATGAGAAACGCTGGGCTGGAAGAAACACAAGCTGGAATCAAGACTGCCAGGAGAAATCTCAATAACCTCAGATATGCAGATGACACCACCCTTCTGGCAGAAAGTGAAGAGGAACCAAAAAGCCTCTTGAGGAAAGTGAAAGAGGAGAGTGAAAAAGTTGGCTTAAAGCTTAACATTCAGAAAACTAAGGTCATGGCATCTGGTCCCATCACCTCATAGGAAATAGATGGGGAGACAGTGGAAACAGTGTCAGACTTTCTTTTTCTGGGCTCCAAAATCACTGCGGATGGTGATTGCAACCATGAAATTAAAAGACGCTTACTCCTTGGAAGGAAAGTTATGACCAACCTAGATAGCACATTAAAAAGCAGAGACATTACTTGGCCAACAAAGGTCAGTCTAGTCAAGGCTATGGTTTTTCTAGTGGTCATGTATGGATGTGAGAGTTGGACTGTGAAGAAAGCTGAGCACTGAAAAATTGATACTTTTGAACTGTGGTGTTGGAGAAGACTCTTGAGAGTCCCTTGGACTGCAAGGAGATCCAACCAGTCCATCCTGAAGGAGATCAGTCCTGGGTGTATATTGGAAGGACTGATGCTGAAGCTGAAACTCCAGTACTTTGGCCACCTCATGCAAAGAGTTGACTCGTTGGAAAAGACCCTGATGCTGGGAGGGATTGGGGGCAGGAGGAGAAGGGGACGACAGTGGATGAGGTGGTTGGATGGCATCACCGACTCGATGGACATGAGTTTGAGCAAGCTCTGGAAGTTGGTGATGGACAGGGAAGCCTGGTGTGCCACAGTCCATGGGGTCTCAAAGAGTCGGAGACTACTGAGAGACTGAACTGAACTGAACTGATTGACCGATGCCGGCTGCAGACATTGCAGTTTTCAATGCATCTCATCGATTTGCTGAGCATACTTCTCAGATCTAATGGTTTTGCCAGGATTCAGAAAGCTGTAGTGGATCAGACAGGCAGTAGACCACCAGACAGTGACCATGACTGTTTTTGGTTGTGAGTTTGACTTTGGGAAGTGCTTTGGAGCTTCTCCTTTGCCTTTAGCTTCTCTTCTTTTCTCAGCTGTTTGTAAGGCCTACTCAGACAAACATTTTGCCTTTTTGCATTTCTTTTTCTTGGGGATGGTCTTTATCACTGCCTCCTGTACAGTGTCATGAACCTCCACCCATAGTTCTTCAGGCACTCTGTCTATCAGATCTAATCCCTGCAATCTATTTGTCACTTCCACTGTATAATCGTAGGGGAGAAATATCAATAACCTCAGATACGCAGATGACACCACCATTATGGCAGAAAACGAAGAAGAACTAAAGAGCCTCTTGATGAACGTGAAAGAGGAGAGTGAAAAAGCTGGCTTAAAACATTCAAAAAAGGAAGATCATGGAATCCAGTCCCATCACATCATGGCAAATACATGGGGAAACAATGGAAACAGTGACAAACTTTGTTTTCTTGGGCTCCAGACTCACTGCAGATGGTGACTGCAGCCATGAAATCAAAAGATGCTTGCTCCTTGGAAGGAAAGCTTTGACCAACCTAGACAGCATATTAAAAAGCAGAGACATTACTTGGCCAACAAAGGTCCATCTAGTCAAAACTATGATTTTCCAGTAGTCATGTATGGATGTGAGAGTTGGACTATAAAGAAAGCTGAGTGCAGAACAATTGATGCTTTTGAACTGTGGTGTTGAAGAAGACTCTTGAGAGTCCCTTGGACTGCAAGGAGATCCAACCTATCAATCCTAAAGGAAATCAATCCTGAATATTTGTTGGAAGGACTGATGCTGAAGCTGAAACTCCAATACTTTGGCCACTTAATGTGAAGAACTGACTCATTGGAAAAGACCCTGATGCTGGGAGAGATTGAAGGCTGGAGGAGAAGGGGACGACAGTGGATGAGGTGGTTGGATGGCATCACCGACTCGATGGACATGAGTTTGAGCAAGCTCTGGAAGTTGGTGATGGACAGGGAAGCCTGGTGTGCCACAGTCCATGGGGTCTCAAAGAGTCGGAGACTACTGAGAGACTGAACTGAAATTGAAGCTTCTTCTCAGTTCAACCACTGAGCTGGTCATTGCCGGTTGTCGTATAAAATCCACTTTTCATGGCACGTCAGAAATGAACCGAGAAATGGTTCGTTGTTGTGTAGAATAAGAGAAGATGACACTTCAAAATGACAATTTTTAAAATTTTCTGTCAGTTCATGAGGCATCGACTTACTGAGCTTTTTCACCTTTCCAATTTGCTTCAAATGCCGAAAGACCGTAGAATGGTCCAACATTGAGTTTTTTGGCAACTTCTCATATTGTTATAAGAGTATCAGCTTTGATGATTCTCTCAGTTGGTCATTGTCAACTTCCGATGGCCGGCCACTGTGCTCCTCATCTTCAAGACTCTTGTCTCCTCTGCCAGACTTCCCGAACCACCACTGCACTCTATGTCCTTTGAGAGTTCCTGGGTCACATGCGTTGTTGATGTCGTGAGTTGTCTCTGCTGCTTTATGACCCATTTTGAACTCAAATTAAAAAATCATTCAAATTTGCTTTTTGTCTAACATCATTTCTGTAGTCTAAAGTAAATATAAAATAAACAGCAAGTGATAAGTCTTTAGCAAAAAAAAAAAGAAAGAAAGCGAGAAGTGCACATTAAACTGATGTGTAACATAACCACATTTTTAAAAAAGAATGGATTCCAAAATCAAATGGCAAAATTCAACAGTGCAAAATGGCAATTACTTTTGCACCAACCTGATACTTGGTCGCACTGTACTGTATACTTTGAAGTTGTTAAAATGGTAAATTTTATGTGGAGTGTGTTTTGCCACATGACAAAATATTTCTTTTAGTTCTTGGGAGGTATGGAATAGGCAGCTAGATTGTTACTTACACAGAATGGCAACAATATACTGTACTGATAAGTAGCTGGACAGAGAGTCAGAGGAAACTTGGATTTTAGAACAACCCCTGTTATCAACTCAACACAGAGCTTTGGGAAATAAATCACACACAACTCCTTGGTCTTGGTTTTTCCTGGCTGTAAAATGAAGGGTTTGAGCTAGATGAAATCTACATTCCCTCTCAGCTCAGAAATTCTTTCACTGAAGCTACAAACACTTTTTCGCCCTTAGATTATCACCCTGTTTTGTTTTGTTCTTGCTTTAATTTACAACAGTAAAGTGAGTGCGTGTTCCTAAACTTGTAATCATTATATTTTGAACTTGGTTATATTCAATACCAATAACCCATTTACAAATGAATACCAGTTACATAAATCTCACAACATGTAACTAGGTAGCCAAAAAAATCCCTCAAGTAATCTGAAAACTTATTAGTGTATTTGTTACTGGTATTTCCTTTTCTTTATGCAAAGTTTTTTTGATATTTAATATGTTAGGAATGTGAACTTTTAACTCGTCGAACTATTGTAACATATTTGAAAATTATAGTAATTTGATTAAAATGTTGCCTATAAGGCAAAAGGTTTAGTTAATAGAATCCATATGTAATTAAAATGCAGAACTAAATGTAATCAGACTCCAGTGACTAGTGCCTTCATATTGATAGTTTTACAATGGCCTCTGGGGTTGAAAGTTTAAATGTTACAGAATGCAACAACACTGCGGAAAACAACCTCAGCTGGCAATTGTAGCTGTTTTAAAGACATCCGCATGGTTACTTGATAAAATGGGAATATCACATCCCAGATTTTCATCATTTTAGGAATATCTTCAGTTGGCAGGTGGTAGAAACACATGACTAGTGTGCTGGTGGAGAACCCCACTCTATAGCACTATTATATAAACAACCCCAGATGAAGGTCCTTGCTATGAGCCAAGCCATGGTCTTCTTTTTTTTTTTTTTTTCTTTTTTAATAACAGAGTTGCTTAATTTGGGTGAATTCATTTGAATCATATGAAAGTTATAGACACAACACTATGCACCAAGCCACAAAAAAAGTTAAAAAAAATTATTTTCTCTGGACAGTTTTAAGAGTCGACATCCTGTGTTAGAGTTCTCTAATCATCACCAGCACAATTTACAATCGGAACACACAGCGAGCCAGTTCAGACCAGCTCATCTGTTGATCTTGGCAGGGACCCTTCATCTCACTGTGTGCAGCTGCCACTTGAGAACTGGGGGACTCAGCAGAGAGCCAGAGGGTGGGATGCAAAGCTGGTCAAGGCATGAACACATAGGCCTGCTTCATTTCAGCAGTTGTGTTGCTTAAAAAAAAATAGACCTTTTATTTTACTGCTCGCCCCCACCCCCACCCCCGCCCACCCCAGCCTTCCTTCTTTTTAACCTGAAATTAAACGAGGACCTCTCGTGAGCCACCGCGCTCCAGGCATAAGAAATTGTAATGTCTGGCTTCCAGAAACTGTCCCGTCAAAATGTGCTTCTGATTAGGTGGCTTAATTACAGCTGTGAAAACAATGTTGATTTAGGCCTCAAGATTCCAGGGCATGTCAGCCGTTATTAGCTAACCTTGGACTGAATCCATGGTTTTAAAACTCTGTACCACTAAAGTCACCCTGCTTGACAACTTTTTATTTAAGAAGAAAAGTTGCCAGAAGCAACACATTTTTATGCAAAACATTGTTCGATGCACAATTTCAACTGCAGCACTATTAGTGGTCATTAAGGAGATGGCTAACTTTGTACTTTATCAAGAACAAGGAAGTTCTGTTTGTAAAAACAGTAAGTTTTGAGTAGTATTTTTAGAGGGTTGACTGACATAAGAATTAATTTTAATTCCTTTAATTCAGTTTTATTTCAAGCCCAGCATGTTGGTTTAACCACCCAATTTTATTACACCTAAATTTTCTTGACAGTTTCATTTGCTGTTAGGAAATAAAATTGCAATATTTTTTTTCAACAGGGGAAATAATGGCTAGTTTTAAAAAACGTTATGTTTGAAACTTCCCTTGCCTCAAGCTGGTTCAGACACAACCTCAGTTTACTTTTGGAAGGAAATGGACCTCATTAAATTGTTTTTAATATATTAATATAAGTATGTTTTTTTCATAGTGAGAAAGCTTATTACACTCATGTATTTACACCTGCAGGGCAAGTAGAAGTCTTAGTAATTAGATGGTTCCAATACTCTGGAATTTTCAATACAATTGTCACTGATATCATAAATATTAGAGAGCTACATATTTAAAGTTGTTCCAGTACCATTGTATTTTAGATGACTAAAACTCCCTTTATGTGCTATGAATGTTTTTAAAAATTTGTCAGTATTTTAAAAGTAGACATTAATGCATTACCAAAAAAGTAAGGTGGACAGCTGAACAACAAACATAAAGAGTCATAATTCTCATAATTCTGGAAGAAACTTTTGCTTGAAAATACATGATTTATGCCAAACTGAATACTCAAGAGAGAGCTAAATAATTTCTTTAAATGAAATCTTCCACACCCAAGACATTAAATCCAACAAAGTGGGTGGTCAAGGCACATCTTTTTCTACTAGTTAGGCTCGTTGAACAATTAAGGGACTCACTTTAAACCACATATGGACAAGCAAACTTTTGTTTACTCATCAAATTAAGAGTTCATGCATAGGTAGTTGATTGTGGGGAGTGGATGGATGAAGAGTTGTGTTGACGATACACTATGCATGTCCTTAAGGAGAAAGCTGGGCAACTAATTCAAAGCTGAGTTTAATAATCCCCCAATAATGTCAGTAATATTTTCTTTTTTTTAAATTAATTTATTTTACTTTACAATATTGTAATGGTTTCAGTAATATTTTCTAATTGACAGGTGCTATAGAGACATTTTCTATCTATATCTATTCCATTTGTTATTTTATTTAATCTTCATATTGATCTTATGAGAGAAATATTGTTTACCCATATTGCAGATAGGGCTTCCCAGGTGACTCAGTGGTTAAGAATTCTCTTGCCAGTGCATGTGCCACGAGAGACATGGGTTTGATCCATGGGTCGGGAAGATCCCCTGGACTGGGGGAGGAAATGGCAACCCACTCCAGTATACTTGTCTGGGAAAACCCATGGACAGAGGAGCCTGTTGGCTGCAGTCCATGGGGTCACAGAGTCAGACACGATAGAGCACATGTGCATATTGCAGACAAGGCATCTCGGTCCCAGAGAGGATAAGTAATCTGCCCGATGTCATTGCTGTGTGGGATCTAAGATGGAAACCCCTGTCTGTGTGTCCAAAACCATGCTCGACCTAACAGTAGAAATAGACATTTTTCTTAGAAAATGGATTCCAGGTTACGAAATACTAGAGAAACATTAAGAATGACCAAGTTTAAGTCAAATGTGCCTTTAGGCTGTGAAGAGACAAGAACATTTACACTTTAATAAAAGTTTTATAGTTTTCTCTCCAAAATAAAAAAGCTATTCTTTTTTTCTTTCAGTAAAAAATGACTGTGTCTGAAGAGTGGTGGATTCACCAGGTCTCTGGTTAAAGCCTTTTACCTAGAACAAAGGGCCTTCCTCTTTCCTTTTGAAGTTGTGTTGTGCACAGAGAATTGAAAGAGTACACCCTTCCATGTTATATCAGTTTGAAGTTTGGATATATTGCACTTGTTCTTAAGATTCTGTGTCAGCTGAGAAATTGGGAAGACATAGCTGCCTTAGCTTCCCAGAACTTTGGCTTAGGGCATACTTTGATCGAATCTGAATTCAGTTTATTCCTTTGGCTATCCTTTTGTTCTCCGTGTTTGTCTGACACCATTGGAAAGATAACCCTTCCAGATGTGAGGGCCAGCTAAGGTTATAGCTTTATGTTTCTACTTGCCACCATCTTATTTCTGATGTGTTCCAACTGGAAATAGAAATTTGGTTGAAACTACATATCATATAGATTGTATACAGTACAGGTTATATCTAATTTTATCATGCCAATTTGATTGTTTTGATACATTATTTTGTTAATCCTCTTGGAGGCTTACGACTTAAATTTTAAAATATTTTATCAAGTAGCATTTTGGATATTGTAGATTCTTAGGTATTCCCTATCTTTTTGACTTTTCTTGATAGTATAACCATTTTTTGTTGTGTGTTTTTTTTTTCTTTTTTGCAAAAAGAAGGTGACCTAGCAAGGAGTTTTGAATCTAGATATATGTATATAGCTATATATATATATCCTGTGTAGAAAAATAGTATTCATTATTTATATATTGTTGTATTTTGCCTATGGAGTAATCTTTTTTTTTTTTTTTAAATCTTAGTTTGTTTACTTAAACATTTCCTGACCCATATTTATTTGGATATAAAATCTTCCAGTTCTTTAAAAGAGGCTAAATGTCTTTCCCAAAGCAGGTAAAAAAACCAAGAAATTTAAAGTAAAGTTATTAAAATAATTCAGATTTTATAACTACATTGTTTCTTCTTTTTAATGGCACTGATAACCAAAGGCATCAGGTGTGTAGTAATGCTTTTTAGCAATATTTGGAAGAGTTTAAATTGATCCCTATTTCAGAACTAAGAAAGCTAGGTATAGAGGGGTTTATCATTTATTAGAAACAGCCATTTAGTATGTCTCAGTCTTATTTATCCCTGTTTCATATGGGTATCTCAGGGTGGGAGTAGGGAAGACTAGAAAACAGAGTTCTCACTCCTACCTCATTCTATGCAGGGTAACTTTGTATTAGTTGCTCAGTCATGTCCAACTCTTTGTGACCCCATGGACTGTAGCCTGCCAGGCTCCTCTGTCCATGGAATTCTCCAGGCAATAATACTGGAGTGGGTAACCATTCCTTTCTCCATGGGATGGTCCTGACCCAGGGATCAAACGTATGTCTCCTGCATTGCAGGCAGATTCCTTACCATCTGAGTCACTAACTTTACTTTTATCTTATTTTAGTTCAGAAATTAAATTTCTGAGTAAGATTTCATTTAACAAAAGACTTATGCTTTAAAAACGTTTGAGAACTCCTGTCATATCAAGAAGACAGGAAGAACAAATATTTTTGCTTTATGCATAAACTGATTGATTTATTTTTGGCTGCGCTGGGTGTTTGTTGCTGCCTGCAGGCTTTCTCTAGTTGAGGCGAGCAGAGACTGTTCTCTCGTTGTGATGCACAGGCTTCTCATTGCGCTGGCTTCTCTTGTTGCAGAGCACGGGCTCTAGGGCATGCGGGCTTCAGTAGTTGCAACACACAGGCTCAGTAGCTGCAACTTGCAGGCTCTAGAGCACTTGCTCGGAAGTTACGGTGCACGGGCTTAGTTGCCACACAGCAGGTGGAATCTTCCTGGACCAGGGATCAAACCTGTGTCCCCTGCGTTGGCAGGGGAATTTTCAACCACTGGACCACCAGGGAAGCCCCTGTGCATAAACTTTTTAACAAACAGCTGTTGACCTTGATAGCTGATGGTGATTTTTTCATTAAATATATAATGAAAACTTTTTTATCATTTGTTTTGGGGAGAATAGTGATGTGCATATTTTGGGTAAAAGCATATAGTTAACCTTTAAGGACATAAAATCATGTCTTAGCATATGTTTTTAGTCTACGTCTTATACTTGGTTTTTTTTATCCAGTTAAGCTCTAAGTTAGTTATGGTCGTTTCTATTTTTCAATGACTGAAGGAAATTTATAGGGCAACAGGAGTGCTGAGGTAACTGACTTCATGCCTCAACTTCCCTTTTGGTAGGGATATTCACAGAATTTCCTTATGGGAGTAAGGGGAGAATCCTTAGCCTAAAGCCAGCCTTGCAGACTGAATTTGGGAACCAACAAAGATATAAAAGTTGGCCAACCTGTCCAACATTTCACTGATGTTTCTCTGTCTTCCTCTTCACAACTCTCATGTACTGACAGCTATCATGGCTTTATCTCTTCAGTATTTCTCCCTGTGATTTTTGAGGTGCAGAGGAGTTGAAGGCACGTGCCCCTAATTCGGTGCAGTGGAAACACACTGGACTGCGGGGGCAAGAGTTAGGAACTTGGTCCTGGTACTGCCACACTAGCTATGTGCTCCTGGGCAAATAACTTCTCTGGGAATTTTCAGAGTTGTAAAAAGAGGAGCTTTGACCAGAGGGTCTCTAGGGTGTCCTCTAGTACTAAACAGATGCTTTTTCCATTCACGTTATTAATTCTGTCACAACCTCTGTTCTACTTGGCAGCCTTCTGAAGCATGTAGGTACAAATTAAAGGCTGTCCTTTCACGGGTTTGTGTCACTTCTGTGTTAACTCATTCATTTGGCGGGTTTCTCTGAGGATTCGGGTCATGAATGATAACACTGGCATGTTTCATTCCTGTTTTTTAGATCAATAAAACGAAGGTTTGAATATTTTTACCTTTGTAATGGAATATCGATAGCCCCTGAATGCAGGTAAAGTTAGCATGTTGACTAGTGGAACTTACAGGAACTCATAGAAACTCCTGACTTCATGGTTGTACTCAGCGCTTCAGTCGTGTCTGATTCTTTGCGACCCTTTGACTGTAGCCCACTGGGTTCCTCTGGGATTCTCCAGGAAGCTCTTGGTTAATTTTTTACTTAGTTGAGCACTTCGGGAATACCATTGTACTGTTAACCATTCTTACAGGTTAACTTTTTATTCTTATTCTTACTTAATTTGCACCCATACTGTAACACTGGATGAGATAGCAGGCATAAAAAAAAATGCTGATGTTGAAATACAGTGGTAGTAAGCAATCAAAAAAGAAAAATAGATTATGGAAATTTATTTCAGATGATCTTCCCCAGAACCATAAGTCCCACTCACTGGATCAAAATTCTTATACCAACATTTTGATGCTTTTAGTGTTTCAAATCTGGTATTAAAAATATAAAAGTGTGAAAATGTATTCAAATGGTCTGTTCATTTATTGAAAAGACATAGAGTGTGTAGTTTGAAAAACATCCTGGACAATAAGCAGCAGCCCGAAACCCTCTGTTTCAACTAGTGATTTAGAAACAAAGTATACAAATATCATATAAGTCAGTTCATTTTTAATCACAAAGTGGAAAGACCTAATAGAGCATTATCAATTATGATATTTGTAGGGTTACCAATCTATTAATTGTGGGTTTTATTAAATCAGTTTTTTACTTAAATTAGTAAAAATTAGTGCCAGGTTTTCTCTCTCACAAGCCTTGATATATGCTGATTACTTTGTTTGGAATATTATTTTCTACCTTGTGCTCAGTTGATTTTCCCCCAAAGTTTTAAATTCAAAATCTCTCCTCAAGCACCTTGTACACTGTTAGACTCTTATAACATTAATCATACCATATTGTAATTGGTTGTTAATTAACTAACCTCATTAGACTGGAAGTGCCATGTAAATAGGAAATTGTTCTGTTCCTAGATATTAGCACAATATCTGGGACATAGCAATAGTTTGCTCAAAGTTCCGTCACAAATGCCAAATTATGTGGTCCAGCTTAAAGTTTACCAACCTGTTCAGAAGTTAAGTTTGTCAAACAGCCAAGCACGTGGCCACAATTGGCCCTCTGTCTCTGTGGGTTCAGAATTTCTTTATTGTTAAGATCATTTGTTATGTCAAGTTACTACTGAAGAATGTTGTTTCTATGGTCTCCTCAACCCCTTTTCTTAAGGGAAGAAAAAGGGGAAAAGAAAGAAATTTCTCATATGTGGCTGTATTTGCATTTCACCTGGGATCAGGAGTTGTGTCTTTGTTAGTGTCTTTGTTAGTAATCCCTCACATCCTAATGAAATATAATAAATAAGTGATATTGGTGATGGTGAATATTCTAGTTGACCGTCTGTGGGCCTTAAATATAATACAAAGAATTGAAGAACTGTTGGTTTAAGGTCTAAGTTCACGTAAAGAGTGTGCTTAGGATACATGTTTTACTTTAGTAGAAATCATAATTTTGCAACAAATAATCTTTGTATGTTTACATTTCATATCCCAAAAAGGAAAAGAAATCTTTTTCTTTACCATAAGAAAGATGAAAGGCATTCTAGAAATTTAATTTCCTTTTTATATGGACTTGTTCTTTGCTTTATTTACGTATAAAAATTCTAAACTCTGATAAAGAGCTCAGCAATGTAGAATAGCAAATTAAAAAAAGAAAGACAGAAAAACAGTTTAAGAATCTGGTGATAGGAATGTCAGTCCACTTGAGAATAGCCCTGAACCCTGACTGCAGCTGCTGAACCCAGACCAAACCGAGTGAGGAGACAGGTCCTGAGTTAAACCGCTGGCTGTCTTGTCAGCTCTTTTGATGTTCGTTTTCGGTTTGAAGATTTCCTGTTTCCTATGAGGTTCTTGGCAACATAATAATGATTCCGTAGCACGTGTGTGTTTCTCAGCATTATCACTGTTGTCACTGATGCATTTAATTCAGTGACCCTAGAATTGGCATGATGGCAGTTGGGCATCAGTTTAACCATAAGAGGAGCAGAAGTCAGAAGCAAATATTGATGAATTCAGAAACTCTGCAATGCAAAGGGGGTTCATCATCAGATGATGACAAGAACTTGTGCCTGCTTATATTTCTATAAAATAGTGAGAACACTATATATTTAGAAAAACAGGTTCATTGATAAGAAATCATGTAACAATTAAGCATGTCATAGCAGTGAGTTAATATTTATTTATTAAATGAATAAATCTCAAATTTAAAAACTGTATATTTATTTTGAGATCTTCAGTTGTTGAGTAGTGTCTGACTCTTTGCGACCCCATGGACTGCAGCATGCCAGGCTTCCCTGTCCATCATCAACTCCCAGAGTTTGCTCAAACTCATGTCCATTGAGTCGGTGATGCCATCCAACCATCTCATCCTCTGTCGTCCCCTTCTCCTCCCACCTTCAATCTTTCCCAGCATCAGGGTCTTTTCCAATGAGTCAGTTCCTTGCATCAGTTGGCCAAGGTATTGGAGTTTCAGCTTCAGCATCAATCCAGTGAATGTTCAGGACTGATTTCCTTTAGGATGGACTGGATCTCTTTGCAGTTCAAGGAACTCTCAAGAGTCTTCTCCAACACCACAGTTCTAAAGTATCATTTCTTCGGCACTCAGCTTTCTATATAGTACAAATCTCACATCCATACATGACTACTGGAAAAACCATAACCTTGACTAGATGGACCTTTGTTGGCAAAGTAATGTCTTTGCTTTTTAGCATGCTGTCTAGGTTGGTCATAGCTTTTCTTTCAAGGAGCAAGCGTCTTTTAATTTCATAGCTGCAGTCACCATCTGCAGTGAGTTTGGAGCCCAAGAAAATAAAGTCTGTCACTGTTTCCATTGTTTCCCCATCTAGTTGCCATGAAGTGATGAGACCAGATGCCATGATCTTTGTTTTCTGAATGTTGAGTTTTAAGCCAGCTTTTTCACTCTCCTCTTTCACTTTCATCAAGAGGCTCTTTAGTTCTTCTTTACTTTCTGCCATAAGGGTGTTGTCATCTGCATATCTAAAGTTATTGATATTTCCCCCCACAACCTTGATTCCAGCCTGTGCTTCATCCAGCCCAGCATTTTGCATGGTGTACTCTGCATATAAGTTAAATAATCAGGGTGACAGCATACAGCCTTGACGTACTCCTTTCCCAATTTGGAACCAGTCTGTTGTTCCATGTCCAGCTCTAACTGTTGCTTCTTGACCTGCATACAGGTTTCTCAGGAGGCAGGTAAGGTGGTCTGGTATTCTCATCTCTTAAGAATTTTCCACAGTTTGTTGTGATCCATACAGTCAAAGGCTTTGGCATAGTTAATAAATCAGAAGTAGATGTTTTACTGGAATTCTTGTGCTTTTTCGATGATCCAGTGGATGTTGGCAATTTGAACTGTGGTTCTTCTGCCTTTTCTAAATCCAGCTTGAACATATGAAAGTTTACGGTTCACATACTGTTGAAGCCTGGCTTGGAGAATTTTGAGCATTACTTTCCTAGTGTGAGATGAGTGCAGTTGTTTGAACATTCTTTGGCATTGCCTTTCTTTCGGATTGGAATGAAAACTGACATTTTCCAGTCCTGTGGGCATGCTGAGTTTTCCAAATTTGCTGGCATATTGAGTGCAGCACTTTAACACCATCTTCTTGTAGGATTTGAAATAGCTCAACTGGAATGTGATGGATCACCTCCATTAGCTTTGTTCGTAGTGATGCTCCCTAAGGCGCACTTGACTTCGTATTCCAGGATGTCTGGCTCTAGGTGAGTGATCACACCATCGTGGTTATCTGGGTCACGAAGATCTTTTCTGTATAGTTCTTCTGTGTATTCTTGCCACCTCTTCTTAGTATCTTCTGCTTCTGTTAGGTCCATACCATTTCTGTCCTTTATTGTGCCCGTCTTTTTATGAAATGTTCCCTTGGTATCTCTAATTTTCTTGAAGAGATCTCTAGTCTTTCCCATTCTATTGTTTTCCTCTATTTCTTTGCATTGATCACTGAGGAAGGCTTCCTTATCTCTCCTTGCTATTCTTTGGAACTCTGCATTCAAATGAAAGTATCTTTCCTTTTCTTCTTTGCCTTTGGCTTCTCTTCTTTTCTCAGCTATTTGTAAGGCCTCCTCAGACAATGGAGAAGGATATGGCACCCCACTCCACTATTCTTGCCTGGAGAATTCCATGGACAGAGAAGCCTGGTGGGCTGCCATCCATGGGATTGCACAGAGTCGGACATGACTGAAGTGACTTAGCAGCCTCAGACAACTATTTTGCCTTTTTCCATTTCTTTTTCTTGAGGATGGTCTTGATCACTGCTTCCTGTACAATGTCACAAACCTCTGGGATCATAGAATTGAGATATATCCCCCCAGGTACTTATGATGGATTTTTTTATGCACTTGGGGTTATGAATTTATTTTCAAGTTTTCAGGCTATATTATTCCCACTTGCTTCCAAGGTTCCAGCTAATCCAGGGACTGTCCTTGGTTTTGAAAAATCTTGGGAGCACTGGTAAACTTTCTCCTTTAGTGATTCTTAACAATTTAGGAAAAAGTTAAAAAAAGATCAGGTCCCAACAGTCAACTTTAGTACCTTCAAGGAGTATGTCAAATCACTGTTACTTATTCAGACCTGACCTGTGCATCTAGAACTGGACCAAGATCAAGGCCTTCAGATCTGCATACATATTTCATTTTGCTCAGCTTGAGTCTCAGCTTGGTCTGGAAGTCAGGTATTGTGTTTAATCATCCTTACATCCTTAGTGCCCACCCACATTGTGCCTGACTCTTTACTGAGTGACCAACAAAAGTTTGTTGAATCAGTCAGTGAGCTTTATTCCTTTTTGAAGAGTTCTAAAATCTTTTAGAGCTGTCTCTCTCGTCATATTTTATGTAAGGAAGATAATTGTGTCTGCATACACCTTGAATACAGAAAGGCATAATGAAGAGTTGCTGATTTGATGGAATTTGTAATCTAGTTCATGAGTCAGGACAGGCTCCCATCAAGCCGTAAGATGACGAATAACCATAGATTTTTAAAAGTTAGATTTATTTCGACTGGGGTGGCTAGAATGTTTTTGAGAATTTGTATTTGAGCTTGATTTTGAAGGAATGATAGGGGTTGAATAAGGAGCTCCAGATAGGGAGAACTATGTGAGCAGAAACGGGTTGCTGCTGGCGTATATGCCTTCATGGTCAAGCTATGAGTTGACTTTTTCCTCATAACTATGACAATTTGGTTTCTGCAGTTCTTTACAGTTTTCAAAATATACCCATGTATACCACTTTATAGCTCTTCGTGATGAAGGTATTATGTGTGAGATTCAGAAAGCCTGTGTGATTTGTGCTGCACCATCCAGCTAGCAAGCCAGTAAACTGAGACTGCTGGCTCTTGGTAAACTACTGCAGCCAGCACTTTTCTTCTTGGCCTAAATCATTTTCTTATGAAAGCCCCCTTGTGACCAAGAAGAAGTATCTTCCAGACAAGGCACAGTCTGTGAATGTGAGACAGAGCTTAGGGATATATACATGGTTTTCAAGCCCGAGAGATGGCTGGTATAGAGCAGGAAGAGGAGGAGGAGGAGATTAGCTCACATTTATCCAGTACTTCCCGTGTATGAACCAACATTCTCAGAACCTAGTATGTATTAGTTTAGTTAATACCGCAATACCCCTGTGGTTATATATTATTTTTGGTACCGTTGTTATCTCCCTATTGTATGGCTTACCAGGTGCTGAAGCAAAGATTTGAACACAGGCAGTCCAACTCAAGAGCTCATTCACAGTGGCTGGATTGTGGGGACCCTGGAGTTAGGAATATTCAGATCCTGGCTTCACCACTTGGCTAACCACGTGAACCTCGTTAAGTTAACAGCCTCTTCAACAGTGCTTCAGTTTCCTCACATGTAAAAATGAGGATACCAGTAGCTTCTCTCTCTAGGCTTGTACGGAGATTAAAAGAAAGGATAACTATAAAATCTCTGCTATTATTATTAATGCCATTTCTATCATATTCTAATCAACTGAGCATAGAACTATGATTTGTACCTGTTCTCAACATAAGAAGGGACTACCAAGGTGTTAGAGTAACTCCCCTTTTCTAGGCAGAGCTTTGGAGTTAGCATTAGAATGGCTTCTGATTGGTGTTTTTGTTTCTTTGCCTAAAATTAACTTACATAGTTAGGTTTCAAGACTCACTTCTAAATGCTTGGCTTACTGATGGTAGATGTCATCAATTTTATATTTTAATACTCTTTTCCTTGAATGCAGAGGTTTTATTTCTTAAGTTATAAAATTAACATTTTAATCT
Organism: Dama dama; assembly: GCF_033118175.1. NCBI lineage: Eukaryota > Metazoa > Chordata > Mammalia > Artiodactyla > Cervidae > Dama > Dama dama. The sequence goes on along the minus strand of NC_083709.1, from coordinate 37,235,158 downwards.
ATGTCATTTCTTTGCATAAATAATATCCTATTATAATAAAATTATGTCTACTTAAAAAGTGAAAACCATGATCCTAAGAAATCAAGCTGCTTTGGGATTTGGGAGAGACAGCAAACTGCTATCACATGAATTTGGATAATGGAACAATAACCCGTGTGTATCATTATTGTTATAAAACATTTCTGCATGTATTTATTAGAAAATTATAGTTGCACATATATTAGAAAGTTTCTGAAACCTTAATGTTTACAGACATTAAAAAATTTCTTTCATAGGGTGTTTTTGGAACTTCTGGATAAAAGCTTGTGTTTATCATGGCATCATTTAATACACTTGAAAAACACTCTACTGCTTTCTGAACGTATTTTGTTTTCAATGAAAGTAAAATATTCAGCAATTAGAAATGAAGGGGGAAAAGGTTAGTTCACTTTCATGTATAACGAGGCCTCCAAAAATGTTTGCTCCATTTGCTTAGTAACATTTGAAGACTAAATAAAAAGCTTCAGTGAGAGATGATGTTTATGAACAATGACCTTTAGAAGTTAATAGGGCTTAGGAAATCCTCAAGGTTCTCTTGAGGTAATAATTGAGCTAGTATCTAAAACAGCCTGAAGGTAGAATACATAGGTACCCTGAGCCCCAAATTAAAAGAATAATAATCCTAATTCCTTCCTTCTTATGCTGTTTGTAGTTGTGATAGTAGACTGAATAGAGTCCTCTGTGTTTACTCAGAATCTCAGAATGTAACCTTATTTGGAAATAAGGCCTTTGCAGATATAATCCGTTAAATTAGGATGACTTCATACTGGATTAGAGCAGGCCCTAAATCCAGTGACCAGTGTCCTTTTAAGGGGAGACACACAGAGAGGGTAGGTGGCCATGTGAAGACAGAGGTAGACCCTGAAGTGAGGCAGCTCCAGACTCAGGAATGACGATGATTTCCAGTCACTACCAGGAGGTGGAAGGGGCAAGGAAGGATTCTTCCGGAGAGTCCTTGGAGAAAGCACAGTCCTGCCAGTACGATTTCAGACTTTTAGCCTCTAGAACCGTTAGAGAATAAATTTCTGTTTTTCTCAGCCACCCAGTTTGTGGCAATTTGTACTAGCAGCCCTAGGAAACTAATACAGTTGGTAAGTTTAATGTGGGATTTAGTTTTATAAAAGGCATTACTTAGGGTGGCTGTAAACCAAGTTGAAATAGAAAAGTTTGGCAAATTTTTTTTTATACTTCAAATACTAGCTAGCAACTTTTTTAAATTGTAAAGGATTAACTGTTTTTTTGATGTCTTTACTTAAAGGACATATAATATTTACAAAACATGGCCTGTTATTTTTATGCATTTCAGCCCTGGAAGTATGCCTATGTTATATCAATCCAAACTCCTCTTCTGGTTAAGATGTTCAATAGCTTTGAGATAGAAAAATGTAAAGCTGTGTTCAGGGAAAAAAAATTAAGATCATTTTTGAAAAGTATCCTAAGTAAAACCTTCCTTTCAGATAAACCTTTTATTCACATTCCTTAAAAATTCTGTAGATAATGAGGTCATCCTCATACTGAATAAGCAAGCCGTCAAATCTCTAAAAAAGGAAGGTAATTAAAAATGTTTATTTTTTAAACAATAAAAACTGTTTTTCTTTATGCTCAGAAGAGCATGTTATTTGCTAAGAAAAAATATCTTAGAAATCTCAAATTCTTGCTGATTTTTAAAAATTTAGATATTTTTAATGCTTATTTATTTCTATACAGTGATAGTACCAGAACTCAAAAGTTTTAAATCCATCATTCATATTCTTCATGAACAATTTTTATTCTTTATATCATCCTGAAGTGAAACAAAAAGATTACCTAATTAACACCTAATTATTCCTTCACCATGCATCTATTACCTCCTATGTCCTATGTACTTTGCCAAGTTCTAAAAATGTTGTAATAAGAGTAATAATAACAATACCAACATTCATTGAAGGCTTACTATGTGCCAGCCATTGTGCTGAGAACTTGATGTATATTACTAATTTAGTCTTCATTGTCTTATCAAAGGAGGGTTATTATCGCTTTTTAGATGAAGAAACTACCAGTATAGAGTACAGGATTTGAGCCTAGGCACTGTGAACCCAAAGTCCTCACTCTTAAGCATTATATTACATTACATCCTTAATAGGATGAGATAAGGGACCTTCTCTCAGGGATCTGAAGGTGTTTGGAGAAGACAGACATATACATAAATACTTGTAATGAATTGTGATAAGTCATATTAAAGAAGACCAAGTGAGAAGTGAGAATTACCTGTATGAGGGCAGTAAGAGTGGAGATGGAGAAGGATTAGACTGTGGCCAGATAATATAGATGGAGAAATTGACAGGACTTGATGAATAAAACGGATGCCATGTCATTTCCTAATTGCCCAGCAATTGAATCAAGATTTATCCCTGCCTTGAGCTTCTGGTAAGAAGTGAGCAGTGTTCAAAACAACAAATAAGTATTTTATGTAGAGAAAGATTTCTTTCAGTTTGAAGTCATGTCACAAAAGCACTCCTGCTTACAGACTTGACTCCAAAAGCTTAGGTCATCATCTCAGACACGTATCGAATGGCAAGGTATGCTTAAACTCTTCTTTGCCTGGTGTAAAGTAGTGGTAAATTTCTCCTAGAATTAGTTTGTGGTGCTGGAGGCTAGCATTCCCATTCCTTTAATTAGATTTCCAGCTCTGATCACTGATAGGGTCCTTGGAATTGAAATCGTAACTCTGTCTTGGTAACAGCTACAAGAATCTGTATTTGGATGTCAATAATGAAGAATCCTATCGTAAAGTGACTTTTTGGTGGCCTCTTCCTCACATGGCTTTATAAATAGAGGGAACCAAAGGCAGTACAGTTTATATTACTTTTCTTTACATAACATTAAAAAAATTTTTCAGATCTTCAGAGTGCAAATAAGTGAAAACTGATTATATATTTAGGTCTGAGTGTATTGAGAGATGAGAGAAAATGTGTAAATTACTCAGGTCATTTTTCAAGATAAGTATAAAAGTTTTTAATTCTTAGCCAAGTCTATTTTCAAGTACAGTATATTTCACCTGAAAGGCTAAGCAGCAGGACAAAAACATAAAAAAAATGTTGAGTTTCTGAAAAAAAGTGCGTTTTTATGAGCAAAGGCTGAGTTCCGTACTCTTGAATTGTGCCTAGACCTTTCTACTCTTACTTGCCAAAAGTTTTTCCTATCCCAGATCATCTTTATAGCAGTACAGTCCTGTTATTTGTGATACTAACCATAAATGAAAAATAAGCAAACTCCGGGAGACAGGGAAGGACAGGGAAGCCTGGTGTGCTGCAGTCCATGGGATCGCAAGGAGTCAGACACGACCGAGTGACTGAAGGACAACAAAACCATAAATTGATTGCTGGTTGATATTAAGTTTTGATAATCTAAAAATCAGATCTTCTTCTCAGAAGGGCCTAAGGAACTGATTTGAAATTTAACTGTAGTCATGTAGAGATCTGTTTTTGAGCAGCTTCTTAGTGCATCACTGTACTGTTTCCTAAATTCCCATCCAATTCAATAGAGGGAGTGACTACATTGTAGTCATCCTAGTTCTGAGCACGTTGGCGAGAAGAAAGTAGTTAAACAGCTTGCTGTGTGTGAGCAGGTCGAGGGCAGGCAGACACCACGCACCTTGACCACCTATTATGAAGCTTTTTGCTGCTGCGTCAAGTGAAAGCGAGTTAATTGGGTGAAGCTGTGGAGCATGTTAGGGGCCTGGTTGAGGGTTGCTGTCTGACAGCTGAATGTCAGCCAAAGCCAGTCAAGTGTAGCTGAGAGACAGAGACCTGTCACAAAGTTCCCGCAGACTGGAGCACAGTTAGGGAGCTGAAATATGGTTCCATCTCACTTTCTCCCTCATTGAATCCAAGCACCTTAAAAGATTTTCCACTGTATGTGTCAACTCTTGTTCTCTAAGCTGTTTCCCAGAACTGTCCTGCATTCAAATGATTGAACAAAAGATGCTAATGTTTAGCAAAGTGAATGTAAATTCCCTCTTTTCCCCTTTTCTGCCCAAGCAGATAGACATTCAACTCAAAGGAAACTTTGAAGGTTTACATCAAACAATTAGATTGCCTCCAAATTTAGCTTATAATAGAATCCTTTTCTCAAGAGAGTATAAAAATTGGAAATTTAAGCAGGAGAATAAGCAGTGCATCTTTCTGATACAGCAAATCTAGGTCAAGAGAACTAGGATTCCGGCCTGGGTGTCTTGTGGATGGACACTTGCCAAGATAACTGTCCTCTTGTCTTTTTGTCACAGACAGGCTTCTTTACTTTCGGAGCAGCCTAAGGTGAAATGCTTTAATGACACTCTCCAGGTGGAGAAAAATAAACACGGAAAGGAACAGTGAGAATCCTTCTGAAACTTTGAACACTTTAGAAAGGAAAAATCAGAGAAAGTTAGAATTAAAGAATGAAAATGAAACATTGTGAAATAAAAATATTTTTCAGAGAGAAAAGTTTAATATCAAATCATGTTGGCTTTCTTTGGAATATGGATTAGAAGCAGTGTATTCAGTCAAAAATAAGCAAATACATGGTGTGCCTGTGATCTACTGGTCACTGGTCAAGCCACTGGCTTCCCAGGTAAAGAACTCACCTGGCAATGAGGGAGATGCAGGTTCGATCCCTGGGTCGGGAAGATCCCCTGGAGAGGGCCATGGCAACCCACTCCAGAATTCTTGCCTGGAGAATTCCATGGACAGAGAAGCCTGGCAGGCTACAGTCCACGGGTTGCAAAAGGGTTGGACATGACTTAGTGACTAAACAGCGGCAAGTCAAGCCACTGGTAATGCTGAAACAAACACAGATAAAATAGTCTGTGCCTCCAAGGAGGGAACACTCCGTGCCAGCTCTGACCGTTGTGACTTACTGTGATGGTGGAGTCATGGCTGTTGAATGTGTGGAGGACAGTTAGTGCGACTGAGGAACTAAATTTTAATTTTACATGCAATTCAATTTTAATTAATTTAAATTACTTACATATGGTCAGTGGCTACTACATTAAACAGCACAGGCTGAAGCACACAGCAGACTGTGATGCCGTGCCTTTATAAAAGCGGCAGTGTGGGGTGTCTGGATAACGCCAAGAAGGGGCTTGTAACCCAACTGTACCTGGGCCAGATTCAGGGAACGTTTGAGGGCAAGGTGATACCGGAGGTGAGTTGTGAGAACCCGATGAAGAAGTCTCCTTTTAAATAGAAAAAGCCTCCTTTTAAATAGAAAAAGCCTCCTTTTAAATAGAAAAATCTGCTTGAAGAAGAGAATCTGAGATAGGAGAAGGCAGGGCTTGCTTCAGGATCAGCGTTTTGATTAGTCTCAGGGGCAAAGGAGTCTATGGGAGATTGTCTTAACGTAAAGGTAGCCTCCAAGGACTCTAGCAGGCAGGTTATCCTTGAACTCACAGAACAGGAGGTCTCACAGATGAAATTAGGATCCTCAAATCACATGGCTTAGCAACTCAATCTAAAGCACCCAGCAAGAAGCAGATGGTAGGGAGGCAGCAGGGGGACAGACCCTACTCTCTGGTTCCTTGCTCGTAAGGTGTTCAAATGGCCTCTCTCTGAGCTGCATCATCCTTCTCGTGAGGTTATGGGACCGAGGTGGAGCGCTGAGAAAGCTGGATGAGGTGACTGAAGATGCCCGGGTCCGCTTATCCACACCTGTCTTGAGAAATACTCCTGGCCAGTCTCTGTAGCTTGCCGCTTAGGCAGCCGGACTGCTCTGGGTTTTCTCTGTAGCTCTGGGGGCAGTTTGCCTGTGTTCTGTGCTTTAGTGGTGTCTGACTCTGCCACACTATGGACTGTAGCCCACCAGGCTCCTCTGTCCATAGGATTCTCCAGGCAAGAATACTAGAGTGGCTTGCCGTTTCCTTCTTCTGGGGTTCTTCCCAACCCAGGGATCAACCCCACATCTCCTGTTTCTCCTGCATTGGCAGACAGAGTCTTTATTGGCTGAGCCATCGGGGGCAATTTGAGGATGACTTTACCCTGGAGGTGGTGCATCTCTCCCTCTTCCTTGTCTGTCTGGGAGTAGCCTGTCCTGCAGGGGACCAACTAATACCTTTTCCTATCATATAGATTCTGCTGCTTATCTCACACTACTGGCTGATTCATTCTCTATGCTTAACACTTGTTATGAGTTACATCTGTCCTATTTTTTTCTTGTCTTCAAGAGAAAAGTTGAATATTCTCAGATAATAAGTAAATATACAATGAAGTAGAGGTCAAGTAGAAAAAAGAGAGAAGTCTGAAGGAATGACTTGCTTAGAAAAATTAAAAGTGCATTTGTAGACTAGAGAGAGTGACGAGACAATTGAATAACAGATGAACAATTTTAGAAAAGAGCTTTGAAACCTTTGTCAAAATTGTTATCTGGTGGCTACCCTAACCTGAGCTGAGTTTCAAACAAATCAAGGCCTTTGTGAAAAAGTGGTGTGCAGGCTCTTGGGGAGTTTATGTGACTGAAAGCCTTGGCGATGGTTGAAGGACAAGTGGAGGTTTTGTGGGCAGGTGGTCAGAGGAGGTGACGAGAAGTGGAGAGAGCAGCATAGTTCTTCTCCTCTGTGCGGGCCTATGGACTGGCTTCTGGTCTCTGAGAAAAAGATGCCTACAGGTGGAAGCTGAAAGAAATGTTTTATGACAGACGGTGTGAGACACTGGGTTCCAGTCAGAGTTACCACAGGTTTCAGAGGGAAGAGTGGGTGTAGGGCTAGTCTGTGTAAAGATGGTGCCCATATGGCACAAGGAGTCTCTCTAATATGTTGGAGGCAGGGCCTGATGGAAGGATGTCAGGCACCCAGCAACTTTTGACAGGGAGTTTGAGGTCATGTGTCAGGAAAGAACTAGGGAAATGTGACTCATTACTGGGACCTTGCTTGTGTCCGTGGAACAATGAGTCTAGCAAACTCTTAAGTACCGTTGTCCATCAAAATGTAATACTACAAAACAGCAGTTGTGTGGTTATAGAGTATTGAACAAATTATAATTTAAGAACTGTCTCCAAACACAAGTAGTCAAGGACAAGGTGAACTCTCTAAAGGCAGAGAATTTTGGTGTGTAATTCACTTCTGTATCCCAGTACCGTGAACAGTGTCTGACACTTCTTAGGCAGTTTAGTTACTTCTTTGATTTTATTCTTTTAATAGATAGTAGATATCTATTAAAAGAAGTAGTGAGTGGAGCTAATTTAGGATCCTAATATAGTGAGTGTGGGTTTAGATGTGCTTTATGCTATCTTGGGGAAAGTCTATCATATGGAACTGGTCATGTAGGGAGTAGGTTCTTGAAATGGAATCCATAGCTCTATTATTTTGGAATTTTGTGGTTGCTGCATTACTCTCACAGTTCTATAAGATGTTCTCCCTGGAGATGGGTTTGGTTTGAGACTGCTGGAAATGGCCTGGTTCTATCAGAAGCAGCATTCCTGCCTATCATGTAAAGGAAATGTCGTTGCCAGCTAAGTGGTTTGCTTTGGAACGTGTGCCCCAGCGCTTGTTGTGTTTGGAAGGCATTCCACAGATGTGAACCCCAGGTCACCGATTTGTCTTACATCTGAAGGGTTCCTCTCTCGCTGAGAAGCAGAGAGGCCACATTCTTTTAACTCAAGATAACCAGTCCCTCCAGAAAGGCCCAGCTGGGGCACCGGTCAAAGGGTTAGTTTAGCAGCCCTGGGGAATATGGCACGGATCTCTTCGATGATCAGCAGGGGAATGAAGACTTTGCAACATCTCATGAAGAATGGCTGGGGATTTCAGATTTGATAAAGTGGAGTAACAGGGGAGCATGGTTTAAACCAGCCCTGGAAGGGTGGGGCAGGGAAAAATGGGTTTCGATTTTTAACGTGTGAATTTATTGCTGATTTTGTTGAAATATGTGAGTGACAGATACCATGGTAGTGAGATTAAGGAAAACCATCTCTTTCAAACAGCTTTCAATTTTAGATATTTCTTCCTTCTTCTGCTCTTTTTTACCTAAGTGCATGGCCGGTATTTCTACTCAGAGAAAAACATGCTGCTAAAAGGTCTAAGTTTATAGCTTCCAGATATTACTAAATTTTTGACATTGAATAAAAAAGGACTTATAACTTTAAGAGGAAATTCTTCAGTAATGAAAAAGTGGTCGGAAAACTTTTGCTTAATAGTTCCCAGAGAGAGTGTGACATGTGTGCGTTTTGACCACAGAAGTCGTAACTTGGCAGCGGGAAGTGCTCTTTGGAGTAAAATGAAGGCACACAGGTTGTAAGTAGCCACTCCACGTGAGGAGCTACGCTGGTACGGAGGTGCGAGTTACTCGTGTGTGTGTGTGTACTTAATGTCAGGTGGTGGATAGGAGTTAGATAACTGGAAATGTTGAAGGAAGAAAGTGTTCTCAGCTAAATTAAAATCCGATTTTCAAAACTTGCGAAAACACTTGGTTCATGACCTCCCCTCTGAGACCTTTAACAAACCAATTACATTTCATTTTGACCACACAGTTCAGAGTCCTAACTATACTAGAATATGGGTTTCAGTATGTATAGAATTAGTCTTTTTCAATAAAGCAGTTTTAGTTGTAAAACTGCTGTAGATAATTGGAAAATTCAGAAGCTTAGGGAAAAAATTCCTGCAGTCTCAATACCTCACAACAAGTATCATATGTAATTTTGTATATCTCATTTTCATTTATATACTCTTGCTCAAGGGTGGGCAAAAGCACAGCCTGTGAACCAAATCTACTTGCCATCTGTTTTTGTATAGCCTGTAAACTAAGAATGGTTTTTACATTTTTAAATGTTTAAAAAATGAATTAAAAAAATAATATTTCATGATGTGAAAATTATGGTAAATTCAAATTTCAGTGTTCATTAATGCAGTTTTATTGGAACATAGCCACACTAATTTATTTACATATATTATCTATAGTTGCTTTGGGGCTACAACAGCAGAGTTTAGTAGTTGCAACAGAGACATATGGCTTGCAAAGCATGAAATATTTATCTGATCCTCAATAGAAAAAGGCTTCTGACCCTTGGTCAAGCCTCAGCATTTGTCTGTGTTCTACAACTATTTCTTAATATAACCATAAGTTTTATAGCATATAATATTCCATCAAGTGGCTAAAGCTTACTTAAATGTACTTCTGTTATTGAATATCAGATAATTTCTGATTTTGTCTGTTATTAATATTAAGAAACTAATCATAAATGGAATTGTTGGGCCAAATGGCATTAACTATTTCAAGACAGTTACCAAGTTATAGTCCAAATGGTTCAGTCAATTCATACATCACTAGCAATTTGTGAGTGCCTGTTTTTTAATGCCTTCACTAATGTCAATTATCACAGTTTTTTAAATTGAATTTTGATTGGTAATAAACATCTCATTTCCCTTATATTTTTTATTACTATTGACAGTTACCATTTTTCCCATTTGTTTGTTAATGAGTTGAATTTTGCCAGTTTAAAACCTTTGATTGTGATTCAGTAGTTTTAAAGATAAAAAAACACAGAAAGAAAATTTTGAACTTTCAGAGCTTTTCCTATAATACATACTCCAATTTATTCCCTTTTTCTATAAATAATTAGCAGTTTCTGTGATTCTCTTTCCAGAAAGAAGAAAAGGTATATATGTACATGTATGTGTTTATACATTTTTTTGGCTGCTCTGTGCAGCATGTGGGATCTCAGTTCCCCAACCAGGGATTAAACTCAAGCTCCTTGCAGTGGAAGCACAAAGTCCTAACCACTGGACTGCCAGGGAATTCCTTGTACTTAATTATGTGTTTTTTAATACAAATGGGTTCTTTCTCTTTATACACACACACACAGACACGGATGAGCGTGCACTATTTTGAATCTTATTTCATTTGGATGTATTTCTACATCAGTACTTACATATTTACATCAGTTTTCAAAATTGTTGTCGGATGTGATTGTATCATACTTCACTTAACACCTCAGTTTCATTTAACAAGTGTTTTTCTAAAAGAATTCTTTGATGAATACATCTGTATGCTCATCTTGTTGAGCTTCTGTGGGTGTAGCCATAAGAAGAAATGTCTAACAGTGGAATTGCTGAATCAAAAACAGGTACAATTTAAATTTTGTCTTCCCAAAAGTTTGCACCAGAGTACAGCCCAGCCTACGTGTAGGAACTTGCCTGTTTCCCTCTCTTAGCGGTGGGTTTCATCAGATATCTTAATTTTTGGCTATTTTATAGGCAAAAAGTAAGCTTTCATTGTCACGTTTTGTGTTGCATTTCTTTAATTGTGAATGAGGTTTACCTCTTTTTTATTTGTTTGTTGGTTATTGTATTTCTCTGTCCTCCACCAAGCAGCCAATATATATCTGAGGTGGAGGCTGTCAGTGGTTTCCTGACCTCTTTTCTCATTCTTTCTTTGTAATTGAACCTCTATTACCCAGGCCATTCAGGGGCAGGGGGAAGCTGTATTTTTCAGACTCCCCTGAAACTAAGTTAGCCACATGACTAAATTCTAGCCAATGGAATGTAAACAAAAGTACTCTGATTTTAGGAGCTGTTTTCAAATGTAAGTGATACCTTCTCCTTTACTGTCCTTCTTTCTTCTGGCTAGAATGCAGACATAATGGCTGGAACTTGAGCAACCATTTTGGATCCTGGAGGTGGAAGCCACATACTGAGACTGTGGAACCCAAGGTAGAAGCAGTCTGGATTCCTGGTAGCTTTGTATAGCTATTTCAGAGAGAAATAAACTTCTGTCTTGTTAAAGCCACTGACATTTTGAGTTTCCTGTTACAGCTGAATCCAGTATTAATAAATGCACTATCTGGAGCCTATTTTCTAATTAGGTTCTTCTTTTTCTTGATTTTCATAAGTTTTTTGTAATTTAAGAAAACTACTCTATAGCTATTATGTGTGTTGCATATGTTTTATCAGCTTTTCATTTCAGTTTTGCAATGACATTTTTCTATTGTTTATTTATTCAATTAATTAAACGTAAGTTTTTATTTATAGAATTTTTGTCCCTTTTTAATATACATGAGTATATGGATATATTTACTTTTCACCTTCTCTCTGTTTGAAAAATTTACATTCTTAAGATACAGGAGGGAAATGGTCTTTTTTGAATTTTCTGGCCATTTCTAGTATTCTCTACTGTCAGGTATATCAGAATTGCTGGGAAACAAGCAGACTGGGAGCACAGGGGTGTGAAGGAACGTAGGAAAAGAAAGAACAAAAGCCATCTGGGAAAATTCTTTGACTCTTTTTCCAACCTCAATCATGTCAGGAAATCTAAACATCCAAGAGGAGAAAATGGGAATTGTTATCTTGTCAGGCACAAGACATCTTTAAAGCAATTTAAAATTAAAGTTTAAATGTTATAGTATAATTTAAAACTTCAGCACTGAGTGTTATCTCTGAATGTAACAACATATAAGCTTCTTTGGTGAAAGGGCTAGACTTTTATTTTATGTAAATGTCATAAAATCTATTCATTCACTCCAGTACTGTGGATATTCAAGTGGACTATAAGAAACCATATGATCAAAAAGAGAAACATCTATTTTTAAGGTCTAGTACAGTCTATGTGCTTTTCTTTTCCAGTTTCACAGAGATTTGTTGAGCCCTTACTGTCTTTATGAAATAGCTCTGGATATGAATAAGCCAGAGGCTGTGTCTTCTTTGGGTGATGTGATAAGGTGGTGGCCAGGCACGAGGGGAGAAGAATCGTGGATCAGGAGTCGGATCCCTTTGCACTTAACAAGCTGTGCAGTGTGGAGCAGTGCTTGCCATTCTTGTGATCCCTGGTTCTTTGACTATAAAATGAGGAATAGTAGTACCTTCCCATTGAGTGGCTATGAGAATTGAGATAATGCCTCTAAAGCTAAACTTAGCACAGTGCCTGACATTTATGTTCATACATGTTAGTTCAAAATTTGGAATTTATTATCACTTGAGAAGAGTAGAAAGAGGCAAAGGGGAGCTACTGTATGTTATGCATTTTTTGGTATATTATTTCAATTAATCCTTGTAACAGCTCCATGAAGGATTATTCTTCGTATATAATGGATAAGATGCAGGCTCACACAGGTTAAGAAGCATGTCTTAGATCACACAGTGAGTACATGGCAGACTCAAGTTTGGAACCCGAGGCCTCTTCAGCTTCAAAGCCTGAATTCTTTCCAGTGCACTGTGCTTCTTTTCATTGTGACATAAGCTGTATATACATTCAATAACCAAATATAAAATATAAAACCAAAATCATGAAATAATAGCATGAGTGATTTGTTTATTCATTCATCAGTTGGAAATGTTATTTCCAGATACTCTTCTAAGTGCTAGGAGTACAAAATCATGATTCCATTACCCTAGGTGCTCATAGTTTTCTGGGGAGATGAATGAATACAAGTAAGTGAAAATAAAAAAATAAATGTTCACAAAGGAATGCCAACATGTGATTGAATGTAGCAGCTCACTGCAGTTGGGGATGTGTGTGGCAGTGATCTGAAAAGGGCTTACAAGGAGGGGAACCTGGCAGAGTGTGAAAGGTAGAGAAGGCACACTCATCCCACAAAGGATAGAGGTGTATACTAGACAGTGAACAGACCGGAGGCAGGTGTGAGCTATGGAACATCTTATTTCCTGACTCACAAGTCCATGTACAGTGAAGTGAAGTGAAGTGAAAGTTGCTCACTCGTGTCCAACTCTTTGCTCGTGTCCAACTGTAGACCCTATGGACTATACAGTCCAGGGAATTCTCTAGGCCAGAATACTGGAGTGGGTAGCCTATCCCTTCTCCAGCAGATCTTCCTGACCCAGGAATCGAACTGGGGTCTCCTGCAATGCAGGCGGATTCCTTACCAATTGAACTATCAGGGACGCCCCAAGCCTATGTAATAATCTGCAAGTCCTCGTAAGCAGATTATAGAGTACAAGTGAGGAAATGCTAGACGAGGCTGGGTAGGGCACGAATGTGCTTGTGAACCAGGCTGCAAACAACTGCAGGGTCACATGGCATAGAGCATACTTATAAGGAAGGCATAATCCAATTAATCTACCACATTAACCAAGTTGTTGAGGCTGAAACTGAACCAGACTGACTTAAGAACTCTGGCTTTCGAACGAATGTGAAATGTCTGCTTGAGGAGTAAATTGTTGTGATGTGAATTGAGTGGGTTATTAGTATCTTCTGCCTCTCTTTTCTGATTTGTTTCTCCCTCTATGATTGCCCTTCCTTTTTAATCTCTAGGTGTCTAAACTTCTCAGATTGTGTTCCCTCTCTCTGGAGACTCTTTTACAGGGCCCTGCTGACTCACATATCCCCACCTATCCTATATTGTTAGTGATGAAACTGGTCTGTACTAAGGTTTTAATGACTTATGGAGGGAGGAATGTGTAAAATATTTCTACAGGTTTGGTATTGGTAACTCAAAGTTATAATTGATGACTTCAAGGAATAAATATTTAATGATGTGCTGCTGCTGCTGCTAAGTCGCTTCAGTCATGTTTGACTCTGTGCGACCCCATAGACGGCAGCCCACCAGGCTCCCACATCTCTGGGATTCTTCAGGCAAGAACACTGGAGTGTGTTGCCATTTCCTTCTCCAATGCTTGAAAGTGAAAAGTGAAAGTGAAGTCGCTCAGTCGTGTACCACTCTTAGCGACCCCATGGACTGCAGCCTACCAGGTTCCTCTGTCCATGGGATTTTCCAGGCAAGAGTACTGGTGTGGGTTGCCATTGCCTTCTCCAATGATATGCTAGCAGGGGTGTGTGTGTGTGTGTGTGTATATATGCATATACATATATGTGCATATACATATATATGCATATACATATATATGCACATACATATATATGCACATACATATATGTGTATATATATGCATATACATATATGCATATAGCAAGTATATGTGTGTAGCTATATTTATCAGGTATGTGTATATGTGTGTGTGGTTGAATGAATAGACAGACAGATATCTGAGGTGCATAACTAAGCATTCCACAAGAGAAAACTATACACGTAATTATTGTTAACTCTGTCTGACTGTATAAACTGTAGTATCCTATGAGGCCTAATGGCAAAAGTGGAAAGTAGGTAAAATTTGGTTAACTAACTTGAAGCATTCAGAAGGAAGAAAATTCTGTGTTCTGATTACCAAGACTCTATGATAAGAATGTATTAGGAGCTAAAGTAGAAATGGCAAGGGAGCCTCTTCATAAGGCCCTCTTGTGGGTACTTTGATTCCTTCATCAGTTTATGTCGAGCTGCATACTCTACTTAAAATTAGTCAATAATTTACAGAGCTTAAAACATCATCATGGAGGTCGAAGTAATAAAAAATGTATCACAGAATATAATTGAATGTAGCCACATCATCTAAACTATGGCTAATTTTATTATCTGCTTGGCTTTTTTAAAGAATCATCTGCAGTATGTATTCCTTCCCCTTAAGAGTGGCTCATCTATATCCTCTCAAAATCTGAAGAATTATGTTTAGGAACTCTGATTTCTGGGTTAATGGTATTCACAAAAGTTAGGTGTTAACCTTATGCCATACATCATCATGAGTTGGAATCATGGTGGACATGTAGAACTTCAGAGCTAGAAAGAGTCCTGTTGTTCAGTTACTAAGTCATAGCCAACTCTTTGCAACCCTATGAATTGCAGCACTCCTGGCTTCCCTGTCCTTCAGTGTCTTCTGGAGCTGGCTCAGACTCATGTCCATTGAGTGAGTGATGCCATCAAACCATCTCGTCCTCTCTTGCCCCCTTCTCCTCCTGTCCTCAGTCTTTCCCAGCATTTGGGTTTCTTCCAGTGAGTCAGCTCTTCGCACCAGGTGGCCAAAGTATTGGAGCTTCAGCTTTAGCATCAGTCCTTCCAGTGAATATTCAGGGTTGATTTCCTTTAAGTTTGATTGATTTGATCTCCTTGCAGTCTAAGGGACTCTTGAAAGTCTTCTCCTGCACCACAGTTCAAAAGCATCAATTCTTTGATGCTAGGTCTTCTTTACAGTCCAACTCTCACATCCATACATGACTACTCTGGACTTTTGTCAGCAAAGTGATGTCCCTCTTTTTTAATACTTTGTCTAGGTTTGTCATAGCTTTTCTTCCAAGGAGCAAGTGTCTTTTAATTTCATGGCTGCAGTCACCATCCATAATGATTTTGGAGCCTAAGAAAATAAAATCTGTCACTGTTTCCACCTTTTCCCCCATCTATTTGCCATGAAGTGATGGGACCAGATGCCATGATCTTAGTTTTTTGGATGTTGCATTTTAAGTCAGTTTTTTCCCTCTCCCCTTTCACTCTTATCAAGAGGCTCTTTAGTTCCTCTTCACTTCCTGCCATTAGAGTGGTATCATCTGCTCTTCATTTTTTAGGCAAAGGAAATGAGACCTAGGAGTACTGATTCACTCACCTAAGTGACACAGCTGAATTGTGACAGAACTGAGAGGGAAAAATATAGTCTTCTGATCTCTAGTCCAGTACTCCTTTCACCATACTATTTGCCTGGCATAATCTCCTTGCAATACTATTCAGGCTTACTAAATTACATCACTCCTCATTTTTTATGCTACTAGATTCTGGAAAACTTAACTTTATCATAAGTGCTACACAGGAGACAGATGGCTTAGAGACAGTCATTGTTTCAGAAGCCTTGTTCTGCAAAGTGACTTTGATATATAGACAATTTAGTCATTATCTTATTAGTACACTAGTGGTGTATTTATTTTTGTTGTTAAAAAACACCCTTAGAAAATGGAGATATTGAAGTCTTGAAAAATGGTTAATGGATATGTCTAATTACTATATTTCATAAGATTTTTAAAATACAGAAATTTAGTAGACACATTTTGTATTGTGAATATATATTTAACTGATGGACTATAATAGCTCAAATAGAATCATTTACAGCTTATTAAGTAAATAAAAGTGCCTCCATAAAGATTCACATGACACCTAGCTTTTATTTCAGGTAACTAATTTCTTTTTTTAAAATTGCATAAATTTTGATTTACATGAGAGACTATGAGAACACCTCAGCAGTTTAAAACATAGCTTAAATGACCACAGATTTAAAATATAATATCAGATGGTGAATATTAACTTTTAATGGTCTCTGATAAAAAGTTACTTAACTGTCTCTTACTCTCTGTGTTATATTAAAAGTGTTATGATATATTCCTGAATATTATTTACAACATATTTACTTGTTATTTTAACATCCTATTTTCAAATCAAGATCTCACCAGAATTTTTGCTGGTTTGTTTTTAAGCTATTAAGTGACTTAAAATCAAATTTTATTGTATTTCATGGAAAAGATTATTTTCTAGCGGTGCATGCAGTATAGCAAAGGACCTCAGTAACAGAAAAAACAATTATTTTCATTTACAGAAAAGTAAGTGTGTTTACTTGATGGAGGGTTTGTCTTTTGAGGGGTGTAGATCTTCAAAGAAATCTCTTCTTTTTTTTCCATTAAAAAAATCTTAATTGGAGGATAATTGCTTTACAATATTGTGTTGGTTTTTGCCATACCACAGCATGAATCAGCCATAAATATATATATGTCCCCTCCCTCTTGAATCCTCCAACTCTCACCCCACCCCACCCATCTCGGTTGTTACAGAGCACCAGATAGAGATGCAGACCTAGAGACAGACTTGTGGATACAGCAGGGGAAGGAGAGGGTGAGGCAAACTGAGAGAGTAGTCTTGAGATGTAAGCATTACCATGTGTAAGTTAGATAGCCAGTGGGAATTTGCTGTATGATAACAGAAATCTCTTCTTTTTAATGTTGTTTCCCATGTTTAGGATGTATTATTTCATTAGTGTTTCAAATCAGAATCTCAGGTACACAAAAAGTGTACCTGGTTTGAAATACCAAAGACATACTCAGTACCCCATTTCAAGGTTATTTGGTCCAAAAATTTATATTAGAAATAAAAAATGCTTTCAGGCAACGTGATGGAAAATAGACATATGAAAAAGTAAGATGAGAAAAAGTAGAAGAGGCGCCCCTTTGTAGAGTTTAAGATCCACTGAATGTATTAAAGGGAAGTGAGCAGTTAAAGACCTTTCCTAAAGGATAACCTTCCTCATGTGTAATGTGTTAGGTCGATGGACTCATAAGAACAGAAAAGGAAATTTCAAGTACAGAATATGGATTTGAGTAAGATATATCTAACGGGAGTGGTTGGTCAGTTTGGCACAGTTATATCTTTCTCTAATCTAAAGCATCAAGGACGAGATTTTCTCAGAGAGTAGCTGAGCTTCCTTGGTCTGATTCTGCACATATACAGTTTTCTTAAACCAGAACTTGAAGTATAAAGATGTAACAACAAACTTGTGAAGGCTTGCCTACCAATACTCTTTTATCATAATAAATAGTACGATTGCTCTGAGTTTTATTATGAAGAGAATCAGCCCCACCATCTCCTGCTCTTCCATTGTCCCTCTTACCTCCAGGTCTGGCAGAATCAGTTAGCAGATGGCATTGTAGTCTTTACAGCAGCAAAATCGATCAAGTAGTAATGCTGCCAATTCAGGCACAGGGCTAAAAAAAAATCACCAAAGATAGTTCTAGCAGCAGGAAAAGTGCAGGAATCTATACCTCCAGCCTCTGATGTAATGAGATGCCTCTATTCTGGTTCTGAACTGATCTGGTCACCCATTAAGATTGTGCAAGTGAAATCTCATCAGCGCTTCTAACAGGGTCAACATATGACCTTGGGAGTTCTTTTCTTTCAACAAGGATAAGCTAAATCCTCTCCTTCATAAAGCCATTTGAGTGGCCATTTTAGGTGTTTTTTTTTTCTTTTTAACTTCCAGCAGAAAAAGAGATGATTTCCGTCAGCTGTAGGCTTGCAGTGGAGAATCAAGAAATCAAAAGAACGGAGATCAAAGAAAATTGCTGAACTAGGTGTTAGATGCAGCCATTGATTTTTCTCCAGTTGTAGTTTTAAAAAAAAATCCACAAAAATGGTAACGCATACAACAGTTGAATTTCTAATATGTTTCTGAAGCCAGAGATTGCTTCCTTCACAGTTTCACATGTAGAAATGGTTTTGTATAACATGACATAATAAAGCAGATCCTTAGCGTTCACGCTATTTTGTTGTCAAAACCTTAAGAGAATCTACCAAAAAGATGTCTTGTTATTAAAACCTCTGCAATATAAACGTATCTTTTAATGGAGACACTTAGGACTAGACTTATTATCTCAGCAACATTTATTTACTGGGAATTTGGAAAATTCTGACATACAATTGATTACTATTTTTCTCCTATCTATAAATGCCATAAAGTAACACCTATCTGCTTTACTGGTAAGACTTCATTTATGTTAAGGGTTAACTACTGTTTACTGCTGTTACTTAAGACTTAAATGTATGGCTTCAACAAAATATTAATTATGTTTTTAAGTATTTCATGAGTGTGTGGGTTTCTTAAGTTTGATTTCCAACAGTTTCTGGGTAGCAGTAATGTTTTAAAATATGTGGCAAACTGTTTTCATGTTGCATTCCCATATCTTGATATGTGATTTCCAAATGCTTATAATAGAATGGTCATCATTAAAACAGGGTGGTGGCAGTATTATTAAAGGTAAAGACAAATAGTTCATTTCATTGGCATTTTATATGCTGGTATGCTATTTTCCATAGGGTGCAAGGTTTGACTTGTTTTTCTTTGTGCTGTATTGTTCAAGTAAATAAGTCAGGCTGAAAAATTAAAAACATAAATATTCATAGTTCATTTTCTAAGCAGTCTAATCTCCCAATTATGTAGCATATATTATAGAGGGCTTCCCAGGTGACTCAGTGGTAAAGAATCTGCCTGCCAATGCAGGAGAAGCAGGTTCGATCCCTGGATCAGGAAGATCCCCTGGAGGAAGAAATGGCAACCCACTCTAGTATTCTTGCCTGGAAAATCCCATGGACAGAGGAGCCTGGTGGGCTACAGTCCAGAGGGTCGCAGAGAGTCAGACACGACTGAACGACTGAGCACACACACACACACATATAGCATAATGAAATAAACATTATTATTAGAATTGGTTTCTGTAGTTTGCCAGTGGATGGAATAAGAGGCAAAAATGCCTGATTGTACTGACTGTTTGATTCAATAACTTGATAAAAGTTTTATACAAAGTTTTAGTGGTTTAGCCCAATTCCTGATGTCCTGGCAAGTTTATGGTGTAGAACAAATGAGGTTCAATCACAACTTGAAAAATAATTTAATATTTATGTATTATCATATAGATTATTTAAATTGCTGTTTCCACCCCATTTCATATTATGATTCTTAGTCCACTTCTCTGTTTATGGGTTTAGACTCCGTTTGAGTTTTCAATTCTGTGTTTATTGTTCTCTTCTTTTTGTATCATAGACAGGATCACAAGACCATTCAAATCTCTCCATTCCTTCAAGAGCTGCTCTTCCTGCTGACACAATTGATGTTGGGGATTTTTTGCCATTGAAAGCTGAACTTGACACAACTTACACTTTCTTAAAGGAAACACTTATAAATCCTGCGCCCCTGACATCATCTCACTCGTCTCCAGTGATGTCTGCTACTGCCAAGCGACCAGCTCAGATTGGATTATGACTTTATGAAATAAAAAGCATGCAGGAAGAGTTAACAGTACAATTAAAATTGTTTTGATGGGGGATTTTCTTACCAGTTGAATTTTGTTTCAGCTCCAGTGGCCGTGGGTTTTTAAAAATTGTGGGATATCTTGATGTGTTCAGGTATCTATGTCTTCTCGAATAATGAAATAACCAACTTTTTTCCCCCTCTAAGTTTTATTTATTATCACAGTTGCTCATTTTTATGTAACATATTTTTAAATGTTAAAGAATGACACATTTTAGGTAATTTCCTTCAGACTTAAAAAAATCAATAAGCCATTTTAGTCTCTATCTATCAAAGTTGTTTCATACTTGTCTATTTTAAAGCAGGACTGCAATACTTTAATAGGATTGAGAGAGCTATTTGAAATGTATGCCAATGATTCCTGTCATTTCATGGCAGCCCTGCCATGGTTCACTGAGCCCCCTCTTCTCTCTTGTCAGCTCAACTGAAGACAAGCATTTAGTTGCAAACTTTAAGCAGGTTGTGCAAAACAGAAATGATGTGACTGCTTCTCCTCCTGCACAATAATGTCACTCCTGGTCAATGTGAGAAGGTCAGGTTGCTCCTTGTAAAGCTACATGATACCACTTGCCCATTTGAACAAGTTAAGTTAACTGCTGCATCTGGTCCCTGCAGGCATTGAAAACGCGTCCTTTTTAGCAAGCCTGCTTTTGATAAGAAAGTCGAGCATGTGTGCTGGGAAGATGTCTGTGGTGCGTTTAGGCACTTTTTAAGGACAGTTCCCACACCAGTACAGCAGGTAACATATTTAGTATAAGCTGAAAAACTTCAAGGTAATGGCTGTTTTGACCTTCAAAATAGACTCCTTTTTTGTTTGTGTGGTAGGACCCAAGAGTGACGCCCGTCTTTGATGCTGACAGAATTTAAAACAAGGCCATTGCCCTGCATTTTCTGCCTTGTAGCACACAAAAGTAAAATTGTATGTCAGGCCGAGATGTCGGGGAGCTGACAAGATGCCCCAGTGACATTTCAGCTAGAAAGAGCAAGTGTCTTGCAACCAAGTGGTCAAATATCAAATAATAGGTCAAGCAAGAAGGAGCTGAGTTCTAACCACAAAGAGGTTTCTGGGAACTTACTTGACAAGCTTTTGGGTGCTTTGTGGCTTGACAAAGTGATGTTCTGTTGGGTATCGCTAGACAGACTGTTCTTTATTGCCTTCAGAAGATCAGACATTGACATTGATTAAACTCTTTAACCCTTAAAGGTTAAATCCTTACAGTTTGCATCACAGTAAGTGAAGAACAAAAGGCTATTTGTAATACGTTATTTGTTTTTGTTTTAATCATTTAACTCCCCAGTGATATTAACTTCTGATGTGAGCTATACTTTCTGGCAGAGTTTTGATACAAAAATCCATATTTTATATTATGTTTCATTATGGAGTTTCATTATAGATACATTAGAAAATAACAGTATGTATTATGGAGTCTATATTGTCTTAACTTTACAGTGACATTTGATTCAAATATACCCAATTTTTAAGAATTTATTAATTGGCCTTGGTAAATAAAATCGGTGTACTATTTTCGTATTAGCCAAATCAACCAAGTGAATTACACCATCTGAGATAACACAGCACTATTACTGTCATACTGTATATTCTCATAGTACTGGGCCAACATAATGAGCTTTATATAAATCTTTAGAAAGCTGTTTCTATGAAGTAAAATTACATCTTTAACCAAATTTCTCTTAATTCTTTCCTTGGGGTTCTTTTTATTAACCATTCTGGGTTTTGAATATTAAAGAACATGCCCTGTGTAATGTAATATAACATGTATGAAATTCAACTTACAAATTTATTATAACACAGAAAATGCTGTTGTTTTTATATGGATCATAGAATAATTTCTGCATGTTTCAAAATACTTTGTTTTGCCGTTCCATATAGTAATTAAGATATTGGCAATATAGGAATCAAATACGGTTCATATGACATCATTGAGCTTCCAGTTCTCACACTGTAGAAAAACAGTGCCCCCTTACATCACATATATGTCTGGTGTGTGTCTGTATGTTTATGTTAAATCTGTTTCCATATCCTAGTAATTAAAGGGGAAGGAGCACCTTTGTAAATTTTGCCTTGGACAGACCTTGGTCTTCTTGCCTTAATTTTACAGTCTGTTAATGGGATAACACCAGAAATAAATGTATATGTCTCTCCATTTATGTGAGTATCTGATTTCATAGATAAACTTTATATAATTAATTCTGAACTATAAATTCAAAAAGATTATTAAATCAAATCAAAGCATGTCACATTTATAACCAACTAGATGCTAAAGGCCATGGAGACTGAAGGATGAGCCTTCTGAGCAATCATTAGTATTCACTACCAAATATAGTAATTTTCATACCATATGCTTTTTTCCCCAGAAGTCAGACCCAGCAGGAGGAGAAGATTTAATGACATATCCTATGGAGATCTGAGAAACTCTAGACTGCTTCCGAGCACCTCAGTGACCAATCGCTGCATATTTGAGATCTGTGTTGTGTTGATGAGGATGGTTGCTCTATCAGCTTCTTTACTTCCTTAAGAATGATATATAAAGTAGACTTTTCTCAGGAGGACAACTTCAAATATTTTTGGAAGGGAGGAGAATTTTTACTTTACCCTTTAGTATGTAGATTTTCTTACCTTCTGTGATCTAGAAAAATACCTGTATTATCCATCACCATCAAAGGGATTCTTAAAGTTATTGTTTTGGAACCTAAGTCATGCTTACTTATTGAGACTTTTTGCCAGCATGTTTAACATAAACATTTTAGACTGATGTAATATGAATGCAAAGAGGTGCACGAAATTGAGACAATTGCCAGAAAGTGAAAGTGAAAGTTGCTCAGTCGTGTCTGACTCTTTGCGACCCCATGGACTGTAGTCCATGGAATTCTCCAAGCAGAATACTGGAGTGGGTAGCCTTTCCCTTCTCCAGGGGATCTTCCCAACCCAGGGATCAAACCCAGGTCTCCTGCATTGCAGGTGGATTCTCTACCAGCTGAGAAACAAGGGAAGCCCAAGAATACTGGAGTGGGTAGCCTATCCCTTCTCCAGCAGATCTTCCCAACCCAGGAATCGAAACAGGGTCTCCTGCATTGCAGGTGGATTCTTTACCAACTCAGCTATCAGGGAAGCCAATTCAGAGAACTGCCAATTCAATGATTATTTAAAGACAAAGGTAAGTAGCCTCTTAAATAGTAGAATGATAACTTTACCAAATGTCTAACTTTACTAAACTTGGCGACACTATTTATTTCACATTTATAATATCTGTTATCAAGTGCTTAATGAGAGCATTACTTATTTTCATGTTACTTTATTTACCAGTTAGAGGTAACTTCCATGGCAATCCAGTGGTTAAGATTCTGCACTTCCACTGCAGGAGGTGTGAGTTTGATCCTTGGTTAGGGAACTAAGAGCCCCCAGCGTGTGGCTCTGCCCTCTCCCCAAAAAAGTATATTTACAAGTTATATCTGAATTCATTCTATAGACAATACTGAACAATGGTAAATCAATCTTATTTTACTATGCACATTTTATAGACTAGTTTTTTAATATAAAAAGTAGAAAGTAACTGATATTTGTTGAGCAACTATTCTATGCCAGCTGTTGTAGCAAAACTCACATATAAACCTTTTGGGTATTTCCATTACCATCTTATAGATGAATAACTGAGCATCTAAAATGTTAAGCATTTGACTACCTAAGATCATACAGAACCTAGTAATTACTAAGTCCAGAGCTATAACTCCAAAGCCCACGTTACTTCTACTTTGCTAGGCCTGACTTCAAGAAATAATTAGCAGTTTTTAAAGAGGACAACATTTTTTTAAAAATTTCATGACTAGTTAGGAATAATTTTCAGAAATGTGTTTTGGTATGAAATCTAGATCATTTATCCGTTGATTGGATAAAACACATCCCTCCCTCTGTATGACTAGTAGTGTGAAGAATAATAACATTATCCTTACCTTTCAAAGGACCCAGCACCATTTATTTTGTTTCCCAGTGTCTCTAACTTGGCTCAGAGACTGCTCTTAGCACAGACCCTCAGTTGAAAGCTATTGATGGTAAGCCAGCCTGACCAAGCTGTAACTTCCCAGTGGAAAGTAATGGCATATGCTGAGCAAAGCTGATCAAGAAAGCATTAACTTATATATCTCCTAGGATGGAGATGGAGATTTTAAAAGATGTTTTTTGAACTGATGTCATAGACTGAATAATGACCCCAAAGATATCCCTGTCTCATCCCTGGAACTGTAATTTATATGGTAAGAGGGACTTTGTGGGTGTGATTTAGTTAAGGATCTTGAGGTGGGGAAATAATCCTGGATAAGCTGGGTGGGTCCTAAATGCAGTCACAAATGTCCTTGTGGGAGAGGGAGGCAGAAGCTGATTTGATTACAGAGAGGAAAAGGTGATGTGATAATGGAAGCAGAGATTCAGGGGATGCACTTTTAAGGTGAAGGATGAGGCTGTGGGCTGAGGATACAGGTGCTGCTGGAAGTTAACATAGGCCAAGAAACAGACTCACCTGTCAAGCATCAAGAAAGGTAAGAGAATAAACTTGTGTTATTTTAAGCCACAGTTGTAGCCCACCAGGCTCCTCTGTCCATGGAATTCTCCAGGCAGGAATACTGGAGTGGGTAGCCATTCCCTTTTCCAGGAGATCTTCCTGACCCAGAAATCAAGCCTGGGTCTCATGCATTGCAGGAGGATTCTTTACTGTCTGAGCTATTAGGGAAGCCTTTTAAGCCACAAGTTTGTAGTAATTTGTTAAAGCAGTCATGGGAAACTAAAACAATCAGTAAACTTTAGTGTTTTTTGAAAAGATTCATGCATGGGTCTTTTAATATTTTCTAGCAAAAATAATTTCTTCTTTTAAATTATTCTGATCCGTTGCTTTCATAATTGAAATTCACATATTTTTAGGTTTCCATTTTATATTCCTGGCTTCTGAATACAGTAGGAGAAGGCAATGGCACCCCACTCCAGTACTCTCGCCTGGAAAATCCCACGGATGGAGCCTGGTAGGCTGCAGTCCATTGGGTCGTTAAGAGTCGGACATGACTGAGTGACTTCACTTTCACTTTCTGAATACAATAAACAGTGATTATCTAGCTGGGACATTTAGTCACTTTTCTATTGCCATCAATTTTGATAGGTTTTAAATTAACTTGTGACTTCAGTATGTATTTTAATGTCCATAGCTTTAAAAAGGTAGCATGCTTTAAAAAGGTATGAGGGTCTGTTGTTTTAATTTGGTTCCCTTTTTGTTGGCATATTTCTATAGCATTTTTACGAAAGAAATTTAAACTTGAAAAACTTTATGTTAATCATAGCTTAAAATAATGATTCAGAATTTATAAATCATATCTTAAATGCACCAGAGCATTTTTTCTTTACTGTTTACCCATGAGTTCAACATATGTCCATCATCATTTATCTGTCCTTTTTATTACAATTGAAGTGAAAAAAATTTTAATTATTTCCACACAGTGAAATCTTCAAAAAATTTTATTGTATAATATTTGAATATATTTTGTCTTTACTTTGGTGAAATCAAGTAGTTTAAAAAAATGGTATCGTTCAGTGAGAGCAACTTGAAATGATTATGTTCAATATAATGAAACCTAAACTACTGAAGGCTTAAACCTAGAGTGTTAAATATTTCAAATACAGCAAAAGCAAGCAAACAAACAAAACTACCTCTGGTTTTGTAAGGAACACATCCATCCCTCCTGGTTAAATGAGACATAAATATGTACATTTTACATGTTGGTGGAAGAGCTCCATCTTTTCTCATGAACCTTGGCAGTTGTATAATGTCTCTTTTCTGGCCATGGAATGTGTTGATTGGCACACCCAGGGTATCAGATGTCCTATGAGTTCATACCTTGGGTGCTTTCATATTTTCTCTGAAACATTCCCTGCGTGAGCCTTTCTGGTTTGTAAGTTTTAAATCAAGCTGACTCACAAACAAGTCTTCCAAACTGTCTCTTCTGTGCAAATTAAATTTCCATTGACATCTCAGATGGAAAATTTGTTCTTAATCTTTGCAGTAGTGAGATCTAATTGATATTGCATGCTGTCAATGGTAAAATATCTGGATACAGTGCTGGAGGAGGTCTCGCTCAGTCGTGTCCAACTCTTTACGTGGAACGTAGCCTACCAGGCTCTGCTGTCCATGGGATTTTCCAGGCAAGAATACTGGAGTGGGCTGCCATTTCCTTCTCCAGGGGATCTTCCCAACCCAGGGATTGAACCCGGGTCTCCTGCATTGCAGACAGACACTTTACCTCTGAGCTACCGGGGAAGCCCGGATGCAGTGCTAAAAGGAGATAAATCAAAACAGAGTTCCGCTCTTTCCTCTAAATCACCTTGTGTGTGGGTTTGTTAGATGATTAGGCATAGGTTTTCAAAGCACTGACCTTAATGCTAGTCGTGCAGCAGAAGCCCCACATAGGTTTTGAAAACTACTGGGTTAATGTTATCTGAAAACAGGTTTTATTTTTGTGGTTTAATTGAGTCATGCTTCGTTGTCTTTTATTGCATGTTAATGCCAATGAAGTGCTGGTTGTTGACAGAGTCCTCCCATCGAAGCGGCTCCAGAAATGTTGAGCTGCTCTAGGAAACTATGTAAAATAAAAAGTCTTATTTAGATCTGTAGAAGACTCCGCTGACAGGTTAAGAGCTATCAGATATTCATAAATATTCACTAATGACAAGACTATAAGGGGAGCTACCTGTTCTCAACAGATTCCTTCTGTTTGGGGGTATTTATATAAGGGGGAAATCTTAAATGCAATCCAGAGTAAATGGAATCATATTGAATGCCTAGTAGAAAGCACCAAATAAAAATAAATATGGAATATAGACTAAGATAGCTAATTTTTGCCTTTTTTCTTCAAGCAATGGGCAAAATATACTTTTTCCTTTCATTTTTCTAAGCTCACCTCTGAACTGAAAGTGAGATGCTGTCCCAGGAAAACTGGGACATGGAAAGCTATAGCACCTGAACACGCCAACTCATCGTGAGTCTTTTCATGGTTCCAGAAGCACCACTTGTAATCACACTTAAGTTTTCTTCTTGGTTGGAGAGAAATAATTCCTAAGTAAATATTGTGAAGACTAGAGAGAGATTCCTATAAAGCAAAATTCACATTCACAGTCAGAATTAAAATCGTGCTTTCAGGTAATTAATGGTGGTGACCATCCATAACATCATCTGTAGGAAATGACAACCCACTCCAGTATTCTTGCTGGGACAAACCCAGCAAGAGTTTGTGGACAGAGGAGCCTGGCAGGGTTCGAAAAGAGTCGGACATGGCTGAGCAGACACGCACCGCATTACACCAGTCTCTTCAACAAATGATACTGAGAAAAACGGACAGTTACCTTAGAAGAATGAAACTGTACCTCTATCTTACACCATATACAAAAACAAATTAAAAACAGGTTAGACTTGAATGTAAGGCCTGAAGCTGTGAAACTCCTAGAAGGAGACAGAGGCAGTATACACTCTTTGATAGCGGTATTAGCAATATTTTCTGGTCCTGTCTGCTCATACAAGGGTGACAAAAGCAAAAATAAGCAAATGGCACTGTATCAAAGTAAAAAGTTTTTTGTGACAGTGAAGAAAGCTATCAACAAACAAAAAGCCAATGTACTGAAAGAAGATATTTACAAATTATATACCTGAGAAAGTTTATATTAAGTATGTAAAAAGAACTTACACAACTTATTATCATAAAAACAAAATAACTTGATTAAAAATGGGCATAGGAGCTGAATGGACATTTTCCAGAGAAGACATAAAGACACATGAAAAGATGCTCAGTATCACCTATCATAAGGGAAAAGCAAATTGTCTATTTATAATTGAGTCATAAGAGTTCGTTTATTCTGGATACAAGTTCCTTCTATGTGTTTTGCAAATATTTTCTCCCATTTTTGTGGGTTGTCTTTTTGCTTATTTAATAGTCCCCTGCCTCTTGAGAAATCTGTATGCAGGTCAGGAAGCAACAGTTAGAACTGGACATGGAACAACAGACTGGCTCCAAATGGGAAAAGGAGTATGTAAAGGCTATATATTGTCACCCTGCTTATTTAACTTATATGCAGAGTACATCATGAGAAATGCTGGACTGGATGAAGCACAAGCTGGAATCAAGATTGCCAGGAGAAATCTCAATAACCTCAGATATGCAGATGACACCACCCTTATGGCCGAGAGTGAAGAGGAACTAAAGAGCCTCCTGATGAAAGTGAAAGAGGAGAGTGAAAATGTTGACTTAAAGCTCAACATTCAGAAAACTAAGATCGTGGAATCTGGTCCCATCACTTCATGGCAGATAGATGGGAAAACAATGGAAACGGTGGCTGACTTAATTTTTTTTGGACTCCAAAATCACTGCAGATGGTGACTGCAGCCATGAAATTAAAAGACGCTTACTGCTTGGAAGGAAAGTTATGACTAACCTAGACAGCATATTAAAAAGAGAGACATCACTTTGCCAACAAAGGTCCATCTAGTCAAGGCTATGGTTTTTCCAGTAGTTATATATGGATGTGAGAGTTGGACTATAAAGAAAGTTTTTGAACTGTGGTGTTGGAGAATACTCTTGAGAGTCCCTTGGACTGCAAGGAGATCCAACCAGTCTATCCTAAAGGAGATCATTCCTGATTGTTCATTGGAGGGACTGATGTTGAAGCTGAAACTCCAATACTTTGGCTACCTGATGTGAAGAGATGACTCATTGGAAAAGACCTTGATGCTGGGAAAGATTGAAGGCAGGAGGAGAAGGGGACGATAGAGGATGAGATGGTTGGATGACATCACCAACTCAATGGACATGAGTTTGGGTAAACTCCGAAAGTTGGTGATGGACAGGCAGGCCTGGCGTGCTGCAGTCCATGGGGTTGCAAAGAGTCAGACATGACTGAATGACTGAACTGAATTGAACTGAAGCAATAAAGTTTCAAGTTGGGTTAAGTTTAGTCTTTTTGTTTTTACATGCTTTTGATATGCTATCTGAGATCAGTGCCTAACCCAGTTCACAAAGATTTGCTCTGCAGTTTCAGCTCTAACATTTAGGTCATGATCTATTTTGAGTTAATTTTTGTATATAATATGAGGTAGGGGTCCAACTTTATTATTTTTCAAGTAAATTCAGTTGTCCCAGCACCCCTTGTCAAAAGACTATTCTTTTTCCATTGAGTTGTCTTGGCACACTTCATAAATCATTTTCCTCTATAGATCTAAGGGCCTTTTTCTAGAATCTCTATTCTTTCTATTGATCTACGTATGTCTATTCTTAGCCAGAACCACACTGTCTTGATTACCATAGCTTTAAAGTTAATTTTTGAAATTGAGACATGTGAGTCCTCCAACTTTTTTTTAAAGATTGTTTTGGTCCTGTATGCTTTGTATTTCTATCTAAATTTTAGGATCAGCTTTTTGCCAAATGATTTTTATGCATCTATTGAGATGATCATGTATTTTTGAGCTTTATTCTATTAACATGATATGTTCCATCAGTTAAATTTCACATGTTAAACCAATCTTGTGTCCCTGGGATGAATGTCACTTGGTCATGATGTGGTGTATAAACCTTTTTTTTTTTATGTTGCTGAATTCCATGTGCCAGGATTTGTTGAAGATCTTGCATCTCTGTTTATAAAGGATATTGGTCTGAAGGGATTTTATTTGTTTGTTTGGTATTAGGTTAAGACTGAGCTCAGAGAAAATGAATTGGAAATTCTCCCTCCTATTTCTTGAAAGAGTTTGGGGAAGATTGATGTGATTTTTTTCTCTATATGTTTAATAGAATTCACTACTGAAGATTTCTGGGCCTGGTCGTTTCTTTGTAGGAAGTTTACAAAAATATTTTAAACTTTTTAAAAATTGTGGTTTTAGCTATATGGTTGTGGTTTAGTCGCTAAGTCGTGTCTGACTCTTTTGCAACCCCATGGACTGTAGCCTGCCAGGCTTCTCTGTCCATGGGATTTCCCAGGCAACAATACTGGAGTAGATAGGGATTCCCTTCTCCAGGGGATCTTCCTCACCCAGGGATTGAACCTGGGTCTCCTGCATTGCAGACAGATTCTTTACCAATTGAGCCAACAGGGAGGCCCCCCCCCCACCTTAAATATATATATATATAACATAAAATTTATGATTTTAATAATTTTTTATCATTAATTCAATCTTTACCAAGACCAAGCTATAGTGTTTAACAAAACTTTAATGAATAACGGGGAATAACTGGAGAATTTTATCATAGAAAAGAAAGTATTAAAATGGAAATAGATGTTATTCAGTCATTCAGTCAGGTCCGACTGTGAGGCCCACCAGACTGCAACATGCCAGACTTCCCTGTCCTTCACTAGCTCCCGAAGCCAGCTCAAACTCATGTCCATTGAGTCAGTAATTCAATCCAACTGTCTCATCCTCTGTCACCCGCTTCTCCTCCTGCCCTCAATCTTTCCCAGCTTCAGGGTCTTTTCCAGTGAGTCAGCTCCTCACATCAGGAGGCCAAAGTATTAGAGTTTCAGCTTCAGCATCAGTTCTTCCAATGAATATTCCGGGTTGAATTCCTTTAGGATAGACTGGTTTGATCTCCTTGCAGCCCAAGGAACTCTCAAAAGTCTTCTCCAACTTCACAGTTCAAAAAATCAGTTCTTCGATGCTCAGCCTTCTTTATGGTCCAACTCTCACATCTGTACATGACCACTGGAAAAACCATAGCTTTGACTATACCCACCTTTGTCAGCAAAGTGATGTCTCTGCCTTTTAATACGCTATCTAGGTTTGTCATAGCTTTCCTTCCAAGGGGCAAGCATCTTTTAATTTCATGATTGCAGTCACCATCCACACTGATTTTGGAGCCCAAGAAAATAAAGGCTTCACTGTTTCCATTGTTTTCCCTTTTATTTGTCATGAAATGATGGGACTAGATGACATGATCTTAGTTTTTTGAATGTTGAATTTTAAGCCAGCTTTTTCACGCTCCTCTTTCATCCTCATCAAGAGGCTCTTCAGTTCCTTTTCGCTTTCTGCCATTAGGGTGGTGTCATCTGCATATCTGAGGTTATTGATATTTCTCCTGATAATTTTAATTCCAGCTTATTCTTCAACCAGCCCAGCGTTTCACATGATGTACTCTGAATTTAAGTTAAATAAGTGGGGTAACAATATACAGCCTTGACATTCTCTTTTCAAAGTTTGGAAACAGTCTGTTTTTCCATGTCTGGTTCTAACTGTTGCTTTTTGACCTGCGTACAGATATCTCAGGAGACAGGTAAGGTGGTCTGGTATTCCCATCTCTTAAGAATTTTTCACAGTTTGTTGTGATCCATACAGTCAAAGGCTTTGTCAATGAAGCAGAAGTACATGTTTTTCTGGAACTCTCTTGCTTTTTCTATGATCCAGCAAATGTTGGCAAGTAGAGCTCTGGCTCCTCTGTCTTTTCTAAATCCAGTTTGTACATCTGTAAGTTCTCACTTCATGTACTGCAAAGCCTAGCTTGAAGAATTTTGAGCATTACCTTGTTAGCACGTAAAATGAGTGCAGTTGTGCAGTAGTTTGAACATTTTTTGGCATTTTCCTTCTTTGGGATTGGAATGAAAACTGACCTTTTTCAGTCCTGTGGCCATTGCTGAGTTTTCCAGATTTGCTGACATATTGAGCACAGCACTTTAGCAGCATCATCTTTTAGTATTTGAAATAGTTCAGCAGGAATTCCATCACTTCCACTAACTTTGTTTGTGGTAAGGTCTCCTATGGCCTACTTGACTTCACACTCCAGGATGTCTGACTCTAGGTGAGTGACCACATCATCATTGTTGTCCAGGTCACTAAGACTTTTTTTTTTTTAAATAGTTCAAAACTCACTACAGACTAAATTGTGTGCCTTCAAAGTTCGTATGTTGAAACCATAAACCTCAGTGTGATCTTTTGGAGATGAGGCCTTTGGGAAGTAATTAGAATTAGATGAGGTCATGAGGATGGGTCCCCCATGATGGAATTAGTGGCTTTATAAGAAAAAGAAAGAGGGAGAAGAGAGAAAGTTCATTTTCTTTCTACAGTGTAAGAACACAGTGAGAAGGTGACTGTCTGCAAGTCAGGAAGAGGATTCTCACTGAGAACTGAATTGACTGGCACCTCGATCTTGGTCTTCTCAGCCTCTGGAACTGTAATAAGCTGTAGGCTGATTCTTTACTATCTGGGCCACTAGGGAAGCCCAAATATACTTTAAGCCACCCAATCTATAGTATTTTGTTACAGCAGCCTGAGCTAAGACAGCATCTTAACTTTCAGTGAAAATGTATCAATAAGTGGTCCTGACTTATATGTGATGAGGATGACAAACAAGTGGAAAGATCTGTCTGGCATGAACAAGTTTTTAAGTTGTAGTTTCCTAAACAATGTTAACTATTCTTTATGGATAACAATGCCCATTTTAAAGTAGGCCAGAACAACTGGAAGATTCTTAGTACTTCAGAAACAATGTCTTACCTTTTCTTCTTCTTTCTCTCCCCTTCCTCACCCCCCCCCCCCCCCCTTTTGACTCTGCCTATCTCTTTTCCATCTACTCTCAGCATGACTTCCTAAAGGTACATTTTAAGTGGTTGGGGTTATTTGAAAAAGTGTCTGAAGTTGTCCTCCCTGCTAAAGGAATTGTACTATAAAGTAGAATAATTTGAAAGGGAGGAGTTTGTCTTTTTCATGCACTATAAAAAGCTTTCAATTCTTTTAATAACTGAAAAGGCTTATGCTTCTGTTAGAGTCTCTAAGAACTTCTGATAAAGTTCATATTGTAGTTGTAGTGTATTGATATTTCATGAACCAAGAGAATACAAACTTCTTTTTTGGAGCCTCTGTCTCTCTCCAACACATGTCCCCTCTCACGGACTCTACCACATGGTGATGCACGAGTAATGCAAATTAAGGTGTTTATAACTTAATGTAACAGAAGAGATTGAAGCACATGCATAGCCTTTCTGTACTTCTGAGGACTCCTCCATCAGCATTAATCGAGCATTTATCGTGTTTATGGCCTAGCCTAGCGGTGTGAGAATTCAGAACCAAAGTCACTCAGCAGCTGAGTGACCTTAGGCACATCATTTAACCTCATGAATGTCAGATTCCTCTCTGGGAAAGGGAGATAATGACACCTATTTTGCTGGGCTTCGGTGAGCATTCTGTGAGAGAATACTGAACACAGAGCTAAATGACACAGAGCACTCACTGTCTCTGATAGGGTGATTTGATTACCCTAGAAGGCATCAAAACCCACACAAAATTATTGGAAGGAAAACTGGGTAATTCATGGAACCCCCAGGGCAAGGAATGTAGCCAGCCCCCAGAGGAAGCAGGGTTCTTCCTTCTCATCTGTTCCTGGGGCTCCCTATCCTCTCATCACTGTTGCTCTCTGTACATCTCCTCTCCTCTCTCTTTCTGACCGCCTCTCTGAGCTCCATTTCCACATGGCCCGGGCCTGGTCATCGCAGCTCCACTTCACGTGATTTTCCAGTTTAAGAGCCTAACAGAGCGTAGTGTGAGACTCTTGATTCTTTGTGGTCCACCTCCCTGTTGTCACCTGTGTCCAGAGAGGTGGCCCTCTGGGTTGTTACTTGCCCAGCAGAGGCCATTCGAAAAGACAGGGTGATGTGGTAGATTCTGTGAGAAAGTGGTGGGGTGAGGAAGAAACTGCAGGTATCTCCAGAGAAGTCACCCTAGAAACCTGAACTTTCATTCTCCCTGGTAGGTCACCTCCTCCCCATAATCCCACCTAATTCTGTCAGGTTTTGTCCTTGTATTTTGCCTAACTATGGCCTTGTTCCTGCTTCTTGAAGCTCCTTTTTTCAGTTTCCATGTAAATACGCTATCTTTGTTATCCTCGTGCTTTTTTGATAGATTCTTCTTCTTTTGGGATTCATCTTCCTCTTTCCCCATAAATAGTGAGGAGTTTGTGAGGCTGTGTCATTGCATCTACTCTCCTTGCCCCAGGTGTCTGTCTCTTGGTGAACTCAACCACAGAGTGCTTGGAACATAATACTTGGCTTTTCTTTAAGAAAGGCTTGTATTACTGTTTTCTTCTTTTCCAAACTCTCTTCTTAATGCTTGAAACCTGGTAATATGCAATACTTTTTATATATTTTATGCAGTTTGTAGTATGGATTTTGTGATTAGTTTTGGGGTGTGTATGAATCTGTGAAGTATGTAAAGCATATCTAGGAAAGCAGCAATGAGGAGTTTAGCACCTTTTAAGGGATCCTCAGTTCTGCTCCCAAAGTCACACTGACAGTTATTCCTGGATAAACAGTCGTGATGAATACTGTTTGGGAAATCTCTTTGGTGCTGGATACTTATGTAAGAACTTATAATAATCTGCTCATTCACATGGTTGTGACTGCTGGAGATGAACGCAGTCTATCATAACTGCTTCACTTATGTTTATTCACCCGTAGATAGGAAGACAATAAATTGTGTGTGTGTGTTGGACTTTGGAGACTAAGCACTACTGTGACAACTTTACCTCAGCTGCAACATAAAGAGGGAGTTTGAAGTAGGGAAATCAGAAACTAATCTCAGAAACCATCTCCCCATCCAGAACCACTGAGGCAACATAAATAACATTTTCCAATTTGGGGCAGAATAGAAGAAACCAGGGGAATTTGTAGCCCTTGGTGTCAGAAGAGATGGCAGTATAGGCTCATACAAGCAAAACTGGATGGTATGGCTATGGAATGGTAGTGTTCAGGTGGGCAACAAGACAGGAAAGAAGGTAATGCCACTCAAGCCATGGTCCTGAGACAAATGCGAGCAACTACAGATCATTTGGAGCCCTAAGATTGTCTTGGTTAAAGAACGTGTAGGCATCCAGGGCTCCAAAAGCATGCCACAATGGATGGAAGGAGAATACATCCTCATGCCTGTCTAACCAGAGAGGATTTTTTAAATAATGATAACTTTGTGTCAGTAATAGTGTCACCATGGGTTGCATGTCAGTAAATATAATCATGCTGGAGAACATTTGACCTTATATAGCACAATCCTTAAATGATTTCATTACCTTTGATCCAGCTTCTAGGAAGCTTTCCGAAGGAAATAACCAGTGATATACACTATTCTCTGTGTGATATTCTCTCTGTGATATACATGACGTGGTTATTTGTAAAAGCAAAATAAGGGATTGTCAGATAAATTCTGTATTCATAAAACAGTCTGTTCTGCAATATTGAGAATCATGGTCTCCTAGAATACTGCATTGTTCTCATGCAAATTTCACATGCAAAGTTCTCAAGATGTGTTGTTTGAGCAAAAAGATGGGACATAAAACTGTATAAAAGCTGTTCTTTTCATAGACTTTTCCATTCATAGCTCTTTGATAGATATGAAGTAAGCTACACAACAGGACAAAAGAGGATGATTTTACCCAACAACAACAAATGTTTAAAGACACTGTGCACAAGTGGGTTTACATTTGAGAATCAAGCCTGTTTTTAAGCAGAATTACTTTTATATGCAAAATAATTTTGTTTCTATACATACACATAATGGGCTTCCCTGGTGGCTCAGATGATAAAGAATCTGCCTGCCATGCAGGAGACCTGGGTTTGATCCCTGGGTCGGGAAGAGCCCCTAGAGAAGGGAATGGCTACCCACTCCAGTATTCTTGCCTGGAGAATCCCATGGACAGAGGAGCCTGGCAGGGTCACAAAGGGTCGGACATGACCGAGTGACTAACACTACTGTATGCAAAATGATTTTGTTTCTATAGGTATGCTGCTGCTGCTGCTGCTAAGTCACTTCAGTCGTGTCTGACTCTGTGCGACCCCATAGACGGCAGCCCACCAGGCTCCACCGTCCCTGGGATTCTCCAGGCAAGAACACTGGAGTGGGTTGCCATTTCCTTCTCCAATGCATGAAAGTGAAAAGTGAAGGTGAAGTCGCTCAGTCGTGTCTGACTCTTCATGACCGCATGGACTGCAGCCTACCAGGCTCCTCCGTCCATGGGATTTTCCAGGCAAGAATACTGGAGTGGGGTGCCATTGCCTTCTCCATTCTACAGGTATACATAATGTAAATAGCTACATATATATTTATATATATATATATATATATGTATATATTTGAAAGAAAATACACCAAAAATACTACCAGAAGTAGAATTATGAATAATGTTTATTTTCTTCATAAGGGTTATTTTCTTCATCATACTTTTCTGTATTTCTCTATTTTCTACAATGAACATGTATAATTTTATGTTTTGAATAAAACAGACTTGATAAAAATAGCAAGGGAATTGTGTGTACAAGAGCAGTATAATAAGGGAGGTTCTGTAATGTGGCAAAGGGAAATAATCTTGCTTGAAATAATGTAATACACCAACTGAAAAGACTGTGTCATGCAGTATATAAATTAATTTTCTTCCTTAGTTGAGTGAGACATGGATTCACAGGTGGAAACACAGCTAACCATTTAGTAAGAGTATTCCTGCATTCAGTTAGTATCCTTTATTTAGTTGACAAGACACCAGTAATAATAACACTGTTAACAGGGACAGTCCCTTCTTAGGATTTGTCCTGGCAGCCAGGCTCACTGTAAAATACATTGTTCATATTGTCTCATAATGTCCAAAAATTTTCTGCTTCAACTCTCTTTTACAGGTGAGGTTATTTATTAAAAGATCCACAGAGATTGTGATTTGCCCAAATTAGGCAGTGAAGGAATGGCAGATTGTCATACTGTCCAACCTTTGATATAGTGGAAAATATGAACAATTTGGGAAGAAAGAAGTTATACTGTGATATATAGAATAATCAGCCACCGGAAGGTGATAATTCAGTGCTCATTTAAAACAGAGAAAACAAGGTGAATCCTCTACTCCTTGGCAGACCCATGTGGAAGCTTAAAAGTACTTGATAGCATTCACCAAGAAGTGGCCAGACTACTTTTTGAGTTTTGTGTATAGCTGTTGAGATAGACTGGTTAATCAACAGAGAATTTCAGGCCATTCTTTTTCTTCCAGTTATTGGCTAGTTGGGAACTCTGTACTTGGTTGAAAGACACCACAGAACCAAGTGATGAACAAGAAGGGATAACTCGGAAGAGGAATGAAAGCAGAATTTTAAGAAACTGCTGATGTTTAGGAAATGAAAGGGGCTGATAATAGCAATTAATGATTGTGAAATCTGGGCCTCTGTTGTGAGTCTTAAAACCAGTTCTAAAACAGAAGAAGATTAAAATACATATTGATCTGCTGATGGGCCAAAGGTAAAGTTTAAAAGCAAAGCATTGACCAATATGTATTACATTAATTAAACCCTTCTCTGCGAAATGAAGAAGCACAGGCTGATACCTAGTATCTGTGAATTCCTGAATTGATTCTGCATTGAGCACACTTCAAAGATGCGAGGCCATGTCTGTCTGCAATCACCTTCAGAAAGGCTGTCTTTGCAGCAGAGGGAGGCCCTGAGACACTCCACGTTCTTGTGTGCAACTGATCCCCCTACTCACTTTACTAATGCAGCAACTGTAGTAGCAACAGGCTTTGAAGTGAAAGCTTTGCTGGAGTTAGTGCTCATTAAAAACTACCACACTTTCACATAACCCAAGAACTCTAATGGGGAGGATTTCATGTTAAGAGGGTAACAAAAACCTAGATTGCCTCAATCCGTGCCCTCTTGCTTGCTTGCTTGGCATCCACTGAAGATGTGGACCATCTCTTTCACCTTTAGACAGAGCATTCTTTAAAAGTGATGAGGACCTTGGAGGACTGGCCTGTTGACTTACATTTAGGTCAGTGTTTCCATTCTGCTGTTTATCTCATTTGTTTTTTCACATATGGCTGATTAACACAGGTTCTGCAAGGATCCCAAGGGTCTGGGGAGCATAGTAATTAAGAAATACGATGGGAATTTAGAGTGTGGTAAAGATGATATTTTAAATCACTGGAGAAAGATGGATCATTTAATACATGGCATTAGAATTACTGGCTACCACTTGGGAAAAAATAAAACTAGATCACTTATGCATAAGTAAATGCCAGAAAATAAAAAAATTAAATATGTAAAATGAAAACTATTGAATGTACTAGAAATATGCATAGACGATTTGTTTTTCATATTATTGGTGTAGGAAAGGTCATTCTAGGCACAGCTCCAAACCTAAAATCTATAAGAGAAAATACTCATAAATTTGACTGCAAACACATTTTAAATTTTAGAGAGAAAAACACACCATAAGCAATCTTAAAAAATAAACAACAAACTAGAGAAAAATATTTGTAATGCATATCAGAAAATGAGCTAATTGTTTTTTTACATTTAAAGAACTCTTACAAATCAGTATGAAGAAGATAACACTCTGATAAAAAATGGGTAGACATGGAGTATCAGTTTCCAGAAAATAAATACAAGGAGATTCATTCCAGCCAAATCCTAGAAATATAAGTTCATCAATGACATGACTTATTGACTAAATAGGATAACAGCTGTTAAAAAGAGGGAAGTAAAATTATATATATTGATATGGAGAGGTGTTCCTATGTCCAAAATAATAGTTTTAAGTTAAAAATACTCAGCAAGTTGCATAACAGTGTTTGCTATAATTCCTGTTTGTATATAGAAATATATGTCAATCTGGAAGGATGTACAAGTTAATGGTTAACTCTGGGGATTAGGACTGGAATTTAAGAGGATAATTTTAGGTCTGTAGTGTTTGAATTCTACTTTATATTATTTTTAAAATAATTTTAGACACAAGTACACAAATATGAAGGCAGATTGTGGTAAAGGCTCAAACCAGGTAATGAAAATGGAATGTAAAATCAGATCCACCATACATTGATGAACAATCAACATGGATTAGTCCTGAATGGGTATAGGGTGGGGGTGTTGTCTATTTGCCTCCTGGGTCTCCTGTTTAGCTCTCTGTGTCAATCTGGCAAACAGGCACTGAGTCAGAGTTGGGAGTACAAGAAGTCAGTTGAGGAGTAAAGCCGGTGAAAGATGGAGAGGGAGCAGGACGGGGGAGGGAGCCTTCAGACTGTGGTGCTGCTTGACCACCTAGAGACGGCCAAGAAGGGAAGAAGAATTAGGCAGGGAAAGATGCCAACCTCGTGCAGATCGGACAGAGCCAATCCAGCGTGATTCTCTGGAGCAAAGATGCCTATCACAGGAGACTGGTTTTGGGCAGAGAGATGGCCAGACTCTTGGACTGCCACCATCCTCTGCAGTGGGCTTGGGGGCTGCCCAGAGGAGCATGGCCTCACCTTCTGCACTGTTGAAGATCCCAAATGTGCAGCAGCCAGAGCTGTTAGACGCCTCGCATCAGAACAGCAAGTTCTTTTTTTTTTTTTTTTTTTAAGTTGGGAGGGTAATTGCTTTCCATTGTGGTGGTCTCTATTGTACATCAATGGGAATCAGCCATGACTATTTGTATATATTTATATCCCTGCCCTTTTGAGCCTCCCTCCCCCTCCACCCCCATT
The DNA here is from genome assembly GCF_033118175.1 of Dama dama. Taxonomy (NCBI): domain Eukaryota; kingdom Metazoa; phylum Chordata; class Mammalia; order Artiodactyla; family Cervidae; genus Dama; species Dama dama. The sequence continues at coordinate 37,195,998 of NC_083709.1, read as the reverse complement.
CCACCCCGCTCGGTCATCACAGAGTGCCAGGCTGCACTGCCTGTGTCTAGAGCAGCTTCCCACCAGCTGTTGATGTTACACATGACTGTGTATATGTGTCAGTGTTATTTCTCAATTTGTCCCACCTTCTCCTTCGCCTGCTGTTGTCCACAAGTCCGTTCTCTACGTCTGCTTCTCCATTTCTAAAAGGAGAGCAGGCCCACACCTCCTCAGCTGCCAGAGTCCAGATCCACTTCCTGTATGGTCAGGGAGTAGCTCTTCCAAGTTGTCAGTCGGCCTCTCTTTGGGAGGGGGAGTTAGAAGAGGGAGGTTAGAAGGACACATGGCAGCCCCTGTTGCTGCGTTTAGTGTCAGGGCTGTGAGTGATGTTCACGCTCCCCCTCGTCTACTGTCTCTCCTCAGGTCCCCTTGCCTTCAGCTCTCACCTCTGCTGGTCTCAGTGACTTACTGGTGACATTACCCAAATCCTCATTCCTCAGGGATCTGAGCCCCTGGTAACCATCCCTTCCGTAGGCATTTTTCAGTTCACTGAGCTGGGCAAGGAAGTACCAGGATGGAGATGTTCTAGGCTGTGGGGGCAGGATATTTTCTCACTATGTGGGAGTCACATAGCACATACCCCGTCTCCCCCACAGTCCCCTTCATTGTGGAATCCAAAACATGCACACATTTCCATATATCTTCTGGCCAAGATCTATAAAACTCAAAAACTTTGTAAAGTTACAAACCCAAAGCCTTTCTCTCCAGATTATTGTCTATGACATAACTGAAAAACAAAGAAATCAACTTGTCTGTTTGCAACAACCCTCCTTCAGGCAATGCGTGTCTTCCGAACTGTCTAAATGAGATATGTATCTGTGATACGAAGATGTGGGTAAAAACAAATGGTTTAATACTTCTAAAGTGGAAAAGTTTTTTTTTTTTTTTAAATCATCTTTAATACTCTTCATTTTCCAATAAAGTTGAGGTCAGGCCATCAGGTGACTGAGTAGGGAAGGAACTCTGGAGATTTGAGGAGAGGAAAGAAGATGTGAAATACCCATCTCAGAATGGGGAAGAATGCTTTTCAGATGGAGCCCATCAGCTCAGCTATGTGATTTTCTCCAGTGTTTGTTTGGGTGAAGGCATTGAGATTGTTGGTTTCATTCAGTTCCCTTTGCCTCAGACACAGGGGAGACAGGAAAGGAAGTTGAGGGTGCTTGAGAGGAGGTGCTTATATGTAGGGGCCATAGCATCCAATCTGGACGAGGATTGATGAGCCTCCCCATCTTTATATATTTAACATCTCCTTGTCACCTGGCTCCTCTTAAGACTGCTTCAAGTCACCCCAGTCTTAGAAATGTCCTTTCTTGGCCCCATTCACATCCCTTTCCAGCCTCCACTCTGTCTTTGGCCTCTCCTTCCACAGCCACATTTTTTCAAAAGGTTTGTCTATGCCATGGTCTCCATTGCCTCATCTCTCATCACTCAGCCCACTCCAAACAGGGTTCCCTCTCAGTCATGAACCTATACAGTCTCATAAAAGTCACCCCTGACTTCTAGGCCACTAAGTCAAATGGATATTGAGGAAGATTTTTTTTTAGTGTTACCTTATTTGCTTTCTCAGGAGGATTTGGCACTTTTGACCATTCACTCCTTTATGGAATGCTTTTTTCCCCATGGCATCTGTGACATTCTCTTTGTTTACCCTCTTACCTCAGTGATTGCCCCCTCATTTTCTTCATTCTTGACACACCCTTTTCTACCTTACTTTTCCAGTTAGGATTGAGTTTATATGTGCTTCACAGAAAACAAGCAAAAAATAATAGCTTAAATAAGATAGAAGAGTAATTCTCTTACAAAGAAGGAAGCCCAATGGTAGGCCATAGAGGAATTCAGTGTCTATATTTCTGTTTCAGCATCCTAGCATTCTCAAGGTCACCTTGTGGCCCAAGATGGCAGCCATCACATCCATATGCCAGGAGACATCTAAACGAAGGGAGAAAAGGCAAAATGTTGGGCCTTCTAGGTGAGTTATTAAAGGGGGCTCTTGTAAGCCCCATTCAACTCATTGGTTCATATTCTGCTGACCTCCCAACTGTAATAGATGCTGGGAAACAGTGTCTTTTAAGTGAATAATTAGGGCCGTATTACTAAGGAAGAAGGGGAAGATAGGTACTGGGAAGCTTATCAGCAGTTAGATTTGGATATTCCTGAGGGTCTTATCCTGAAGCCCTGTCATTCTCATCCTATATATACTATTTTTAGACAAACTCATCCATACCCATGGCCTTTAATATACCATGTTAACCCACTGATTACACACCCATCTTTTTTCAGTTCTTCATGTTCCCTTTGAGCAGAGCTTTTTTGATAGACTGGGACATAATTGTGTCCACAACCTAGTACAGAGCCAAGATTCTGAAAATATCACTTGAATGTGAACCAAAGAGTTGTATGGGTCTTACAGTGTCAGGACTGGGGAAACTGAAGGGGCCCAGAAAGAAAAAGGGTCGAGGGAGCCATTTCTGTATGATGCACTTCTCATGGTGGGGGGTCTCTGGGGTCACTGGGGAGGAGTGAGAGAGCTGAACTGCCCCACTTCCGTCTCCACTGATTCAGGGCGAGGACCCTTTGGTGCTTCCACAGGCTTTGCCGCCTGTTCACTCCCCAGTGACACATCTACACAAATAACCCTGCCAACCTGGAGTATCTTGCAAGCAACCGGGGTGCTAAAAAGTCCAGTCCAAGAGGTTTTTATTCTATTTAACCTTACATAATTATTATGTAAAGTTGAGTAATAAGGACCATTCACTTCAAGTCCACCCACAGAAAGTGCTGAAGTTCTGTTCTTTAGAGGAACTGGGCTGGATACTGAGGGGAGGCAAGCGTTCCAGGTGGCTCAGATGATACAGAACTGCCTGCAATGTGGAAGTCCCGGGTTTGATCCCTGGGTCAGGAAGATCCCCTGAAGAAGGGAATGGCTACCGACTCCAGTCTTCTTATCTGGAGAATTCCATAGCGCACCAGGCTGGTGGGCTGTGCAGTCCATGGGGTCACAAAGTGTCAGATTCGACTGAACGATTAACACTTTCAGTTTCTCTCCACAGAGCAAACACACACACACACACACACACACACAGGCAAACTTGAGAACATTCACATTTTCACCCTGTTTAAATCAACAATTTCTTATTTAGGTTGCTACCCTAGGCTGGATACTCTCTTAAAGGCATTTGAGACACCAGGATATAAATAACTCAGAGTAGGAAATAGTTCTATTTTTTTCTGAATTTTAATAATGAAGAATTGAGGAGGATCAATCCTTGTTTTGGAGCAAAGAGAACATTATTTATTTTTTAACAGACTTGCCAGCATTCAATTTGCCTGTAAAGCAATTTTTAGATCTAGGAGATTATTTCTATTAACTGTCTATTTTCAAGATTTATTTTGTTCCTCAAATTTATTTTTATGGCACCTAAGTAAAATAAGTTTTGTTAAAAATTAGTTTCATTTTCCTTCCAAATAATATTGTACTAAATAACTCAGAAGTTTATCTGGATTAAAAAATAATACACAGATGCATGTCACTTTTATCATTCTTGTTAGAGGCATTTGGGTTTTCTCAGTCTTCTATCAGTTTAACTATTGACAATATGGGGTTGCCTTTCTGCTTTCATAGGACAATGTTAGAACTACTAAGTAATTCTCATTTACTTAATAGAAAGAACCATAAGGGAAATTATCAAAAAAGCTTAAACATAGCAAATCAGAGACAAGAATATGCTTTGTTGGAACCCAAATTTGAAATAATACACAACTCTGCTTTTTTAAAATTCTTTGAGAACATTTCTAATTGGAGAATCAAGAGTAGAGCTGAGGAAAATCAGTCATGATACACCAGGTTCAGTAATAGAATTCCCAGAGACTGTACCCCAATACTTGATGTCTGGTTTTGTGGCTGGAATAGGGATAGGAGGCTAGAGTATTCACAGTTTCAAAGTGATTGGGAGTTTCTGTTTCAGCTAACAGTAGACACTGACTTCCCACATGAGGGCAGACAGCTCTTTTGATCTGGGAATGACATTTTTGTGATTTCCTCAATTCTGTAAAGTTAAAGCCAGATCTTTTTCTGGGGTAGAGTATTTAAGATAAAGAGGACATACACTATTCTCCATTGTAATATTAAAAAAAAAAAAAATCCTTGCTATGACCAGAGTTACATCTTTGTAAAATTATATTGATGGTAACTTGAAGAAAGAAAAGAGTCTCTTGTCCTTCAGGCAAAGGGTGAGTTAGGGGTGGTGCTGGTGAAGGACATGCTTATCTTGGAGAGGTCTGCTTGGCACTAGGATGATGACCAGGGGACTAAGGTGGGAGATACCCAATGGATGCTCTGTGGACAGCAAGGTGCAACATAGCACAGTAATACCCAATATCCAATTGTGTGTTATTGTCTGCTGTGTTGTAATTTCTCTCTGCTTACCCCAGACCTTCAGTAAAATTGTGTTAGATGTTACTACATAGTCTTAACTGTGTTCTGGCAATTGAGAGTAAGGCTTGTGGCCATGCTTCAGATGCAGAAACCCACGGAGAGGGGCAACAGTCATAAGCCATAACAGAATGGCAAGAACTGGGCTGGGAGTGGGGGGCAGAGAGAGAAATAATGGACGAGTGGCCATTAGGACAGAAGTGTGGGATACATAGGCATGTCCTAGGGGCTGTCATGAAGACTTGCAGAAAACCTGATTTTAAAAATGACATTTCTGTGTTCATGAAATGTAGGAACTCTGGCTATACTAAATGAGATTAAAGGGAGGGATGACTTTTGAAGGTTAAGAATGTAGGGACATCTGTGTCTTAAAAGAAACCTAGTAAGGGCTGTAAGACCATTTAGTCGGGAAAGAATAGTTTTTTCAACAAATGATGCTTGGACAGCCGGATAGCCAAATGTGGAAGAATGAAGTTGGACCTGTATTTCACATCATACACTGTGAAAATTAACTCAAAGTAGATCAAACCCCCTAAATTTCAGAGCTACAAACTATAAAATTCTTAGAAAACATGGAGGAGGGGCAGTCCTAAGATGGCAGAGGAATAGGACAGGGAGACCACTTTCTCCCCCACAAATTCATAGAAAAAACATTTGAACACTGAGCAAATTCCACAAAACAACTTCTGAATGCCAGCAGAGGATATCTGAATGCCAGCAGAGGACATCAGGCACCCATAAAGGCAGCCCATTGTCTTTGAAAGGAGGTAGGACAAAAGAATTAGGGATGGAGATCCATCCCGGGAAGGGAGTCTTAAAAGAGAAGAAGTTTCCAAACACCAGGCAACCCTCTCACCGGCAGATCTGTGGGGAGTTTTGGAATCTCAGGGCAACAGAACCAGGAGGAGCAATAAATAAATAAATAAAACCCACAGATTACGTGGATCACAAGAAACTGTGGAAAATTCTGAAACAGATGGGAATACCAGACCACCTGACCTGCCTCTTGAGAAACCTGCCTGCAGGTCAGGAAGCAACAGTTAGAACTGGACATGGAACAACAGACTGGTTCCAAATAGGAAAAAGAGTACGTCAAGGCTGTATATTGTCACCCTCCTCATTTAACTTATATGCAGAGTATATCATGAGAAACACTGGGCTGGAAGAAGCACAAGCTGGAATCAAGATTGCCGGGAGAAATATCAATAACCTCAGATATGCAGATGGCACCACCCTTATGGCAGAAAGTGAAGAACTAAAGAGCCTCTTGATGAAAGTAAAAGAGGAGAGTGAAAAAGTTGGCTTAAAGCTCAACCTTCAGAAAACTAAGATCATGGCATCTGGTCCCATCACTTCACAGCAAATAGATAGGGAAGCAGTGGAAACAGTGGCTGGCTTTATTTTTCTGGGCTCCAAAATCAGTGCAGATGGTGATTGCAGCCATGAAATTAAAAGGCGCTTACTCCTTGGAAGGAAAGTTATGACCAACCTAGACAGCATGTTAAAAAGCAGAGACATTACTTTGCCAACAAAGGTCTGTCTAGTCAAGGCTATGGTTTTTCCAGTGGTCATGTATGGATGTGAGAGTTGGACTACAAAGAAAGGTGAGCACTGAAGAATTGCTGCTTTTGAACTGTGATGTTGGAGAAGACTCTTGAGAGTCCCTTGGACTGCAAGGAGATCCAACCAGTCCATCCTGACGGAGATCAGTCCTGGATGTTCATTGGAAGGACTGATGTTGAAGCTGAAACTCCAATACTTTGGCCACCTGATGTGAAGAACTAACTCATTGGAAAAGACCCTGATGCTGAGAAAGATTGAGGGCAGGAGGAGAAGGGGACGACAGAGGATGAGATGGCTGGATGGCATCACCAACTCAATGGACATGGGTTTGGGTAGACTCCAGGAGTTGGCGATGGATAGGGAGGCCTGGCGTGCTGTGGTTCATGGGGTCGCAAAGAGTCGGACATGACTGAGCGACTGAATTGAACTGAACAGAACAGATTACGTGCCTAATGGCAACTCCCAGGAGAAAAGTAGCCCTGACACTCGCATCTGCCGCCAGCAAGCGAAGGCTGAACAGGGAGGCATGGGCTTCATTGCTTAGGGTAAGCACCAGGCCTGAATGCCCTGAGGGCAATCTGAGGGAGCTAATGTGAGATAGCTACCCAAACTGTGGGATAGCCAGAGAGAGGGAGAAAGAGAGAGAGAGAGAGAACTATCCCGCAAAAAGCCCTCACCTAAGGCACTGCCGGGCTCGCTCACAGAACAAAGGACTGAGCAAATACCGGAGGAGAGCTAGCCGGCTGTGGACTGGCCCATCCCCCACCAGAGACAGGGAGGCAGGCGGGTGGCAACCAGAGTCGGAAAGGGGCAATCTCGGCCCCAGAGATGGCAGCCTCTACCAAACTGTGAGCAAGTTCCCAGTTGCTAACCAAGACTTCTGGGATTCTGGACGGGTGACATCTGCCAGGAGGGTTGCAGCCAGAGATCAGCTTCCCATAAGAGACACAGGGCACACCTGAGATGGTGCTTCTGCTGGCGCACCGAGGACGGAGGAGGTGAGAAGATGCACCCCAAACCTGGGAGAGTGCGCTCCCCAAGCACCTGGTCTCCTGAGCTGCTCGGACCTGGGAAGGGCACACAACCCAGTTGCCCTGCAGAGCAACCTGGAGCCTGAGCAGTGTAGACTGGGAAAGCACACGCGCGTGAGTGGGGCAAACCCAGTGTGGTCGAGACACTGCGAGCACTCCCCACACACGCCAGTGATACTTGTTTCCAGTGTTCCTGTCTCCTCACAGCACGACTGAACAAGTAGCCTAAATAAATGTCCACCTTTGCCCCCTTGTATCAAGGCGGAAATTACACATTGAAGAGACCTGCAAACAGTCTCTTCAATAATAAGAAGCTAAAATAAACAGAGGGAACCGCTTTGGCAGTGATAGGTGCAACACATTAAAACCCTACAGTTATCACCGACTACATTGGAGGGGGCCTATAGATCGTGAGAAGTATAAGCTGGAACAAGGAACTGTCTGAAACTGAATTGACCCCACACTGCCCTCAACAGCTCCAGAGAAATTACTAGATATATTTTTACTATTATCATTTTTTAAATTAAAAAAAATTTTTTTTTAATTTTTAAGTCCTCTATTACTCCTTTAATTTTCATTTTTATAATGTACTGCTGCTGCTGAGTCGCTTCAGTTGTGTTCGACTCTGTGCGACCTCATAGACGGCAGCCTACCAGGCTCCCCTGTCCCTGGGATTCTCCAGGCAAGAACACTGGAGTGGGTTGCCATTTCCTTCTCCAATGCATGAAAGGGAAAAGTGAAAGTGAAGTTGCTCAGTCATGTCCGACTCTTAGTGACCTGATGGACTGCAGCCCACCAGGCTCCTCCATCCATGGGATTTTCCAGGCAAGGGTACTGGAATGGGGTGCCATTGCCTTTCCATTTATAACATATTATTACATTGCAAAAAGAAAAGACCCTACTTTAAAAGCAAACTTCTATATATTTTTTATAATTTTTGTGATTTTGTTTGGTTTTTTTAATATTGTATTTTTGAGAGTCTAACCTCTACTCTAGATTTTTAATCTTTGCTTTTTGGTACTTGTTATCAATTTTGTACCTTTAAGAATACAATCTTCAGTACCCATTTTTATTTAGGAGTGTGACTAGGGCTTGATTACTCTCTCCCCCTTTTGACTCTCCTTTTTCTCCCCCAGGTCACCTCTATCTCCTCCCTCCCTCTTCTCTTCTCTACACAACTCTGTAAATCTCTTTGTGTGTTTCAGGTTGTGGAGAACACTTAGGGAACTGATTACTGGCTAGATCTGTCTTTCTCCTTTTGATTCCCCCCTTTCTCCTCCTGGTCACCTCTATCTCCTTCCTCCCTCTTCTCTTCTCTATGTAACTCCATGAACCTCTCTGAGGGTTCCAGACTGGGGATAGCACATAGGGAATTGATTACTGGCTAGATTGCTCTCTCCCCTTTTGGTTCCCCCTCCTCTCCTCCTGGTCACCTCTATCTCTCTCCTCCCTCTTCTCTTCTCCATGTATCTCTGTGAACCTCTCTGGGTGTCCCTCACTGTGGAGAATCTTTTCTCCATTAACCTAGATGTTTTATCATCAGTGCTGTATGGATGGAGAAGTCTTGAGGCTACTCTAAGAATAAGACTGAAAAACAGAGGCAGGAGGCTTAAGTCCCAAACCTGAGAACACCAGAGATCTCCTGACTCCAGGGAACATTAATCAATAAGAGCTCATCCAAAAGCCTCCATACCTACACTGAAACCAAGCACCACCCAAGAGCCAACAAGTTCCAGAGCAAGACATACCACGCAAATTCTCCAGTAATGCAGGAACATAGCCCTGAGCTTCAATATACAGGCTGCCCAACATCACACCAAACAGATAGACATCTCAAAACTCACTACTGGACACTTCATTGCACTCCAGAGAGAAGAAATCCAGCTCCACCCACCAGAACACCCACGCAAGCTTCCCTAACCAGGAAACCTTGACAAGCCACTCGTCCAACCCCACCCACAGGGAGGAACCTCCACAATACAGAGGAACCACAAACTGCCAGAATACAGAAAGGCCACCCCAAACACAGCAATCTAAACAAGATGAAAAGGCAGAGAAATACACAGCAGGTAAAGGAACATGATAAATGCCCACCAAACCAAACAAAAGAGGAGTCTACCTGAAAAAGAATTCAGAATAATGGTAGAAAAATGATCCAAAATCTTGAAAACAAAATGGATTTACAGATAAATAGTTTGGAGACAAAGATTGAGAAGATGCAGGAAATGTTTAACAAGGACCTAGAAGAAATAAAAAAGAGTCCATCAATAATGATTAATGCAATAAATGAGATAAAAAACACTCTGGAGGGAACCAACTGTAGAATGACTGAGGCAGAAGATAGGATAAGTGAGGTAGAAGATAGAATGGTAGAAATAAATGAAGCAGAGAGGAAAAAAGAAAAAAACTTAAATGAGGACAAGCTCAGGGGCCTCTGGGACAATGTTAAACACCCAACATTCTAATCATAGGAGTCCCAGAAGAAGACAAAAAGAAAGGCCATGAGAAAATACTTGAGGAGATAATAGTTGAAAACTTCCCTAAAATGCAGAAGGAAATGGTCACCCAAGTCCAAGAAAAGCAGAGAGTCCCAAACAGGATAAACCCAAGGCAAAACACCCCAAGACACATACTAATCAAATTAACAAAGATAAAACACAAAGAACAAACATTAAAAGCAGCAAGGGAAAAACAACAAATAACACACAAGGGGAGTCCCATAAGGATAACAGCTGATCTTTCAATAGAAACTCTTCAGGTCAGAAGGGAATGGCAGGACATATGTAAAGTGATGAAAGAAAATAACCTACAGCCCAGACTACTGTACCCAGCAAGGATCTCATTCAAATATGAAGAAGAAATCAAAAGCTTTACAGACAAGCAAAAGCTGAGAGAATTCAGCACCACCAAACCAGCTCTTCAACAAATGCTAAAGGATCTTCTCTAGACAGGAAATACAGAAAGGGTATATAAATTCTAACGCAAAACAATAAAGTAAATGGCAATGGGATCATACTTATCAATAATTACCTTAAAAGTGAATGGGTTGAATGCCCCAACCAAAAGACAAAGACTGGCTGAATGGATACAAAAACAAGACCCCTATATATGCTGTCTACAAGAGACCCACCTCAAAACAAGGGACACATACAGACTGAAACTGAAGGGCTGGAAAAAGATATTTCATGCAAATGGAGACCAAAAAAAAAAAAAAAAAAGCAGGAGTAGCGATACTCATATCAGATAAAATAGACTTTCAAATAAAGGTTGTGAAAAGAGACAAAGAAGGACACTACATAGTGATCAAAGGATCAATCCAAGAAGAAGGTATAACAATTATAAATATATATGCACCCGACATAGGAGCACCGCAATATGTAAGGTAAATGGTAACAAGTATGAAAGGGGAAATTAACAGTAACACAATAATAGTGGGAGAGTTTAATACCCCACTCACACCTATGGATAGATCAACTAAACAGAAAATTAACAAGGAAATACAAACTTTAAATGATACAATGGACCAGTTAGACCTAATTGATATCTATGGGACATTTCACCCCAAAACAATCAGTTTCACCTTTTTTCTCAAGTGCACACGGAACCTTCTCCAGGATAGATCACATCCTGGGCCATAAATCTAGCCTTGGTAAATTCAAAAAATTGAAATCATTCCAAGCATCTTTTCTAATCACAATGCAGTAAGATTAGATCTCAATTAGAGGAAAAAAACTATTAAAAATTCCAACTAATGGAGGCTAAACAACACACTTCTGAATAATCAACAAATCACAGAAAAATCAAAAAAGAAATCAAAATATGCATAGAAACAAATGAAAATGAACACACAACAACCCAAAACCTATGTGACACTGTAAAAGCAGTGCTAAGGGGAAGGTTCATAGCAATACAGGCTTACCTCAAGAAACAAGAAAAAAGTCAAATAAATAACCTAACTCTACAACTAAAGCAACTAGAAAAGGAAGAAATGAAGAACCCCAGGGTTAGTAGAGGGAAAGAAGTCTTAAAAATTAGAGCAGAAATAAATGCAAAAGAAACAAAAGAGATCATAGCAAAAATCAACAAAGCTAAATGCTAGTTCTTTGAGAAGATAAATAAAATAGGCAAACAATTAGCCAGATTCGTCAAGAAACAAAGGGAGAAGAATCAAATCAACAAAATTAGAAATGAAAATGGATAAATCACAACAGACAACACAGAAATACAAAGGATCATAAGAGACTACTATCAGCAACTATATGTCAATAAAATGGACAACTTGGAAGAAATGGACAAATTCTTAGAAAAGCATAACTTTCCAAAACCGAACCAGGAAGAAATAGAAAATCTTAACAGACCCATCACAAGCACAGAAATCGAAACTGTAATCAAATCTCCCAGCAAACCAAAGCCCAGGACCAGACGACTTCACAGCTGAATTCTACCAAAAATTCAGAGGAGAGCTAACACCTATCCTACTCAAACTCTTCCAGAAAATTGCAGAGGAAGGTAAACTTCCAAACTCATTCTATGAGGCCACCATCACCTTAATACCAAAATGAGACAAAGATGCCCCCCCCCCCCCAAAGAAAACTACAGGCCAATATCACTGATGAACATAGATGCAAAAATCCTTAATAAAATTCTGGCAAACAGAATCCAACAACATTAAAAAGATCATACATCATGACCAAGTGGCCTTTATCCCAGGTATGCAAGGATTCTTTAATACCCGCAAGTCAATCAATGTGATACACCACATTGACAAATTGAAAGATAAAAACCATATGATTATCTCAATAGATGCAGAGAAAGCCTGTGACAAAATTCAACATCCATGTATGATAAAAAACCCTCCAGAAAGCAGGAATATAAAGAACATACCTCAACATAATAAAAGCCATATATGATAAACCCACAGCAAGCATTATCCTCAGTTATGAAAAATTGAAAGCATTTCCCCTAAAGTCAGAAACAAGACAAGGGTGCCCACTCTCACCACTACTATTCAACATAGTTTTGGAAGTTTTAGCCATAGCAATCAAAGAAGAAAAAGAAATAAAAGGAATCCAGATTGGAAAAGAAGTAAAACTTTCACTGTTTGCAGATGACATGATCCTCTACATAGAAAACCCTAAAGACTCCACCAGAAAATTACTAGAGCTAATCAATGAATATAGTTAAGTTGTAGGATATAAAATAACACACAGAAATCCCTTGCATTCCTATACACTAACAATGAGAAAACAGAGAAATTAAGGAAACAATTCCATTCACCATTGCAACGAAAAGAAGAAAATACTTAGGAATAAATCTACCTAAAGAAACACAAGACCTATATATAGAACTATAAAACACTGATGAAAGAAATCAAAGAGGACACAAATAGATGGAGAAATATACCGTGTTCATGGATTGGAAGAATCAATATAGTGAAAATGAGTATACCACCCAAAGCAATCTATAGATTCAATGCAATCCCTATCAAGCTACCAACAGTATTTTTCACAGAACTAGAATAAATAATTTCACAATTTGTATGGAAATACAAAAAACCTCGAATAACCAAAGCAATCTTGGGAAAGAAGAATGGGATGGGAGGAATCAACCTGCCTGACTTCAGGCTATACTACAAAGCTACAGTCATCAAGACAGTATGGTCCTGGCACAAAGACAGAAATATAGATCAATGGAATGAAATAGAAAGCCCAGAGATAAATCCATGCATCCCACCTTATCTTTGACAAAGGAGGCAAGACTATACAATGGAGAAAAGATGATCTCTTTGACAAGTGGTGCTGGGAAAACTGGTCAACCACTTGTAAAAGAATGAAACTAGAACACTTTCTAACACCATACACAAAAATAAACTCAAAATGGATTAAAGATCTAAATGTAAGACCAGAAACTATAAAACTGCTAGAGGAAAACATAGGCAAAACACTCTCTGACATAAATCACAGCAGGATCCTCTATGACCCACCTCCCAGAGTAATGGAAATAAAAGCAAAACTAAACAAATGGGACCTAATGAAACTTAAAAGCTTTTGCACAACAAAGGAACCTATAAGCAAGGTGGAAAGACAGCCTTCAGAATGGGAGAAAATAATAGCAAACGAAGCAACTGACAAAGAATTAATCTCAAAAATATACAAGCAGTTTCTGCAGCTCAATTCCAGAAAAATAAGCAACCCAATCAAAAAGTGGGCCAAAGAATTAAACAGACATTTCTCCAAAGAAGACATACAGATGGCTAACAAGCACATGAAAAGATGCTCAACATCACTCATTATCAGAGAAATGCAAATCAAAACCACAATGAGGTACCAGCGCAGGCCAGTCAGAATGGCTGCTATCCAAAAGTCTACAAGCAATAAATGCTGGAGAGGGTGTGGAGAAAAGGGAACCCTCTTACACTGTTGGTGGGAATGCAAACTAGTTATAGCCACTGTTCTATAGTTATAGAACAGTGTGGAGATTCCTTAAAAAACTGGAAATAGAACTGCCAGCAATCCCACTGCTGGGCATACACACTGAGGAAACAAGAATAGAAAGAGACATGTGTACCCCAGTGTTCATCGCAGCACTGTTTATAATAGCCAGGACATGGAAGCAACCTAGATGTCCATCAGCAGAAGAATGGATAAGAAAGCTGTGGTACATACATACAATGGAGTATTACGCAGCCATTAAAAAGAATATATTTGAATCAGTTCTAATGAGGTGGATGAAATTGGAGCCTGTTATACAGAATGAAGTTAGTCAGAAATAAAAACAACAGTACAGTATACTAATGCATATATATGGAATTTAGAAAGATGGTAACGATCACCCTATATGTGAGACAGCAAAAGAGACACAGATTATAGAACAGTCTTTTGGACTCTGTGGGAGAAGGCGAGGGTGGGATGATTTGAGAGAATAGCACTGAAACATGTATATTATCATATGTGAAACAGATAACCAGTCCAGGTTCGATGCATGAGACAGGGTGCTCAGGGCTGGTGCACTGGAATGACCCAGAGGGATGGGATGGGGGGAAGGTGGGAGGCGGGGTTCAGGATGGGGAGCAAATGTATATCCATGGCTGATTCATGTCAATGTATGGCAAAAACCACTACCATATTGTAAAGTGATTAGCCTCCAATTGAAATAAATTAAAAAAAAAAAGCATGGAGTAAGTCTTTGTGATCTCAAATTTGGAAATGGAACATTAAATATGACACCAAAATATGAGCAACAAAAGAAATAGATATTAAAAGAAAAGAAATAGATAAACTGGATGCCTTCAAAATTAAAACCTTTCATGTATCAAAGGATACTATCTAGGAAGTGAAAGGATCATCCATAGAATGGAAAAAATAATTACAAATTATATTTGCAAAAAAGAGCTTGTATTCAAAATATATAAGAATCCTTACAACTCAATAATAAGGCAAATAACTCATTAAAATGGACAAAGAATTAGTATAGATATTTATCCAAAGAAGATATATAAAGAGACAATAAGCACATAAGAAAATGTTTAACATCTTGCAAGCCAAAGCCACAATGCTGCTGCTGCTTCTGCTACGTCGCTTCAGTCATGTCTGACTCTATATGACCCCATAGATTGCAGCCCACCAGGTTCTGCTGTCCCTGGGACTCTCCAGGCAAGAACAGTGGACTGGGTTGCCATTTCCTTCTCCAATGTTTGAAAGTGAAAAGTGAAAGTGAAGTCACTCAGTTGTGTCCAACTCTTAGCGACCCCATGGACTGCAGCCTACCAGGCTCCTCCGTCCATGGGATTTTCTAGGCAAGAGTACTGGAGTGGGTTGCCATTGCCTGCACTGAAAGCCACAATGAGACCACTTCATACCCAGTCAGATTGGTATAATTTTAAAAAGTCATTTGGTAACAAGTGTTAGGATGAGGGGAAATGGAATCCTCACAGATTGCTAGTGGGAATGTAAAATGTTGCAACCACTTTTCAAAGAAGTCTGGTAGTTTCTCAAATAGTTAAACTTAATGTTGTCATGTGATTCCACTCCTCAATACACACTTAAATGACAATGTAATGTCCATATAAAATCTTATACAGGATTGTTTATAGTAGTATTATTTATAACAGCAAAAAATGGAAACTGCCCAATGTCCATTAACTGATGAATGGATAAATAAGTCCAGTATATCCACAAAATTGGATATAATTTGGCTATAAAAGGGAATGAAATATTGATTCATGGTACAACATAGAAGAGCTTTAAAACAGTATGTTAAATAAAAGAAGTCAGCCACAAATGATCACATATGTGATTCCATTTATAGGAAATATCCAGAATAGGCAAATCTACAGAGAAAGAGTAAACATTAATTATTGCCTGAGGTGGGCAGCGTGAGAGTGCTAGAACATATGGGGTATCTTTTTAAGTTGATAAGATAATTGTAAAATTGACTATGGTGATGGTTGCATGTATCTGTGAATATACTAAAAACCATTGAATTATATACCATAAATGGGTAAATTGTATGATATATGAATTATATCTTAATAAAAGTATATATGTGACTTCCCTGGTAGTTCAGCTGGTAAAGAATCCACCTGCAATGCAAGAGACCCTGGTTCAATTCCTGGGTCGGGAAGATTCCCTGGAGGAGGGTATGGCAACCCATTCTAGTATTATTGCCTGGAGAATCCCCATGGACAGAGGAGCCTGGTGGGCTACAGTCCATGAGGTCACAAAGAGTCAGACCCGAATGAGCAACTAAGCACAATGCAGCAAAAGTATATATACCATATATATATTCTTATGTATATTTACATAATATAAAATATGTTTATAAGCAGTTATATTTAACATGTAATGTATTTTTCATATATGTAAATATAGTCAAAGCTATGGTTTTTCCAGTAGTCATGTACAGATATGAGAGTTGGACCATAAAGAAGGCTGAGTGTCAAAGAATTGATGCTTTCCAACTGTGGTGCTGGAGAAAACTCTTGAGAGTCCTTTGGACAGTCAGTCCTAAAGGAAATGAACCCTGAATATTCACTGGAAGGACTGATGCTGAAGCTGAAGCTCCAATGCTTTGGCTCCCTGATGCAGAGTTGACTCATTGGTAAAGACCTTGATGCTGAGAAAGACTGAGGGCAAGAGGAGAAGGGAGTGACAGAGTATGAGATGGTGGGATGCCATCACTGATTCAATGGACGTGAATTTGAGCAAACTCCAGAAGACAGTGAATGCCAGGAAAGCCTGGTATGCTGCAGTCCACTGGGACACAACTTAGCAACTAAACAACAACAATATATATTTTTATATTCTTTTATACATAAAAGAATATAAAATAATGCATTCAATTTGGCTTCCATATTAGATGGAGTTGGACAGCTCATCCTTCCAAGGGCAGACTCTTCCATAATGTGAAGGGCCCCCAGGGAAAGGACGTCTACCACCTCCTACAACTCCTAGCTTCAAACAACCCTCAAGGGCAGAACACTGTCATCATCTAGTCCATAGAGCTTTACTGAGAAATTTTGATATTCTACATCTTGGTGTCAAATTTAGATCATTTAGATGCCCGTAGGGACAAGCTAGGTAGTAGAAATGTGGCTGAGGGCAAGGGAGCCCTGGGACATTCCGTGGACGGGGGAGCAGTTGGGAACTGCCACACTGTGATGTACACAAACCTACAGCCCTAAGAACTCAACGAAGACTTCTGAAATTAAAATAGAACAAAACAGAACACATAGCCAGTACTAGGTCAAGCAACGAAAGCATGGCACTGAGCAAAATTTCTCCTGTGGATCATGGGTTCTTGATCTTTGGTCTACAAGAGATGAGCAGTAGCTGTAAGTAATGTCACTTTTTCCTTTTCCTGGCTGAGTTTTTCAACATTCTAAAGGTCTTGCAGTCTTAAAAGATCATCTTTCTTTCCCTTATTTGCCATCTCTGGTGCTGGTTGTGTGCTGGGCTGATGAATTAGTTAAGACCTCCATTTCAACCAGGAAAGCAGCCTGTGTCTGAGCCTCTGCCTTCAGCTTTCACTACTGGCTCACATTACCCATCTCGGGGTTTGCAGTGCGCAAAGGTGAAGTGGACAGACGCACTGGTTGCCATTTCTTGTACTTCCGTTGTGTCTGCAGAGAGCCTTGCTACCTGCAAACTCCCACTGGCTCCTCTCTGTTCCCAGCTGCAGCCCTCATTAGTGGTGAATTGATTGCTGGGGCTGCAGCACCCGGTCAATGGCAGACACCCCCTCCCTCCCTCCCCCTGGTGAGAGGTAAAAGACTGCAGTCCCAGTGGGGCACTTGCGCTTACTGTAAACCCATCCAGATGCCCCACCATGTGTTTGCACACAGTCCCGACATGTTCAGCCCCCTCACTATAGAACCTCCATAGTAACCATTTCAGCAAAAGTGCATTTTATGCAAGGGTGTGAAATGTGAGCTCTGAAGAGACATTTTGTAGTTATGGGAGAAAAGGACACCCCAAGTCTCACACATACAACACTTATTAATGGGTGAATACTTGGATTTTATATGAGTGTGGAATTCTGTTTCTAAATTCCCCTATTATCTAGAGATCAGCAGGATTAGTTTCACTGGCAAATAATGAGACAGAAAAGGCCCAATTAGAGTATTTAGTCCTTATATGGTACATTTCATCCAAGTGTTTCAAAGCCCTTTCTGTTAGTCATAAAATTTACCCCTCTGTCCTCCTCCCCCAATTATCTTGGAACCTAAGACAAACCTGCAGTTGAGACCAGAAACTTGTCCTTTCAGATGATTCTTGACACTTATCCTTGTCTCATTGCTTCTTTTCTGATTTCTGCAATCAGTTTCAGTGCAAATTTTCATTTGCTGCATGTCTAAGACCTATGAAGGAGTCGTTGTGTTATGCGATCGTTTGGTTTTTAAAGAGAGGTCACTGGTCTCAGGAATAAAATTCTTGAATTATGAAGCTGGAAAGGACCTTAGAGATCACTTGGTCTTATCTCCTTTGATGTCGATACTATTCAGAAGACACAGAGAGGGGTCACACAGCAAGATAGTGGCTGAGACAGGACTAGAACTCTAGATCTGGAAATTGGGAGGTTTTTGCGGGGTTTGTTTTTGACAACCATTAACAGAAATTCAGAGATTATATCAGCAGATTCTAAACATGATGAATATGCAGTTTGAACATTATAATGGTGAAATACAAAGATATCAGCCAAACTCTGAATTTAGGTGATTGAATGGAAGACCACCCTCAATCTCCCTGCACCCCCTCCAACACACACATATAAAAGATAAACACAGCCCTCTAAGCATTCATTTCCTAAGTTAGTCATAATGGTGGTGATATCAGCAGACCGTGGGGAAAATTGAGCTGGGCAGCCTGATTTGAGGGCGCTGTCTAGTTTTCTTCAAGGGAGAAAGGCTCTGTGTTTAGTGAACTCACATTGTCCAGCCACTGATTGGATAAACTTTGTCAGAAGGGCAGGAATAATTCACCAGGCCTTTCAGAAACTGGATAGAAATGTTGCACGAGATTGTTCTGCTCCTTTCATTCTGATTACATACTCTTCTATCAAGTGTCTGATTCCTACCTTGGTATTTTAGGCAACTGGGTTCTGGAAAGGTGGATCCCTCAAAAAGTAGGGATGACCTTTGTTAAAAAGAAAGCAAGAGAGTTCTATCTGTCATTATAAACTAATGCACTGGCTTTCTGATTTATACATTAATTTCTTATAAGTTTGGTTACTGTGAGCCATCCAGTTCTCTCTGGATGAGCCATTCATCTTCAGACTGTGCAAAGATACAGAGATAGTACCATGATGATTCCCCCTCTCCATTCCCTCCACACCCCCCTCACTGAAAGCTGGAACTCTGAGACCCAGCTGGAGACAGCATCCTTGTGCCATTAGATATTGCTAAATCATAGCATAAGAATATGTGGATTTCAGCAGGGGTAAAAAAAACCATAGGAATATAGCATTTAATATAATATAGAGACAGTGGTTGTGGCAGGTTCATGCACATAGTGGGTGAAACAAGGGAGAGTCCTTTCCTACTACAGAGGAAGTGACCTTGAGCAGCACTCCAGGGAGCTTGGGTGTTGCGGGGTGCAAACAAGGAACAGTAACTGGTCTGGACACGTGGAGGGAAAGAGGAGGTGAGAAAAGTCGACTGAAGTTCCTGCCAGAGGCCAGTAACATGCATGAATTACACAAGGTGAATGTTTGTCTGTGAGTTGAAGGACACTGAACTTGTATGTATAGGATGCCCTTTAGGAGATGGTTCAGAGGCAGCATTTAGGCTTTAAATGAGGATGATGGTTGAGTGGGTTGTAAGATCCATGGTACACAGTGGTGGAAGTCAAGTAGTCAGAGGAGTCCCCACATGGGGCTTCAAAGCTGGCATATAGATCATGCACCTGAGCAGAAACCCTTCTAGTGAGCGTCAGTGTATGTTAAAGCCACAGGCAAAGAAGACAGTTTCAGCAAAGACACTGAGGAACGGCCACAGAAAGACAGTCCTGGAAGCGGGAATGAAAGACGCCATCTGAGGAAGAGTAGCAATGAGGGAAAATGCTGTGTTTTAAATATTTTGCAGTGTAATTCTCTTAGAAGTGAAGTTTTAATAATCCATATGAACTTATTATTCACAATTTTTCTGAAGGATGACAGGCAATATGGTCTTCTCTGTTGTTAGGAGTGACAACAGAGCCCAATTATGCAGAGCTTCTGTTAATAATGGAGCAGAAGGTGCCTACTTTCCTGAGGCATGGCCAGCCAGCAGCCACTGTCACCTTTTCTGTCAAACAAAAGGAGAAATTCATCCATTCCTGCATCTGGTCCAGACAGCCACTCAACATCTACTGAACTGTGCACTAGGACTGGGTAAGTGCAGGGTTAAAAAAAAGCTTGATAAGATCCAGGCCTGTTCTCCCAAAGCTTATAGTGAATGGAGGAAGCAGAAGAACAGGAAATTACATTTGTGTGAGAAGCTCAGCTGAAATGCAAGTGCATCTCTTCTCAGAGGGCACTCTCACCTCCCCACCCTTCAGTTGGAAGGTTGTCTCGGTTCCTTACTCTCTCCTTACCCTGGTTACAGACACTGAGTGACTCAGTGTCCCATTTCCACTGAGCCAGTGTTCTTTCCTTCTCTGCAGAGCCAGGGGACATAATGAGAGGAGAGACTCTTTCATTCCCTGATCACTCTGTCCTGCTGATAGCATCAGACCCACGTGGACTGCTTTGCAAATAAGAAGTTCTCTCCTGAAAGTTAGAGCAGCTGTGGGAGAGTAGTAAATTCTGGCTAACTGGGACTGACTGTGCTGCCCAAGGCAGGCCTTCAAAAGGACACTTTACAGGGAGAATGTCTCACATGTGGCCTCCACTGTCTTCTGGGCTCCCGTCCCCATGGCATCCATGAAGATGGTCTATCTTTTCAGCTCTGGAAGATTTCAGGACATCTGTACTGTTGGTGTGGAGGTTTTATGAGGCTGTATCTAGGTGTGGTTCTTTTATTCCTCATCCTGGAAACTAACTGGACTCCTTTGACATGAGACTCATGAAGTTTCACTTGTATGTTATGTCTTTGTTTGCTCAGAGGTTCATCCTCCTGGACTGGAAATCTGGGTTTCTTCTTGTGTCTTAGGGCTTGTTAACTACTTGGTCAGCTTTCTGAACTATTTCCCTGACTCCAAATTTTCTGATGAAATGTTATAACTATGACACTGATCATTTTATTTCAAAGAATTCTTTATGGATTGCTGGTAGTTCTTTTATCATGGAAACATGATCTCATTTCATGGATACAGTTTTCTCTCACATCTCACAGAATGCCAGAGAAAGAGAGTTTGGTTCACTGAATTATTGCCAGTTCCTCTGGGGTCATTGTTTGTGTTTTTTCACCTGGCTCTTTCTTATTGACGTTTGTGATCTCCTCAGGTGTCTGATATTCCTTGGTTATCTGTTCATGGGAGATTGATAGGGTTGGTGTGCATGGGTGGAGAGTGTAGACTGGCAGGATTGAGCAGACAGGGAGCCAACCGGCATCTTGAGAACTCCTAAATGCTTGAATGTGGAAGCTTGGGCTGTACTATCCCAACGCTCACATTAGCTGCCATGGTTTTCCTGCCTGAATGCTTGAGCTTATGAAACTAACATCTGACATCTTCATTTTCCAGCACTCTGACGTTTCCAGCCATCAGACCTGCTAGTGTTTTCAACTGTACATGTCCCCAGTACACTCTCTACCTCCTCAGCCCTGTTTCCTTCCCCAGGCTTCCTGTTTCTCATAGCTATACTGTCTTCCCAGTGTTAAAAGCCACAGAATAATATTGGAATGATCTTACCCTCCACACTTAGTCTGTTCCTGAGCCCTTGAAGATACCTCTGTCACTGTCCATCCTCCTCTTCCCTCGTCAGCCTCTCCAGTCAGATTGTCATTATTAATACATAATGGAAAAAATTACAAGTTTCCCTTTAGTCTCCAATCTCTCAATGTTGTATTGATATTCCCCAAATGTAGTTCTCCTTATATTATTCTGATGCTCAAAATTCTTTCCTCCAACACTTCTTTTTACTCATTACAACTGAATTCTTTAATCTGGTATTCAGGAGCCCTACCCACTTCTCCCATATTGCCCACGGGGGGCAGAAACATGCAGGTGGGCTCTGGGGGCAAAGGGACACAGTCAGGTCCTGCCGCTGATGCTTATGCGGCAAATCATTTGCCGTCTCTCAGCCACAGGTTTCTCAGCTATAACTTTGGAATAATGGAAGTACCTACTTTATGGATTATTGAGAAGACTTAATGAGATAATGCTAGTAAAAGAAGTAGTACATGACCCCATGCATAATAGTAAATGCTATTTAAAAGTTACACTTATGATCACTCCTCTTGTTATTATTATTATTGTTGAAACCAATATCTTTCAGCCAAATTGGTCTCCTCCCTGTTTCCTGAATGAAGCCCATCCCTCCCATTTCTGTGCTCTGGCTCAAGTGCCCTTTCTCTTCTCAACACTTTTAAAAATTGTGGTAAAATAGATGTAACATTAAATCAACCATTTTAAGTGTACCGTTCAGTGACATTGAATGCATTCTCTTTATTGTGTAACCATCACCACCATCCATGCCCAAAACTGTTTCATCTTGCCTGACTAAACAAAAATTCACTTTCTCACCCTCCAGCTCCGGCCAACCTCCATTCTACTTTCTGTCTCTATGAATTGTACTCTTCCAGGTACCTCAAATAAGTGGAACCATACAATATTTTACAATATTTTATCCTTTTGTATCTGGTTCATTTCAGTTAACATGATGTCTTTAAGGTTCATCCATGTTGTAGCCTGTATCAGAATTTCATTTCTTTTTTAGGCTGAATAATATTCTGTCATCCAGATCTATAAAAATCTCTATCCATTCATCCGTCATTGGACACTTGGGTTGTTTCCACCTTTTGGTTGTGAATAATGCTGCTGTGAATATGGGAGTGCAAATTACCCTTTTTTGCCTCCACTTTCCCTTCTTTTGGGTATTTGCCAGAAGTGGAATTGATAGATCATGTTGTAAGTCTCTGTTTAACTTTTTGATGAATGGCCATACTGTTTTCCATAGTGGCCACATACACTGTCAATTTTAATTATCCTTTAAGGTCCACTTCCATTGCTTCTTCCTCTCTGAATCTCTTCAGTTCCCTCTTTAGGTAGAACTCAGGTAGCACTGGGGTTGGGTCACGACTGTGCTACCTGGGAGGCACAGTCTGCACCTTGGGTTACGGTGTGTGCTTGTAGATCGCCTCCCCTCAGCTCCTTCAAAGGCAGCTTGTTTTCAATGCTGCCTCAGCCAGAGCACCAGGTGCTTCATACGGATTTTGTGAATGAAAGAAAGAAAGAGTGAATGAATGAATGAAGTCATCACCAGCCTTGCTCTGAATTACCAGGAGATGACGACTCCCCTCAGGGGAGGGTGCAGGGGAAACTCCCCAGCCCAGAGGAGGTCAGCTCCCCAGATACTTTCCTACCTGAGTGAAGGTGGTGAGACTCTCCTGCAGCATCCCCGTAAAGCCAGCATCACATCTTCGTGTTGCTTGCCTGGCTCGGTCTCCTCTGACCCAGTAAGAAGCAGCCTGTGTTGCCAGTGTCTGTCAGATTTCCCTAATGAGGAAAACGGGTTGCC
The DNA here is from genome assembly GCF_033118175.1 of Dama dama. NCBI lineage: Eukaryota > Metazoa > Chordata > Mammalia > Artiodactyla > Cervidae > Dama > Dama dama. The sequence goes on along the minus strand of NC_083709.1, from coordinate 37,172,778 downwards.
ACCTGGGTCTGCAGAGACATTGCATTTAGATGCATTATATTTAAATTTGGTTTTCATTGAAAATTTATAGCCACCCACTTCTACTGTAATGTAATGAATAATTAGAAGCAATTACAAGGAAATTTAGCAAATTACTAAACCATCTAGGAGTAAAAATGAGTGTTTATGATATTTTTCCTTTGCTGCCTGGCAGTCCAAAGTGATATATGATGTACATGCAGACTCCATGCACAGATAGCTTTCTATGCACCTAGCAGTTTTCCAGTAAGATCATAAAAATCAATGCATGGCAGTAGAGTCTTGTGACATTAAAGGGCCTGCTTAATAAATATTGGATGATGGTGGAGGGGGGGAATGATGAATTTCAGCAGTAGAAACTTAACCACAAAAGGTTTTATGCTGGTGCATTAAAGATAGCTTTCTTAAAAAGTTTATTTTTCTATTTAAAAATGTACATTTTAATTAAAGAAGTTAAGGGTAAAAAAACAGAAAATTGAGTGAAATTTCAAAAAGGCTGCCCAGACTCTGCACCCAGGGAAGATTATTCTTCCATTTTGGCATATTGACTTTATACTTCTTATGCATGTTTGCACATTTTTTATTGTCATAGTTTTTATCATATTGCACAAATACTTTACTGTTTTGATTTTAAAATTTAATAGAGTCACTTAAATATACCCTCATGTTGCTATATCCTCATGTTGCTTCTTCCTGGAGAAGGGAATGGCAATCCACTCCAGTATTCTTGCCTGGAGAATCCCACAGACAGAGGACCCTGGCAGGCTACAGTCCATGGGGTTGCAAAGATTTGGACATGACTGAGCAATTAACACTACTACTACGTGTTGCTATGAGCAAGTCACATAGATAATGCATGATTATTTTACATTCCCTATGATCATAGTTTTAGCTTGTTTCCACTTTTAATGAACTATAAGTAGCACTGCAGTGGACCTCATAGTACATATGGCTTTTATCTATATTTTAAAATTAGGATTCTAAGAAGAATGATTCCTGGGATATAGAGTTTTAGAAGTTCTCAGTTCTTCTTATCTGATTGCTTGCCTAAGGGCTAATACTTATTTGCTCCTAAACCCGCGATGTTGAGAATACCTGTTTTGTGGCACCAGCACAAGTATTAAGGAGCACTGTTAAAGCATTTTGCTATTTTAAGAGGCAGTTTTTATTTCTTTGGTTGGAACTGAGGTTGGTTGAACTTGGAATCTGTTAAGTTCAGTAGCTGGGAAAAGAATCCCTCTGATCTGGTTTATGGGGAAGATTTATTTCATTACATGCTGTGCAGAAGAAACAGGCCTGGGTCTGCCTTCCAATTTAAATCACATCTAGAACTCTAGTTGCAAGGGAGTCCTGTAAATGTGGTTTTGAGATTTCTAGTTTCTGTGGCACAGGGAGACCCACGAGAAGGAGGGCAGGATAGATGTTAGGTGCCAGTCTCCCACACCACCACAACACTGTAAAGTGTGTCTGGGATATTTGTTAACCTGTTGCATTATGTCTTAAATGAATGGTCATTTCCTAACCCTTTTAGGCTATCTTGTAAAAGAAGCTACTAGCAACTAGAAAGACATGATGTCATTATTTCTAAGAAACTTATAGACTTGCCCTTAGTAAAACTGAAGCCCAGGAGAAAGTGAGAAAGGCCAAGAGATGACCCCATTGGCTCCCAAACTGCAGGGGCCTCCAAAGGTTGAAAATGGGCTTCTTTGCATGTATATCAGTATTAAGCAGATTAAGAAACTTTTATCCAAAGAGATAAAATTTTTATCTGTATTAATGACAGCATAGTCATTCAAATATTATGTTCTTTTCCTAATAATACTTGGACTTTATGCATTTATTAACTTCTAAAGCAACTTGTTTTCTCATTAAATAGGCTATGACCATTTATACTTAAATCAGTAATAATCTGACTCCATCATGCCCTCAGCTTACCTCCTGGAGCTGCATGGCTCCAGAGATAACAGTTCACACAGAAAGTAATCTAAGTGGCAGCCCATGGAGTTGTGCTCTAATGCTGAGACCCTGTCAACTCCCCAGTTCACTAGAGGGTTGGTTTTACTTTTATTCCTTACTATGCTTTTCAGAAAGATGCTAATACCTAGGGCAGTTACAGGATTTTATGGGCAACTGGACCCTTAGAAAGCCTAGGATAGACTTTTTAAGAGCTAGTGTAAACTCAGGAGACATCACCCAAGGCCACCCAAGTTTCCCTTTCTAGTTAGGCCTTTTTGTCCTTTGAATTAGCAGTCAAGATTGAACAATTTTGCCCATGGATAATAGGGTTTTATTTTTAGGTAGGGCTTTTGAAAGGCTGACTAAATCTGAAGTAGTTGGATTAATTTAAGAAAGTGGGAACAAATCAATTGCAAAGGCAAAACTTTAACAGTTTCCTTTCAAAATCCCTCTACAAAGTTTTTGATTTGGGAATTAACTCCAAACCCATGACTTTTTGGGAATTGTTCCATATTGCCTTGCATACCTAGAAGGAGAATTCTGAGCTCTGACCTCTTCTCTCCAACGGTTCTTCTCTAACATCATTCAGATGTGAATTGACAATTCCCATCCAGTGTCTGCTAAAATGAAATTATGTGACCTCTATGGGTGGATGGATGAAGAGCCATCCTAATTCCTTATGGAAGGGACTTCAAATTCTGTTGTAAGAAGACAGAAGGCTATCAGATTTTTAATCATCATTTCTAGTTTTCCCGTAGCCAAGAGTTGAGCCATAAGGACAATTTGGGTTTAGGTAAAGGGATGGTAGAAGAGAGAGAAAGAGGAAGAGAAAGGCAGAGTAGGGGAGGGAGGAAAAGACAAGATACGAAATTTAAAGAAATTTCACTTGTGAGAAGAGAAATAACCCTCTATCCAGGCAATGCTGTGTCAGTTGATTAGTTGACTTATACCAAGAAGATATAAATACCAGTAGGAGGAAATTCCTTTTTTTTTTTTTTAAAGTACTGTTGGTGGTTTTGGAACAGCTACAATCTATAATTACCGTATATTTTGTGTTTTCCAGAACAGTCTGGATTTTAAATAATTGCTTTCATTATCCCCATAAAACATCAAAAATATTCTGGAAATGCAAATATTTTGACAAATGCCTAACTGAATGAATCACATCATTGAGCATTACAAATGTGTGAATTCATTCTGTTGGTTCTGAGCATGAATTCAAAGACCTCAAACAGAAAGCCCAGGGTCACTGATTAGCAGCTTCTGGACTGTAGAGAAGTCATCTGCAATGGACTCTAACACTGAAAAAGAGTCTCTTAAAATATAAATTAATTATTCAGAGACTAGTCAAGAGATGTTTCAGGGAAAAAAAGGAAAATGGTTGCTGAATGAATAAGGTTCTTCTTATGAGTATGAAAATATGCTAGCAACTTCACTAGAAGATGAATAACTATGATGAATGTAAATACTATACTAATTGTTATTTGCCTTTTGCATATATATAATACATTTTCACTTAAATTTTCCACTTTCAATAAGATAATTTCTTTAATATATAACTGATTGGTTATATCTGTATAAGCTTTTTCACATAAATAAGTAGTAAGGGATAAATGTAAGAAATAAGAAATATGTATAAATAAATAAATAACAAATCACAGAAACTTCTCTAGTGAGGAAGACAAGTTAAAAGCAGGAATTTGGGAGCTAACTGGATTAGGAATCAAAGCCACTTTCTACCACTTGCTAGAGGTATGGTAAGTTAATCTCTCTAAGACTTTGGTCCCTTATTTTAAAAATAGAGGAAATAAATATCTCATAAGTTTATTGTGCTTGGGATTAAATGGCTGTAGAGGGTTTTACCCAGAGTAAGCATTCAGTAAATTATAGCTACTCTGAAGAATACTAATATTGAAATGTGAACAGAAGTCTTTGAGAGTCAGCGCGTTTACCCTTTGCCTTTCTTTCTCCTATGTGGCTAGCTGTGCGCTAATTGGCTCAGGATCTATTAGCCTGAGCCTCTGAGGCCAGGGTGGAGCAGAGCCCCCTGCTGTTGGGAGATGAACATGTGGAATGAGTAAGAAATAACACTTTTGCTTGAAGTCTCTGAAACATGGGGGTGTTTGTTACTGCACCCTAAGCAGCTTCTCCTGACGGATGCAAGATGGAACCCAGAGGCTTCCACTGCTAGCCTGTCTAGGACCCAGGGGAAGATGGGTGATGAGGACAACACCCTGGACAAGGGGCATTAGTGACTGTGACTAAAGGGAGGAAATGGTCACTTCAGCTGTGAGCATTAGACTGTGTATGGAACCTTGTATGCTAAAGACATTGAAACAAAGAAAATACTACTAGCTGGAGACAGTATTGAATATACTGGCCCGGTTCCAGGAAAGTCTCAAGGGAGGTTAAAGTGGCCTGGAGACCTCCCGCATGTTTTAATAGCCACCATCTCTTTTACCTGTCAAAATTGACAGGATGGAAATATCATGTTAATGTCTGCAGAGGGAGGACAGTAGGTTGGGTGACTGTGGCTTAGACTCCCTGCCCAGAGGTGGGACGCACCACCCATGCCTCCTAGAGGAACCTGCCTCTCCCCTTTGCCATGTCTGTCTCTCAGATTCACTCAGGGGTCTTCCAAAGAGAGTCTGATGTCTGTGTCTGGATTCCTGGAAAAATATGCTGTCTACCAGGATGTATTTTCAGACACAAAAAGTGATTACTTTGTGTTCCCACCAGGTGGGTACACTTCATTGCTAAACCTGAAATTGACATCATTTGCAAATAAAAAGGCATGAATATATGGGAGAGCTTCTTCAGGCCCTTTGCCTCTCTTTCTAGCTTCCTGTATTCTCTGTTAAGAAGAAAGATCCAGCACTCCAGGGTGTTCTGCTTCTGATAGAATGTGGTGTCCTCGTCAGTCCCAGCAGATGAGTCAGTTATCTGCTCCTGTAGCCTAGGCCTTTGTAGATGGAAACCCTGGGGTGCTGGCATTTCACCACATCCAAGAAGTGGATGAGTAATAAACAACCTTCCATACACTGAATTACCGATCTCCTGATGCAACCCTGGACAGAACGCCATCATCTAAATAGTTAATGCTCTGATTCATTGTTTTCCCAGTTCTCTTCCATAGAACCCAAGTTCTAGAAGATGTACCTGGGTACCCTGCTGCAAAGAGATTCAAGATCAAAGCCTCTGGGGTTATGTTATATTTTACATTTCCCTTTAATGGTTTCAACAGCTTGTTATCATATTAAAGGCTCTGACAGGTCCTCAAATGAAAAATCTCTTTGATTCAAATAGGTGTAACTAGGTTGGAACTTAGCTATGTTTTTCTCATATTTGTTTGAATTTGACCATAAGCCATTTTTAGTACAGCAAAGTGATTAACATCCTGAGAAACAATGACTCTTGCCACTGACTTAAGAGTTACTGCCCTAATTTATTCCTCATGACTTGGGGCAACACAACCTCTGGTCTTGTCCAAAGATATAAATTTGTGAGGCTAGAGATGAAATTCATGGGCCGTGTTCAATCCAGGTTGTTTGTATGAAGTCCCCCAGGGAGACAGCCCTTTCCAGCTGGGAAACCTCCAAGACAGGCAAAGGTGATTGTGAATTTCCAGGGTTCATTGGGCATTACCAACTGCTGCTTCAACATCTAAAAAAAATATTTTACTCTGTATGTCCCAGTAACTGATCATCTCAAACTCAGTAAGGATTTCACCCAAATTAGTCCCAGCCAAGGCTTTCTGGTGTTAAATACACTGTGGTAGATAGAATAATGCTTTCCCTTCCCCACCACCGCCAAGATGGCCACATTCTATTCCCTGGTATCTGTGAATATGTTACCTTACATGGCAAAGGGACTTTGTTGATATGGTTAAATTAAGAATCTTGAGATGGGGAGATGTCCTGGGTGTGCCCATTGTAATCACATGGGTCCTTCCAAGAGGAAGACAGAGGGTCAAAGATAGAAAAAGGAGCTGTAACAAGGGGGACAGAGGCTGAGGTGATACATTTTGAAGAAAGAGGAAGGGGCCATTCGCCAAGAGTGATGAATTTTTTTTATTGGAGGATAATTGTTTTGCAGTGTTGTGTTGGTTTCGCCTTACAACATCACACATCAGCCATATCTATATAACTATTTAACTATATAACTATATATATATATATATATATATATATATATATACATCCCCCTCCCTCTGGTGCCTCCCTCCTGCCTCCCAAGGGCAATAGATTTTGAAGAAAGTAGAAGGGGCTATTAGCCAAGAGGCACAGGCAGCCTCTAGCAATTTGAAAAGACAAGAATAAACCTTCTTCCCTAGAGCTTCCAGGAGGAATGCAACACTGTCTGTGCCTTGATTTTAGCTTGATAAGACTTATTTTGGACTTCTGACCTCCAGACCTGTACATTTACATTGTTTCAAGCTACTAAGTTTGTGGTGATTTGTTATAGCAACAGTAGGAAACCGATACAATACCTTGATTTTGTCCTATCTCTAACTGTCCCAGAACCACAGAATCCAGCCTAGAGCACTCCACTCTAAAAGGAGACTATTCTGAGTTAAGAGGAGCCATCCCCTTACATCATAGCCTTTCTGCCTACTTCCTGGAAGCCAGAGGCCCTATGGGAGGCATCACCCGATAAGAAAGTAAGAGTTATCAGTTGCTGTATGGCTGCTTCTACGCATAGAGGGAATGCCTCAAACGGAGTGCTCAGACCCCCAGAAGCAAGGGCAGTTGAGACAGACTAAGGAGCACAGGTCTAAGACTAAGGTCACAGACTAAGGAAACCAGGAACTGTGCACAGAACAGAGATTGTTGGACACTGTCTTTTCACGAGTTTGGTATTGTCTTCTGCTATACTCCATGCAGCCAGTATCCTGAACAAGTCCCCCATCCTGGAAACTTGAGCCCATGTCAAGAGGCTGTCCCATTCTAGGAATCCACGTGACCAAAGGAAGTTCTGACCATGCATCTTGGACATAGCAAACAGAAGCACTAGGCAAGAGCAAATAAGAGAAGCACTATCTACGCATATGGCACCTGAGATTTAGGATCACTCAGAGGCAGCCCTAGGAGGCCCAGCATGCTGGGATGGCTTGTCCTTTAGAATCTGTCTCTCTGTAGGTAACATCATGAAAATGATCATTTCCATGCCCTGCACAGGATCTCCATCTCCATCTCCATCAGCTCTGCTCCTTTTAAGAAAAGACCTTCTACCTTCCTGGTTTTCCAAGTCACCTCTTGTATTCTTAATGTTTGTTTGGGATGGGAGGAGTAGAGAGCATTGTTTGCTTTTCATTTCATCTCTTGATGGTCATCCTGGTTTTAGAAGATGCTTCCAAAGACTTACCTCATGAGGCTTGCCTAGCCACCTGCTTTTCCCCACAGATTATGGCCCTATGGAGTTTACCAACCAGGTCCCAGAGTCACAGCTTTCCTGCAGTGACTCCTAAGACAGTGTGGTTAATTCACTCAGAAGGACAGGTGTGGTAACCCATCTCTCCCTTCATAGGGGAACCTAGTGGTTTCAGAGTCCTCTTCTAGGTAGATCTGAGGACACCCAAAACCTGGTTCGCCAGAACCAGGATCTCAGAAGAGGCACTTAGTATTGGATAGAGAGAATCAACCAGTTATTAGCAATTCCTCAAACATTTGTGCTTATTTGATCACATCTAACGTGGGTTCTCTGGCCAACAGTACAGACCCTCCCTCCCTGAGGCCTCTGGTATTGTAATGGGAGATTCCTAGGCAGCTGCTCCAGGTACCTGGATTCCAGCCCAGGATTCTCCAGCCCTTGCTCCTTCCCTGCCCTGGGTCTTCTCTCATTTGACCTCTTGGGCCTCAGTTTCACTTTCTGTTTAATCCCTTCCTGGACCTCTTGAATATGCAACTTTTGGTTTTTTTGCTCGTCAACTGACAAGGCAAGAAGCATTTACTTCTTCCTATTCATGGGCTCCACTAAAACTGGGCAGGGACATTCCCTGCCCCACCTGCCAGGGGAGGGAGCTAAGACAGGGATGGCAGTTAAGGGCTTAGTAGTGTTAGGAAAATCATTGAAACTGGAAGCCTAATGGGGTTCCATGGTCTGAATGTATGTTCTCCCTCCCACCCTCCACCAATGTGTATGTTTAAATCCTAACCTCCAAGGTGGTGGGAAAATGGAAGTGAGGCCTTCGGGAGGTGATTAGTTAATGAGGGCAGAACCTTCGTGAGTGGGATTAGTGCTCTCATAAGAGAGGCTCCAGAGACATCTTTTGCCCCCCTCCACCATGTGCGGACATAACAAGAAGTTGCCAGTCTGCAGCCCAGAGGAGGGATCCTCACCTGACCCATGCTGGCACCCTGATCTTGCACTTCACTCTCCAGAACAGTGAGGAATAGATTTTTGTTGTTTATAAGCTGCCCAGAGTGTGGTATTTTATCATAACAGCCCAAACAGACTAAGACACTGGGTGAGAAGGAAAAAGTTAGAAATGTGGTTTCACTGGGTAAAAAGCAATAATAATTGCAGCATTCATGAAAATGTTTATCATCTATATTTAAAAGCATAAAATGATTATGTATATTGGTAAATATGTATTATATTAGCATATTGTCACTTTTGATTTCCCCAATTAACCCTCCATGAATTTATTCAACCTTCTTAATTTATTGCTCATGTAGCAAGGTCATAATGTGTCCAACCTAGAAAATTAATGGGTATATTCCTTGACCTTATGAGCTATCAGTTCTATGCCTTGACATTGAGCCTGGAGATGTAGGGCAGAGGTAGTTTGGTGGTTTCTCAGCCCAAGGTTGAGTAAACAGATGTCCCGGAGTTGATCTTCCCCAGAATAATTGCATACAATGAGCACAAATGTTTAATTAATCAGGAATCTTGTGCTTATTATCTTTTCACTGGGTTTTCACTGATAATGACCCAGAGGAAAATTCTTTTCCTTTGTGTGAATGATATTTTATTTAAGGGTTTTCATTTCATCATCTGATTTCCTCCCCTTTTCTAGTGAGAGAGAAAGACCCTGAATGAATGAATACATGTGCCACCAACAAAAGACAGGCACACCCAGGCTGGGGCCTGTGGGGCGGCCTCAGTGTAGCTGGATGCGGGGGCATGTTCACCGCGCGAGTCAACCTCAAAACTATGCTGAAGTCAGAATAATTTAACATTTTATATTCAGTTGATGCAAACTTCCTTTCCCCAAATCAAAGTTGGGAGAAAGAAAAGGGAGTTAAGGAGAGGTTTGACGCATAAGAAAATGCGAAGACAGTTGTGTATTAAATGAGGTTTGAGTTTTCAGAACTGAAGGTTTGCAGTCCAGGCCGGCTCACTAATGAAGGACTTGCTCCTCTAACCTGGTGCACAACACAAAACATTAATCAGGACATTGTTTGCATTAAAGGGCTGCATTTTCCAGTGGGTAATCATCAGGGAAATCCAGTCAAGGGCGAACAAGGACGAACAAGGACGGCAGCCCTGATTAATTAAACATCTGCACTGGGGCTAAAAGCAAGACTTACCCTGTTGGTTGTACAAGAGCTATTGCTATTAATGCCACCCGTGGAACTGGGAGATGTTGTTTGCTAAAATCTACTCTGTACAGAAGGCTCAGTGTTCAGGGCATATCAAGTTAAGTCCTATTTTGGCTTCTCCATGTGGCACAGGTGGAAGGGATTGTGGGCAGGGTAATGGTGTACATAGCTTCTCTTCAAGGAGAAAGCATTTGAGCTAGCCACGAAGCACAGGGGCAAAGTTGGAAATGTGGATTTGGGAGAAGACTAGCCTGGGAAGGGCATTCCGGGGAAGGGGACTAGTGTGAGCAAAGGCAGGATGTCTGGAATTGTACAGAGCATGTCTTTAAAACTATACAGTCCGGTCTGGAGGCCAGGAGCCATAAGTGTGGGAATCTGTATTGCAAAGTAAGGCCAAATAGAGCCTGAGGAGCTTAAGGTTTGTTCTGAAAGTCATGGGAGCTCTTGGAAATTGCTTGGGCGAGGGCTGGCATGACCAGAATGGTGTTTCTAGAAGATGACTTAGAGAAGTGGGCAGGGAAGAATGGATGACTGGGTAGGAGAGAGACCGAGACAGGAGGGACCTGTTAGGATTATGTCCAATTACAGGTCCTATTCCAAAGATAAGGGTTTTCACAGATAGAGTCTAAGGCAAACAAAATTCCAGACATCCCTATTTGCCATGTTCTCAGACTAAAAATGATTTGTTGTTTATTTGAAATCCAAATTTTTTTTCTGGCTTTATTAAGATATAATTGACATATAACCTTGTGTAGTTCTATGATTGGATACATTTATAACAAAACAATTTTACCACCATAGTATTAGCTTCCACCTCCATCTGGTTGTGTAGTTACCATTAATTTTTGGTAAGAGAACACTTAAGATCCACTCTCAGCACCATTCAAGTATATAATGCAGTATGTTGTATTATTATATATAATTATCATGCTGTACATTATATCCCCCTATTTGCTAATCTTGTAACTGGATGTTTATATCCGAGGGCCAATATCTCCCCATTTACCCCCCTCCCCCAGCCCCTTGGTGGTCCGCCTCCCATATGTTTATTTGTGAAATCCAGCAGCCCCAGCCACTGTCAGTGACCTGGTGTGGCAGCTCTGAGTATGTATCTTTCAGATCTGCAGCGGCAGGGAGTCACTCATCGGCCAAGGGCTCAGCTCCTGTACTCTGAAAGCTGTTGCGGTTGTGCTGAAGTCATGCTTCCCATGGTATGCTCCCAGCCAATGACTTAGTTTGGCAGGGATGTCAAAACACCAAACTCCTCTGATGGTGACTTTGGCTCCAGGACCTCCCGAAGGCTGTGCTACACTGCAGTCCAGAGTGCTTGCACCCAACCTTCCTTTTATCTCTCTCCTTTTCAAGGGGTCAGACCCTTGGTCAACTCTCCCATCCCCTTCTGGCCCCTTCCACACGTTCTCTCATAGATCTTTGCACTAGTAAACCTTTGCACATCTAATCCCAACCTGACATCTGTTCCTTGTAGGTTATACCTGTCTTGGTATTCAGTTCAGTTCAGTTCAGTTGCTCAGTCATGTCTGACTCTTTGCGACCCCATGAATCGCAGCACACCAGGCCTCCCTGTCCATCACCAACTCCCGGAGTTTACTCAAACTAATGTCCATCGAGTCGGTGATGCCATCCAGCCATCTCATCCTCTGTCGTCCCCTTCTCCTCCTGCCCCCAATCCCTCCCAGCATCAGGGTCTTTTCCAATGAGTCAACTCTTCACATGAGGTGGCCAAAGTATTGGAGTTTCAGCTTCAGCATCAGTCCTTCCAGTGAACACCCAGGACTGATCTCCTTCAGGATGGACTGGTTGGATCTCCTTGCAGTCCACGAGACTCTCAAGAGTCTTTTCCAACACCACAGTTCAAAAGCATCAATTTTTCGGCACTCAGCTTTCTTCACCGTCCAACTCTCACATCCATACATGACCACTGGGAAAACCGTAGCCTTGACTAGATGGACCTTTGTAGGCAAAGTAATGTCTCTGCTTTTTAATATGCTGTCTAGGTTGGTCATAACTTTCCTTCCAAGCAGTAAGCGTCTTTTAATTTCATGGCTGCAGTCACCATCTGCAATATACTCAGTGACAAACAGAAGTTGTGGGCTAGGAAACAGAAGCTGGCTAGGAAAATTTCAAGGTTCGTAGTTGTAGAACATGAACCAGTGAAGATTACAAGACAGCGGGTGGCAAAGGCAAAGAGAGAGGATTTGAAGGGGAAAATTTTCTGGTATGGGTTAGTTTTACTTAGCTCTAATGAAGACTGCATAGTGAAAATCACACAGAATGCATTTTACAATGCCTGTATTCATAACCACAGATTCTTTTTTTGATCTTGGGTCCCATTCAGGCACCTATGCTGCTGATGCTCAGTTCTGGTTGAAGAATCTTATTTTATAGGACCTGGATCAAGGGTGATAAATTGATTCTGTTTCCAAAGGATCTCTGATAAATTGGTGGTAACTTTGGAGGGATGTGCTATGAGGGGCTCTGCAGTCATGTCTGGGCTCAGGGGAAAGAGCACTGGGGTTGATTAGTGTGGTCTGTTATGGTTGAGGGAGTTGGGGAAGCAGGATGAGTGCTATGCCTTTGTCAGTCCTGCCCACGTTGGTGGGTTCCTATAAGTCACATCCTGTGCCTGAAAGAAGGCTGTTGGGGTCATCTGGGAAAGAAGCAAGAGGGCCTGAAATAGAGATGAGGCATCCAGGGTTGGAGAGGAAAAGATAGGAAAAGATTTATGAAGCTAGAACAGGAAAGACTTGGGGAGCAAGCACAAAGGAAAAGAGATGGAAGAATCAGATTAGATTCTAGGGTTTCAGGGACTGGAGAGGTGTGTGTATGTATGTCTGTTTCATCAGACAATAAGTTCCTTGACAATTGAGACTAGTCATGTAAGTTACTTTATGGATGCCTCATAGTAGTAGACTCATCAACATGATCAGTATGACTTTCTGTAGCCATTTTACTGTGTGTGTTTTTATATGGATGGAATGTTTGGATGACTGGATCCATTCCTTTCCATTAAATTTATTCAGTTGCATTCATCCAAATGCACAGATTCTAATTTAGATATATAAAATTTTGAAAAAATGTACATATATATATGGTAATTTCATCTGTTCCAAAGTCACGTCAGGAAAAGCAAGTTTAGAGTCCACTATGCATGTGTGCATGCTAAGTTGCTTCAGTAGTGTCCAATTCTATGTGACCCTGTGAACTGTAGCTTGCCAGGCTCGTCTGTCCATGGAATTCTTCAGGCAAAAATACTGGAGTGGGTGGCCATGCCCTCCTCCAGGACATCTTCTCCACTGAGGGATCAAACCTGCGCCTCTTATGTCTCCTGCAGTGGCAGGTGAATTCTTTACCACAGGTGGCACCTGGGAAGCTCGGAGTCTACTATAGACAGGTATTATTTGATTTCTCCTTACTGAAAATTGTGTGTATTTTGAAAGTGAGTTTAGATTATGAATATGGACAACACTTGATATTCAAGAGCAGCAATTTGCATGGTTAAGGACAAAAGAACAACTGTCTGGCCCTGCCTCACATGGGAAGCCCCATGCCTGGTCAGGCACGCACCCACAGGGAGCAGAGAGGGTGACAGGGCTCTGGGTTCATCACCACAGAAGTCAGAGGACTGACTCACTTCCCTTCCTGAGATGCCAACCGTGGTTTGCGGTGGTGCCTCACTGCACTGGCCAGACCCTTGCCTCTCCTATTCCATGTGACCTTGTCCCCAGGTGCCAGCTCTTGGCTTTCTATCTTAGGGACGCATACATTTTTTTCAAGAGGGTGGAGGGAAAATCAACATCAAGATGAATGACCTTTAAAGCAGGGAAAGAATGAAAATACTGGAAACTTCTGCCCATGTTTCAACTTTCAGGGGCATAAGAGTACACTGGAGACAAGGATGGAACCAAGTCTAGTTTTGAGGCCAGAACCTTAAGTCGAAGAGATCATTTAGAGAACTCGCCTAGTGCAACATGTCTGTGAGAGTAGTTGCTGAAATCTGCCCACTTTCTCCCTCTTTTTTTTTTTAAATGGTGGTGGAGGCTTAGCTTTAAAATGAATTTAACTTTAAGAGAATTCATTTTAAAAACAGCTTCCTCAGCCTGCTTTTATAAAAGTAATTTCTCCCAACTGGAACACTCTCACATATGTTCCACATATGTGGTCATTCCATGGTACAACATGCTCCTTCTGAATCCCACACAAAAATGAATTACTAATCTAATTTTAAGTAGCATGGGAAATTTCTAGTGAATAGCTAATTCAGTAGTTCACACCAGAAAAGCTTTTACAAATGTCCAGGACAAATATAATAGTAAGTGTTAGGGTGTACCTCCCCCGACTGGCATACCCAGTCTGCATGGTATATGTCGGTGAAAATCTAGCCTAGCTCTATTCACAGTGTTTATTGGGATATGCTGAATTACTTGAATCTGTAATACATTGATGTCTGTCTAAAATACTCAAGTTGTTCTTTGCCAGAGAGCTGCTCTCTCAACTGGATCTGTATGGGGCTTCGGGGAAATGGGATGGCCAGTTAAGTTAATCACAGGTGTGAATTCCTTATGGGCCCCCAGAGGACAACCCATAGAATGTGTTTCTCAGCTGCAGGAGGTACCCTGAATTCTAATAGGTAACCACTTCCTGAGAGGCGGGTACAATCCCTGGCTGGCAAACAGGACCATTTTTGTAGCAGCTCAATTAGGTGAAACATGTTTAGGTGGAATAGATGCCATGACTGTGATCATGCCCTCAACCCCTGGGTTGGGTGAGGATGCGGCAACTCGCAAGAGCTGGGCTAGAGAGGCAGCCCAGAGACCCGGGTGGGGACTCAGCATGCCCTTGGTCAGCTTGCGTGGCTTCCTCTCCAGCAGGGGGAGCTTGGCCAAGGCCGCTCAATTCACAAGATGGCGCCAAACGGGCCCCCAGAGAAACATTATCAAAGGCCTTTTTGTCTCAATGCATCAGGGCAGAGGAAGGGAATGTTATACATGGCATGCATGGATGGGCTTTCAACCCACCCAAGTCCAAACCTCATTTTCTCTCTGGGAGAGAGGAAGGTGGCAGGAGAAGAAGCCAAAAGCCCAGGACGTTGCCAACATTCAAGTGGGAAGGGCCCTCCTCTGGAATGAGCACACTGGCAGAGGAATGAATTGTAGAAATGCTGTGGTGAACGAGACACCGAGATTTATTTTAAAATGAAAGATTTATGAAAATGGCCTGGTACCAGAGGAAAAAGAGTCTTGAGAGTTGAAAGAGATGATGGTTTGTGAGCGGGGATGACGTGGAACACTGGAGAGTGATATGCAGTGAGGGGAAGCCGAAAGGCCAAGAGGAGAGTCTCTGGGAGGGTGCTGTATGTGGGGGCAGAGGGGCTCAGGCTGCCAGTCTGGAAGCTGTCTTCTCACCCACCCATCCATGTTAGTTCTGGGGCCTGGGAATTGCTTTCTTCATCTGTGGGGGAAGCGGGTACTGAGACGCATTGTTGCAAGGCATGGAAGTCCATGCTGACTCCAGGAAGCGGACAGGGAGTGTATTGTGAGGATAGAGAGTCGCTTCTAGAACCTAGCAGAGGGAAGGGTGAGAATCAGGGCAATGGCTGGGCTGCAGCCGAGCAGGCCGAGGGATAGGCTATCAAGACCTGGATCCCAGCTGTAAGAAAACTCTGAAAGTTTTCTCTCCTGATGCCGTCCTGCCCCAGATCCCTCCTTCCCAGAAGGGCCCTTCCAGCTGGTCTGGTGTGGGTCACGTTCTCAGCTGTCGGCCAGAGGAGGGCACCCAAACCATGGGCAATGGCACGGATGTTCTCCAGGAGAAAACTGAGGGGCTTTTTTCAGAACAAGAGGGCCTAGGAGCTGGGCAAGCAGGAACACAAGTGCCCTCCCACTGTGCAGGGCTAGGACAGAACCAGCGCAAGGTGATGGCTCGGGTACCAGGGCATTGTGGACGGGAAGGGGTTAGTATGCATCTGATGTGTTACCTCATTTATTTCTTACAAGTGCCCTGAGAGGGAGGAAACCAGGTGAGGTCTCAGGAAACGTCCTGGGACTCACAACGCCCTGGGCTGACATCCAGTCGGGGGCCCCACAGCAAGAGTGCTTTCTGCTTCTCTCTGGTGCCCACACAGGCAGCTCCAGTGGGGCGGGGAGTGCCATGGTATTTTCCAGCCCAAAGCTGCCCAGATTTCTGAATCCTCCACCTACACACAATAGAGTCTTTTCACCTGAGCTTCTTAATAGAAATTTGAAGTCTGAGTCTGAGTGCTTATCCCCTATCCCAAATATTTACAGAGGTGCTAGAAGCAAGGGAACTGCCACCCAGCAACATTTTCTGGAGAGAATTACCTGGGGAAAGGAAGGTGAACTGTGCCAGGCTCAGTCCCCGCCCCCGCCCCCCCCCCCCCCCATCTTGGGCCAGGGCAGAGTGCCTCGTTTTTTTGCAGTGGTTCCAGTTGTTATACTGCTGGGTTCCCACTGCCAGCCCATCTATGAGCCCCTGCGATGAAGAGATGTAAAGATTTAACGGTTTCCAGAGGGAGGCTACCTAATTGGACACACATTTGACACACACACATTTGACCCATTCCACACATTCCTGGGCTTGAATAACACCACCTGTAAGCTGGTGAGATGGCGTTTCCACGGGTGCTAACCAGGAAGCTGCCCTTTTCACCCCACTGTGGGAAGGGAGCTCTCACACACATTTTTTTCCACAGTAATTTGATTTCATCTGAGAACAACTGCAGGAGCTACTGTTGGGAATGCAAGCCTAGGTTCAGCTTGGAGGTCATTGTTGGTATTAGACGTTCCAGTCTGTGACAGAGTTGAGTTCTATTGAATTCCTCCAGGAAGCCTCCTGTCATGAGTTCTGTGGCTCAGAACGGGCAGGGGGCCAGCACATCACCATTGTGATGGAGTTCACCCCCAGTCTGGGGCACCAGGTGGTTTGAGTGTTTTGAAAAGCCAAAACTTTGCCTAGCAAATCTTCCCTGGACCCTGGATTGGCACTAATCTTTTTCATGCTATCGGTGTCGTTCTCCGGAGTTTAACACAGAGTGCTCCATTCAGTTTCAAGTTTCTGAGGGACCAAAGGTTAGTTTGGGAAATGAGGTCTAATCTTCATCCTCCCCAAGCCAGCCTTAATAGACACCATTTGAGTAGGAGCATAGCATACTTGGTATGCAAATAGAGTTTCAGATCAAGTCTGCTAGCCCCATCTTTCAACCAGATGGCTACCCCTAAGACTTTTTCTGAAGAAATTTTGGAGACTCCATTTGTAGACTGAATCTAATAAGTAGCACACTTAGGAAAAGAAATCCCAGGTAAGGCATTCTGTAAGGGAACTGCTTTCTTAGCTCCCCAGCTTTGACTGCAGCTCTTAGCTAATCCACCTATCTAATGATAATAGCATTTGGAGAGATCCTTCAACTTGGGTGTTAAAAACAAAAACTAAACAGAACATATGAAGAAGGAACCCACAGGATGATTTGAACTACATATATTTTAACACATAATTAACATGGGTATTGTATATACAGAAATATTAACACAGGTTGTCCCTTTAAACATTTTTCAGTTCCTCCCCCTTAAATCCCTTGTGCAGATGTGTTGAAAATAAATGCCTTTGCTTTATCTGAATGTAATATCCAAGTTCACAGTGACACCCCCCCCCCCCCCCCCCGCACTGGGAGAATCTGTGTGGCATGTCACCACCCATGATGGCGTCCTTATTTATGATTTGAAGAACATTCTCTGTCTTGGCCTATGTGCTAATTCCAAGCCCACTCAAAGTTCTGAGGCTTTTAGAAAGGTTACTTTTGTCTAGCATTCTTTGCTTACTGCCTGCCTTGATTTACTCATTTCTCTGGGAAAGATTTGGACTTCCCTGGTGGCTCAGCTGGTAAAGAATCTGCCTGCAATGCGGGAGACCTGGGTTTGATCTCTGGGTGGGGAAGATCCCCTGGAGAAGGGAACGGCTACCCACTCCAGTATTCTGGCCTGGAGAATTCCATGGACTATATAGTCCATGGGGTTGCAAAGAGTTGGACACTTTCTTCTTTCACTTTTTTCTTTCAGTGAAAGAGCAACTTTCACTCACTGGGAAAGATTACCTTTCTCTTGGCCATGGCCTTGAAGCTTTCTGTCTCTCTTTGAATATTTTCTGCCCTGCTGCCTCTGTGAGCTGCATTATATCCTTATTCAAGGGTGGAGGAAATGTTTGATGTTTTATTCCAACAAATATTGAATGTCTACTATGTAAGGCATTGAACGAGGTGCTGTGTGGAAAAGCAACTTCCAAATTTAGTCTGAGTGGAAAACAAATCCCACTCCCCTGCAGAACATGTGCATCGTGCTCTTTTCTAAGAGGCACTGTCAATGCCCTCCCTGGTTACAACCACTCAGACTCTTACACTTAACAGTTTTATGCCCGCAGTGGAGGCTACACAATCAATGACAGCAGAGCTTACATAAGTGAGGTTTTGGAGAAAAGTTCTTGGTTATAGAGATGCTAATTATTTCCTCCGATGGTTATTTCCTTCTTTCCTCTAGGACTTCTTGCTAGAGAAGTTCTCTCTTCAAAACAGCCCCAAAGGGAGTTCCTTAAATGTTGTGAGACCCTGTCACTGTCTACAGCTGGTTGCACTGGATGTGGATTTCTGACCCAAGGTAAGCTAGCCACGTTTAATCTAAGGACATAGTATGTGTGTGGTCAGTTGCTCATCGTGTCAACTCTTTGTGACCCCATGAACTGTAACCCTCCAGGTTCCTCTGTGCATGGGATTTTCCCAGCAAGAATATTGGAGCAGGTTGCCATTTCCTTCTCCAGGGGATCTGCCTGACTCAAGGATTGAACCCATGTTTCTGGCATCTCCTGCACTGGCAGGTGGATTCTTTACCACTGAGCCACCTGGGAGGCCCAATAGACAACATTAATTTTCTTGGGAAGTTGACCTGGAAAGGCAAGTAATTATGAATTCTGAGACCTACATGTTGCAGCCTCCATATTGGGTCAAAGGCAGGCATTGACAGGGAAGCTACCAGCACAAGGAGAAAAGGGAATTTGTTTGTCTTAACCTGAGATCTGGGTACAAAGAAGTATGTTTCAGTTATGAGTCAAGAATTCTCAACCAAGAACCTAATGCCTTATTTGGATTTGAGGTTTGAATTTATGCTATATATGTGGTCTAAGGGTATTTGAGATGAGATAGTAACATGAAAATGTGATGCTAGACCATGACGTCACACAGTTATGAGTCAACAACACTGTCCATTGAGTCTCACCCTCAGTGGAGACCACACAGGATTCCCATAAAGAAAGTGATCCTGAAGACAAGCTTACTCTCCAAAATTACAAAACATGCTAGGAAACAATCCTCATGAAAGAGAATCAACAGATAGAACATACTAGAATCAGATTCCCAGTAACTTCAGATAGTAGATTTTTTGTCTATGGACTGTTTGTTGTTGTTGTTTAGTCCCTAAGTCATGTCTCACTCTTTCGCAACCCCGTGGTCTACTGCCTGCCAGGCTCCTCTGTCAGAGGGATTCTCCAGGCAAGAATACTGAAGTGGGATGCCATTTCCTTCTCCAAGGGATTTTCCTGACCCAGGGATTGAACCCACATTTCTTATGTCTCCTACATTGGCAGGTGGGTTCTTTACCACTAGTGCCCCCTGGGAAGCCCACCAAGGACTATAAGTGTGTTTAAAATGATTAGAGACATGAAGTAAGGAATTGAAAACCTAATATACAAGGTATAGTAGCATGTAAAAAGAAAAATAGATTTGTAAAAGAAACAAAGATTCCAGAATTAGCAAGTATAGTCATTAATTTTAATGAATTAGATATGGCTAAAGAGAAAATTAATATGCTGGAAGAGAGGTATGATTCTCAGAACACATCACAAAGATATAGACATATTAAAGAATAGAGATAAGGGTGATAGAATGAGATAGAATAAGAATTTCAAGGGAACATAGTAGAGAATGAGGAAAAGAAATAGTCAAAGACAAAAAAGGCCAAGAATATTCTATAATAGTTAAAAGGTAAGCATCATAAGATTCAGGAAGCTACATCAAGCCATGAGTTGAGTAGATGAGTAAATCCAAACCTTAGGTTCACTATCATAAAAATGTAGAACACCAAAGCCAAAAAGTTCTCAATGCAGCCATAGAAAAAAGGCATATTTCCTATAAAGGATATATGATTACATAGGCAGCAGACTTCTCAACAATAACAACAGAAACCAAAAATCAATAAGATAAATTGTACCCAAAATTTTCAGAGAAAATAACCATCACTTCCTCATCCACTTAACTTATTATTCAACAACAATGTTTTTTTTTTAAGTTACCAAAGACTCTCAGGAGGAAACTTCTAAAGGATTTATTTCAAGTAGAAGACAATTAAAGCCAAAGAGAATGCATGAGATTGAAGAAGAGGTGCTAAATTTAAACAAGCATCATCTGTAGAAAATAGCAATAATATTGACAAATTTTAAGTTACCAAATTATGTGGAACCGAAATATTGGACAACAACATAAAAGAAGGGTGGGAAATGCTTGGATCTCTGAAGATTGGTAGGTAAGTAGAGATGCTGACTTATTAAAGTCAAGTATAGTTTGTTAATCGCACAGTCATGTCCGAGTCTTTGTGACTCCACGGACTGCAGCTTGCTAGGGTCATCTGTCCATGGAATTCTCCAGGCAAGAATACTGGAGTGGGTTGCCATTCTTTCTCCGGGAATGTCAAGCATATGTGATAAAAATGTAAGGATCATTCAAGTCTAAAAATGTTGTATGTGTATACAAACATAAAAATGAGATGAATAATTACCAAAGTGGTAGGATAGGCAAAGAAGGGACAAAGAAAACTTGATCACTCCATGAAGAGATAGGAAAAAAGAAAGCAAAGTTCATATACAGAAAGATAAATACAAAGCCTAAAATAAGATGGCAGAAATAAATCCTAAATAAATATAAATGGACTAAATGTGTCACTTAAAACACAGAGATTATTAACTTGGTTGAAAAAAATCTAGGTGGTTAGTAAGAGACTCCTCTGAAATACAAGGGCAGAGAAAAAAACAAGGGCAAAGAATTGGAAAAGAACTGTCAATTGAAAAAAAGGGATAAGTAGAATTATATTTATATCAGACTTTAGAGCAATATTCATGATTAGTAGTAAAGATTGTTATAAAATAGAACAATTCTAGTATGTACCTAATAGCCTCAAATAAAAGGCAATAATTGAATTTCCAGTACTAGTTGTCAAACATACAATCATAATAGAAGGAGATGTTTTAACACATCTCTTGAGACAGGTAAAACAATTTTAAAAATTATTAAGGAAGATTTGAATAAGTCATTTTTGGAATGATAGTGACAATTGACTAAATATTCCTTCTGATTCCAGCTCAAAAATGTTTGGGGTCCTTCTCTCTGAAATTTATTTGGGAAGGCAAGCTTTCCTCCAGACACTCTTTTATGGGAGGGAGGGGGCTAGATTCTCCAACATTCACTCTAACCTGTCCAGTACTCCCTGGTGTGGATGAGGCCCTCTGTAGCCTTGTCTCAGGGAGGGGTGATTTTGGCATGTAATACTGCTGACTCTTCTGTAACTTGGCCATGATTTTTTTCCCTTCTGCTTTTTAAATTAGTGCAAGCTAGTATGGCCTCAAGATTCTTTGTGCCCAGCTGAGGCAGCAGAAAGTCACATGCATTAGTTAAAGTGCAGGCTAAACTGCTGTCACAAAGACACTGAAAAATACGGTGACTCAGATGAGATTGCTTATTTCTCGCATGGACTGTAGCCCACCAGGCTCCTCTGTCCATGGGATTCTCCAGGCAAGGACACTGGAATGGGTTGCCATTTTCTCCTCCAGGGGATGTTCCTGATCCAGGGGTCGAACCCAGACCTCCTGCATTACAAGTGGGTTCTTTACCATCTGAGCCACCAGGGAAGCCCTTCTCTCTCAGGGACCAGTCCAGATATAGGCGGACAGTGCTGGGCACCTTGGTGGCCGGGTATAAAGTCGTTCGACTTTCTTCTCTTTTCCTGTTGTCTGCATCCCCATATCTGCGTTCCAGCCCATGGGCAGTGCCAGTAGCTCCTTTTAGAAGATGTGACCCAGGATTTGCCCACATTACTTCCACTCACCTTCCTGTCTCTGTAACTTAGTCATGTGACCACTTGGAGCTGTGTGGGAGATGGGAATCATTGTCCCCAGCTGGGTAGCCATCTTTGTTGGTCCTCAGTAACTCTGTGTGTGTGTGTGTGAGTGTGTATGTGTGTGAGTGTGTTTTGTAAGGGGGCAGGTGGTCGTTCTGTTGCTGGAAGGAAGAAGATGGGACTGGAGAGCAGAAAGTAATGAGCAGTGTCAGCCACAACATAAACCTTTATTTCTAATCACAGCCCCACTCATTACCTGTGGGAGATGTTGGAACTGCTCGGAACCTCATTTTACTATTTGAAGATCTTATCTCACAGAGTTGTTATTAATAGCAATCAGGATGAAGAAGGAGAAAGAGAGCACTCCCAGGACTCTTGTGGATCCCGGCTCTGTCATCGCTCCCCTGTCCACGGGCACTGTTGGGGTGGGTCACAGTTGACCTGGGCCTGCCTCTGGCTGCTCTTCCTGGAGCCCCTCTTTCCTTTCCCTGATCCCCCATCTCCCTCCTCACCTCCTCAATGGAAGGCTTCTGTAGATGGATGGACTGTCACCTGGAAGGTGGAGGCAGACCCCAGATCCCTGTGTTCTGGAAGGAAAAAAGGATTAACTAGCCCCCCTGAGTTATCTCTGGGCTGGAGCTCATCTGGGTTCCTGCTCTTCAGCTCTGGCTGGGACAGCCCACTGCAGAGAGAAAGGCAGGCGGCTGCAAAGCTTTGGTCGTTCTGCCCCCTGTGTGACCTGCAGGTTTGTTTGCTATCCTCTGTACCCAGTGGTGCAGGTCACATGCTGAGCTCCTCCCAGGAATCTGATTGTTTGCAGTTGTAAAGTGCGGGAGCTTGGATCTGTCCGAGCAGAGGGTTAAATCATAGAGTGTTTTACAAGGGCAGCTATAGGGAATGTCTTGTTTTCTCCTTATATGGCTATTTTTCTCAGTCCAGAATCCCAGGGTGTATTTTACGTGGTTGAAATACACAAATGGAGTCACAGTGTTAGCCAAACAGGCTATGTGGCTTTAAAATTAACAAGCTTCGCTCGGCTTCTGAACCCCAAACACACATTCACATGCATGGTTTCCGCTGGGACTGTGGAAAGATACTTCTTCCTTTTTAGCCAAAAATATTTGATGGCATAGATTTCTGCAATTCCATCGCTTCATACATGAGAAATATTTCTTTTGATCAGAGTAGTTTGCAAGTGCGTGGGTCAAATTTAAGCAACGAGTTTTTAACGAGTGGCTCCTGTGTGTGAAGTGCTACATGAGCTAGCTCTGGGGTAGACAGGCAGAACAGGGCACCAAACATTGAAATGGGGACGGGAAAGATGTTTAATGATGGTTCAAGGTGGACACTAGGAGGAGCATGAGAAAGCAGCGCACGGTGAGTAAGAAGACGAGCTTGCCACGGCTGTCAGGGAACGGAGATGTCTGCTCATGCGGGCATGGTGAAGGCAGGCTTCGTGGAAGGAGTGGAGCTTTGAACGGGATGGGTTGGTTTTGGTCATGGGGTGTCAGGGAGGCATTCTGGGTGAGGGGAGACCAGGAGGAAAATGCAGAGGAAGGAAAATGCAGGATCTTTTAAAAGAAGAGTAGATAATCCAGGAAATGGTTCACGTAGGAGAAAGGGAAGTTCAGATGGGAAAGGCCGGTTGAGGCTGGAAGTGGTTTGTGAAGTCAGGCTGAGAAGCTGGGATATTTATTGCATGATCAAGAGGAGGTGTTGAAGGCTCTCAGGTATTTATTTTGTTATGAACCAGTCTGAGCACCAGGATTCTCAACAGTTTATGCTTCCAAAACTTGTGTTTTTTTTTTTTTTTCTCTTTTGGCTACCTCAGTGAAAATGACTTAATCTAAAAACTTCAGATTGGATTATTTAAATATGATTTGAGGGTGTTAAAATAAGACTCCTTACTGAAATTTCTTTACTGGTGATTTCACACATGAGAAATGCAGAGTTTATTACTGAGTAGAATTCTTGGCCACACCTTCTGGAACACAAACTATGAACTCAGGTTTTGCAAGGAACAGTGGATTGACCAACTTTCATTCTTTGTGGGCAAAGGGGCAAGTGTTGGAGTAAAAAACCCGGCACTGGATTCAGATCCAAAAACACCACATTTTGAGCAAATTTGGATGAAAATTTGCATTTCAGGGCCAGTTTGGAGACAAAGTTTAGCATGGGAATTATGCCCCCAAAAGGCCACTTTTTGAGTCTCATTTGATCTTCAATTGAGTTTTCTTTCAGAAGTAGAGCTGGGATTATTGTCTATTATAAATGTAAGGAAACTGTCGAAAAGTTTTAATGACTTTCCCAGATTGACATGGTTAGTTTGTGGTGGAACCAGACTCTCAGGAGCTTGGAGGGATCCAAGCATTGTCCTTGGAGCTGTGAGTTGGCAGGGCATAAGCTCCAGAGTATCAGGCATGGACGTACTGTCAGGAAAGCAACACAATTAGCCAGAGAGACTGTCCCAGCCATGCAGGTGGGAGGTGATGACAAGATGACTGGAGGTGAGGCAAGAAAATGACATCATGAGGATTTTGACAAGAGAGAAGAGTGACACCACCAACTTATATGATAGTCTTCAGAGGCCAAGTGGTGTGGCACTGGCAGGGAAGGGCATCAGGGCCAGCTGGAGCAAAGACGCTGAGGCATTGAAGGCAATTGGGTCTCTGGGACCTTGAACAAGTTACTTAATCTTTCTGAGCCTCAACTGCTCCTGTGCAAAATGAATTCATTTATAACCCTCTATGGCGAGATGTCAGGATGATTAGATGGGAAGATGGCGGCAAATTTTCTAGCCCAGTCCCTGAAACATGGCTGTATTCAATACAGATTTTTAAAATATGTGCTATTAAGAACTATCAAGCTGGTAAATTAGAAATGATACAGAGATGTGCAGTTTGTCTAGCCATGAGGATGGTGTTGGGGTTTACATCTAAGAATGAAAGAGAGCCTCTTTTTGGTGTTGTTTATCATAGATCATTGAAGATCAGGCAGAAGAAGAGTGTACGCACACACTCATTGGGTAAAACTGAGTGGCTGTCTCCTGCTGAGGACATGTTGTAGGTGAGCAAAGTGGACCTTGGCAAAGGCTTGCACTGGTAGATATCTGTTTGGGGGATTGTCAAGCAGAATTTGTTGATGATGACGTTTTCCAGTTTTGAAAGCTTTTCCTAAAATATTTAGTGCTTGTAAGAAAGAGTGCCAGGCTTCCAGGTTACTTGCACAGGTATTGGCGGGATGTTAAGTCAGGGAAGTGCAATAATCCCAAATCATCTCTCATGTAAGCTCAGTGTTGAAATACAGAAGGTCGCAGAACGGTGAAGCCAGAGGGCTTGGGGAGGACAATTAGGATATATGGGTTCTATATAATTGTTCCATTTGGGGAGCCGTTATTTATATTGCCATGTTGTTATTAAATGCCATCAATGTACCTTTAAATTTCATATCTTGGTTGATTCTCTTGTTTGTTTTGACTGTAGGATTCATATTGGTAGGCTACAATACCAGCATATATTTAGGGTATTGAAGAGCAATAGATGTATTGGTTTGAAAGATCACAGAATTATGGGGATGAATACTGAAGTGTGTAGAACCTGACTCGTTACAAAGATGCTAGCAGATCTAATAAAATTATTTTTGATTGCCCCATTTGCTTGAGCTCTTCCAGAGTCACATTCTTGCTAATTTTTTCCTTCATGAATTCTCTCTTTTTGGATTATGAATTTTTAAATTGATGTATAGTTGATGTACAATGTTGTATTAATTTCTGCTGTATAGCAAAGTGATTCAGTTATACGTATATATTGTTGTTGTTTTAATCATTGAATTGTTTCTGACTCTTCACTACCCCATGGACTGTAGCCCATCAGGCTCCTCTGTCCATGGGGTTTTCCAGGCAAGAATACTGGAATGAGTTGCCATTTCCTTTCAAGGGGTTCTTCCTGACCTAGGGATTGAACCTGTGTCTCCTGCATTGGCAGGCAGATTCTTATCACTGAGCCACCACATTCTTTTTTAATATAAATTCTTTTCAATTACGTTTTACCATAGGATATTGAATATAGCTCTTTGTCCTATGCAGTCAACCTTGTTGTTTATCCATTCTATATATAAAACCTTATATCTGCTAACAAACCTCCCACTCCATCCCTCCCCCAGCCATCTCCCCCTTGGCAACGACCAGCCTGTTCTCTATGCCTGGGATTCTGTTTCTGTTTCATAGATAGTTTCATTTGTGTCATATTTTAGATTTCACCTATAAGTGATATCATGGTATTTGTCTTTCTCTTTCTGACTTACTTCACTTAGTATGATAATCTCTAGTTGCATTCATGTTGCTGCAAGTGGCATTATTTCATTCTTTTTTGTGGCTGAATAGTATTCTACTGTATACATGTACCACATCTTCTTTATCCATTCCTCTGTCAATGGACATTAGGTTGTTTTCATGTCTTCACTAGTGTGACTAGTGCTGCTACGAACGTAGGGGTGCCTGTATGTTTTTGAATTATAGTTTTGTCTGGATTTATGCCTAGGAGTGGGATTGCTGGATCATATGGTAATTCTATTTTTAGTTTTCTGAGGCACCTTTATACTGTTTACCACAGTGACTGCACCAAGTTACATTCCCACCAACAACGTAGGAGGGTTCTCTTTTCTCCATGAATTATAGAGCTATGTTTCTAATCGGAAGGCCATGGTGTCAGAAAGTCCCGATACATTATTTGTTTTGATTGTTCCTTTAAATGTGTGTTAAGTGAGCTCAGCACCAGGAGGACCACATTTACTCAGGCCACTTCAAAAAGTGGAGTCATTCTGAGGAGAGACTGGCAAATACAGTGAAAGAGGGTATCTATGGTTTATTTGAGGGACATTCCAAGAAATCACAATACTGAATCTTAACACAAGGACTGTTCTACAAGTTTCCCATTAGGAAGGAAACTTGGATCTTGCTTGGGTCTTGCTTTCAAAGAATGATGCGATGCCCTAGTAGTACTCAGATACGACTATCTGAGTTGCACTTACCTTGTCCCTGGAGCTGGGATGAATGGCTAGCATAGGCAAACCCAGCTTCAGGGAGTGCACTCCTTGCTCACTAGGGAAAACTGTGCCATTTATTCTGAGAATGTGCAGAAATAGCATTTGATTGGGAAGGGGTCATTTATCTCCCACTTTTAAAATGATGAGATCAGTGTGTCTCCCCAGTGGGCTGTCCCCCTTCTATTCAGCAACAATACACTACTTCTTTTCAAAGAGAAATATGCTTCCAATAAGGGGGAAGGGAGGCAGGGGGTGGTAGCAAAAGGGATCAAGCAACTTTCATTGAAGGATTCATTTTTGATTTAAATATTTTGTTCTAATCTCCAACTTCCTTTTTAACTTGGCAGAATGACCAAAAGAAAAACAATGTCCCTCCCTAGCCCAGTTTACAGCCTGCCAGAGTAGAGGATCTGGTTACTTCTTCCAAATCGTATACATTGGGTTGTTCGATATATTAGTTTTTTTTTTCTTTCTAAATCTATTGCTTATACACAAAGGGTTTTCTTTTAATGGCACGTCAAAGTGGACTTTGGTGAAAAACCACAGGAGTTTAAAAAAAAAAAAGGATGAAAAATATAGATTGAATTTAGCCAGCTATTTAATACTTTTTTTTGGGTTCTTTGAGTATGTTGTGGAAGGAATTCTCTGCAAGTGATACATCCTGTAACTGTAGGCAGATGTAATCCCCTGGCCGTGACACCAGCAAAGATTTCCCTTCACGTTGGATACATCTGCAGCCATCTTGTTCCCTCCCACCACGAGGAAGTGCTCAGGGAGGACTGAGCTCAGAGGAGGACCGCTCACGGCGGTCCCGGGCCGTGTGCATTCCCTGTAATTCCAATTCCCCGGGAACCTCAGGAGCCTGATTTTGGAAGGGGGCTGCAACCAGGGGTTAGAATCTGGAAAGCAGGCCGCTTTCTGTCCTCAGAAAGCCTGTTCTCCTCCTTGTTGCCATGTTGCCCTACTCATTGCTTTGAATTTTCTTTCTCTTTTTTTGTAATTTATTTTTATATATTTATCTGTTTGGCTGCCCCGGAGTTGGGGGTGGGGGCGGGGACGGGTCTTAGTTCCAGCATGAAAACTTTTAGTTGTGGCATGTGGGATCTAGTTCCCCAACCAGAGATGGAACCTGGGCCCCCTGCATTGGGAATGTAGAGTCTTAGCCACTATGGGCAGTGGGATCTTGATCCTGTTGGGTATCTCTCAGTCTCAGTACTACTGACATTTTCAGCCAGGAATACCTTGTTGTGGGACTGTCCTGCAGTTCATGGGAAGTTTAGCAGCATCCCTGGCCTCTTCCCACTGGATGCCAGTAGAAAGCCTCCACCCTACCTGGTGTGACAATAAAACATGTCTCCAGGCAGTGCCAAACACACCCTGGGTGCAAGCAGAAGGCTTGTGGTTTAGAACTACAGGTGCCACGGGGAACTCAAGGCAAGGTGAGGTATGGCAATTGGATGTTTGGCAGAGATGGTAAAGCCCAGGGCACATGCCAGGGCTGGGTATTGGAGTGCCGGTTGCGTTCTTCTCTTGGAGACTGAGGAGTGAGGGGAACTGTGACCACTCAGTGCTGCTGGCTGACTGCTGATGGATCCAGAGAGGGGGCTGGCCTGAGATGAAACCAGCGGAACTACTGCTTTCTGTAACTCCTTCCTAACTCCACGAGCTCCTGTCACCTGTCACCTGGGTGTCCTTTCACCCTTCACTCCCATTACTCTTCACTGACAAAAGATTAAATACAATCACACTTCTTCCCCGGGCTGCAGACACTCTCTGAGAGCCTTGCCCTAAAGGAAGATACCATTTCTTGAGCCTGAGAAACAAGGCACTTTACCGGGAGCTCTCTCACTTCTTTCTTAAAAGAGAAAACCCACTAATCTCTCTCCAGGTATCCTTAAATCTGTCTCCTTCCTGAAATCTCTTTTGCCTGGTGGCCATTTATATATGAAGCTTCTCAAGGCAGAAAACTGGGAGGGTCCTAAACTTCTCCCTTTCACCCTGCACCCCTCTATCCATCTCCCACCTAACAAGTCTGTTCTATTATCTCCAGTATCTCCTAGACCTGCCTCTCCTCACTGCCTTCTATCATTGCTTTAATGCAGGTGACCTTTGTTATGCATCCCTCCAGCATCATGAGAGCCTCCATGCTGACCTCCTCATCTCCATAATGGCAAATATGACCATCACCACCTTCTCTCATTTCCACCACTTCTGAAATGAACTCGAATGGTTGATGCAGGCATACTAAGTCCTTTGTTATCTGAGGAGGGAGAATGTTAGAGTAGCTTAGCATCACTACTCCCTGGATTGAAATCCTGACATCTCAGGTGAATATCCTGTCCTTTCTCAGCCTCAGTTTCCTCAAGGGTAAAATAGGGATCAAAAGTACCTGTGTAAGTAATCCATAAGAAACACTTTTTATCAGAACCTGGCCCCTATTAAGAGATCAGTAAATGTACTCTATCGTCATTGCACATGTCATACATCATCTCATTACTGTATCCTATTCCTCATCTGATACTTGGAATCCTTGGCTCTGGACTGGGGAGGGAATGCAGATGCATAAGGATCAGCACATTGCCAGCATTGACACTGAATCTGGAAGCAAGGCCCCAGTAGGAAAGGACACATGGAGGGTGCCTGGGTGAGGAACAGAGTTGTGAGTCTCTGCTGTGTCCGGCGACGGGCTCTTATGATTCAGGCAAAGCACCAACTGACTCATCAAAATTTGACATTGGAGGCCAAACTTGAGCTGCCTCCTGTCCAAGAATTCATCAGTCTGACCTGTGCACCTCCTGGGGAGCACAATTAAGGGGCTTAGCGTGTGCTCAGGGCACACAGTCTGACCAGGTGAACTGATGTATACACATGCACCCTGCGTGGCAGCTGGGTTGGCCAGAGAAGGCGCAGGCTGGTGGGCTGGGTTGGTGTGCCCCACATGTGCTTCAGCCTCCCCACCAGAACACTCTAGGAGACCTGGCTGGGGGAGAGGGAGGTCAGGGGGTCCCCTTGGTGGTGCCCACCTTGGAGATTGTGCTGGAGGCACCGGCAGAAGATGCCCCATTCCAGCAAATAAGTGATGACCTCGCATCCTGCTGCCTTATAACAGTGACAAGACCCCTCCGTTTCTTCAAGGGTCTCCCTCTGACAGTTCTCCATTAGAGGCTATCGATTAGATCCATTAGATCAGATTATCCATTAGCTCAGATTATCTATTAGATTAGATTTGGGGTGAAGTTCTCAGGGTTCAGACCTCAGTTCTGCCACTGACTAGCCCCTGTGATCTTAGCTAAATGACTTTCTCTCTCTAAAGGTTTAGGTTCTTCATCTGTAAAGTGGGCATAATAATAGAATCCACCTAATCCAGTGGCTGTGAGGATTTAAATGCTTAAGAGACTTAGAACTGTGCCTGGCACGTAGTGAGTGCGGTGGACAGGAGAATTAGCAATGATTCCAAGGAGGCATTTAGGCCACAACCCCACACTGAGAGGACTCTGGTTTCATTTGTATGTTTGATTATCCTCTTTATCACCTCTCCCCTCTGACTTCAATTTACTTACCCACAAGTAGTTTGGGGGATGATGTGTGTTTACAGCCAGCAGCAGGCCCCGGGCCTCAGTTTGTACCTTGTCCCAGGAGGGCCCCAGGCCGTGCTCTCTCCCCGCCATCCACTCTCAACTTATCTTCTCAGTGGCCTGGATGGGCTTGCTCTGGTTTCCCATCTCTAGGGAGCTGTTTCTCAGGGTTCTACTGCCCCCCGCCCCCGCCCTTTGGGGCCCTGTTGAAAACAGCTCTCTACGTCTAGCTCTCAGGTACCACCTACCTCTTCCTTTGTTGTTTTTCCTAAAGTCAGCCCATACTATGGTTTTAAAAAAATCTCTTTATCAAACTCTCCTTATTACCCGTCTTCAGTGTGCCATGACAAATCTGAAATCCATCCCCAGCACTCTCAACCACTTATACTGTACTCATCATCTCCGGATACAAGTGACGTCACATCTCTATCATCTACCAACTAAACCTGGCTTGAGCTCCTTCCATCCCGGGTAGTGGAAAGCCCCATGTCTGTGGGTCCTCTCCATCCCTCTGAATTGCCTGTCTCCATCCAAAGGGGCTGGGAGATAGAGGAAGAGAAACTCTGAGAACAACCTTTGTCCTGGTCCCAGATCCTGCTGCAGTTTCTCTAGCATAAGGCCGTGGGACTGTCACTGGGGAAACTGGCCTTGACAGTCTGGCCATCCTCGCCTGCTGCTGCCCATGAGGTCACTATTCCTTGAGGCTGTTTCTTGTCACCAAATGAGTGACAGCACTTTCATGTTAAAATCACTGCTGAGTTACACACGTGCAGCTTCGTGTTCACGAAACCCTCATGAAGTACAAACTTTTCCCACCAGAAATGAAGAAGCTTGAGGCCTAAGGAGGTTAACTAACTGATGCGCCCTATAGACACTGGAGCTTTTTGATTTTTAAAATGAAGTGTTTGTTTTTCAAACCTAATTTCAGGCATTAGAATATGGAGAGTCAACTGTGGCCTCCCTCCACAGGCCTGTGCTCTACTTGATGGGCTGAATTTGTTTTTGGTTTTATCACTTTTTCTTTCTTCCCCTCTGTTCACTCCACAAACCCTCTTCCTTAACTCCCCTTCTCTCCCCAGTTACACTTCGAGAGGTCATTAAAATCCAGCGTCAGTGAGCATATCCCATTAAAACGCTTTTTCTTTTCAAACAGACCGTGAGCCTTTCCAGAGTCCCTCCTCCCATCACCCTGCTCGTCATTCAGCCCATTTAAGCCCGATACTGACAGACGGACTTCTGCTCTTTCCAAATACCCTTCCCTGGCCAAGAATATCCTATTCATACTTTGTTGCTGGAATGGTAACATTTGCAAAGCCCTAACAATCTGAGACTTGTATCTGCGGGAATAATTTTTCTCAAAGTTGTAGCTGGATAAATTCTCACCGATGGGTGTGAGTTCTGAAGATCAAAGACTATTAGAGCTGGGAACTCTTGGGGATCTCCAGACAGGTCCACTAGAGACAGATGAGGAATCTGAGGCTGTAGAGCTCAGCAAAGTAAAAAGTGGAAGTGTTAGTCACTCAGTCATGTCTGACTCTTTGGAACCCCATGGACTGTAGCCTGCCAGGCTCCTCTGTCCACGGGATTCTCCAGGCAAAAATACTAGAGTTAGTTGCCATTCCCTTCTCCAGGGGATCTTCCTGACCCAGGGATCGAACCCAGGTCTCCTGCATTGCAGGTGGATTCTTTACTGTCTGAGCTATGCCCAGAGCTCAGGGGACCTGCCCAGAGTCACCCACCATCTGGACTAGTGCCCAGGCCTGCTGAGCCTCCAGTAGCCCCTGGCACATTTCTGCCCATCTCACATCTTCTCCCACCTCCTGCTTCATGAGATTGCTTTTGGGGAGGGAGAGTGTAACTGACAGATGGGGAGGGGTCCAGGGGAGTGAAGACTAGTAAAGGCTCCCATCTCAGCTCTGCCACTGCCATGGCCTTGGACGAGTGACTACACCCATCCAAGCTTCAGTCTCCCATCCCTGTATGCTTGTTTTCAGGATGTGAGGATGGAAATAACTTGGCAGGATGTGAGGCACAGATACAGGTCAAGGAACACCTGCCTTTCTTCTCCCTCCCTCACACTCCTTTGCCTCTCCAAAAAGCAGTCTGGCGGTCAGCCTGCCTCCTGAGTGTGGTCCCTCACCATCAGGGGTGACAGCAGCTGCTGTTTGTCATGAAGGCCAAATCCCCAAACGCCGCACTGCTGGGCAGAGAGAGCTCCTGATGTGAATCTGACACCTGCTGCGGCCCTGGCGATGCTGCGACTGCCTTACCGTGGCCACGCTTCTTCATTTCACAAACTTTTTAGAGTGAAGAGTTTTAAGGCACAGTTTCAGAAGATTTTTGAGTCCACAGATGAGTGTAAATCTGGCCATCCTTTTCCCCCAGTGGGTTGCCTCTTGTATAATAGATGCATTCATTTCTAGTCCCTGTTAGTGCTCTCATTTCAGTTTGGGGCTGAGCTGGCCTTTGTCAAGGGGGAGGGGGTTGGAGCTGGTTCCCAGAACCTGTGGCTGGGCCTGATGCTGCCCTCTCTGACCTCCTACAACCTACCTGCCTTTTCCTGCAATTTTTCCAAGTGTGCTCACAAGGCCTTCACATCTTTGAGTGCGTGGAGGATTGTGGTCCTTCTCCAGACCCACTCTCTGAGCCCTGGGTGCTGCCTTGATATCAGAGGTTGGTCTGATATGGCTTCATAGGCAGCAGCCAGACCATGGCCAGAAAGGACAGAGGGCTCCTGGCACCACACCCTGGGAACCCACTGTCTTGCCACCTTAAGAAGGAAAGCAAGAGGGACAAACCCCCGGGGGCTGCTGAGGTGGGGTCTATTAGAGACAGCGATGGCAGAAAGGCCTTCAAGGTGACCTTTGAGCAGATTGAGTGCAGGAGGCGGGTGGCCAGGTGGAGGCTCCCAGGAAGCCAGAGCAGACAGTGTGAAGGCCCAGATCAGGGAGAGCCAGACTCCACATGGGGAGCTGGAGTTGGGGACTGAGAGGGGAGGGTAGATCAGGGGAGACCTCCTAGGTCATGGTATGAAATTGGGTTTTATTCTGCGTGGGGTGGGGATCCATGGGAGGTTTTGAACAGTGGCTAACAAAATCGACTTTAGTTTTAAAAGGATCTGTCTGCTTCCAGCTTCTCAGTGCTGAGCTCTTAGCATTTGGGGATGGATAATACTTAGCTGTGAGGGACCATCCTAACATTTAGGATACTGATCCCTAGGCACTAAAGGCGACAGGTGTTATTGTGACAACCCCAACTGCTCCTGTGTATTTTCGAACACCCCAGGCAGAGTGGGGCAGGGGGACCCACCTGGGTGGAGAAGGAGTGCCCTGAGGGGCATGTGTGGAAACACAGACCAATTAGGACACCAGCCCCTCGGCCAGGGTGGCAGAGATAGGGAAGATTGAACTTGTGGGATTTAATGATGAGCTTGATGATAGAGAAATGTGAGAGCAAAAGGACCCCAGATTTTTTAAAAAGTTGTCACCTGTCCCCCAGGTTTGTTCTTTTGTTTGTTGGGAAGAATGGGATAGAATTACATTTTACTTTTGAAGTAGGAGATATGCCTATAGAAAATGTTCAGGGGGTCTGAGAAACTGGAGTTCCAAAAGAGATCATGAGGCAGAGAGAAATTTGGGGGTCCTCATGACCCCCTTACTTGGTTTTCTGTTGGGCTTCCCTTGTGGCTCAGCTGATAAAGAATCCACCTGCAATGCAGGAGACCTGGGTTCGATCCCTGGGTTGGGAAGATCCCCTGGAGAAGGGAAAGGCTAGTATTCTGCCCTGGAGAATACCATGGACTATATAGTCCATGGGGTTGCAAAGAGTCAGACATGACTGAGCAACTTTCACTTTCACGATTGTTAAAGCCAGGAAGCTGGCTGACATCACCTGACAGAGAGTGAGGTCCAAAGATGGAGCCTGGGGCCCTGGACCGTCAGAGTCCTGGAAGCAGAGAGCGTCCTCCAGAGGGGATGGAGAAGGAGCAGTCCGTGCAGGAGGAGAAATGCCTGCAGAGGGGGTTTCTGGAAGCTTGCCGGAGAGCGTGCCTGGTGCTGTGGGGGGCCCTTTCAGGTGACTCACCTCCTCAGCCCGGGGAGGCTCATGGGATGTCACAGAGAGAATGCTCTGCTAGTGCATGATCCTTCTGCCTTAGCTTTTGGCAAATAAAACATGTAATTTCATGATGATTATCCTCATTCTGCAGCAGGTTGCCCTCACTTAGTGTCTGCCGAGCACAGCCTTCAAGTCGTGGGAGACGGGTGTCCTGAGGCCTGATGGCCTGTGTGCAGCCCCCAGCATGTTCAGGGGCTCAGGTGGGTAGAAGGCCCCTACTGGTTCAGGTGGATTATTCCTGGATATCAGCTAGCTGTTCCTGGCTTTTGTGTATGTTTCTAGTAAAAAGCAATTGAGGACACACTGCCATAGAATGAAGCAATTTCTCTGCCCCCTTTAAGCTGGCGAATGGTATCGTTTTAAAATTTACTTTTCTTTAAAAGAAATTAAAACCTGTGCCCTGTTTATGCCTAACAATAGGATAATGGTATCACTATTTAATGTAGTATTCTCCAGCCACTGACAATGTTTCTGAACAGGAGAAAATAACATGGAAGTATGTTTATATTTTACTGTTAAAAAGGCAGACTGTAACATTATAATGTTGTTTAGATCACAACCATGCAATGTAAACAAAATGAAAGATACAGATGTGCAGAAAAAGGAAAACATTGTAAAGAAGCTAATAGTGGTTTTCATTGGGTGGGAAGAAAATAAGAAATATATTTCTCTTTTTCGTGGTTTTATGTATTTTCCAAAATTTTGTAATGACTATACAGGTGTAGGGCTTCCCTGGTGGCTCAGATGATCAAGAATGTGCTTGCCATGCAGGAGACCTGGGTTCAATCCCTGGGTCAGGAAGATACCCTGGGGCAGGGAATGGCTACCCACTCCAGTATTCTTGCCTGGAGAATCCCATGGACAGAGGAGCCTGGCAGACTACAGTTCGTGGGGTCGCAGAGTTGGATATGACTGAACTATTAACACACACACACACACACACACACACACGCACACGCACACATACAGGCATAGCTTATTTTTGCACTTGACAAACATTGTGGTTTTTACAAATTGAAAGTTGGTGGCAACGCTGCATTGTTAGATGATAGTTACCTTTTTTTAAAAAAAACAATAAAGTCTTTAACTAAAGAATGTACTTTTTTTAGACATAAGGCTTTTATTGCACACTTAATATATGGACCACAGGATAGTGTAAACATAAATTTTATATGCACCAAGAAAACACAAAATTCATTTGACTCATCTTATTGTGATATTTGCTTTATGGTGGTGCTTTGGACCCTAACCCACAATATCTCTGAGGTGTGCTTGACTGGCCCCAGGGTGGCCAGGGGCAGCAGAGAGACCAGAGAGCCCTCCGCTTCTAGGCATCCTCCAACATTGATCAGCTCCAGCCAACAACTCCACCAGGGTCTTTTCCCAGGCTGCCAGGTGGCACATTGACCAACACCCAGTGGCTGGTGAAGATTTACAAACTCAAGAGGACCAGCAGTGGGATATCCATGGCACCGAGCATGTCCTCTGACTTCATGGAGCTTGTCCCTGCTAGTCAGGGCCTGACAAAACATGGTCCACTGGAGAAGGGAATGGCAAACCATTTCAGTATTCTTGTCTTGAGAACCTCATGAACAGTATGAAAAGGCAAAAAGATATGACACTGAAAAATGAGCTTCCTAGGTTGGTAGGTGTCCATTATGTTACTAGGGAAGAGTGGAGAAATAGCTCCAGAAAGAATGAAAAGGCTGAGCCAAAGCAGAAAGGACACCCAGTTGTGGATGTATCTGGAGTGTTAGGTCCATGAATCAAGGTAAATTGGAAGTGGTCAGGCAGGAGTAGGCAAGAGTAAATGTTGACATCTTAGGAATCAGTGAACTAAAATGGATGGGAATGGGCGAATTTAAGTCAGATGACCATTATATCTACTACTATGGGCAAGAAACCCTTAAAAGAAATGGAGTAGCTCTCACACTCAACAAAGGAGTCTGAAATGCAGTACTTGGATGCAATCTCAAAAGTGACAGAATGATCTTGGTTCGTTTCCAAGGCAAACCATTCAATATCACAGTAATTCAAGTCTATGCCCCAACCACTAATGCTGAAGAAGCTGAAGTTGAACGGTTCTATGAAAACCTACAGGACCTTCTAGAACTAACATCAAAAAAAGATGTCCTTTTCATCATAGGGCACAGGAATGCAAAAGTAAGAAGTCAAGAAATACCTGGAGTAATAGGCAAATTTGGCCTTGGAATACAAAATGAAGCAGGGCAAAGGCTAACAGAGTTTTGCCAAGGGAATGCACTGGTCATAGCAAACACCCTCTTCCAACAACACAAGAGATGACTCGACACGTGGACATCAACAGATGGTCACTATCAAATCAGAATGATTATATTCCTTACCATCTTCGCCAAAGATGGAGAAGCTCAATACAGACAACAAAAACAAGACCTGAAGCTGACTGTAGCTCATACCATCAGTTCCTTAATGCAAAATTCAGGCTCAAATTGAAGAAAATAGGGAACACTACTAGGCCATTCAGGTATGACCTAAATCAAATCCCTTATTATTATACAGTGGAGCTGACAAATAAATTCAAGGGATTAGATCTGGTAGATAGAATGCCAGGAGAACTATGGATAGAGGTTTGGAACATTGTACAGGAGGCAGTGACCAAAATCATCCACAAGAAAAGAAAAGCAACAAGGCAAAATGGTTGTCTGAGGAGGCCTTATAAATAGCTGAGAAAAGAAGAGAAGCTAAAGGCAAAGGAGAAAGGGAAAGATATACTCAACTGAACGCAGTGTCCTAGTGAAGAGCAAGGAGAGATAAGAAAGCCTTCTTAGTGAACAATACAAAGAGATGGAGGAAAACAATAGAATGGAAAAGACTAGAGATCTCCCCAAGAAAATTAGAGATTCCAAGGGAACATTTCGTGCAAAGATGGGCACAATAAAAGACAGAAACAGCAAGGACCTAACAGAAGCAGAAGAGATTAAGAAGAGGTGGCACGAATACACAGAAGAACTGTACAATAAAGTTCTTAATGACTGGGATAACCATGATGGTGTGATCACTCACCTAGAGCCAGACATCCTGGAGTGTGGGCCTTATGAAGCATTACTATGAGCAAAGCTAGTGGAGGTGATGGAATTCCAGCTGAGCTTCTCAAATCCTAGAAGATGATGCTGTGAAAGTGCTGCACTCAATATGCCAACAAATCTGGAAAACTTAGCAGTGGCCATAGGACTGAAAAAGGTCAGTTTTCATTCCAATCCCAAAGAAAGGCAATGCCAAAGAATGTTCAAATTACTGTACAGTTGCACTCATTTCACATGCTAGCAAGATTATGCTCAAAATCCCTCAAGCTAGGCTTCAGCAGTATGTGAATCGAGAGCTTCCAGATGTACAAGCTGGATTTAGAAAAGACAGAGGAACCAAAGATCAAATTACCAACATCTGTTGGATCATAGAAAAAGCAAGGGAATTCCAAAAAAAAATCTACTTCTTCTTCATTGACTTCACTAAAGCCTTTGACCATGTGGATCACAACAAACTGTGGAAAATTCTTAAAGAGATGGGAATACCTGACCACCTTACCTCCCTCCTGAGAAATCTGTATGCAGTTAGAAGCAACAGTTAGTACTGGACCTGGAACAATGGACTGGTTCCAAATTGGGAAAGGAGTACGTCAAGGTGGTATATTGTCACACTCCTACATCATGTGAAATGCTGGGCTGTATGAATCACAAGCTGGAATCAAGATTGCCGGGAGAAATATCAACAACCTCAGATATGCAGATGGCATAAAAGCAAAGATGAACTAAAGAACTTCTTGAAGAAAGTGAAAGAAGAGAGTGAAAAACCTGGCTTAAAACTCAACATTCAAAAACTAAGATCATGGCATCTGATTCCATCACTTCGTGGTAAATAGATGAGGGAAAAGTGGAAGCAGTGACAGATTTTATTTTCTTGGGCTCCAGATTCACTGTGGATGGTGACTGGATGGTGACTGCAGCCATGAAATTAAAAGACGCTTGTTCCTTGGAAGAAAAGCTTTGACAAACCTAAACAGCATATTAAAAAGCAGAGACATTATTTTACTAACAGCGGCTTGTCTAGTCAAAGCTATGGTTTTTCCAAGAGTCAGGTTTGGATGTGTGAGTTGGACCAGAAAGAAGGCTGAGCCTTGAATAATTGATGGTTTTGGACTGTGGTGCCGGAGAAGACTCTTGAGAGTCCCTTGGGCTGCAAGGAGATCAAGCCAGTCAATCCTAAAAGAAATCAACTCTGAATATTCGTTGGAAGGACTGATGCTGAAGTTGAAGCTCCAGTATTTTGGCCACATGATGCAAAGAGCCGATTTACTGAAAAAGACTCTGATGCTGGAAAAGATTGGCAAGAGGAGAAGGGGGCAACAGAGGATAAGATGGTTAGATGGCATCACCGACTTAATGGACATGAGTTTGAGCAAGCTCCGGGAGATTTAAAGGACAGGGATGTCTGGTATACTACGGTTCGTGGGGTCACAGAGAGTCAGACATGACTTTCTGACTGAACAGCAATGCTTAACAGTATTTTATTTATTTATGGCTGCCCTGGGTCTCAGTTGCAGTGCATGGACTTTTTCTAGTTTTGGTGCCTGGGTTTCCTGTTGTGGTGGCTTCTCTTGTTGCAGAATGCAGGGCTCTGGGTACATGGGCTTCAGTTGTTGAACAGGGCACATGGGCTCAATAGTTGTTACTTGTGGCATTAATTACCCCATGGTGTGTGGGATCTTCCCAGACCGGGAATTGAACCCATGTCCCCTGCATTAGCAATGGATTAGCAGGGAGATTCTTAACCACTGGACAACCAAGGAAGTCCCCCTGACAGGATTTTAGAACAATGTTTCTAAAATAGAACTTTGTGCAGTGATGGAAACAGTCCATGTTTTTACTGTCTAATCCATGGCCACTAGCCACATTCCGCTACTGAAGAACTGAAATGTGATTCGTGTGACTGAGGAACTAGATTTTTAATCATGCCAAGCTATTACCAAGTTAAATTTAACTTTTAGCAGCCATTTAAGGCTAGTGACTACTATATTTGACAATAAAGTTTTAAAAGTACAAAAAAAAATAATACAGGTATCTTCTGCTTTTTTGAAAGTTCACTTTTCGCTACCTCACTTTTACAAAAGACCTGTATTAGTACCCATTTCGTTAACCAGAAAGAAATCCAAAGACAATTTCACTTTTACAGAAAAAGACAAAAAGTGAAAATAACGTCCAGAGTTGGTTTTGCAGTGAGCTGTTATAGGGGCTGACAAGAGTGGCCCCTCGGGGTTCCTTCCAGGGAACCACACACAGCATCTCAGCATCAAGCCACCATAGCTTTGACCTGAGTCTGTGAGCATCTGTGTTTTATCCTGATTTATTTCATGCATTGGTTAACAAGATGTGTCCTTAGGTAATTGATTCTTTGCTTCATGCCGTTTTGGCTTATGGAAGGTTTCATAAGAGCACTGTCCTTTTGGATAGTGGTAAAACCTGTCTATAAGGACACGTGTATCCTATCTCAATAAGCTATTAAAAATAATATAAGCATTTAAAATGTGATCACTAAGGTTAGAAATTTTATTGCAGCATGGAGTGAGTTTGGATTTCATAATAGATAATGTGGACAGAGCACAGAAAAAACTGTGGCTTTTATTTAAATAGTTTATTTTCTAACTCAATAAAAAATGATCCCGCATTAGGGTTGGTCATGCCCAAGTTCAGTTTTAGACTGGGAAGAAACAAATGACAACCTGGATGTCATTAATTGTTGTTCTACAAAAAGTTCTGTTATTGTAAATAATATTCTTCTGTGTACACATCCAGATGTAAATTCAAACATGTAAAATCTTTTGAGGTGGAAGCAAAGCTTGTTACTCCCATTTTACAGATAAGAAAAATGAGGCTTATGAAGGTTCAGTTCCCATAATCAAGAAACAAGAAGCAAAAGTAATGCCTCTTAGCTGTTGAAGCCCAGAGGATTTTATTATCTTCCACAATATGAACAAAACAATTTCTGATAAACCGTCTTGGGAAGGGGACTTCACCAAGGAGCTGGAAGGATTTGCCATTTTTAAGTCCTTCATTTAGAAGTCTTTTTGTTTTCTGTTTTGGCTTTTAAAACTGTCCGAAGATTAGTTCTCAGAAGGCAGAGCACTGTGCATTTATCAAAGGTTGCCCTTTGCTGGGTTGGATCTGTGTTTTTATGCTTTCCATGGGAATGCCAAGTGAAAAACCCTAGCCTTTACTCCCCAGTCCTATACCTCCGTCCCTCTTCCCTACCTCCACTGTACACAGCCCCTCTTCCCAGGTAGAGTTAGCCAATCGTAATTCCACATCTGGCAGTTTAGAAAGATTTAGAAAGATGCTAAGCTCTCCCAGGATCACGTTCCCTGGACGAGGGGAGGCGCAGTGGACATAGTATTCTAGAGATGACCTCAGTTGGACAAGCCACCCCGCTTTCCGTGCTCCCTTTATCTGGGTGGCCCTGAGTGTTTGCTAAGAGCAGCAGACAGCAGCACAACTTAACACAAATGAATACACTGAATGTTTTCAAACTGAAAGTCTTAATCTTTTTTGGTTCAAGTTCTAGGGGGAAGGTTGGAGCCAGTTGTGATTTAAAAAATAATAATAAAAAAAAAATTGGTTCACCCATCTGTCAGTACCGCCAAGAAATATTCACATGAGTAGGACTATCCAAAAAAAATGAAGAGTAGCTCTTTTCCAAGACAGATCTCTGGAACTCTCTCCCTCCCTTGCTCAGAACCACTTCCTCT
This sequence comes from Dama dama, assembly GCF_033118175.1. Classification (NCBI taxonomy): domain Eukaryota; kingdom Metazoa; phylum Chordata; class Mammalia; order Artiodactyla; family Cervidae; genus Dama; species Dama dama. The sequence continues at coordinate 37,131,566 of NC_083709.1, read as the reverse complement.
CCTCAAATCTCACTTTAAAACCTTCCTGTTTGCTTTAGCCTATGACTGACTCAGGCCCCATTCATCTTTCTTTCCTCTCTCCCCATGACCACATCCTTCCACTCTCCCCTCACCGGCCACCGTGAGAACACTCGCCGGCCTCTTCCTCCCTCTATGGCTCAGCCCCTTGCCTGCTACCCTGCAGTGACAGCCTGACTTGTGGGGGGTCCTCGCTGGCCTGATGAGTCACCTTCATACAGCCCAGACGTGTTTGGAAGGGTGAGGGCTGTCTCTATGAGGGTCCTACCCGTTGGTCCTCAGAGGAGGAAGAGGTAGTGAATTTCAAGGTGACTTCTGTCTAAAGAGGTGCTTTGCCAGTTTTCTTTCACAAGTTACAGACTCAGAAACTTGAGAAGCAGAACACAAAAAGACCTTGTAATAGACCCACAAAGATACAAACTCTCAGGCCTGTTTCCCATAGGAGACTTTAGGTGAAGCCTGAAGGCTAGATGGGGGTGAAACACAGGCCAGACCAGAGCTGTTGTTACACCTCCAGAATAGAGTTTTAATTGTCTCAACTGCCTTCTTCCCCTCAAAAATCAAAGTAAAATTCCTCAGCAAAATTCTAAGGCAGGATTGGCTCTGGGAAAACTGTCTCAAAGTAAGCCCAAGTGTTGGAATCCTTTTCATCAGGGAGTACCCACAGCTCTTTCTAAAGAGTATGTCCAGAAACAGACTCACAGACTTAGAGAACAAATTTATGGTTACTAGGGTGGAAGGGTGGGGGAGATTGGGATAGATAGATTTGGGAGTTTGGGATTAACATCTACACACTGCTATATTTAAAGTAGATAACCAGGGACTTCCCTGGAAGTCTGGTGGTTAAGATTTCTCCTTCCAGTGCACAGGGCATGTGTTCAATACCTGGTTGGGAAGCTGAGATCCTACATGTCTTGTGGCCAAAAACCCAAACCATAAAACAGAAGCAATATTGTAACAAATTCAATAAAGACTTTAAAAATGGTCCACATTTGAAAAATATATTAAAAAAAGTAACCAACAAGAACTTACTGTATAGGGGAACTCTGCTCAATATTCTGTAATAACCTAAATGGGAAAAGAATTAGAAAAAGAATAGATGCATGTATATGTATAGCTGAATCACTTGCGTATACACCTGAAATTACACAACAGGGTTAATTAACTTTTGCCTGCTTGCATGCTAAAATCTCTTCAGTCGTGTCTGACTCTTTGCGACCCTACGGACTGTAGCCTGCCTGTAGCCTGCCAGGCTTCTCGGTCCATGGGATTCTCCAGGCAAGAATGCTGGAGTGGTTGCCATGCCCTCCTCCAGGGGATTTTCCCAACCCAGGGATCGAACCCGCATCTCTTATGTCTCTCGTGTTGGCAGGCAAGATCTTTACCACTACCGCCACCTGGGAAGCTCTGCGCCAATATAAAACGGGAGCGTGGTTTCAGATGGGCTGTGTAGGCAATAGGCAAGCTGTGGGCTCTCCCACAATGCACCGCTCTGCGATCCCGAGGCACAGCCGCTCCCGCAGGCATGGAGGCCAGTCAGGCCGCGCCATCTCCACAGCAGCCTCCCCACCAGCTCTAACAGAGGTGCTCCCAGAGGCCAGCGCCTCAGGTTTTATCTTATGAAACACACACTGGTCTTACTTTTGATTTATCATAATAGCAACAGCTGCCTTTTTTTTTTTTTTTTTAAACCGCATCGCTTTTTCCCGAAGCACGTTCGCGTTTGCTACCTGATGGACGTCAGTTCAGTCAGTTCAGTTCAGTCGCTCAGTCGTGTCAGACGTCAGGCCACTAATAATTTTCCCATTTTGCCCTTAAGGGATTAAGACCATTGCAGTTTGACTAAGGTCACAGAGAAAGTAAGCAGTAGAGTTGAAATCCACATCAGCCTTCTATGGGAGCCATGCCCCAACTCTCCACACGCCCAGGTGAGCACTTCAGTGTCCGTAGACTGACAATCTGGGCAGGGCTTCCACACGGTGGATTTGCAAACAGTCCTTGGAGATGGCTTTCCAGTGGATTGTGGGGGTTTAGTTTCATTTGGGGTCACAGATCTTGTTTTTGATCTTGCTCAATCCTAAAGGAAATCAGTCCTGAATATTCATTGGAAGGATTGATGCAGAAGCTGAAGCTCCAATACTTTGGCCACCTGATTCCAAGAGCTGACTCATTTGAGAAGACCCTGATGCTGGGAAAGATTGAAGGCGGGAGGAGAAGGGGGCGACAGAGGATGAGATGGATGGCATCACAACTTAATGGGACATCAGTTTGAACAAGCTCCGGGAGTTGGTGATGGACAGGGAAGCCTGGCATGCTATAGTCCATGGGGTTGCAAAGAGTCAAACATGACTGAGCGACTGAACTGAACTGCCTCATTTAAAACCGTAAGAGTGAGTCAGTGTTACCCAAGCTCACCCAACAGGTGGTAGAGTGATGGGCCTCTGAATTATGCTTGTGGTAGAGCCTACCTGGGGTTAAGTCTGGAACAATTAATTCTGCTGTGTGAAAAACAAATCACTAAAAAACATATTTTGAAAAATTGGAAAAAGAAATAATTTAAAAAGTGCCCAATTTCAGTTTTGAAAGGTATGTGTGAGAATTTGTATTCAGTTGTGCCATGGTGTTCCTCCCCCCAGAACTTCCTGTGTTATCCAGAAGTTTCTCTGAAGGTGAGCAGCTTGACCTGCACTAATGTGACAATACATGTCCAGTTGTGAGATCTTGAGCAGATGGAACAGATGATTTGGAGAATGGGACAGGGAAAGAGAGAAAAGGGGCTGTTAGCATGGACACTAGGACCTGGAGAGCCATTTCTGAGTGGAGGCAGGGAAAAAAGGGAGCGAGGCCATGAGGGTCCTTGCATGGTGCCTCCGTGCCACACCTGGGAACAGGGACTTGAGAAGTGGTTGACGTGTTTATTTGGTGTGAGGTCAGCTACAGCTCTGAAAGCAATAACGCTATTCCCATAAAACAGAACTCCCAAGCTGGGCCACCAACCTGCTTGCTGCCAAAGAAGGGTGGTGGCCTAATAAGTGAGACATTGCTGTCAGCTCTCCATAAATGGAGGATTCTTTCACTTTGTGAATTAGGCAGGCTCTTCCTTGACCTCCCATCTCCAACCCATCTATTGCTTTAACCCATTTCTTGTTTTGTGCTGCTTCTTTCAGATGAAGAAGGGAAAAGAGATTTGATTTCTGTGCCTATTAACCACGCCAATAGAAGGTTGTGTGAAAAATGAAGCTATTGGTAGAAGTTAGGAAAAAAATCTAGTTATAAGACCAGCAGAAGACCTGAACTTCAGAGAAGACCACAAATGAATTGAATTAAAAGCACAGTTCTCTTTTCAAAAGCTAACACGAAATGAGGATGGGTTTTGTACAAAAGCAGCTGCTCCTGCCAGTGAGCTTACGCATGTCCTTCTTTCATATGCCACAGTCAGACCTAGGAAATTCCCTGGGAAGTCCCCTCTACCATAGTGCTTGCAGTTTCTCCATTTGACTATGATTCTGTTGGATCTTGGGAGATTGATCTTCAGGAAGCTGTTATCACAAAACTGCTCTTCCTGGAGTGAGGAGAGAGCATGGTACCTGGGAAGACAAAGGGAGTGGATTAGGACACGGGAATCTGGTTCCCATTTTAGTTCTACAGCTAGAAGCCTGGTGGCTTTAGGAGAAGCCTGCCATTTCCCTGGCCTCAATGGTTTCATCTGTAAATTGGAACAGCCTGGAGATGATAAAAGTGAAAGCATCCATCACCATGCCTGGAAGTGCTCAAGAAATGATTCTTTCCTGCCTGCTGACTTCCATTTTCCATCTGTAAGGTAAGGAATTAAACAAGAAGATCTCTGAGGCCCTGTACACTCTAATGCTTTAAGGTTAAGTCACTTTTAGGTGACTCTATTGGTGACATTTTAAGAAATTGCCAGCTAACATTCTGTGGTTGTAGTCTGTTAGATTCCATCCAATCAGAATAGCGTTGTGATTGTGACTTTGTATTATGATTTTTTATTTTCCCTTATCCTGATTTTTATTTTGTATTTTATGGCTTGTGCTTTATTAAGTTGTCATAAATCATTTGGGGTATAAGAAAAGAAGTATAACAAACTGGATGAAAGAATGCCTTAATGGAAAGCCAGAGAATAATGCTAATACTAATAGACTGCTTTTATTGGCTACATACTATGTATGAGGAACCATGCTAAGCACTTTATAAACATTAGGTCACTTAAAGGCTCACAATAACCCCTTGAAGTTATAATTATCATCCCCATTATATAGATGAGGAAATTGAGTCTTTGAGATACCAAGCAGGTTGTCCAAGGTCACACAGTTAACGAGTGTCAAAGCTGAGTCAGAACTCCAAGTCTGGCTAAATCAGGGCAGTGGTGGGCTGACAAACAGGCTCCCAAAAAACCAAAACCAAAACAAAACTCTAAATGCCTGATACAGAATATTTACTGATTTCCATCATGTAAATACTTCCACCATGACCAATTTCAAGTTTCTAACAGTTAAATCAGCTAAAAAAAATCCCAAATATTTAACAATCTGCTCTTGCAAGCCAACAGGAGCCAACCCCAAAACACTCCAGAAAAAGCCTGAGTCATCACCACTGAGTTACACTGAGTTCCCTGGATCATAGGCTGAGGTTGGGGATAATAGAAAAGAAAGGAGAAAGGGAGGATGGTCATAAACAGAGAAAGTAAAGAGATGACAGATTCATTCATTCATTCATTCATTCCACATAGGCTTATTGAGTGCTGGCTAAGGACCAAGCATTGTGATATGTGCTTTGGATTTGGGCAAGAGTAAGATAATCAGGGTGCCCAAGCCAAAAAGTCCAGAGTGTTTGGGGGGAGAGAGCAACACTTAAACAAATAATTGAATACATTATGTGATAGAAGTATGTATGAGTCTACGGGAGCCCAGCAGAGGGAGGAATGAATTCTGTCTGAAGGATGCAGTTAGCGACATACACACGGGGACTCCTAGGTAACACACATTGTTCTTCCTTTCCAATTTATAAAGAGGTTCGCTTCACTAGAGAGGTGTGCTCAGCTTAGAATTCTGCATTTCTGATTATAGAGAAACCAAAGATGGGGTTAAGAAAGGGACAATGATATTGAAAGTAAGCTCTTAAGAGTTAGGGGTGTTGTCTGATTTACCCCTATATTCCTGAGACCTAGCACCATGCAGAGAACATAGTAAGCCCTCAATAAATATTTGTTGACTGGATGAACCACTGTTGAATAATGATTTATGAGCTTCAAAGAATTTTGCTTGAGGAAAGAGGACTAATAATAGGTAAGAAGTAAACAATGTAAATGGGCTTCCCTGGTGCTCTAGTGGTAAAGAATCCACCTGCCAATGAAGGAGATGCAGGAGACCCAGTTTGGATTCCTGGGATGAGAAGATCCCCTGGAGGAGGGAATGGCAACCCGCTTCAGTATTCTTGCCTGGAGAATCCCACGGACAGAGGAGACTGGCAGTCTGTAGTCCACAGGGTTGCACAGAGTAGGACACAACTGAATTGACTTAGCACAGCACAGCAAGCAATGTAAGTGTATGGAGGATCGTGTAGAAGAACAGGGTAAGTGGAGGGCAGTATATGGGCAGGGACTCTGGGTGTCCAGGATGGAGGTAAAGGGCCCAGGAGTTTGTGTGTCTTTCGATGCTGTCACCTGTTGTGATGGCTGACCTTTCTGAGGAGCATCAGAGGATGGGACAGATCACTGGCTTCCTCTGAGAAGCAAGCTGTCCTGTCACATGCCTGCAGTTGTATTTGGTGAGCTGGGGAATGCCAGGAATGATACCATTCATCGTTTGACTTCAGAGTTCAATATGGGAAGTGTTAGTTACTCAGTCATGCACGATTCTTTGAGACCCCATGGACTGTAGCCCACCAGGCTTCTCTGTCCATGGAATTCTCCAGGCAAGAATATTGGAGTAGGTTGCCATTCCCTTCTCCAGGGGATCTTCCTGACCCTGGGATCAAACCCAGGTCTCCTGCATTGCAGGGAGATTCTTTACCATCTGAGCCACCAGGGAAGCCTTCAGTATGGGAGAAGCTAACAAGTCATTGGTGTGATGAAGTTTGAGGATCTCAGTGGATTTCCTTCACATTTGTTTGTTCTTCGTTTCCTCTGATTATTTGAGCGGAGGCTACTGTTATGGAAAACCAGGTAGTTTGAATATTCATTCTTGGGACTTAGGACTGGTTTTGTAAGAAATAGGTCTGCTACAAATGTGTAATTTGTAGATTATTTTCATCATAACAATGCCTTGTACATGTGGATGGTTGCTAGCTGCAAAGATTTTTCCAGTAATTACTTTTGATGCCTCTTCAAGACAATCCCATGAGGACATTAGAAAAGATGTGAGTGGCTCTATTTTACTAAAGAAGTCAAATAACTCACTCAGAATCACAGAACTGAGTTCTAGTAGAGCAAGGGCCCAGGATTTGTCGTTCCAGACACAGAGACCTCCGTGTCCTCTTGGTTTCTCTTACGATAATGCCTGCCTCCTAGAGTGAGCTGGGACCCAGCAGCGTCCTGGAATGGTCTGTCTTGGTATTCGAGAACTTTTTTCTCTATAGTGAAAAATGGAACCTGCCTGCCCCAGTTTCCAAGCCACCTCATGATTCGAAAAGCAATTGCTTTAACTCTGACAAAATTAGGCCACCTCCAACCTAAATGGAGCCCGTTTTCAGAGTAAGACCCTGTGTGGAGACAGCTCTTTCCTGGAAGGATAACAAAAGCATGCTTATGTGTGTATTTCACTTGATGGAAAGGAATCCCCAGTGAGGCCATTTTTTCCCCCTGAATTCTCCCAAGTCCAGAATGTGTCCAAGTTTCCAAGATAATCTCAGAAGAGCCATTCATCTATGAAGATGGCCAAACTGTCTTCCAGCTCAGTAGACAGGGTCTGTTTGAGAGAAAGAAGGTGAGGGGGTGAGAATAGGGGTGTGGGAAGAGGGTGAGGGAGGCAGAGAGTGAAGGAGTAAGACGTGCAAGGAGAAAATGTGTGTGGACGAATGCTGACGGGGAAGGGAAGGAGACCAAGGGGCCAGCCCTGACTCCGGGGTCCCATCTGCCAGGGACATTTGCAGCTGATTCTTTTTAGAACCTGTCACGGTCTGCCTGGCGAGCTGTCACTTCTCATCACTTGGCTCTCACTGAGGATCTTTGTGTCTTCACTGTCATGAAGAGACCTGGCAACTGGCAGAGAATTTCATGGGGTGCTACGTGATACGCCATTATTTGCCTCTTATCATCTTAGTAGAGTAGTTACACCGCTGTCAGAGGTAATGGAGACCATGCCACTAAGAAAATTGGCTGTAATTTATTTATCAATTGTTTCTGCATACCACAAAAGCGGCCTTCTACTTTACAGTTGTGTCTAAGGTATTTGAGAGCCCCTGAAGTTCATGGTTTTCCGGTATTCTAAGTTCTACTTATGGCCTTTCCTGTATATGACACACAACACCACCCTTGTGGCTTGCAGGCCGTTTTCTTCTTTGCTTTCTTTAGTCACAAATCATCCTGAGGCATCCCTTAAGTGCATTTGTATTGTTAAGTGCACCGGCTTGATTTGGTGTTAATTCAATTTGAGTGCCCTTAATATCTTGTGGGGGTGATGCAATGCGGGCCGCCTGTACCTTGTAAAATCGGGTCCCAGGTCTGCCTGGGAGCAAAGCACCTTTCCCATAGCCATTTACCAAAGTTGCTGATAAAATTTTCATAAGGGAACCTTTTTAGTCTGACCCTATTGTGTTATTGTACCATTAAGTCTCAGAGAACTGAGCTGGCTTCTAGTGACAGCTTATCACGTTCTCCATTATTGCTGGCTGCCTGAAGAGCTAACGGGCTGGGTGCAGTGCAAGCTCCCTCCTCCCTCCCACTTCTGGTCCGTTCTGGGAAAAGCTTATGGGCCAGCACCTAGGGGCTAATGTGTGATTGTCTCTCTGTGGGTGCCAGAGAGCTGAGCTCTCTTTCTGATGAGCCTGGGAAAGCTTGAGAGGCCCTGAAGGACTTGGTAGAGCCTTCGTGACAAGAAGGGGAGAAGAATGGGTTGAAACAGAATAAGAATTACAAAGCACTTTGCTTAAAAAGCAACCCTCCGCAGCGGTAGTGATAATGTTGACACCACTTTGACACATAACTGGAGGTAGTGGATTGGGCCAGGATCTTTGGAAGGTTGGCATTAGAATTCTGACAACATGATTAACTCAAAAAAGAACTCCTAATGCTGGGGTTTGGATGTACCTGGGTTTGCATCCAGCCTCATTCATTGGCTTACCTGCTCTGTGACCTTGATCATGTTTAGTCTTGGAGCTTCAGGGTTCCATCTGTGAAATGGGAATATCAAGGTCAACTCCATAGGCTTTTTGTGGTGATGACGTGAGCATGGAGTATGGCTGGCACTCACACAGCATGTCTTAGGGTTATCTTAGAATCTCAGAGGTCATAAGGTGTGAAATCTGGTTCACATGGTAAGGAAATTAGCCGGCTACCACAAGATGAAAAAATGAAAGAGAAAAATCTAGAAATCTGGTCTCCAGACCCTCATCTAGGTGTCTTTCCATTCTTCCCATTGTCTACCCGATGCTGTCCACAGACATCAGAAACTTGGTTGGATTTGGGGTGCAAGAGGCCACATTCCACTTCCCTAATGATGGTATTTCTTAACAGCAGACTAAACTGCTTCTCAGACCTTCTGCTTGTCTTGGTGGAAATGGCTTGAATCTGCCTAACCATGTGAGCTTAGGCCCTGCTTGTCTCTGCTGCTCTGGCTGAAAAATCTCAGTGGTCTGAGAAAAGAAATGGAAGGTGCTCTTTCAAAAGAACATTTTTTTTTTTCATTTATTTTTATTTCAAAAGAACATTTAAAAATCATTCTTATAAAAGCAATACATGTTTACTGTGGAAATGAGAAAATCTAGATAAAATATGGAAACTCTAGTGAAAGAAAAAAACCCACCTGTAACCCTAGGATGCTGCCCTGTGTTTCCTTTCAGGCTCCTTTCTATGCCCACACACATGCTAGCTTGTTCAGGCCCTTGCTCGCTGCAGGATATTTTAGGCATTAAAAGTGCAGTCTGGCTCCACAGGCAGATCATTTAACTTTTCCACTATTGTTTCCTCGTCCATAAACTAGGGCTTCCTCAGAGGGTGGATTAGAGACGTAAATGAGCTCATCCACCTGACACACACTTTGGAGCACACAGGAAGCCCTGCCGAGGTTTTCCTTAGGATGACTATTATTCAGTGTAAATCTGGGATTACCGTATAATCTGCTGGAAATACGTCTCTTATGGGGGCCATTTCTTCTTTGCTCACCCCCAGTTGCTCAACTCTTACACTTCCTTAAACTGCTCACCCAGACAGGGTCTCAGGGTCAGACTGACCCTGCCCTTCCCTGGCTGAATGGTGATAATCATGTGTTCATCTTCCCGAAGGGTTAACGCACGAATTCTCACATCTTGACTCCTGGTGGGCATATTAGATCCACTTTATAGGAGGGAGATCTAAGATGGGGCAGGCATTGAAGTGGCTGTATGAGGTCTCCAAGCAGATGAGGTGGATGTCCTGGTTGCCGAGAAACGAACAGGGCCACCCATAGGAGTGGTTGGGCTACTCCTGGGCTTAGGATTTGCCTTTATCACAGTGGAGATGAGGCTTAGATGGTACAAGGAGGAAGGCTGAAATCAGAAGAAGACAAGTTCTTGTAAATGAATATCTCATGGAAAAGCTCTGAGAGTCTCGTTGATGTGTGTTTGTGTGTGCGCACGTGTGTGTCATCTTTTTGGTGTTTTAAAGCATCCTTTCCTGGGATTCAAAGATTCTGAGAGCGAAAAATGATCATTTTAAGCCAGACTGGGCAAGATAGGATCATAAATCAGGAAGGATGATCAGGGGCTGGCTTTGTGTGTGTGTGTGTGTATGTATGTATAGCACATGCACAGAGAAGGCGCCAGTGTGCAAGCCTCTTGGGGTGAGTGGGAGGAGCGGACATGGGCCTGCAGAAGGGAGCTGGTTTTGATGAAATATTGGCTAACGCTTGGGGCACCGAAGGAGAAGAGGCTCTGGTCAGGGAACTGCACTGCATTAGAATTTATAATAGATTAGTTTATCTGCCCCTTGATCTTCAAGGGTATTCGGGGAGCTGAGGATGAAGCATGTCTGCCTTGATTTTCACAGTGAGAGGAAACCTCTGGAACAGAATTCCCAGCTTCTCCCTCTGCACAGCCCAAGGCGGTGAGAGCTTGCTATTCACACCCCCGCTCAGGTCATTTGGAGGAGGCTGATGGTGCCCAGGAATGCCGACATACTTCACAACATCACACAAAAGAGCCCACTCAGATTCCTAAGGGGAGCTGCTGTCGGTCCATCCCGGTCTCGAGTGCAGCACTGGATGTGATGGCCCCTGCACCCCCTCCCGCTGCAGAAGTTTGCAATCCATATTCGTCCTCACTGTCCACAGGATTCCCTTCTCTCCTGTCTGTCTGTCTGTCTGCCTCTTTCTTCCTCGCTTACTGTCATGAAGAGGGGAGCCTGCTAGGGTGTTTCGGATGCTCTGCTTTAAACGCCAATGAGCTGAAGCGGCCAGGAAAGAAAGAGCAAGAGGTGAAGTGTGGTTTGATGTCTCGGGGTGCTGGCGAGATGATTCATATAACAAGAGCCCCTTGGGGTCCTCGGTTAAATCCCAGCCTAGCACCGCTCCCCCCCAACCCTGGCTGAACTGGAACTCTGAAGTCCAGCCAAGGAGCATTGCTGGTGCTCCCCTGGCAAACAATCGGAGGGTAAGAGGCAAAGGCCAGGGGAGGGTGATTCTTTCACTGGAAAAATTACCTGCCGGGAAAGAAGGAATTGTATGATGTGTGCAGTGAGAAGTCCAGTCAGGAAGGACCTGGCTGTTGCATTACAAGGCCACTCTCTGAAGCCAGAGGGACTTTTTATTGCCAGAGAGGCCTGCAGGTTCCAGCTAAAGTGGCTGTGGCAAGTCTTTGGGAGGGCATGGTGATGAGGAGCTGTGAGCCAGGGCTCTGGATGCCAGGTTGGGAATGAGGGGGGCAGAAGCTGAGGAGGGGGCTTCACTGTCTTCAGACTCACTCTCCTAAGGCAGGAGGGAGACCCAGCGGAGAGAGGGGCTGCCTGCTTCCCGGCTAGCCAAGGGCAGTACACCCTCCATTGCCCCCACCTTAGGCTTTGTTTGACATCCCCTGTGTTTGGCCACACTCTCTCCACCCCCAGCTTCTTAAAACCTCCCCCTCTCTCACTGGACCGTCTCTCTGCTTCTCTCTTTCTATGGAAGTTGCATAACCATCTTTCATTGAGGGCAGCCCCTTCCCCTCAGGCTTCCTTCACGTAGGTATGGGTACAGAGACTTTGGGGCACCTGACCCAGGTCTGGCCAGGTGACCCAGTGAACCAAGATGGTCCAGTCAGAAGCAAACCTGGAACTTCTGTTGGAAACTTCAGTTGGAACTTTGGGGATGGAGAAGTTCTCTTTTATCTTGGTTGATGAGATGAGAGGATAAAAGCCTGGCTTCCAGGGAGGCCCATCAGGATTGGAAAATCTGTGTGAAAGTGAAGCCACTGGAAAGGGAAGAAGAGTGAAGAGGTGTTTAGAGATGAGTTCCTAATGGCATCCTTTGAGCACTAGGATCTGATCTTACTGGAAGGCAGGGTCTATACCTGGACTCTTCAGTTTTACCAGCCAATACATTTCCTCCCCTTCCCCCTTTCTTGTTCAAATTTTTCCTGCTACTTACAATTGAAAATGTTATGTCTGTATGTTAGGTGGATATACTTTTCTCTCTTTCCTGCATGGAACCCCCTTTGTCCCTTTCTACTCCTCATCTATGACTATCTCCCAAAGTTGAGTGCTTAGCTTGCTCTTTTTCCTGACTCACTCAGGCTTTCCATGCTCTCTGTGGTATCAACTATGTGTGACCACTGTGAGAGTGATCCTGACTGCCACATTTGTGTTTCTACCTTAGATCTTATTCCTCGTATAACACATTTCCACATGGGTGTCATACACATGGTCACGCACAGCTAGCTGAAGTCAATATGTTACTCCTGATCCTTGGGAATGGTGAGGGGCTCCCTTTTCACATTTCTCCTCTTCAGCCTGGGCATCTGCTTCCTCTAGTTCAAAGTCAGGATTATTTTTTGATTCCTTCTTTTCCTCTTTTCTGCCCTGTATTGCATTATCCATTAAGCCTCAAGAATTTCTCTCGCGTATGTTGTTTTCCTTCATCTACTGCCATCCTCTGGTCTCAGATCTCATCACGATGACCTCAAAAGCCTCTTTCCTGGCTTTCGAACTGTCCCATCTATGTAGCACCCTCCAGCGTATTTTTAACTTCCTCAAATACCTCTCTCACTTCACAGCTTACCTGGGAATGTTGGATTTCTCACTGTTGGGCATCTTGGTGTCCCTTAGATATTGGCATTCGTGAGGTGTGAGAAGTCACAGAAACATCTTTCTGGAATACTAATTTAATCTGAAATCTTTCTTGGGGTGTGGAAAGTTAAGTGTTTTCATGAGAAAGTAATTAAAAATGTTTTTATATTAAAACAGATTGATCTTGGGTTTCCCAGGTGGTGCTAGTGGTAAAGAACTCGCCTGCCAAGGCAGGAGGTGTAAGAGACGCAGATTTGATCCCTGGGTCAAGAAGGGGGCATGGCAACCCATTCCAGTATTCTTTCCTGGAGAATCCCATGGAAAGGGGAGCCTGGCGGTCTGCAGTCCATAGGGTTGCAAAGAGTCAAACATGATTAAAGCGACTTAGCTTGTACACACAGATTGATCTCATATAAAGAAAAACATAAAATGCATATAAATTTTAAAGATTAAATATTGATTTCAAAGAAGTTCTGAGATTGTAGAAGTCTGCTTCCAGCCACCACCCGAGAGCTCTGGGGTTCCTTTTCCTATGCCATTGGGAAGAAAGTTTGGAGAAGCACTGACATGTTGAGTCAGGTCTCACGTCCTCAATTTGGTGTCTACCTCAACTGCCCCTGTCTTTCCTACGCTCCTCCTTATCTCTCATCGTTTCTTGGAGGTAGTGGGCTTTCCTAGTTGTTCTTTGAACTCTGTACCCTCATTCCCAACTTTGTTTCTTGTCACTGTCTCCTTTCTCCAGTGATTTCCCCTTTCTTTTTCATCAGCCTAAATCATCTACCTCTTTCAGCCTTAATCACCAGCTCACAACGGTTTCTCCCTTCTCATACCCTTGTAGCCTTTGGCAGTCCAGATCAATAAATGGATTATGTACTGGCCAAGAGTCACTAGCCTGACCAAAACCCTGGCAAGTCTCCCTATTATCTGGCTGTGGGATAAAGTCCGGATTCCTTGGCATGGTTTACTGACTCTAGGCTGAGCTGGTCCCTGCCTGATGCTTCAGTCTCATCTCCCCTGTGACTTCTTCTGATCTTTGCCATCCAGACTTCAAGAACGATTTAGTGCACCTATAGCACAGTGGCCACTCTCCCCTTTATCTTAGCCCTCTTCATCCCCTTCTCCTTATCTTGTCTTTATCCTTTACAGAAAGTATTGAAGAGAGTGAGGTACAAAGAATGGAGCTAGAGAGGGACCACATCATGTAGGGCCTCACAAGCCCTGATACTGAACGTTATTCTGAGGAGAGTAGGAAAACATCAGTTGCTCTGAGTATAAATGTGACTACTTGGTTTATGCATTTTTGTGCAGGGAGGGTGTTGCCTTGTTTTCTATTTCTCCCATTTTTATCATTATTACTTTATACATATTGAATCTATATTGTGAAGTTCATATATCCCAATGATGGTTATATATAGTTCTTCTTTCCTGTTCTTCATATTCTCTTTTTTGTCTTAAATTCCATTGTCAGATATTGAAAGTGATGCTATGACTTTCTTTGATTCATATTTTCCCTGAATATTTTTTCATCCTTTCATCTTTCTGTTTTCTTTTAATTTTTCTCACAAACCACATATCGTTGAATTATATGCAAAAAATTTAGCTAATCTGAGAGTCTCTGTCTCTCCTATACTTAAATCTACTTATCCCCACAACTATCTCAGATCTATCTCTATTCCATCCACCTATCATCTATTATTGATCATCTATCATCTGTCTGTAATCTTACCCTGAACAAGTTGAATGTGTTAACATATCCTTATTCATTTTGCTGTCCATTCCTTTCTCCCATTCCCTTGTTGATATTGTTTGAAACTTTTGTTCTGAGTTCTTATCAATACACTTATTTATTTTTATTTGTTTCTTAAGTTTTTAGATAGCAAAAATTCTAGTAATTATTTGAATTTCTTTATTCTCCATATTTCTTTTAGTAATCGCCTGAATTTATTTCTTACCTGAGTTGTCTAAATAGTTTGTTGTGTAGCAAGCCTGCTAAAGCCTTGTATGCTTGAGAATATATCTATTGAGCTCCCAGATTTAAATGATAATTTGCCTGAATATAACATTCTACTATAAAACTCCGTTTTTTTCCCCTTTAGTAACAGGTGTCTGGTTATCTATATTGGTAGAGGGGCTCTAGAATGATGGAGCTCCTAGAAAGGGGGGTCAGAGATGAACTCCAAGGCAGAGTATCCAAGTCCCCCAGAACTACAGCATCTTACCCCAATTTTTTGCCCCTTCACAGGCCACAACTCTGGCCAGAATCTTCTTTTAAATGTTCTGAGAAAGTACCCTTGGAAGGAAGTGATCACTGTGGATAAGCTTTTCAAACTCTGGGTGGCAACCCATTAATGGGTCATGAACAGTTTTAGCGAGTCAGCCAGTGGAGGTATGGGGAGGAGGAGGGAAGAGAGAGGAGGAAGAAGAAGGAGAACAGAACATGAAGAACAAGGAGGAAAATGAGGAGGAGGAGGAGCAGATGGAGGAGGAAGGAGAAGGGGTGGAGAGGTAGAAGAAATAGAATGGAATAGAACAAAATAGGTTGAAAAAAAGTGGAGGGCATCCCAACAGTAAGCACATTCTTCTGTGAAAATTTTCTTTCATTTATTCAGGGCTATATGTGTACTGAGGCAGCACATGAAATGTGTTCTCTTATTGTGAGTGGAAGTCAAATTTGAAGAACACAGCTCTTGATGTGACCCACCAACCTTGAGGTGAGGGGGCATGGGGGCAGTGGTTTGGTGGTTTACTCGCTTGATCGTGTCCAAATATTGTGACATCATGGATGGTAGCCCGCCAGGCTCCTCTGTCCATGGAATTTCCCAGGCAAGAACACTAGAAAGGGTTGCCATTTCCTTCTCTAAGGACTCTTCCGTACCCAGGGATTGAACCCAGGTCTCCTACATCGCAGGAGGACTCTGTACTGACTGAGCCATCAGCAGGGGGGTGAATGCTGAAGACTGGCTGACCAGCCCATCAGTTTGTCACTCCACAGGGTGTTGCGTTGTCCCCGTTTTACCCCTGTCCCACCAACCATCTGGCTAATGTCATTGTCTTCTTTTCCACAATAAGGCAGGAGATTATCTGAAGGTAATGGCAAGGGCAGAACTTGGGAGCTTCTTTTATCACTTTGCTCATCCCTGCTGCATCATACCTGCTGTCCCTACCCACGTTCAGTCTACCAAGGGCTTCCCCACAGTTTATGTTAGCTCTCCAAATCCAGTCTTGCTTCTTCTTTCTGTAATTCTTCCAGGTTGGTTGTGTGGGAGGGAGCCAGCATCTCAGGCTGGTTTTCATGCTGTCAGAAAGCAGAAACCTTATTTGCAATCTGACACAGGTCCCATACCTTGTTCTTCCGTGTCTTTACCTTTGGCAGCCTTCATCCTCTTTCCATGCCACCCCAGGCCCTCCCACCTCCTAAATCCTCCTGCTTCTTTCTCTTCCTTCCCCCATGCACTATCTATTTTGACTTTTGCCTTTGTCTGTGATTATTGGAAACCTTAGGCCCCAGCCAGCAGGGAGATTTATAGCTAAACAATTACGCTGTTGAAACCCTGACAAGTCTACCCTGGTTAATGGCTTTGAAAATATGGGAGAGGTGTGAACAACTAAGTCTATGAGGCTCCATGTTGTGGGCCTACAAAGACAGACTTGTAGAACCTATTTACTTTAATGGGAATTGTTCATTTTCTCTTCTCCTTACATTAGTGTTCCAAATGCTGGTCTCACTCAATATGGATTCATTACCTAGAGAATGGCTTGGATATTTGGATAATCATCTTCTAAATAGTTTCTTTTTTCCCTTTCCTATTATGATTTTTGGAGCTTGGCCAACAACAATGCAACAGGCAAGCAACAGACTGAGGGAAAAAGCAAACAGTGCTGGGTTATATTAGTAAATTATCGTCTATTAGATGCAGGTGGGATTCCTCAGCTTCCCAGCCTGGCAGAAAGCTTTTAATAAAGCAGCATGAGAAGGGAAGAGCTGCTTTTGAGGTGGTGTCACGGAATCTGGGGAGGAAAGGATCAGGCAGGAGAGTTCAGTGGTCAAAGACAAGACTCTGTGCTGCTGGAAAAGTGGGTACCTAGGGGCGAGCCATCACGGGCATCCTGAAGAACTGGGCCTCTGCCTTATCAGGGGAAGCAAATGACTGATCTGAACCATCATTCCCTTGGAGCAGTTGTACCTGCACACCTTTTATGTGACTTCCTGGTAGGGAGGTATACTTTCCTGCCCTTTGACTTTAGAGTGGGCCAAGTGATCTGCCTTGGCCAATGGGAGGTTTGCGGATATGATGTGAGCCCGAGTTTGAAATACACATGTGAGATGGGACTTGCCATCTTGTGCTCCTACTTTCACCATGGAAAGGACACGCCTCAAGAAAGTGCTCTTCCAGTGAAGACGAGAGACGTGGGGGAGCTCAAAACCCAACCCACAGGTTGGAACCGAGCCTAGCCACACTCAGTCTCCATCACTAGCCAAATCCCTGTCAACTCATAGATGTGCGAGTCAAAAAGAGCTTTTTGCTGATTGCTGCCGAGATTTTTGTGGTTGTTAGCTATGAAGCACATCTCACAGATGTACCCAGCAGGGCTGCCCTGGGACACAGTGGGGAGGCACACTCTGCTCTTCACTGAGTTGGTGTAAGAAGTGGAGGTGGTTTTAGAACCCTGGTAAAGTCTAAGCTGTTGCTTTCTGTGGCAAGATGACCCATGCAGATGGCAATGCCATTTTCTCCACAGAATGGGTCTGGAAAGGAGAGCAGAGACACAGTCTCCAGAACTTCCTGAGACAGAGGAAGAATTGAGAGAGCAGTTCTGTAAAGGAGCAGGAGTCCAGCATTTCAAAATGTTGCTTCAAATGGGAGGCTGAAGTCCTTTGTGTGATCTGCACGTAGTTTGTGCCAAGACAAAAAAAAAAAAGTGCTGAGAGGTTTTATGGCCATGGCTTAGTTAAGAGTGAGTGGGAATCCATATTGTCTTGACTGGTGTAGCTTTTAATTCAACACTGGAAGTTTCAAAATGTTTTATTTGACTGATACTCGGTCTCAATCTTCAACACTTAACACAGTACTAAACAAATAGGAGATGCTCAGTCAATTGACTTATAATTGATAGATTATCAGGAAACTTAAACCTAATCACAGCACTGCCATTAATTAATTACATGACCCCAGACTAAAAGCTTAACCTCTCAGTTCCCTCATGTGAAAATGAGCATGATGTTATTTGATGTCCATAGTCTCCATGATGATAGTTGGGAGGATAAAATGACATGAAGATGGAAAAAGTCTGCAGTGCTCCAGAAGTCATAGACTATTATTCTCCCATAGGCCCTGCTGTATTGGGTGCTTGTCACTTGTAGAGCAAAATGGAGACTGAAGCAAGAATGCAGCCTTGAAGGGGTCAGAAGGTGCTACTTCCCTTTGCTGTCTCTACAGGAATATGAATAAAGGAAGTAACAATAATATTTCCCAGTCCTTTTACTACTGTAATTTGTGAGGCCAAGTCAGGTCTCTGGGTTGAGAAATCAAGCTTTTTATTGCACCTTTAATTGCATGGTGTGAGCCCTGATTTGACCTATAATTGTTTTGTAAAAACATTTCCTCAATCAGCTACATTGGAGGATTGAACTAGCAGCATCTCTGATCATAGGCCCTCTGACCTCTTTTTAAAGTTGCCTGGTGACATAGGTAGTCATGTATGGATGTGAGAGTTGGACCATAAAGAAGGCTGAGCACCTTAAGAATTGATGCTTTCAAATTGTGCTGGAGAAGACTCTTGAGAGTCCCTTGGACTGCAAGGAGATCAAACCCAGCAATCCTAAAGGAAATCAACCCTGAATATTCATTGGAAAGACTGATGTGGAAGCTGTAATACTTAGGCCACCTGATGTGAAGAGCTGACTTGTTGGAAAAGACCCTGATGCTGGGAAAGATTGAGGGAAGGAGGAGAAGGTGGTGACAGAGGATAAGTTGGTTGGATGGCATCATAGACCTTATGGGCATGAGTCTGAGCAAACTCCAGGAGATAGTGAAGGACAGGGAGACCTTGTGTGCTGCAGTCCATGGGGTTTCAAAGAGTCGGACATAACTGAGCAACTGAACAACAAGAAGTGACATAGGTATGGTTTGAACTGTGTCCCTCCAAATTCATGCGGTAAAGTCCTAATCCCCAGTATCTCTTGAAGTGACCATGTTTGGATATAGGGTCTTTACAGAGATAAATTGCAAATAACCAAAATAGCCTTCTGTGACCACCTTACTTAAAATAGAAGCACCCTCACCACACACGTATTTCCTATTTCCCTTTCCCACTTTACTCTTAACACCTGTATCTGCATGCTTTAGCTTGTTGATTATATATTGCCTAAATCCCTGTACTGGACTGCAGACTCCATGAGGGCAGGAATTGGGTCAGGAAACTGCTTTATTTTGTGCACCTAGAACAGTGCCTGGCACAGAGTTGCCATTCAGTGATGTGTTTGTTAAATAAATAGATCGGTGTTTGACATACGGTGCACTGATAAGGTACAGTGTTGTATCATCAGAAATTGTACCATAATGTTCAACCCTGATTCATTCTTAGTGATATGGGAGTGATAAAAATGACAAGTAAGAAATCAGTTTTCTAAGGTATATATACTAGAAGATCCTAATTATATAAATACATGTTTCCAGGAAGAAATAAATCAAGATATTAATAGTTATCTCTGGTGTGACTTCCCTGGTGGCTCAGGCAGTAAAGAGTCTGCCTGCAGTGCAGGAGACCTGGGTTCGATCCCTGAGTTGGAAAGATCACCTGGAGAAGGAAATGGAAACCCACTCCAGTATTCTTGCCTGGAGAATCCTTTGGACAGAGAATCCTGGGTGGGATACAGCCCCTGGGGTTGCAAAGAGTCAGACATGACTGAGCAAATAAGCCCAGCACAAAGATAAACAAGTTAAAATGAAGTCATTGCTGTGAACCCTAGTTTAGTATGACTGGTATCTCCATAGAAAAAGAAAATAATGGAATCAGACATTCACACAAGGAGAACTCAATGTGAAGATGAAAGCAGAGGCCAGGGCAATTCTTCTAAAAGTCAAGGAACACCAAAAATTACCAGTGGTCTACCAGAAGCTAGGAAAGAGGCATGGAACAGATTCTCATAGCCTTCAGAAGGAGTCAACCTTGCTAACACCTTGATTCAGACTTGTAGCCTCCAGAACTGTAAGACAATGAATTTCTGTGATTCAAGTCACCCAGTTTGTGATATTTTTTTAGAGTAGTCTTAGCAAACTAATACACATAGAATTTCTGTTTGTGAAAAAGCTGGTTCTTTGTATTGATAGCAAAGATATCTACAGTGCTTACGATTTACCAGGCAAGGTTCTAAGTACTTTACTTATGACTTATGTATTCCTCATCAGAAGTCTCTGAGGTAGGGACTCCTAGTATCCTTGTTTTGCTGATGAGGAAACTGAGGCAACCAGGTGATTTAGCAACCTGCTGAGGGTTAGAGTTAGTATGCGGCAGAACCAGGTATGAACCCAGGCTGACTGGCTTCAGAGCGTGTCCTTTTGCTTTCCAGGAATGTGAGATAGAACATTAATGGTGTCCACTTGTTCGTGTAGAGATCCCAAATCTGCTGCCTCGGTCTTTGCTCTCTAGAGTAAGGGAACAACTTTATTTCCAACTCTAAATGATGCTTTTCCTCCTACGTTTATGATATAGTTTCCCAAACTTTCCCCCTTGCCTTCTCCTCTGAATATCCCCTACTTTGTCAACATTGTCATTCATTTACCTCAGTTATCCAGGATCCCAAACGTGGTCTGATCCAGTTGGAAAATGGTAGAGTTATCACCTGCCATGATCTAAATATTATATTGATTTTTTTAGTAGTTGCATTACCCTAATGATCACATATTAAATCATGGTCAACTGACAGACCTGGTCAAAACTCATAGCTCTAAAGCTGGTATTATCCTGTCTGTACAGTTTATTCTTTCAACCAAAGTAATGGACTTTGCATTTGTCCCTGATGTTTTTTTCCCCCAACATTTACACTGTCAAAATTATTTGAATCTTGATTCTATAATTCATGGCCACTTACAATTTTATAGTAGATTTCTTTGTTGGAATATATTATGGGCAGCTAGGCTTCTGGAACCTTCTGTCCTTTCTACCTAATTCAAGATGACATAGCCAAACAGTTACTTTGGTCTTAACGAAATGACAATTTCAGGCAAATGTGTGTGTATGTGTGTGTATATTTATGTTGGTATGTACTATATTACAGTTTTAAAAAATTTGGTTTGCTCATAATTTTCTTTGATTTTTTAAGCTTCCTAAGTGTCTCCTACCTTTTTTTCTCTAACTTTAAAATAGAAATATTGAAGCATGTTTAGATGAAGAGGCCATGCCTTGTTCTAGGCTTGATCTCCCCAAGATGAGCACTATTCTGTGACCTTCCTATGTTCATGCAGCAAGTCAGGAAATCCAATCTGCTTACCTTTGGGGAGTTCTTGGAAGATCCTCTTTTATAAGAAACATTTTCTACCCCGAGAGAGAAAGGAGGGCTAAGCAAGTATTCTTAGCAGTTCACCAAACACTCTGGAATTATCTTCACATTTTCAGCTTCGAGCCCGTATCTAAAAGACATACTGATTTCCAAAGTCATACCAGCTTCCTTCTTTTCCATGGTAGGTAACTTTTGTCTTCTTGGGCTTTTCTCCTGCTACCATGCTACATTTATCCATTCTGCTGCTTGCTATCCTAAACCAGTAGCTGCTATTTCTGTTCTGCTGATATGGGGAATGTCTTTGTTTCTACTGATTTTATGGCTCTTATACTAGGCTCTGATAAAGTTTCATCAGTGTATTTAAGTTTCTTTGCAGCCCTCTCTCTTAAGGAATGCAGAATCTGTTTTTCTGAGGCTAGGTGGAAGCACATGGGTTTTTAATTAGAAATACCCCTTCTTACTGACAGTGGACCACTGTTCCACATAAATTCCAGACACACCATCAGAGGTCAAATTCTTACCACTTGTGGTAAGGTAAGCTCATTGGGTTCTAAGGTGGACATTGTCAATTGTTTACTAACATCCATTCTCTTTCTTCTTTCCTAACAAGATCCTTATTTTCTTCTTGGTATTCGACCTCTGTACCCAACTCAGCCTTGTAACTCACGGGAGTTTTTTTCAGTCTTTCATTTCAGGGATGGGTCTTGATTGGTCTAAGTCAGTCCTTACCACCCCATCTCCTTTGCTGGTCATTATCCCTGAAGCCAGGGATAGGACAGTTCGTACCTGATGGTTCCCTGGCAACTACTGGTCCATTGGGTAGTTGGGACTCCCTGGGACTCCCGTTGACCAAATAAGACTGAAGGAAAGAATTTTTAGTTCACAGTTGGGGGAGAGTTTTTGTCTTTTGCTCACTGAACATGAATAAGGAAAAATGTAACCCTCTATGCTGCTGAGAGCTAACTTGTAATCATGAAGGAAGTCGGCTTGAAGACAAAGCCAACAAGTGCCAGAAGAACAGACTAAGGGAACTTCAGAGGTTCAGAGTCTGGGCCGTGATGTGCCCCTGCCTTCCTCATATGTGGGGTAACACCTTCTTCTTTCATTGTTTATACCCGTTCTAATCAAACATGTTCAAATTAATGCAGCATCTTAAGGAAACGGGAGTCTTATGTTCTTGCAGGTTTGGTAGAATTCCTGAGGTGGGCTTGCATCCAGGGGAAACCCAGCTTTTAAATGGTAAACTGTCAGCTTTGTTTGTATAGTGCAATTGAAATATTTGTTTCTTATGGATTAGCTTTTTTTAACATGACAGAGATGCTCACTGGACCCTCAAATAAATTCGTCTCCATTGATCCAGTGTCTTATCCCAATTATTCTCAGCTTCCCAGGTGGTGCTAGTGGTAAAGAACCTGTCTACCAATGCAAGAGACATAAGAGACACAGGTTCGATCCCTGGGTCGGGAAGATCCCCTGGAGGAGGGCATGGCAACCCACTCCAGTATTCTTGCCTGGAGAATCCCATGGACAGAGGAGCCTGGTGGGCTACAGTCCATGGGGTCACAAAGAGTTGGACATGACTGAAGCGACTTAGTGCATAGCATGCATAGGGTGGTGATGATCATGTCTGATCATGCCTTATAAATGAAACATAAGTATAAGAACCTTAAAAACCTTTAAAAATCTGATGTTGGTTTTATAAAGCTATATAAATTATGTTGAAGAAGGGAGACATTTAGTTCACGCATGACTTAAAAAAAAGAAAAAGTTCATTGTGACCGTCCATTCCAAGATGCCTGCTCTTAGGAAAGGTACTTGGTATCTTCCTAACAAAAATGTAAATACTCTTTCCAGCGTGTCATCTCTCTGGTAGCTTGGAGAACTTGGAGAAAGAAGGGTTTTATGTGGTAACATGATTATTTCCAGCATTTCTAATCAAATAGCTTATAAGGAAGTGAATTATATATGGTCCAAGTTGGTCTGAGGCAGAATAAATTCATTCACATCTTCATGCTAGGTGTGATGTGTTTTTAAGTTTTAGATGTTCAGTCTGTTTTTGTGACAGCCTCACTTTAATGTCTCAGGTTTCCTGAATACCAAACTCTCTTTGGCTGATGTAAACTTTTATTAGTGTTTCTGATCTAAAGGTGGGATAATTTGCTTTTTAGGGCAAAGATATACCTAGTTTCATTTCAAGTAACCAATAACCTCTAGTTTATCTTTTAGTTGAACTTATATATTTGTGTAGTGTGTAGTGTGTGTGTGTGTGTGTGTGTGTGTGCATGCGCTTTTGTATGCCTCCTTATGGACACACATGCCTGAGCTTTTTATAAACCAGTAGCAAACAACTTAAGAGATGTGGTCATATAGAATGGACCGAGCATCCTTTTCTTGAGTGAGAGATAATAAATCATTGTTCTCAGGTGGAATCTTTTATTTATGCTTTGGGATTCCATTTTATCGAGAAAGCTTTGGTTTTCCTTTTTGGCTTTGTCTAAGCTCCACTTTAGTAAGTAATTCCAATCAAGCTGACATTTATTAGTGAGGACATGGTCCACTCCAATCTCATGCTCACAGTCCAGCTGTTGCCATAACAACTTTCCTCTGGACTTCCCTATTTGTAAGTATGTGTATATAATGGCAGTGCTGTGTGGTTGCAGATTTGCTGTTTGTTAGTAGAATAAAATCACTATCTACTCCTATGCCTTAGGAATCAGTAAGCAAGGGTTTTTGTCATTAAAAGAGTTTTAGCTTAAAATTTGAGCAATTGAATAGTATTACCATAAACTGGAATACAAGATTTTACTTATGGGTTGTACGCTGAGAATATTTCTGTTTTCTAAGACATTTCACACTCATCGTTTTATCCTCACAATAATCATGGGGGTCTGAAAGGTACATGCACATCCTGCCATCATCACTGTTTTATAGTTGAAGAAAATCAAATCAGAGCAAAGTGATTTTTCCCAAGGCTACTCAGTTAAAAATTGGCCAGTCCTGAGATTCAAACTCAGAGCTTCTAAATTCCACCATGGTTTTGCCACAGGAAGAAACAAAGGTTGAAACAGTACTCTGAGGTCATTCCAAATTATTGTCTGTTGTTTTTGTGTGTGTGCGTGCGTGTGTGTCTCTGTGTGTCTGTGTGTGTGTATGTGTGCACCATCTCAGAAGGTAAGAGTCGCCTGTGTTATTCTTGACATTAATTTTCTGAGATATCCCAAGGAGATTTTAAATAACTTACTTAGTTGGAAAATAGAGCTGTTTATTTGGGTGCTCCGGCTGGTGTGCCAGTTAAATAATTTCTGTGTTGTTAAGTACTTCTTAGAGATGGTTCTAGAAAGATAGAGCTTCACATTCCTTTATTTCTTACAGATCCAGAAATTCAGATTCCCTGGGGATAGAACCTCTTTAGCTTCAGGGTTTTATAATAATCAAATTTATTTATTTTAATGGCAACCCACTCCAGTATTCTTGCCTGGAAAATTCTATGGACTGAGGAGCCTGGTTTGTTACAGTACATGGGGTCACAAAGAGCTGAACATGTCTGAACAACTAACACTTTCACACTTTATTTATTTATTTTTAATTGAAGGATAATTGCTTTACAATATTGTTTTGATTTCAGGTTTTGAAAGGATTTGAGTTGTTAGCTCCCCCATGGAAGAGTTTAAAACTTTTAGTGCTCTTTCTACATGTAAAAGATAGTATTTTGTCCTGATTGTCACATCTCCTGGAGTTCTCTCTGTGATTTCAAAAATTCATAAAGTGAATTTTTTGAGTGTCTGTATATGCTGGCAGTGCTCAGCGCCTCCCTTTAGTGATCTCAGTTTTCTGATTTACAGAGACTGTATTCTGAAGCAAACAGTTGATTTTGCTGAAACTAGTGATAAACTAAAGAGACCAAAACATTGTTTTTCTCTCCAGTTACTCTGCTCTTACAGACTATTCCATTGAGTTAATGTTGGACACAGGTGGTTCCTTTTAAACCTGGATCAATATGTTCTAGAAGTTGTGCTATTAACATCTGCAATCTGTATAACAGGATGCTTAAAGTAACGGCTATTTCTTTAAAATGGGGAAGGAATAGTTTTGGAGGCTGGGCACCATTTTTTCTTAACTCTGATGAACATCAGAAGGGGTCTTTGAGACTGGGAATGAGCCCGCTGAGCTGGAAGGCAGGCTGTCGGTGCAAGGCAGAGGAAGGAAGGACATAGCTTATGTGCTTCTTTGTCCTCTTCTTGATCTACACTCCCTCCCAAAGTGATTTTGTCCTATCCCAATGGCTTGCTGCATTTTTCAGAGCTTGTTCAGGGAGATAGAAACCACTCTAGGGAATTCCCTGGAGGCTCAGTGGTTAGGACTCTCTGCTTCCAGTGCAGCAGGTCTTGGGTTGGAGTCTAAGTTGGGGAACTAAGATCCTGTATGCCTTGCAGAGTGGTCAAAAAAAAAAAAAAAAGAAAAGAAAAGTATTATAGACAGTAATGACTTGAATTCAGAGAATTAGAGGCAAGCAAAACCGTTGGAAGGGCTGTGGAGCTAAGGTCAGGGAAACTCCCAGTGCTGATTTCAGCTGCTGGCAGCTCTGGAGTGGGTCATTCTGGAAAGTTTCCTCAGAAGTCACTGTGAACTTCAAGTCTCCAGGAGCAGGTGATTCTCCAGAGCTTGCCTGGAAACCCCCGCCATATATGCTGATGTGTCTGCCTGGAAATCTTTCTGGAAAACTCTGGCTTCCAAACTTTGTGCAAGGGCCTCTGAGAGGAGACCCTAAGCCACAACCACAGAGGGGAAGAATTCTAAGAAATGTGTTTCCGGCTCTCCCATGCCCTGTGATACAGAGGAGAGTGTAGCAAGAGGTGGTGCTGATGCTGAGTTATCAGCTGACAACCAAGGACATTGCCTGTATCCATTTTAAAGACCATTATTTTCAGTCCATACCATGTGAAAAACAGTTACTATATGAGAATGTGCAAGTCTGAGGCTCCATGATGATCACAAATGTGAATGAATTTGGTAGCCTTTATCCTCTTAAAAGTTGTTCTTTTAGCAAAAAATTAGGGAAATAAAAAAGAAGAAATTAGAGAACCAATGATAGCCTCACTTTGATCTTTGTCTCTGTCCCCAAAGCAAACAACCTCACTAACCAGCGACAGTAATTTTTAAAACTATCATGTGAATCATTACAATTGGGGCTTTCCTGGTGTCTCAGTTGGTAAAGAATCTGCCTGCCAATACAGGAGACCTAGGTTAGATCCCTGGGTTGGGAAGATTCCCTGGAGAAGGAAATGGCAACCCACTCCAGTATTCTTGCCTGGATAATCCCACAGACAGAGGAGCCTGGTGGGCTACAGTCCAAGGGCTCGCAAAAGAGTTGGACATGGCTTAGTGACTAAACCACCACCTCCCTGAATCTTTACTAAATCTGAATGAATTTCAAATATTGGCTAAGAGTTTATCTATTCTACCATAAGGAGAAGCTCCTAAATCAACAGTTCTCAAGTGTTTGATACAGTGAAGTATTTCTGGAGTATTAACACAATGAAGAAAAACACCTTTTCTTTTACAAGTAAAAGAAGATGATCAGGAAAATAGAAATAATTCTTGTAAAGTAGAAAATCTTCTCCTAGCTCTTCCCCTCCAGCTGTTTCTTTTTTTAAAATCCCTGTTTCATCATGTGCTTTTTCTCTAATTCCTCTTTCTCTCCTCACACCAGTTGTACCATTAGCTCTTCCTTCTCTTTGTTTTTCCGAGGAGACTTGGTCATGGCCAGGGATGGTCATCCCCCACCTCAGGAACACTGACTGTGCTAATATAAATCATTTGTGGAGAACATACGATAGCTGACAGCCCAGGCCAGCAGGTCTTGGAATGTGTTCTCCTGCCAAAGCCCCTCCTCCCTCCCACAGACATTTTCATCACTGGATTTCAAAGACAGATAATGCATGAGAAGAAGTAACAGCCGTTTTTCTTCCCCCAGCATACCTTCCTCCCACCAAAACTCACCCTGATACCCAATGGGAAAGAAATGAGACAATTAGATTTTTTTTTTTTTTTTCCTTAGAAAATTTGCAAGACGAAGCCCCAGAGACAGAGCATGCCAGATGTTGTGGAGAGCATGGCTGCTGGGTCCCTTCGGCCACACATGCTGAAGTCATGAAGTCAGGAAACCTGACTCAGTAGTCGCTGTTCCAGTGTGGGGGCTGACAAAGCACCGCATGGTCTGGGATGGCTGGAAACCGAGCCCATCCCCGGAGCCCAGTCCTCTTCTGAGTGTGTTCTTGGGCTGGGGTCAGTGGGAGGGAGCCTGGAGACTGCGGACTACTTCAGCACTTTCTGGGAAACCGTGAAAGGTCAGGATAAACTGGGGGCTTGGTGTCCCTGCAGTTGCAAGGGGAGTCCTGTCCACACTGTTGATGGATGCTGAGTGCCTGGACTCTAACGTACAGGGTCTTGGATGCATACTCCCACAACGAATGAGATGAGATGTCCAATAGGTTTAAATGAGAGAAAGTAAGAAAGCACATGCTTCCATGTTTTTCTATTCCAGGTTTGCCTTTATTAAAATTACAGTGAGACAGTCCTACAAAAATGAACACAAACACAAGAGTGAACCAACTCTTAAAATGCAGGCTCTAGGCTCAACCTGCTCCTCCTTGAGCCCAGATGCAATCAGCTCCCCCTCTGCCATATGCTGTTGTTCCAGGTCGAGGTGGCATGTTTATACCAGACTTCTGTGGATTCAGAAGACTTCAGTGCTATGCTCATTTGCTCCAGACTTGACACAGCCTGGCAAAGCAAATAAGATCCTCCTTTTTGGCCCTGCTGATCAGCTCTGGGAACAGCCCCAGCTGCCTCTGATTCCCTGGAGACCAGAGCATCCTCCTGGGCTCACACCTAGAAACGTTCCCCAGATATGGAGTTGTACGATCAACATGGACCCATGCTCTGGTTCTTAAATTAGTTCAGAACATTCACCAGGGAGACTTGTTATAGATACGGATTCCAGGCTGCCAGCCCCAAAGATTTGAATGGACTGCTACAGACCAGGGCATCTTTCCTAAGTTACCAGGTGGGTCTGATGGACTTGCTGAGCGTTGGTGACCGGTCCGGGACAGCTGCATTAGAAACTTTTTCTTACAGCAATGCCTCCAAGTGCCTCCCTAGTCCCCCCACCCTCCCCCAGCCAGACAGGTGCAGACATTTGCTGTTTGCTATTCATCAGAGCATTTTACAACTAGCTTTCTGCAGAACAATAAAAAACAAAAGAGTTCAACTTAAACATAGCCAAATGACTTTTCACAGAGCAGTAAAGTGATTTCCTCCCCGGCTCTGCTGTGAAGCAGATCTGAGCAGCTCTGTCCATGCCGGACATTTTTGCAAGTTGACCCTGGGCCCACTTCAGAATCGCCCTACAAGGGACCTGGACTGCCGGGTCCAAGGTCCATCACTGTGGTTAATTTCAGGTCTGCATCCCCAGGGGTGGGTGGGAGCTGGCTGAGGCCTCAGACCAGCTGGGTAAAAGAGCCCCATGCCCACGCTGCCTGGTGGCCTTCAGAGTGCTGCAAGGTGGGTGGTCTGCGAGCTGGCAGAGCTCAAGGCTGCAGGAGTTCACAGCCCCCTCTGGGGGACATGACGAATGGCCGCGCTGACAAATCCTGGTCTGCTTTCCATCTCGGAGCCGTGCACGGTTTCGCTTTCAAAGCAGGAAAACAAACCACGGGAAGCAGACACAACACTCACAGGCCACAAATGATACAGCCATTTTCTCCTCTCAAGTCAGGGACCTGCAAAAGGGAAAGAAAAACTGCTCTGTTAGAAATCCTTGATGAAGAGTGGATACAGAAATCTCCCCCAGGGCTTGGCCTGAAACCACCCCCCCGCCCCCTCCCTCGTCACCCCTCCTTCTGACCAGCTTGAGATTCAGTCCTTTCTGGTGCTCAGACCCATCTGATACTGGTCTTTTCCAGGGCTTCCCAGTTTGCACCAGCCCTGATGATCCCTAGGCCACTAAGGAAGGGCCACACAGTACACCAACCAGTCCATGTCTGCCGGATATGCTTCTAGAGTGCCACTAAAACCTCTTCTGAAGAAAAGACTCTGCAGGTAAAGGACGTTCACAATATTCTAATCTACTCTGACCTCACCTCCATTTTAAGGATGAGTCCAGTGAAGAAAGGAGGAGAAAAGAACAGTGTCATGAGAAGTGGGTTGATTTCTGTGACCCACTTCTCTCTGATGTTGCCTTGTCCCCATTCCCCTCTTTGACCCTCTGTTCCTTCCTTTAGAATGTGCGTGGTAATTTAAGGTTGAATTATCAAGAACCAGAAAGAACCATTAGAGAACTTTGTCTCTGTAGATTGTGAATGAAAACCATGTTAGCTAGCCAATGTAATAAGTGATTCCCCTGTTTCAGCCTCTCCCAGTTGGCAGACGGATCTCTGGGATGCCTGGGTCCTGTCTGCCACATGAGATCATGTCATGAAGCCTGTCTTCTCTGTGTTCTCACGGCAACATAGGAAATGTAGCAGACAATTGGGGTGGTCCCCTCCCCTGGCTGCATGTATATAAAGTGGCTTTGTCCCTAGCCATAGCTAGCTAAGCCAATCTGGACCAGTGAATTCCTTCTCTTCATTGTGTAGTGGTTAGCAGCAGGGATATGCTCATGCAAGAGGTGCTATAAAAATTAGGGCCATAAGTGTTGTGGGTAGACAGGACACTATGAGCAAAGTTGCTGCTGCTGCTGCTAAGTCGGTTCAGTCGTGTCTGACTCTGTGCGACCCCATAGACGGCAGCCCACCAGGCTCCCCCGTCCCTGGGATTCTCCAGGCAAGAAGTAGGGAGGATCAAATGAATAGAGTTCAGAGTAGGCTGTAGGGAGCACTGGGAAAGAAGGGTAAAGCCCCTGTTATATCAGGTTAAAGTACTTGGAATACTCTCTTAGGCAATTGGCAGACATTAGAAGGTACGTTAAATAAGGAAGTGAAATGATCAAATCTAAGTATAACAAAGTTAACTCTAGTGGCTCAGTGGAACATGGATAGGGAGTGAAGAGGTGGTTAGGAAAATCTATCTTAAATGGTTTATCTGTTCAGTTGTTCAGGAAAAAAGCCTATAGTGCTCACTGGGTGTCAAAGGAGAGAAGATAAGAGCTTTAACTGTGGTAATCCCTGTGAAAAAAAGGAGAAAGGGATTCACAACCCAGGTCCAACAAGGCTTGACAGCTGATTTGCTGTGGACATGAGGGAGGAGCGGGACTCAAGGGTAACCGAGGCCACAAAGGGACTGTGCATGCACGCGTGCTAAGTTGCTTCAGTCATGTCTGACCCTTTGTGACCCCATGGACTATAGCCCATCAGGCTCCTCTGTCCATAGAATTGTCCAGGCAAGAATACTGGAGGGGGTTGCCATGCCCTCATCCAGGCAATCTTCCCAACTCAGGGATTGAACCCACATCTCTTATGTCTCCTACATTGGCAGGTGGGTTCTTTACCACTAGTGGGAAGCCCACAAAAGGACTGACAGGCCATTATTCTGAAAGGGACATGTAGGAGGAGGGGCTCTTTGGGATGGAGTAGGGGGAGTGATCAGGATATATATCGAAATCTGTTTCCTCCCTGACTGATGAGGCTATCCTAACATTAGAGAACTATCCAGAGGTTTGGAATCAACCCACACCACCTACAAAACTAATGTGAAAACAAAGGAGTATATTTCATGATATGAAACAATCAGAATGTGCTAACAGGGAGGTCACGAAGGAAATGAATTATTAGGAAAGAGTGTGAGCCCAATACTAATATGAAAGCCCTTTTCAGGAGCAGAGGGCTTCTTAGAGATTCGTAGCAGGGCTAGGATACAGTCACCTTCAATGAGCGTGGGCTTCTTTGGAGAACTGAGATAAACATTTGGGCCCATGGCTGGACTTCTTTGGAGGAAGGATCTCAGGGGATGAGTAGAGCAGAAAATTTTATCTTCTGCCAGTTTTCTCTCCTTCTTGCGGGATCCCAGTGTTCTAGAACATTCCTCAGATGTGGTCTCCCACCACCTTCTTCTGAAATTCACACTTGGCGCTCTCTCTCTCTCTCTTTAATGCATACCACATGCACCTGTGTTTTGAAATATGGATAACTCTGACTTACTAGGGTATTTTTTCTGTTATCACCTGCTTCCCTGTAGAAATGTTAGAAAGACGGAGTGGGGGAAATCATAGAAAAAGCCTGGCTTTGGTGCCAGAAAAACCTGTTGTCAGATTCTACCTGATGTGACCTTGAGCAAGACACTGAGCTTCTCTGGGCCTCAGTTTGTTTAAAACTTCATTAGACTATTTCAGTAGTTGGGGTGATGTCTAAAAATATTCAGTACTTAGTAAGCATTTGGTAACTATGAGAATGACTGTGACTCTACACTCTTGTTTCACTGTTCAATATCGTAAATGGTCCCAGCTTATCTGCCAACAGGTAAAATTCTCTAGAAACAAAATTTTAGCAAATATCAGTGTGGAATTTATTCATGTTTTATTTAATTACTTAGGGCATTTAATGAAAGAATGAATTATTAAGTGAGAACATTGATTGTTCCCTGTGTATGGCAAGAAGATCTCCTGCGTGTGCTTAAAATAACTCCATAAAATGTAGATCAAGCCGTAGTAAATTAAAGAAAGGGAGAAATGGCACGAAGATGAAAAACAAAATTGAGCCTGCAAGTTTGCACAAAATGGTAGCCACACCCCAATGATCCCACATCCCTCCCACTCAGAATTCTGGCTCTCTGGAGTGCTGGTGGGTGCTGGGTTCATGAGCCAGAGTGAGACAAGCTCTCTCTGGTGTCTGTGTTCCTCCAGACCCTCTACCCTTCTTCACCCTACTCTGGGCCCTGGAAGCCTTGCTGTCTGGATTTTCATTGGGTCTGTCCAATGGGAAACCCTTGTAGGATGTGGGAATGAGGGAGAAGAGAGATCTGAGGTATTTATCGCCCTGATTCTCTCTACTGAGTCTCTCTCTGACATTTTCTGGGTTCTAGAAGTTGAGTTTCAGGTTCCCTCTCCCTCCCTCTATGGACCTAGAGATGGTGACAGCTCCCGTGTCTTTAGACCCAGGGGACTGGACCATCTCTCATGTGGTGTACTCTGCCTGTGCCTGTGTACTGTGCCTGTACTTTGCAAATAGTCCTTTCATTAAACCTTTCTAGAATTCTTTGGATTTGAGTGTGCCATCTGTTTCTTGCTGGGCAGTTAGCAGTTGATACCAGCCAAGTCACACTGATACAGAAGGCTGAGAAGACTGGAGGAAAGGAAGCAAAATGAGAAAACAGAAAATTAGAAAGAAGGGAGGCTATGACAGCCATGGAAAGTATCACTAGAGGACAGAGGGATAGAGAAGGCAGAAAATAAACTAGGATCACACTAATGGAGCAGAAAAGTGGCGTGTGGGGCAAAGACACGAAACACCAGCCTAGAGTCTAGGACTACCCCTCACACTTGGCCTCACCAGCCCTTGAGAACCTCTCGGGTGTCCAAGTAAAGCCAGTCAGAGTGGTCCACACATGGGCTGGAGTGCTTAGTGCAAGAGTAAATTGAATCACACATAAGGCAGTAACCTCTGAGTTACTTCACTGTGTGAAGACATAGTCTAGTAGCTGATAGTTAAAACGTATGTAATATAGCATCTTGAGATAAATCTGCATTATATTCCATACATTCCAAAAGGGAAAACCATATTTATTGAGGGTCTAGTTCTTGCCAAAACAGGTTTTTTGTAGTCCTCATAGCAGCTGAAAGGAGAATAGTGTTACCCTCATTTCATAGGTGAGGAAGTACCTTCAGTGAAACCAACTAACTGGCCTGAGCTACATAGCTTGTATGTTTCAGATGTGGGAGCTGACCAGTCTTTCTGATTTCATTGAGGAATTACGCTCTCTCAAAAACAATGAATCCTTATCCAGAGGGATCCATGAACCTTCTCAAATCCATGAACGTTTGAGGCACGACTAAACATTGCTCTGGTTTGCTTTCAGTTTCCAGAGGCAATGTCTTGATTCATTTTCCTTTCTAATGTTCCCCTCCTTGTGAGAAATAGACTTGTGTGTGTTAGCCAGAGATGGTGTGTGAACTGGGACTGGGGAGTGGTAATGGTGTGGTGGCTCAGATGGTTCAGAATCTGCTTGCAATGCGGCAGACCCAGGTTCGACCCCTGGGTTGGGACGATGCCCTGGAGAAGGGAATGGCTACCCACTCCAGTGTTCTTACGTGGAGAGCTCCTTGGACAGAGGAGTCTGGCTTGCTACAAGTCCATGGGGTCACAAAGAGTTGGACATGACTAGGTGACTGACACACTCCTACTGCTATAACGGTATGATGTGCTGTGCTCACGTTACGTTTCCAGGAAAACCGAGGCTGCTCGGTGAATTCCCAACACCACGTACTAGGGCAGGGTGACTCACGTTGTAACTGTGACAGGAGATTGTCACTAAGGGTATAATGATACCCCCTTGTGGAAGGTTTGTTTTGTTTTTTAATAATTTTTCTTAAAACAGGAAAGAGCTAATCAACATAAAATCTAGTTGATTCCACAACTGTGTAGTGAGTGACTGTTATATGTAGGACCCTGGGTTTGGAAGCTCCACCTCTTTAAGGCTTATTTAAACGTCAATTTTTACTAGAATTAATCAAACAAAGCACTACCAGGATCTTGGCCACCCTGCTTCCTTGGTGGCTCAGATGGTAAAGAATTTGTCGGTAGGGCAGGAGACCCAGGTTTGATCCCTGGGTCGGGACGATTCCCTTCCTGGAGAAGGAAATGGCAACCCACTCCAGTATTCTTGCCTGGAAAATCCCATGGATGGAGGAGCCTGGCAGGCTGTATGTAGTCTGTGCGGTCCAAAGAGTCAAACACAACTGAACAATTAACACTTTCAACTTTTACCTTTCAGAAGGGTTAACACCCAAATGCCTCTTAGGGGCAGCTGCATCTGCCCGTGAGACTGTAGCCTGTCCTCCTAAGTTTATTCTTTCTATTTCCTTTTCAGAGCAAAGAGGAAAAGAGGCACAGGAATTCCCAGGCAAGAAATACAGATAGTAAAAGCTGTTGCACGGAGCTCCTGGAAGGCTGGTGAGCAGGTGGGTAAGGATGTCAGGGTGAAGATATGGCGGGTGAAAGAGACTAAGGTTAAAGTAACCATGATTGCGTTTGAAGCCATATCAGCTCTTCCTGATTTCCTGTTGCAGACAGGAATTTTTAAAACATTTTAAAAGACATAAAGACATTTTAAAAGACATTAAAAAACATAAAAAGACAAGAAATTTTTAAACATATCTGATGTCCTTTTCATAAGAAAAATACCATAGGATTCCCTAGTGACTTCTATAACAGATTCTAAAAAGCATACAGTGGATGCAACGTTTGCATGAGGTGCATGAAGAGGTTAATGAAAGACAGTACCGGAATCCTATTAAATATGCCCCAGATACTCATATTCATGGATTTCTGATGCGAGTCTCCAGCCTGTACTGGTTTGGCATTGGGAGTGCATCAATAAGAAAGACATTGCACAACTGATACATTTAATAAATGTGATGATGAAGGAAAAGACTTGAATAGATCCTCTTCTGCAGGCAGTTAGGAAACTCAGAGCAGACACAAGACAAGTTAGTATGTCTTGGCCAAAAAGGAAGATGGAAAGAGAGAGTGATTATAAAAACACCTACCCATCCTTTCAGTGGCCGTTACTTAGCTATGGAAAAGGCAGCTTACAACAAACCAGAGACTGAGAACCAGCGCTGTAGGGAGATAGCTCTTGGGTCAGAAAAAATCCTCACTAATCCCTCCTTTGCAAAACATCAACAAGTACGTCTAATACTAGCAAAAGCTGAGCTTTCAATAAATCAGAAAACAATGGAGGTATTGTCTGAACTCGCCAAATAGTCCTTTGCTCCCACCACACAGAACACTCCAGGCTGTGTGCAGCCAAAACTCAGCCCAATCTTATCGAACTAAATTGATTTATGAGAGGAAAAACCTAAAAAGGGAAGCAGAGAAATAATGATATTAATTCTAATAATGCATTGACTAGTGCGCGTATAAATCATTCTCCCCACTGAGATTGATTTCATACAAATAAGAACTCTATGCATAAACTCGTCTTCAGCCACCCAGGCAGCCACCCAGAGCCTGCTCTTGCAGATAGAGCGCAAGAAAAAGGGTGGGGGGTCTGCTGGAAGTTCACAGAAGTCTTGCCTGAGAAAAGCCTGTGGGATCAGCCCCAGAGGTACGATGTAATTGGCCACACACACAAATGTTGCCGCATCCGAACATTTTTGGCAACTCATGAAAGCCTCGTTCCTAGAGGCCACTTGAGTGTCCAAATAAAAGGGGATTTTTGTTAGTGAAAACTGGAAAGAATAACCCATCCTAGGATCAGGCTAATAGGGCCTGGCCTGTTAAAATGTAACACTGGGCCGGCCAGAGTTTGAAGTGTTGCTGGCAAGGATTTGGAGCAGCCGTGAGGAGAGCCAAGCCTCTCTCACAAGGAAAACTCTGCTGGTGAGGGGAGCTTTCCACAGCCCAAAGAGCCTGTATGGCCCACCTTGAGAGGAGAGCTTCTTCTGGGACAGGGATCTTCCCGTACTGGGCTGAAGGGGGAGAGCTTGGGGTTGCTTCTGTCTCCCTCAGCACCTCGGGCTCCACTCCCCAGTTCCCTACTCCACCCACCAGGCTGTGCTTCGAGGCAAGTGAGACTTAGTGGCTGACCTCTGGGGCCGCTTCCGCACATGGCCTGGGAACAGCAATTGCTCTCCGTGTGTCTGCAGGGTGTTGACAGCCCTGGGCCGAGGGAGCTGGGGGAGGGAAGCAGAAACAGTGATGCTGTAGAAATCAGGCCACAGAGGCCTTCTCTTATCACCAAAGGGCCCCCAGCTGAAGAAAGTTCTACTGCTGCCTGCTTCACAAAGGAAATGCCTTCTCCTACTGCAGGCCAGTCTTGGCCTGTTTGAGTAGCAGAGGCCCCTAGGTTCTGCATCTAGTATTGCCAGATAAAATACAGGATGCCTGCTTAAATTTGAACTTCAGATGAACAACGAATGGTATTTAAATATGTGTGTCTCAGGTGTTGTATGAGAAAATACTATTTTAATTTGTTGTGTTAGGTAGAATTCTTAGACACCACCAATGACCCTGACTCTTGATTAATCTCCTCTGAAGTGTGGGTAACACCGGTAACTAAATAAACCATCACTGCTGTGATTGTCTTACATTACATAACAAAAGGGATTTTATGTTTGCAATATGCTATTAAGGTAACTAATAAGTCATGTTTGAGTTAATCAAAATGGATTAACTATTCCTATCCATATGAACCCTTTATATCTGGATCTAGAGGCCAGAGACAGACAGTGTCCAAGATTCAAAGCAGTAGAGAATTCTCTGCTGGCCTTGAAGGACAACACTCTTGTGTTGCAGGGAAGCCTCACAGCCAGGCACAATAGCCAGCCTCTAGAACCTGAAAACCAGAGAAAGCAATGGCACCCCACTCCAGTACTCTTGCCTGGAAAATCCCATAGACAGAGGAGCCTCGTAGGCTGCAGTCCATGAAGTCGCTAAGAGTCAGACACGACTGAGTGACTTCACTTTCACTTTTCACTTTCATGCATTGGAGAAGGAAATGGCAACCCACTCTGGTATTCTTGCCTGGAGAATCCAAGGGACAGAGGAGCCTGGTGGGCTGCCGTCTATAGGGTTGCACAGGGTCGGACACGACTGAAGTGACTTAGCAGAAGCAGCAGAACCTGAAAACAGCCCCAGTTAACATACAACAAGAAAACAGGGACCCCAGTCCTTTACCGCCATGAACTGGATTCTGACACCCTGAAAGAGCTTGAAGGAGGATCCCGGGCCTCAGGAGAGATGGCAACCTGGCTGGCCCTGATTGCCCTGGGAGACCCTGAGCAGAAACCCATCCATGTTATGCCAGACTCTGGACCCCTGCAAACTGAAGGAGGAAAATCCTTTTGTTTTCAGCAGCTAAGTTTGTGATAATACGTTAGGCAGTAATAGCAAATAAATATTTTTGCTGTATCTTAGAGCTCTATCTGTATCCTATGGTCTCTAAGGCATACTTGTAGAGGTTCCTGGTGTAGACAATAAGAATAGAAGATGTATGAAGGGGCAAGGCAGACCTGGATAAACTGGGCATCCACTTGTTAGCAACCTCAGTAGAAGAAGAGCAAAAGCAGGAAGACAAACCATAGTATTGTCTGCTCTGGTGCTCATGTCCTAGCAGGCAGGGGTGGTCTGGCCTCCTGGACCTCACAGCCCCCAAGTCTCAGTTTAGACCTGTAAACACACACACACACACACACACACACACACACACACACACATATGCACCCTTATATATACCTTGTCTCCAAGGGAGGAATGTGGGAATGTGCAAGACAATCTGTCCCTTGTCTCAGAGACAGATACAGTTAATACATCTGCGTATAAAAGTGTGGTGTCAGCCAGAGCCCATTACTGATCCAAAGCTATAGAAACACATGTGTTCTGTGTAAGGATAAAGTGTGTGTGTGTTGGAGGGTGGGTGTGAATATAAACAAAGAAAGCAAGGGCTGTTCTAGTCTAGAACTTCCTTGGGCATCAGTTCAGCTTCCATTCAGATCATGTAAACAAGTCTTCAGAGACTAAAAGAAACTTGGATATCATTTTTAAAAGGCTCAGAGGCTTGGTTTTGTGTTTCATTTATCCAAATGTTCTTTTGCTTATGGATTCCCCTAAATTTTCTTTCCAACCTCTTCTCAGCCCCTCTGGCCTCACACTACCCTTGAAAGTGGCCAGGAGGAAACTCTTAGGTGTCAGCCAGTCGGCATGGAGAGTTTCTCTTTCATCCCCTGAGTGTCTGGAGATGTGAGTTTAATGAGAGTCATCGACCTTTGAATTATACAAATGGACCTCTTTAGCAATCACTTCCCTCCCCAGTCCATACCCACCCTCAGCTTTTAATCTTCTCAATTATATTTCCTTTTCATTGATTACTACTTTGCTAACTTTCAGATTGAGCAGGCAGTAAAACCTTAGCCACACAGGTAATGCAATTGCTTTTTGAGCCTGACGCCTACATCTCACCTCCTGAGGGGGCTTTCAGGCCCCCCTCCCACCCTACTGGATCTTGGCAAGTCCATCAACCTTCAATTGATTTTGCAAAATGGCCCCTTCCAACCAAAGACCTGTGCAATCCTAGTTAGGAAGACAGAATTACCGTTTTGAGCTTTGGTAGCAAAGATTGGTGAGGCGGGGGTGAGGGGGGTGGGGAGGAGGGGGCGTGTTGCATGCTGCTGTAGGGAGTATGGGAAGGGGCCTCACAGAGGCTGGCTGTTCCCAGCTCTGCCTGGGAGTAGCAGGTGATAGGTTTGGGAGCGGGGAGTTCCGGGTTCTGTTCCCACCTCTGCTCTGACTTTCTGAGCGACCTTCGTTGAACTGCTTAAGTTTCTGTGCTTTCCTCTCTGTGCCATCTGGAAGGGGGAGACAATGACACTCGTTTGTGAAAATGCTTTGAGGGATCCTGGCATAAAAGATCCAATGTAAAAGCAAGTGATGGGCAATGCTTCCCATAAAGAGCCCCTTGTGTGCATCTGCAAGAGGCCCCACTTGAGGGCAAAGAAGAAAACTGGAGAAATTTCCTTGATATCAAGGCCAGGCAGAGGACGGACGTTCCTTGGGACGAGTTAGAAATCCCTGCTGTAGCTGGGGGCTCCAGAGCTATAGCTGGAATATGAGCTCGGCGAGGTGCATGCTGGGACCTGGCCAGCAGAACAAACAGATCTGAGGTCTCTGCACCAAGGAGGACCCTGTGCCATATCAGGATTAGCCAGGGGACCTGACCAACAGCAAGGGACGGGGCGGGGCGGGGGGGGGGGCGGCCCTGCCTCCCATGATTTACAGGCACTGATGCAGGGACCCGGCAGGGGAGGGGGGAGTCAGAGAACTTTGGGGACATTTTCAAAACTGGAGGTCGTTCAGAGGAAATTACTCAATAAAAACCAGGTTTCTCTAACTGAATAGATCAATTTACAGCTCATAAGGTGGAAAAAGTCTGAGACTTCAAGATTCTGGTTGGGCGGGTCTCCTAAGGTTTCCTCCCTTGGCAGAGCGGCTGTGGCTTTGGCTCTCTCAGGCCAGGCACCCCTTCTGTAGCTTTCAGGGCCAGCATTTTTTCTCTCATCTTGCTTCTCTCTTTCTCTGCTACTTAAATTTTTCTGGTTAAGATTCCTCCTCTCTTCTCTTACAAGCCTCCAACTTTCACCTCCCTACAGTCCTATTAGAGAAGCCCCTATTGTTTTTGTTTTCCTGATGATACAGTTCTTTTTTCATGGTTCGCCCCTCTTAGCTGCCTCCCCCTCCCTGTGGGTAGTCTCAGAGCCTCTCTTCCCTCTGTTTTCCCTTCAGGTCCCTAAAGCTTCTGCCTTTCTCCTCCAGCTGCCCATGGTCTGTTTTTCTGTGCACCTCTCAACCTCTCTATTTCTCCCTCTCTGCCTTTTATCTTCCTAGCCCCTCTCTTTGGTTGCTCTCTTGGCCTTTCTCTGTTGCTACTGCAGTAATTCATGATGAGCGTCCAGTAACACCATCACCTATTGACTGGACTTCTTTAAGTTAGCACAAAAGCAAGAGATTTCTCAGGGAGGCAGGATCCAGGACCCTGGAAGGAAGATAGACAGGACCCAGATGGAACTGTATTGGAATTCCATTATCCATCAATCATCATTCATTCATCATCCATCTATCTACTCATCGACCCATCCATCCCTTCATCCAAACCTTCATTTAATCATTCATTCAATGAACATTTGTTGATGTGTGCTACATGCCATGGACTGGGCTAGGCACTTGAGAGAAAATGGAGATCCAGTATAGACATGAGCCTTGATTTCAGTAAGGGCTAAGGAGAGGTATAGCGTTACCAAGAGACCATCTCATCAGGATAGGAGCTACTTAGGAATAGGAATTAGGCTGAGGGGAGAACATGCAGGCAGTGTACATGACTTTTGAGAAAGGCTGCCACTCCTCATCCCTCCCAAATCTTCTCCCATTGGCAGACCAAAGGCTCTAGTTCTTCTAGCAGAAGTCAGTGCCGCTGGGCATTGACTTCAAGTGAAACACATCCTGTGACCTGGAAACAGTGACTTGGTCTAAGTGGTAAATAAAAGTCATTAGTCCTTTCCTGGGAACAGCCTTTATGAGTGGGCAGAAGGCATTTGACACCTGAAGGTGGGAGCTTGTGGGAAGAAGTCACCTCTCAAATGTGGATGTGTCCCCAGGATGATGTACTTGCTCTGCACGGTTCTGGGGGTGGACTCTGAGGGTCTGAGGGAAGAGGCCATGCCTCCTCGCCAGCCTGCTCTTCCAGGTGTCAGCTGGCAGGCCCCACAAGCTGCTCCTTCCCTCTCTGGAGCCTCAGTCCTTCCATAAACTTTGGAGACCGGGTAGTTCTCGAAGCCCCATGCCTCCCTCCTCCCTCTCCCTGGCGTTGGTCACAAATTCTAAGCGGCCCTTGAGTTTCATGCCTTGATGGCCTGGTAATTGTTGTTGGAACTCGCCTAGGATGGATTTATGGTAATGAATTCACCTAATAGCAAACCCGTCACAGGCCTCTTTGCAGACAGGATCTTTCCCAAGTGAAGATATTAGAAAACCATTCTGCAAAGGAAAAGCAATACTGACTGGTGACTTCAAGTTTAGGAAAAAACACCACTGTTTGAGTTTTTCTCTTGGCCTCTAACTTTAAACACTTCATTGGCCAGTTGCTAACCAATACAGTTTTTGGCCAAGTTCCTGTTTATATTGGCACCAAATGTGTGTATCACAAGCAGTTTGTGTGTTTTGGGACATGTGTGTATGTGTGTGTGAATCTGTATATGTTACAAACTCCAAAACTTTTGAGTACAAGGTCTTGTGCTCTGCTTTTTGCAGATTGTTCTGTCTGTAGACTGAACTAGCAGGCAGAGCATCCGTGTGCATGAATGACTTGTTGTCAGTCACCCTTCCCCATCACAGCCACCCTCTGGCTTGGCCTGACCTGGCATGGAGCTCTCTGGCTTCCCTGGCCCCCTGTCCTACTGAGTAATGAATGAGTGAGATGGCCTCTGCCCAGTGAAAGGGGCTCCGGGGACAGTGGGTGCTTTTTGTGTCACCTCAGTCTGCAGGACCAGAAGGCAAATCATCAGGAATGCTTGGGATGAGGAGGAATTTGCTCCTAGCTTGAGCCTTGGCTCCATGTTTCTGTGGCTTGGCATTAAGCAAACAGCTGCTTTTTTGTTCTCTCCTCAAATTATTTGTCCAAACAAAAGGCAACTGTCATGGGGAGAAAAGTACAATTTTTCCAGCGCTTGCCCCTCTGTGTGCCTCTTCTCACAGCATGCTCTCTGACTGTGTGCATTTCCACAGTTCAGTGTCAAGTTTCCAGCTGACAGCAAGGCAGGGTCTGCTGCCCTGCAACGTGAAAGCCTCTCTGAAGCCTTCTGACCCAGCGCAACATCAGAGCTAAAGGCCAATTTCCCAGGATGGCACCTTCCCTGTCCAAAATCCCCAAGGATTTCCTAAGTCTGTAAATCATGAACTGAGAAACATTCCCTTGGAGACTGAAAGTTTGGGAAATCAGTGAATCCTAGAGGAAAGAAGATGCTCCCTCAAACTCCCATTTCTTTAGAAAGTTTTGTAGTTGGTTCTTCTGCCTGGC
This sequence comes from Dama dama, assembly GCF_033118175.1. Taxonomy (NCBI): domain Eukaryota; kingdom Metazoa; phylum Chordata; class Mammalia; order Artiodactyla; family Cervidae; genus Dama; species Dama dama. The sequence goes on along the minus strand of NC_083709.1, from coordinate 37,089,921 downwards.
AAAGGATTGTTATTTAATTGCAAGTCATCCTTAAGAAAAGACCTGGGTTATTAGTTTGCATGTCTTTAGAATATGGTAAAATATGCTAAACAATGCAACGAAATGATATAGAATTTAATCTTCCTCTGAGGCTTATTGGGATTAGGCCATGTCCTTATCTGCCCAGCACACTCATGACTTTTCTTTAACACTTGGGGCAAATGTCATCTTTCTAGTGGGGACCTCCCCTGTCACCTGACCCAGAACTGCCCTCACCTCCCCTGCAGAATTAGGGCAGCCTCGTCCAGCCTCCCGTAACTCTCCTAGTACTAGCACGTCACAATGTTTACACTTTCTGTTCCGAAATAATTTCAGACTTATAGAAAAAATTGCAAGAAGAAGATAAAGATTTCCTACATACCAACGTTTCTCAACCCTTTTCTCAATATTGCCCCCTTTCCCCCCAACCCTTTCTAGATTTTTTTTCCTAATTACCTTCTGCCATGAAATTTTAATACCATAGATTTGCAGTAAATATGCTTGTGAACTCTCTGTATGTCTGAGCTTTACATGGAAAAAGAGTGAGTTTTGTTGCCCCCAAGAACAATTTCCATTCTTGTGAACACAGTATTGCCTCCTGGAGAATGTAGGCTGTATATCCTTTACCTAGATTCCCCACATGCTAGTATTTTCTTGTATTTGCCTTATTGTTCTTTCTCTAAATATGTATTGTTTAGTCGCTAAATTGTGTCCAGTTCTTTTGTGACCCCATGGACTGTCCATGTGCCCAGGCAAGACTAGTGAAGTGGACTGCCATTTACTTTTCTGGGGGATCTTCCTGACCTAGGAATCAAAGCTGTGGGTTTGCATCTCCTGCATTGCAGGTGGGTTCTTTACTGCTGAGCCACTGGGGAAACCCCTAAATATGTGTGCATACACACACACATACACACACATATATATACATAGAAATATACACATTTATTTATATATATACACAGTATATATTTTTTCTGAATTGTTTAACAGTAAGTTGAAGACATGATGCCAAATAATTTAGAAAGTGTTCTTGTAAACAAAAAGTTTGTCTTTGCATTTTAACAAAAAAAAATTTTTAACATTTCCATCTTTTCCATATGGCTGTAGGTTTCTCAGGGTCTACAACCTGTTTTTTACTATCTTTGGAGACTGAGTACCAGGATAGGGCCTAGAATATAGAAGGAGTTACCATAAAATAATACATTTCATTGAAATATAGCATATGCCGTGCATTTTGATATAATTTCCATATAATTTAATAGATATGATGAAATTGTTTCTCTTAGTATAAAATATATAATGTAAAATATCATATGCTGTACATAAAAATGCAAACCATTTTTGTTTATAAATGAATGGAAATCCCAGGGTCATCAGTATAAACTTAAATCACAAAGTAGTCTATAGTTTCAGAAGCTAGAGGAAATTGGAAAGTTTTCAGACTTTGGAAGTTGCTTTAAAAATAGCAAATAGCACACCAAGAAACTATTTACCTGATGTCAATGTCATAGAAAATTACTTGGAGTTGTCTGAGCATGGCACTTGCCACCTGGTCTCAGCGTTTGTGTTACTCTTTGGGAGACAGTGTAATACAGTAATTCAAACACTGTCCTGTCTTCTTGCATTCACTCATAAAGATTTATTGACAACCTTCCATTGACAAACAGGTATCAGAGGATCCTGAATTTTCTTTTTCATTTTCTATATACTGAAAAGTTGCCTAACCCGTATTTGCCTTGATTTCTTTGACTGCAACATGGATATCAATATATTGTGTCCTGGGGGTCTGCACATTGCTTAATGTGATATAGGATATGCTGGGGACTGATTCTTCATGGATTTTAGAATGAAAAATGTAGAACAAAGTTCCAGGGACTAAGATGACTCAAATAAGACTTATTCCAAGAATTTGGCATCATAGGTGTGAATACACTTGGTATGAATAGATAGCCATCCCACAAAATATGTAGCTGATGTACAAACGATGTAAAATATTTATGTTAGGTTAATTTATTTTAAAATAAATTATTTTGTTGAATTAAACTTTACCAATGAAACATTGACAACCCTAAGCATAAATGAGAAAAAAAGTAAGTATTTGCTGTTGTGACCACTATTTAAAGATTTTCTTGACTTTCTTGAAGATTGCCAAACCCTGCTGTTTCCTTGTGTTTCGTCCAGTCTATGCAGTCTGCTCACCAGATTACCCCAAATATCATCTGAGAGTCCTGAACTTGGGGGGTGAAGCTTGGGTTGGGGGAGCTGAGAATAAGCTGTGATGTTCAATGGTTAGAGAGTAAGACTATATCAAAAGCTAATTTTGTTGAAATCACAGTATTCACAATTGATGTTTCCATACTTTGTGCCTTTCATTTCCTCCACAGCAAATGGACAAGAGAAGCTATTCACATCTTCCAAACTCTGAGACAAGAGATCCTGGGACAAATCACTGTGAGGACTGCAGCCAGTTATGGCAGGAGGTCCCGTATCACTGAATCTGGAGCTGGAGGGGTCCAGGTGAGTAATATCTCATCCTGTAATGTTGTAGACAAAGTTAAGTCCCTGTGGATGGAGGTGACTTGGTTATGGTCACAGAACAAGTTACTGGCAGAACTAAGACTAAAGTCCAGGTTTAGCCCTAAGTCTTGGCGCTAGGATACTTTCTTTTTTTAAGTGCCCTCCTTGGAAAATTTAAAGATTAGTAGATGAGAATATGTTTTGTTTCCACTTCTTCAAAAGAAACATTCTGAATAAATTTAAATACCTTATGCACCATTACTTGAGATGATCAAAGGGTCCGATTAGATATCATACTAAACTCATGAGACTAAGAAACAGAATCAGTATTCTCATCCATTTTTAATTTCCCCATTTTGCAGATGAGAAAAATAGGGTCTAGTTGCACTATTTTTGGCACTGTGAACTTTCCTTGAAGATCTAGCAGAGTTTGGATGAGAATTTTTATCCTAACTCAGTTATCTGTGGAGTTTCTACTAGATTTCACTCTTCCGTAGTGGTGAGACTAGGTATTTTGGACAAGTGAAGTTTGATTTCACTTCTTTCTCATGTTTCCTTGTGAGTATCTTTTCTTTAAGCCTCAAGGTAACCTATTAGGGTGTATATTGGAACTCTTTTCTTCCATCCTCTGTCTGACTCCCTTGCAGTCCCATTCGTCTGCTGTTGGGCACAGTGGGTCCCAATAGGTTTATCATAAAAGTAATCTATACCAATGAATAAAATAGGCAATATGTTAGTCTATCCATATAGCTTGATGCCATAACTAATTAAATGTGTATATAGTGTAAACAATTCCCTCCCTTGTGGTAAACTAAACTATTTTTGAAATTTTAAGTCCCTTTCTTAAGAAAATTATATTTGCAGCAAAAAGGATAAGATACAAAGTGACTGGTGAAAAACTTAGAACATTCTTCCATTTTGCAGGAGACACCAGCAGTCATTTTGCTGGAGATATTGATCAGCCAGAGAATACGCGTCTGTGAACTGGGTAAATCCAGGGGCAGGACTGGAGGCAGGTTTACCTGAAGTAAGCAACAATGTCTGGTGGAATGAGGAGCCTAACATTCTAGGTGACAATTTTTACATCCAATTCACTGGAAATATGGTTGAGTTTCTTGGTAGGAAAATTAATTTTTTTAGCACTAGGGCCTCTGAACCAGCAGAGTTCCAAGAATGAGAAGTAAACATTTAAAAAGTCCAGCATTGGGTGAAATACTAAGGGTTCCTTTCCTATTTCTGCACTTTGGTTGGTGGAATTATGTTTTCCAACTGTGGAAGAAACACTATATATTGGTCACTGGTTCACAGCATATGTCACATCCTATTGTTCAGTTGTGTCTGACTCTGTGACCCCATGCCAGGCCTCCCTGTCCTTCACTGTGTTGCATTCTACAGGACTCAATCCAAACTCGTAATGTGGTATCTTCCATTTGCACCTGAAACTGAGTGTCCAAGTCCATTTTACCATTCTGTGAGACTGGCTACTTCTGGGTGTTGGGATACATAGTAACACAATGGATGCCATCAGCTCAGTCTGTTGCCTCACTTTTTTTGGTTGAAAATTAAGCAAGACACAGAAAGAAAACCATTAAATAAAATGTGATCACTGAACTTCATCAAAGTTCAAAGCTTCTACTCTTTGTGAAGCTATTAAGAAAATGAGGTAAGTCACAGATTAGGAGAAAGTATTCATATTTATATATCTGATGAATGACTTGTTTACAAATATATAGAGGACTTTAACAACTCAATAAGAAAATCAATTAACAAGGGGCAAAATTTGAACAGAGACTTCACAAAAGATATAAAAATATCTAATAAACCCGTCTCAACATCATTAGACATCAGGGAATGAAAATTAAAACTACAATTAAATAGTTCATCGCAGCACTGTTTATAATAGCCAGGACATGGAAGCAACCTAGGTGCCCATCAGCAGACGAATGGATAAGGAATCTATGGTACATATACACCATGGAATATTACTCAGCCATTAAAAAGAATTCATTTGAATCAGTTCTAATGAGATAGGTGAAACTGGAGCCCATTATACAGAGTGAAGTAAGCCAGAAAGATAAAGACCAATACAGTATACTAACGCATATATATGGAATTTAGAAAGATGGTAACGATAACCCTATATGCGAAACAGAAAAAGAGACACAGATGTACAGAACAGACTTTTAGACTCTGTGGGAGAAGGCGAGGGTGGGATGTTTTGAGAGAACAGCATCAAAACATGTATATTATCAAGGGTGAAACAGATCACCAGCCCAGGTTGGATGCATGAGACAAGTGCTCGGGACTGGTGCACTGGGAAGACCCAGAGGGATGGGATGGGGAGGGAGGTGGGAGGGGGGGATCGGGGTGGGGAACCCATGTAAATCCATGGCTGATTCATGTCAGTGTATGGCAAAAACTACAATATTGTAAAGTAATTAGCCTCCAACCAATAAAAATAAATGGAAAATAAAATAAAAATAAATAAATAAATAGTGCTAAACTACACCTACTAGAATAGCTAAAATTTAAAACATTTACAGTACTAGATACTGGAGAGGATGGGCAGCAGCCAGAACTCTCCTATATTTTGATGAGATTGTAAGATGGTATTTTGAAAAATAGTTTATTGGTTTCTTTCAGATTTAAATATGCACTCACCATATGCCCTCAAAATTCTACTCCTTCAGTGTCTACCCAAGAGAAACAAAAATGTATGTCCAAACAAATACTCTACAAGAATATTTATAACAGCTTTATTCATGAGAACTATAACCTGGAAACAACCCAAAAGTTTATTAATGGACAAAAAAATTGTGGTGTGTCCATACAACGTGTTATTTCTCATTAATAAAAAGGAGCAAATTGCTAATATTACTGATACATGTGACAGAATGGAGCAGTCTCAAAAATATTACACTGAATGAAAAAGATCCCAATACAAAAGAGTTAATACTGCCTGATTCCATTTATATAAGTCTCCAGAAAAGATAAATCAAGTATATAATGACAGACTTAGTGGTTGCCTGGGGCTAGGTTCAGGGACTGGAGTAGGGATTGATGTGAGGGGGCATAGGAAGCATTCTGGTTGGAAGAATATGTTCCTTGTCTTGATTGTGCTATGGTTTCTCAGGCATATAAATTATCAAAAGTCATTGAAATGTGCGCTAAAATGGGCTTGTTTTATTGTATTGTACTTACTTCAATACAATAAAACAGACGGAGAAGCTCTATATCATCAGCAAGAACAAGAGCTGGAGCTAACTGTGGCTCAGCTCATCAGCTCCTTATTGAAAAATTTAGGTTTAAATTGAAGAAAGTAAGGAAGACCACTAGGCCATTCAGGTATGACTTTAAGCAAATCCTTTATGATTATATAGTGGAGGTGACAAATAGATTTAGGGGATTAGATCTGGAAGATAGAGTGCCTGAAGAACAATGAATGGAAGTTTGTAACATTATGGTACAGGAGGCAGTGATCAAAACCATTCCAAAGAGAAAGAAATGTAAGAAGGCAAAGTGGTAGTCTGAGGAGGCTTTACAAATAGCTGAAAAAAGAAGAGAAGTGAAAGTCAAGGGAGAAAGGGAAAGATATACTCATCTGAATGCAGAGTTCCAGAGAATAGCAAGGAGAGATAAGAAGGTCTTCTTAAATGAACAATGCAAATTGAAGAAAACAGTAGAAATGGAAAGACTAGAGATCTCTTCAAGAAAATTAGAGATATCAAGGGAACATTTCATGCAAAGATGGGCACAATAAAGGACAGAAATGGTAAGGACATGACAGAGGCAGAAGAGATTAAGAAGAGGTGGCAAGAATACACAGGACTATACAAGAAATGTCTTAATCACCTAGATAACCATGATGGTGTGGTCCCTCACCTAGAGCTAGACATCCTGGAGTGTGAAGTCAAGTGGGCCTAAAGAAGCATTACTATAAACAAAGCTAGTGGAGGTGATGAAATTCCAGCTAAACTAATTAAAATCCTTAAAGATGATGCTGTTAAAGTGCTGCACTCAGTATTTTAGCAAATTTGGAAAACTCAGCAGTGGGTACAGGACTGGAAAATGTCTGTTTTCATTCCAAGTCCGAAGAAAGGCAATACCAAAGAATGCTCAAGCTACTGCACAGTTGCATTCATTTCACATGCTAGTAAGGTTATGCTCAAAATCCTTCAAGCTAGGCTTTAGCAATACCTGAACCGAGAACTTCTAGATGTATAAGCTGGATTTAGAAAAGGCAGAGGAACCAGAGATCAAATTGCCAACATTTGTTGGATCATAGAAAAGGCAAGAGAATTCCAGAAAAACATCTACTTTTCCTTCATTGACTATGCTAAAGCCTTTGACTGTGTGGATCACAATAGACTGTGGAAAATTCTTCAAGAGATGGGAATACCATACCACCTTACCTGTCTCCTGAGAAACCTGTATGCAAGTCAAGAAGCAACAGTTGAAACTGGACATGGAATAACCGACTGGTTCAAAATTGGGAAAGGAGTACAACAAGGCTGTATATTGTCACCCTGTTTATTTAACTTACATGCACAGTACATCATGGAAAATCCAGGGCTGGATGGATCACAAGCTGGAATCAAGATTGACTGAAGAAACATCAAAAAAACCTCTCAGATATGTAGATGATACCACTCTAATGGCAGAAAGTCTCTTGATGACGGTGAAAGAGGAGAGTGAAAAAGCTGGCTTAAAACTCAACATTAAAAAAACTAAGATGATGGCATCTGGTCCCATCACTTCTTGGCAAATAGATGGGAAAAAAAGTGGAAGCAGCCATAGATTTTATTTTCTTGGGCTCCAAAATCACTGCAAATGGTGAGTGCAGCCATGAAATTAAAAGACACTTGCTCCTTTGATGGAAAGCTATGATAAACCTAGACAGTGTATTAAAAAGCAGAGACATCACTTTGCCAGCACAGGTGTGGATAGTTGAAACTATAGTTCTTCCAATAGTCATGTACAAATGTGAGAATTGGGTCATAAAGAAGGCTGAGTGCCGAAAAATTGATGCTTTTGAATTGTGGTGCTGGAGAAGACTCTTGAGAGTCCCTTGGACTGCAAGGAGATCAAACCAATCAACATAAAGGAAATAAACCCTGAATATTCTTTGGAAACACATTTGATGCTGAAACTAAAGCTCCAGTAGTTTGGCCACCTGATGAGGAGAGCTGACTCACTGGAAAAGCCTCTGATGTTGGGAAAGATTGAAGGCAAAAGAAGAAGAGGGCGTCAGAAAATGTGGTGGTTAGATAGCATCACTGAATCAATAGACATGAATCGGAGCAAACTCTGGGAGTTAATGAAGGACACGGAGCCTAGAGTGCTACAGTAAATTAGGTCACAAAGAGTTGGATTCAACTTAGTGACTGAACAACAACTTATACCTCAGGAAACTTGTTTTTTATAAAAAGTGTATGCTTATATGATATTGGATATAATCACCTTGTGATTCTATCAGAACTTGTACTCTTCATTGTGAATCATCTTTCAGGGATTGACATGGATTCCAATGAGCATCCTAACCTGAACACTTCAAGCTCCATTAGACTCACTAGTCAGAAGACCTGCTGGCAGAATGACTTGTGTTGTGGCCTGAATCAGCTTCTCCAGCCTTGGACTCCACTCAAGACTTAATAACCTTATGCCTTACTCAGCAACATGGTCAGAGGAGGACATCCATATGTGGTATGTATTGACCCAACAAAGGCCAATAAAAGTGTTGCTCATTCTTAGTGGTGATATATGTATGATACAACAGTATTTCTTTCATCTTGGAGGAACTATTCTAGTATTACAGAAACATGAGCTTCTAGAAATGCCCCTGAGATCCATGAATTTCCATTGGATGTATCTCCCCACTTGTGACACATGTGTGCTTTACCAAAATATCTCATCCTGTCTGCTTACCTGGTTGATTAGCCTGGTGTCAGCTAAACTGTGGTCCTGCAGAACATTCCATGGAATAACAAGAGGATCAATAATCTTTCCTGATCTAAGTTATGGCACAAAGCAGAGTCCTGAGGCCAGGGTGGTGAATATGTATTATTATTCCTGTCAGATAAAAGCAAATGTCTTCTGATAGAGCGTGTACATTCACCAGGTCAGCGGGATTAGATAACTAATTTGGTGACTTGGCAACAAGCTCTTCTGCTGTCCCAGCTATTACTCATGCCAGTCGTGGGAATTATGAGTCAGATAAGAGAGAACCATTTATATGAGGTCAGTGGGGAGATATTTTGGGAAATATTACTTTTCCTCATACCATATCTCTTTATAAACTGTGACAGCCCCACTGTGTGATCTAGCCGTTGATACTATGATAGCTTAGATTTGCAGGGAACTTTAGAACTTATAAAGAAATAGCTTACAAATGTATTTATTCACATTTCCTTCACAGTAGGTCTATGGAACAGAAAGAGCAGATATTATTTTCTTTTTTCTAAAAAAATATTTATTTGGCTGCACTGGGTCTTAGTTGCAGCATGCAGGATCTTCTTGTTCCATGACCAGGGATTGTACCTGGGCCCCCTGCATTGGGAGTGCAGAGTCTTAGTCACTAGACTACCAGAGAAGTCCCAGGGCAGATGTTATTTTCAAATTTGGAATGACTGCTACATGACCATGTCAGGATTTGAGTGTAGATCTCTCTGATTCCACAGCTGAGCTGCCACCATGCCTCTTAAAGCAATGCCATTCCTAATATGTGGGTTAGTTAAATTCAGCTGAACATACTTAATGGTGAGAAATGATATCTACACAGCACTTAGTACAAGATAGAAGAGTCACTTGTTGTTTAGTCTCTGAGTCTTGTCTGACTCTTGACAGCCCCGTGGACTGTAGCCCGCCAGGCTCCTCTGCCGATGGGATTTCCCAGGCCATAATACTGGAGCAGGTTGCCACGCCCTCCTGTAGGGGATCTTCCCAACCCAGGGATGGAACCAGTGTCTCCTGCGGCTCCTTTACCGCTGAGCCACCGGGGAAGCTCACTAAGTGGCGGCTCCTGCCAAGGCTGACATACATACGTTTAGGATGTGCCAAGTGCTGGGAATACAGATGAGGTCCTCCCCTTGAGGAGCATGGTGTGGGAGGATAAAGCAGAACTCGCTGAGGCATCTGCTTCCAAGATTGCCTCAAAAAGCCAGCGGCCCTGATTAAAAAAAGAAAAAAAAAAAAAGATTACCATTTGAATTCTGTTTAGGCCAGGCAAATTAAGGCTGGTGGTGGAATGCCCAGGGTTCTTTATGGATCAGAATTCTGTCCCTTCTCTGATGTGCAGGTAGGTTCCTCCCAACCCCAGTGATTTGCTCTGAAAGCGACACCCACAGAGCAGGTTGCTTGGAAAGACGAGTGCAGTGATCACTGTAAACATTCCACTTTTCAGCTTAGCCAATGATCATTGCCTTATTTCTTGGATCTAATGTGACTTATTGAGGTATAAAAATCAGCTGGAACACCTTAAGGAAGAGCACCCTGGAATGAGCTTCCTATCTCTGTGGGGTCACCCAGGAAGCGTCCACATTCATATCACTTCTCAGCGTTCACAGGACAGAAGAGTCAGATGGGTTGGGGGTAGCAGAGAGGCAGAGTGAAATTGCTTACGCGGTCCAGAGAGGGAGGAGGCTGACCTGGGCATTAGAGAGGTTTCTCTGACACCCAGGGGCTCCTGAGGTGCCCTGGTGCCCCCAAGGGCTTTCCCTAAGGGAGGACAAGAAGCATTCCGAGTGGCTGCTCGGGGTCTGCATGGCGCTGAGAGTGGCCTGGTTTGGTTGGATTTCTCTTGTTTTTGTTTTTCTGTTTTTCAGAAACGGTCACCAAATTCCCATCATTCTTTGTATGCAACACCCATTAAACCTAAGCGATTTTCCAAGACAAAGAAAACATCATGTCTGGGAACACGTGCCAATAAGAAGTACATGACCTTCTCTTGCTGGGGCACTGGTATTTTTAAAGCAACAAATGCTTGATATTGAATATCCCATCAAGGCTCCCTTCTGAGCAGATCCAACAATTGTCCTGGGGAAGAAACAATCTGAGAAATGCCCCCAAACCATTATGGGGTACCCACAAAAACAGCTCATCAAATTCTTCTCCCTAATCAGGAAGGCAGGGGGTAGTGTGTGTGTCTGTGTGTGTGTGCGTGTGTGATAGAGAGAGGTGCTTGGCATGGTGCTTGAGACCCATTGTTGTCCCCTTATCAACCTTTTGCTTACCCCTGTAAAAATACAACACAACTTCTCTCCGAGAACATTTTCCAACCAGAGGTCTCTGCCTCAAGGCAAATGCATCAACTCTTCTGGCCCCTGCACAGGCCTTCTGGAAGCCGAGCGCCCTCACTTGGCTAAGTAAATATCAAAGTGCTGGGGCTTGTGAGCAGGTGGAACTGAGCCCGGTGGGCCTGAGCCCCAGCCATGGCCTTTCTGATCCTTTGTTTTTCAGCAGCAAGTGGAGGCGAAGGCAAAGGTGGAGGGAAGGGAAATGTGATCTCCAGTGAATTGCAGTGTTTTGCTTTCTCTAATCCTATTCAGGTGGTGACTGTAGCAAAAAGGAAAAACAGGCCAATATATAGGATGCAGAAAAACCCTGATTATTACCCCGATGAATGTGCATTGGCGGAATTGAATTCAAGTCGCAGTGATTCATTATTAATGGGTCCCAAGTTCTGACCCAGGGTGGAGGTGGGGCTCTTGTGAAGGCGGAGATGGTGGCTAAGGGAGGGTCTCTGCCCTGGAGAGGAACTGGGCCTGGAGCAGGCGGTCCCTGAGCCTGGCCCAGACCACAGCTGGCCCAGGACCGCCCTTCTTCCAGGACTGCCTACTGCACACCTGCAGCTCAGCTTCTCTTGTCTCAGAGCTGTGCTGTCGGTGATTCATTCCACCCTGGAGCCTCCCAGAGGCCAGGCCCGGGGAGAGACTGTGCAGAGAGTGTGTAGGGGGACTGTGCTCCATCTCTGCCATTCCCCAGCGAGGACTCCCCAGTGAGGAGGATGGAAAACACTGTCTTGCATGAATAATACACCTTCCTCTTTTTGAAGAGCTCAGAGCACCTAGCAGACAGGATGCTCTTCACCCTCAACCACTCCCTGAGGCTAAATCAGGTTTTGATTTACCCCTCCCTGCCTTTTTTTTCTTAAATAGATGAGGAAATGACAGCACAGAGCAATTGGTCCCTGGGAGTGAGTTGTGTTGGGGTAACAGGAAGCAGACCGGGAAGAGCTGATTTGGTAAGAGTCCTTTATAGAGGCAGAAATTCTCTCAGCTAACCCTATGCTCAGTCAGCACAGACACATGAAAGGGATCCCAATCATTTAAAAAGCTCCGGTCTACGTAATAGCTTACCCCAGATGCTGGTCAATGCACAGGGCTTTTTTGTCTGTTTTAACTCACAGGAGGGTTCCCTTCTAAGAGGACACTTCTAGGTCACATAGAAATAAAATTGAAACCACACCTAAGAATTGTAAAGACCACAAAGAGAACTGTGTATTCAAACTTCAGTTCTGTTGAGCTCAGGAAATGAAGGCAAAAATTCCCTGTCCCCAAATTTTTCTGCCAAATGAATGAAACAAGAAGGGAGACCCAGGAGTTTCTCTGTGGTAGACTCCCTGTTAGGTAGTGGTGACTAACCTCTAATTCTCTTTGGCCTTTATTGTTGTGCAAATTCTTACTAACCTTGTAGCTGCCCCCAATTGAGACTCAGTGGTAAAGAATCTGCCTGCCAAGTAGGAGATGTGTGTTCAGTTTCTGGGTCGGGAAGATCCCCTGGAAAAGGAAATGGCAACCTACTCCAGTATTCTTGCCTAGAGAAAGCAATGGACAGAGGAGCCTGGCAGGCTACACTCCATACGGTCAAAGAGTTGGACACAACTGAGCAACTAAACAACAAGTCTTTCCTTCACCATGCTACAGCAAAAATGATCTGTTACAAAACCAAACTCTTGTCATGTCATTCCTGGACTTAAAGCACTCTGTGGCATCCCATAGTCTTCAAAATAAAATTCAAACTCCTTAACATAGCATGAAAGACCCCTATCTGTCCCACCAGATGTCGGAAACAGCCTGCTACTTTTTATACTTGAGCTTATTAATTCATTCAAGACATCAGACTGTCATGGACTGGGTGTTGGATGTGTTAGTCTCTCAGTCATCTCTGACTCTGTGACCCAGTGGACTGTAGCCCACCAGGCTCCTCTGTCCATAGGATTCTCCAGCAAGAATACTAGAATGGGTTGCCATTCCCTTCTTTAGGGTATCTTCCCAACCCAGGGATTGAACCCAGGTCTCCTGCATTGCAGGCAGATTCTTTGATTAAGGACTTAATATTTTTCAGTAGGTTTGCCAGGCCCTGGAAATGTACTACTACACCTGGTAGAGCCTAGAACATGATCTGACCAAGACTCAAGGAATCCACCCCCAGCCCCAGAACTTACTTCTCTCTGCCCATAAATCCCTCCTCTTCTACCAGCTAGGTTTTTAGCTTCATGAATTTTCTTCATTTCTCCCAAATGCCTCTGTTGAATTTTCTGATAGCCTGTGGTGCTGTAATTGGGTACTTAGCTGTTTTCCCCCTTTGTGTATGAGATATTTGAGGACAGGAACTTTGTCTTGTTCATAGCACCTCACATAGGGCCCAGCTCATGGTAGGTGACTCTAGGGGTCATGGTTCCACAGCCACACTGGTTCTGGCCAATGTAGGGTGGTGTAGGGGCCCTGGAAGAGAAACCTCTAAACACACTGTCCCTTGTTTTCTCCTTGGTGTCATATCTAGACATGACGCCTGGCACTGCTGCAGCCGTCTTGCTGTCCAAGTGGCACTAGCTTTAGAAAGAAGCCAGTAATGAGGGCAGCAGGGCAGAGAGTTGCAAGTAACCTCAGCCTGGGATCCTCCTACATCTGGACCTGAAGTTATGTAAATAGCAAATTCCTCATGGTTTAAGCCATCTGATTCAAGGTCTTTTCTTTCCTTCTCCTTTTTCTTTTCCCTCCTTCATGTTCTTTTTCTTTTAGCTTTTATTTTTTGCTGCCCACATCTTTCTAACTGATTTGTGACTCAGTACCTGTCTTCGGTTGGGCTGGCAGTAGAGGACCTAGCCACCGAGTCCAGCTGACAGCATCTGCAATTAATTGTATTTATTTAAAGGTCTTATTTTCCCTGCTAAACTATAGATTCTTCTGAGGGGAGGAAGTGATTTTGTCTCATATTGTCCTATTATTCTCTTCTTTGAAGGATCTACCTAATGCCTATTACGTAATACAGAGTTCCAAAAATATTGAGTCAAACTGAATTGAACTGGCATCTTCAAATACTTTTTTCTCCTTTTTCTTAACCCTCAATATATCACTTATCTTTATACCACATAATTTAGTATTTTGTGCTATACGGTGGTTCTTACATTGACTTCCATTGAAAGTCTTGCACTCCCCATGAAGATGTTAAGGTTCTGGACAACAGCATCTGAGTCTCATCTCGTTATTTCTTTGATATCCCTTGTGGTTCGCATTTGTAGGGCTCATAGAGGCATCTAACAACTTCCTGATGAACTAATGCTCTGAAACCTTGCAAACATTACATCCTACCAAGATTTTCAGTTATGCACTCTTTCATGTTTGTTTCGGTTCCTTGATGGCAAAAGTTGTCACCATTTTTGCTAGACACCCTATAGACATAGAGTACCTTCTCGTCTTTCCCATGTGCATACAGGTGACATCAAATAAAGCCTTTGTGACTAATGGAGGAGAATATTAAAGTATTGTCTCCCCGCAGATCACAATTCCACAAAGCGATTTTGGTGAACTTAAACCTCTCAAGGACTTTTGTGGCGGAAGTGGAACTAATGTTCAGAATATTGTTTGGGATGGAGTGCTGTTTTTGGAAGTGACACCACACACTGATCACCTTGTTTAGCCGTTAAGCCTGCTTTGCTGTTAACTGTAGGTAGTTACAGAGCCTAGTTTTCTTTCTCATCTCCAAGACATTTCTATTTTTGAAGCTCTACTTCTTAGGTATGTCCCTCTGGATTTCTAAAGAAGTCTATAGTCACAATTACTGCTTGTTGAAAGGACACTTGGCACCCTGTTTTTTATCCCTTAGAAGGTCCTCTGACAAGATGCTCCAATTGACTGTTTTTCACACATTTTCCCATGACTGAGATTCAACAATACAACTCAGCAGTTTAAATTATTTAAACAAGCTCCCAACAAATAAAAAATCAGGGAGAGGTAAACATAGGCACCTGTACATTCTTATTTTTCAATGCCTCTTTGAACATCGCTTTCCCTCTCTTGGTGATGGATTTTGACTCTGGTTATAATAACAGTATCTCTTAGAGAAAATATTTTAAAAACCCTAAAACCAAGAGAAAGCAGGAATTAAGAATTGACAAATTTGTCCTCATTTCCCCCTCCTTATTTTATATATCTGAGTGGTTTTGCTCTTAGATCTGATGAACAAGTTTTCTTTTTGAAGAATGGTCATGCGTTCTTTGGGTTATTTAGTTTCCAGCCAGGTATGTGAAGGTGGTAATAAATTATATGTGTGCTTAGGTGTCAGGAGCATCCATAGTATAATTGAGGGGATGCCAGAGAGCAGGGCTTTTAATTTAATCTCCTGTGTCAAGTACTGTACAGTTCAGTTCAGTCGCTCAGTCGTGTCTGACTCTTTGCAGCCCCATGGACTGCAGCACTCCAGGCCTCCCTGTCCATCACCAACTCCTGGAGTTTACTCAAACTCATGTCCATTGAGTCGGTGATGCCATCCAGCCATCTCATCCTCTGTCATCCCCTTCTCCTCCTGCCTTCAATCTTTCCTAACATCAGGGTCTTTTCAAATGAATCAGTTCTTTGCATCAGGTGGCCAAACGATTGGAGCTTCAGCTTCAGCATCAGTCCTTCCAAAGAATATTCAGGACTAATTTCCTTTAGGATGGACTGGTTGGATCTCCTTGCAGTCCAAGGGACTCTCAAGAGTCTTCTCCCACACCACAGTTCAAAAGCATCAATTCTTTGGTGCTCAGCTTTCTTTATAGTCCAAGTCTCACATCCATACATGACTACTGGCTTTGACTAGATGGACCTTTGTTGGCAAAGTAGTGTCTCTCCTTTTTAATATACTGTCTAGGTTGGTCATAACTTTTCTTCCAAGGAGCAAGCACCTTTTAATTTCATGACTGCAATCACCATCTGCAGGGATTTTGGAACCCCCAAAAATAGTCTCTCGCTGTTTCCACTGTTTCCCCATCTATTTGCCATAAAGTGATGGGACTGGATGCCATGATCTTAGTTTTATGAAAGTTGAGTTTTAAGCCAACTTTTTCACACTTCTCTTTCACTTTCATCAAGAGGCTCTTTAGTTCTTTGCTTTCGGCCGTAAGTGTGGTGTCATCTGCATATCTGAGGTTATTGATATTTCTCCTGGCAACCTTGATTCTAGCTTGTGCTTCCTACAGCCCAGCGTTTCTCATGATGTACTCTGCATATAAGTTAAATAAGCAGGGTGACAATATACACCCTTGACGTACTCCTTTCCCTATTTGAAACCAGTCTGTTGTTCCATGTCTAGTTCTGAATGTTGCTTCCTGACCTGCATACAGATTTCTCAAGAGGCAGGTCAGGTGGTCTGGTATTCCCATCTCTTTAAGAATTTTCCACAGTTTATTGTGATCCACACAGTCAAAGGCTTTGGCATAGTCAATAAAGCAGAAGTAGATGTTTTTCTGGAATTCTTGCTTTTTTGATGATACAGTGGATGTTGGCAATTTGATCTCTGGTTCCTCTGCGTTTTCTAAATCCAGGTTGAATATCTGGAAATTCACAGTTCACGAACTGTTGAAGCCTGGCTTGGAGAATTTTGAGCATTACTTTACTGGTGTGTGAGATGAGTGCAATTATGTGGTAGTTTGAGCATTCTTTGGCATTGCCTTTCTTTGGGATTGGAATGAAAACTGACCTTTTCCAGTCCGTGGCCACTGCTGAGTTTTCCAAATTTGCTGTACAACCGATGGAAATAGCTTAAGGAAACTTGACATGTGAGACAGTGTGTTACATGCCCTAGGGGATAAAAGATATGTCAGACATATTCAAACCCTACAGGTATACTATAAGCAATCAAAAAAGGGGGGAAAAAAACCTTTTTTTTCAAAAATGGAAAAATTGTAGTATGTAAGTAATTCACTGCCATAAAATTAAGTTAGAGATAGATTTAGTGTAGAGACTGAAATGTCTAATTCTCCATCTGTCATTACAGAGATAGACACTATGAAGAGTTTTGTTGAGACTTTCAGAATTTTTATGTGTATAGTATAATACATGTGTATAGAAACGTGTATTTTTATGCAGTGGGATCATATTATATATATTGTTCTTTAACCTCTGTCAGTGCATATAATTATCTTTGCTTTATTTCTCACTGGCTGTGTACTATTCCATTGTATGTGTGTATCACACTGCCTCATATTGACAGTGGGACCCAGTTCTCTGAGCTTTTTACATTGAAGTATAGTTGATTTATGTTGTTGTTCAATCAGTCATGTCTGACTCTTTGTGACCCAGTGAACTGCAGTATGCCAGACTTCCCTGTTTTAGGTGTACAACCTAGTGATTCAATATATTCATAGATTATACTTATTTAAAGTTATCATAAAATAATAACTGTATTCCTCTGTGATGTACAATATGTCCTTGTTGCTTTCTCTGAGATATTTTTTACCCCATTAGAAACAGTGTTGTAGTAAATATCCTTGTTCATTTATTTATTTATTACACTTGTTAAACCAACTTCTTAGGAAGATCAGGGGAGATTTCAGAGAAGTGGAACTTTATTAGAGCCTGGAGGATGGTGTGGCATGAGCAAGGATGGAAACCACAAGATGTAGTCTGGGGTCTGTGAATAGATGTCTTTGGGTGAGGTGTAGATTTTGTGGTTTCCATCTTGGGCAATTGACTCACGATAAAAAGTTAAGATGAAGGGGGAGTTTGCAAAAGAACATGAAGTTCCTACAGTTTAGATGTTTTGAGTTTGCAGTGATGCCATGATGAAATGCCTAAGAAACATTAGATGTGGGAATGGAGGGTGTCAGGTAGATGGGAATCACCAGAGAGGAGGAGGCATCGGTTTCCAGGAAGCACTGGGAAAGCCATGGCACACAAAAGAGACATCATGAAGGATGGTTCAGCAGGGCTGGGGGACCGACTGGATGTGACGGAAGTCAGGAGGCCCTGTTTCCTTATCTAAAATTTGGGGGACGACAATTTCTGTCCCTCACGGTTAGTATGAGCACTAAGCGAAATAACAGGCAAACTTTTCGTAAGTAACAGTTACTCCTGTAATACCATTTCATTAGGTTATGAACTTTCTCTGTAGTCCCCCAAATAATGGTCATCCCAGCAGGGCTCTAGGAGTTGTTCGTTTATGGAACGAAGAGGGTGGATTACAATGACCTTTTCAGGGAGCAACTGTGAAGTCACCGAAGGGGGTTGGCTATGTTTTCCCAGTGATTCAGTGGAAACTTAAGAGTTTAACTTAAGAGTCACCTCCAAAGATGTGAATCTGGTCTAAATACTTTGGGGCACTTTCACATCTGTGGTTACTGAGTTAAATTTTCCCTTTTATCTATTTCAACACCTCCTATCCCACCCCACTCCCCATCAAATTACAGAGATTTGTTTTTGCTTTTAGAGCAGAAAGGAAGGATGGGAAGACACATTCCAAATATTTAGTTAGTTTCAAAAGTATGTGTTATTCAAAGCACCTTCAAGTACTAGGTTTCTTGAAATAAGAAACTCTATCATCTCTCTCTGCTGTGTTCCCTTGGCAGGAACAGTAACCATCTACTTCAAGTGCAAAACACTCAGCTCTTTGCAGGGAAAGAATAACAGTGTGAGAGTTGGGAGAGGGGAATTCCAGGCTCAGCTCTCCTCATCCAGGTGGGAAGACTTCTCTGGGCCTCATGATTCTGATCAGTAAAATGAGAGGGCTGAACAGGAAGCCTTTAGTGCCTTATTGGTAAGAAAGCACAACCTCTGGTTCACAGATCCCTTGTGAGGTTGATGGGGCAGTAGCATGAGCCTTGTTTTGCAGACTTGGAAATGGGAAACCCAAGAGGTAAGTGACTTGGCTAAGCAGAATGTGATTTCCCTCCTCAGAGATGAGACCAGAGCCAGTGTCTGCCAGCTGGTTTCTAGCGGCAAACACTGTCTTCTGAAAAACTCTGCCTTTGATTGGGATGGAGGCTTCTAGAAGGTCAGGGATCTGCTTCCTTCATGTGGAAATCACCTCCCATCCCTTGGCAGCCCCCATTATTTCTTCCCTTCCCACTCCCACTTTACACTCTTTATTCCAGCCTGAACTACTTTGAGTTCTTCATATGGCCCCACTTCCTCTCACGTCCTGCTCTTTGCATAAACTGGGTATATTTTTCTCTTCTCTGGGAAAACTTTTCTCCCCATGAACCTTTTTCCCTAGTTAACTCCTCGTCTTTTAGGCTTTTGTTCTGTCCTTGTCTCTTTCAGATAGCTTTCCCCAACTCTCCCTCCTAGCTATGTTGGAGATACTTTCTCTGAACTTTTCTAATCATTGTGATGATAGTATTTACCACTCTGCAAGGTAAGTGCCTGTTAACTTACCAAAGTATATGAAAAATATACTTGATGGTTGTCCCCAGATTTCAATGGCTTCAACCAGGTAAAAGCTTTTCTTTCATGTAACAAAAAATGTAGAAATATGCTCTCCAGAGTCAACGTGGTAGCTTAACAGTCAACAGGGACCAGATCCTTAAAGCTTTGTGCTTCAGTGTCCTTAATGTTGCCTCATGGTTCCAAGATGGCTGTTGGAATGCAAGCCATCACATCCATGAGAGGGGCAGGAAACAGGAAATATCTACCAGATGAGTCAGCCCCATTTATGAAACTTTCCTATAAGCTCTACCAGAAGTCATCTACTTGCCTATCCTAGGTTGGTAAATATAGTTTGTCAGTATCCTGAAAAACACTGGATGCTCTTGGGAAGCTACAGGAGAGAGGAGCTGTTTGGTAAACAATCTGCATTTCTGTCATCTAAACTACTCAAGATGTGGTAGGCCATCCATGTCAGTCTGTGAGCAGACAAGTGAGAAAATGTAAGAATTTATGAACTTTTATAACAGCTTGACATTGACATGATGTGGTATCTATCCACAATTATAGGCAGTAAAACAGTAACATTTGGTTCTTTCCCACAGAGTTTGAGAAGCCCTACCTGCCACAGGTCCTCTGTCTTCCCCACAAGACTGCAGGCATCAAGAGGGCAGGTAAGCTTTGCTCTCTGTTTTGTTCATGGGTCCTGCTGCTATAACACCTAATGAAGAGGTGGTTTACAAACCTGTGAGTCTGGATGATGCCAGAAACTCGGCCTCTGCACTGATGCTGAATTCAATCTTGAAGACAGAGTTTGGGATGAAATAGAAAAGAACAGGAAAAAAAAATGCTTTATTGCTTTGCCAGGCAAAGGGGCACACAGTGGGCTCCTGCCCTTGAAAACTGTGTGTACCTACCCAGGAGGATTTTTTGAGGAGTTTTATAGCAGTAGTTCAAGGGTAAGGTTGCTGATAAGATTAGGGTGTGTGAAGGTCCTGCACTCCCTTAATCTGGTCTCAGGTCACCTTAGTGATGAGCTGCTCTGGTTCCTTTAATCTAGTCTCAGGTGGTCTTCTGTGGCATGAAGACTGCTGATATCTTCCATTTATAGAAAGTTAATTCTATGAAGAACTTAAAAACATTGTTATGTGTATCATTTGAGGCTGAACAAGAACCCTGCCCCAATACTGCACTACTGTTTCTTGGCTTCTCCTCCCTGGACTCTGCATCCCCTCCCTTCCTGGATTAGCAACTGTTCAAATCTGTGCTTTGAAACTCAGGGAAGGTCATGGAGGCTGGAGTCTGTTCCCTATAAGAAATGGGGGTACACACAACAGCTTCTATACCCAGGAGCCCCACAGGGTCCTGGTGAGCTTCAAGGTTAAGCACTGATTACATTTGTCACCATCTGGTTCTTGCTCAGCTCACCTGCTCAGATGTGTCTGAATTTCTCTCCTCTTCCGTGTCCCTTCACGATCTCATGTTCTTGCTTCTCTCTTGCCCTACTGTCTGTATCTCTATGATCCCTCTTTCTCTTCCAACTCTTGAATATGCCAACTCAGCCCTGAGCCTTCCACTTCTCTCTCTCTACACCTTCTCCCTCTGGGCTTACCTACTTCATCAGCTTTCCTGCTCCTACAGGAGAAAGACCTCCAGATCTTGGCCTCAGGCTGAACTCTCTCTTGGCCCCTGGTATCTTCCAGGTGCTTGCTGGAGTACCTCCAAAACTGAAGTCTCTCTTCTCCTAAGTTAGGCTGACTTCCTGACTCTTTCCCCAGAAACCAGTGGGATTTGACGAAGACCCAAGAGAGGCCAAGCCTTGGGAACGGATAAATCTAAACAGTTGGGAGAGATAGGATGTGCTTCTACATATGAGCAAAGGAGGCTCCCCACGCTTAGACCAGGCCCAGAGGGGCCCCTCCTGCAGGGCTCTGGGAAAGTGGTGCAGGCCTTGCTCATGAAACTACAATGCTTTCTGTATTGGAGAGGGAGGTGTGATTGAAGATACTTCCTCCCTCAAGGATGACCCTTCATCACAGTGAGCAATTGCTCTTCTCTAATTAAGTGCAAAGCCCACCCACTGTGAACTTACTCCCCAGATCTGTCCAGGACTGCCCTGGCCTTCTCAGCTTGCTTCACAATCAATAGCTCTAGAAAAAAGGAAGCTTTATTCACTGAAATCGCAGATCAATGAGACAAGATTTGCATATGAGCTGAGTATATAAATCCTGGGCTGAGGTAATAATTTTTTTTTCACCTGCTATCTCCTTATTTTCCCTCCCTTTCTGTTTTCTCAGTTCATTCTCCTTTCAGCTCTTTTGTCCTTCTCTTCACTGATAATATCTTTTCCTTAAAGACTCCTACTTTTCCCCACCCCACTCCTATGCACTTCCCCCAGGCCCTGTGTGATGATTATCTGTGAATTTGCCACCTTCCACCCAACCCTGAGGGCAGAGATACTAGTTCCCTCTGGGTCTCCAGAGTGATGGCTTTCCTGATAGCTCAGTTGGTAAAGAATCTGCCTGCAATGCAGGAGACCCCAATTCAATTCATGGGTCAGGAAGATCCTCAGGAGAAGGGATAGGCTATCCACTCCAATATTCTTGGGCTTCCCTTGCAGCTCAGCTGGTAAAAAATCCACCTGCAATGTGGGAGACCTGGGTTTGATCCCTGGGTTGGGAAGATACCCTGGAGAAGGGAAAGGCTACCCACTCTAGTGTTCTGGCCTGGAGAATTCCATGGACTACAGTCCATGGGGTTGCAAATAGTCAGACACGACTGAGCGGCTTTCACTTTCACTTCTCCAGAGTGAGCTGGGCATGGGGGTTTGGGGGCTGCCTCATGGCCTATGCTCAGCACTGTTCTTTGAACCCATAAGTCTGTTTATTGAACAACCTCTCCTGTTCCTCTCTTTCTCCATTCTTTCCTCTTCTATCTCCCAGCTTCTTCTCCTTTCATTCATCTTCCTTAAGAGGAAGATTCCTAGTAGGTACCTTGACAAGGAGGAGCTAGTTTGTGTCACCATGGTTGGGACTTCCCTGTCCCAGAGGCCAAGGGGTCACCTAGGACAGTTGGGGATCATTTTCCTACCTGGCAGTGTTCCCCAATATGCTCCCTTACTCCCAGGGGACTTGAAAAACCTGAAGAGTATTTGTGCCCTTCTCTTGCCTGAAGGCTTTGAAAGCTTCTCTTAGACAGAGAGGCGGAAATGGTATGATGGAAACCCCAAAAACCTGATCCCAATGAGTCTCTCCAGAAGATAGTGCCCATAGGATTCTTGGGTTTCTATTTTCTGTCTTGACTAAGAAGTTGTAATGTGTGCACTCTTTCAAAACAGATACAGCTTTTGACTTTATTTTTGCCAGTTTAATCATGTTTTGTTGTAACTTTCTTTTCTTTCCTCTGGGATATCAAAAACTTGCATTGGCACATTTGGGGGTCCTCTTCTCGGTGTGATACTTATATATAGAGGTAAGTGATTGTTTGAATAAAAATTGGCATGGGTAACTGCCAACACAACTTCCTGCAGTGTTAGAGACAAGTCCAGATTGAAACGGAACCTGGGGTCCCGTCTTGTATGCTAGCTGCTTAAGATCAGAGGCTCCAGTGCTTGTGACTCACGACAGTGCTGGCCACTGACATTCCTGTAGTGTGTCACTAACAATGTGCCTCCATGTAGGATCTCATTTGAATCTTGTGTCAGTGCTCCTAAGGTCAGTTGTAATCACCTACATTGTCGGTGAGTGAGTTGAAGGTCAAATGTTATGTACTGAATAACTTGCCTGCAGTTCCATGGCCAGGAAGCACTTCCTAAGGCTCAAACCCACTTTTTGCTGCTAAATTCCTTGTTCTTCCCACTGAGCCACATGGTCCAGGTATGAGCTCTGCTCTAGGGTGATGAGCGTCATGGGATTCATGGGATGGTTCTTGACTGCCACTGCCCTTGCTGTCAATGTGAGAAATAGCTCCTGATGAAGTTCACTTTTCCTGGGAGAGAAGGAAGGTGAGTGATGTGCAAATAGCTGAACTTCCTTGCTCCAGTTTCCAGAAAATGCTGCCAGGGCCCATGGATAGGACCACTTTAAATCCTTCCCAGTCTCTCCTCTTCCTGTGCATACCTTCTCTTCCTTGCAGCCTCTCAGTACTGCCTTCCTTCTGCCTCCGGCTCTCTGGGCACCCCAAAGCCTATTAATACCCATTGTTGCAGTCAAAAATATTGTGCAGTTACTCTCCTGTCCCAACCTTTGCTGAGAAAGATTCTGGTTAATTAACATTGATTGCAATCCACCACTGCAAGTAAAAATCGATCGCTAGGGTCCCTAATTTGAATGTACTTCTCTCTCCTTATCTCTGGTGAGAAAAAGAGAGGCAGAGAGGGTGAGAAAGGGAAGAGGGGGAGAGGACAGAGGGTATTTCTTAAGCAGTCCAATTTCCAGGGTCCCTGGTGAGGGACATTAGTGATGCTGCTGGTCTTTAGATCTTGCCCACTCGCCTTCAGCGTGGCCATTTTTCAGTGTGACGTCTAATTGCCACAAATAGTCACTGTGCCCATTTGGGCCTTGTTCATAGCTCCCTACTTTATTGAGAGAGGAGTGCTAGTATTGATTCTGGATGGCCAGGGAGAGCACCAGAGAATATTAGTAAGGAGCGGAGAGAACACAGTACATAAACTTTTATGACACGATGTCAAGCTGGATTGTGAAGACATAAATGAAAAGGACAGCATGCTCTGTAATTACCGCAAGCACACGTCTTCTGTCTGCTGGGGAAGGCGGCCCAGGCTGGCTGGGGCAAATTGCAGAGGGGGATGAACTGTCCAGCTCACAAAAACAGTGGCCCGTAGTGGTTGCTCCTCATGCTTGAGAAAGAATATATGGAATGAAAAAAAAAAAAAGCCCTTCTTGTTGTGTGTGGCAGTGTGGTCCTGAGAAAATTGTGTGGGTTCTGATGTCAAGTTTGTCACTGACTTTGGCCATGTGACAGAGGGTTATTCACTTAACCTTCTGAGCCCCAATTCCCTACAGGGTAAAAAAGAGGTAATTATAACTACTTTGCAGGGATGATGTAAAGATTAAATGAGATAATGCATGCAAACATTTTGCATGGTATTGGAAAATAGCAGGCTCTCAGCATAGTTGGACTTTCCTGGTGGCTCAGCTGGTAAAGAATCTGCCTGCAGTGTGGGAGACTTGGGTTTGATCCCTGGTTGGGAAGAACCCCTGGAGAAGGGAACGGCTACCCACTCCAATATTCTGGCCTAGGGAATTCCATGAACTATATAGTCCATGGGGTCGCAAAGAGTCAAACATGACTGAGTGACTTTCACTTCCACTTTCACTTCTTTCAGCAGATAGTAGATATAATCATCATTATTCATTTTTGATTCAATAAATATTTATGGAATATTTGCCCTGTGCCAGCACTATGCTTGATGCCAGAGGTAGATGGGCACCCCAGGCTCATGGATCACACAGTTCTATGGGTGAGACAGACATTAATTAATTATCAACCCAATATGTTAGAAGCTGGGAAGAAGGCCATAGTGCTACATGACAAGGTGAGATTGAGGGCAGGAGGAGAAGGGGATGACAGAGGATGAGATGATTGGATGGCATCACCAACTCAATGGATATGAGTTTAAGCAAACACTGAGAGATAGTGGAGGACAGGGAAGCCTGGCATGCTACAGTCCATGGGGCTGCAGATTCGGACACCACTTAGACTGAACAACAATAACTCCTATTCCTGCCTTTTCAACACTCACATTTATTTGTTTATTATCTGTCTCACTCACTGAGAACAGGGACTTGGTTTGTTTGATTCTCTGCTCTGTCTCCATTGCCTAGAAGCACGAATGACATAGTGAGTGGGCACTCAGCAAATATTTACTAAGCCAATGAATAGCTATATACCCAGGATTCAGAGCAAGAATTTTGTACCTGACTTTTAAGAGCTTATAGTCAAATGAGGTACAGAGGAAATGCATAGTATTTAAGACTCAGTGAAACCATTATCAAGTTTAGTTACAAAATCACAATGGAATGTGTACCTAGAAAACTCTCTGCCTGGACACTGGCATCACATACCAGCATGGGCTGGTGACACAGATGTCACACGGTCAGTATTTAGTGAGGAGTAAGGAAAGGCAATGGACAAATAATGTAAGTGGTTGTCCCTTCTGAGGTTTGTGGCTGTGTTCACCCAGTGTGAGTAGTTAGTCAGGGTAGGTTGACTTGTTTAGCCAACAATGCCCAATCTCAGCAGTGAGGTCAGCACAGGGATTCCACTCCACCAATTATTCAGGACCCAGGCTCTGCTGGTCGGGTCTTGGGTGCCCCAGTGGAGCCTCCTTGTCCAGTTGGCTGGTGACTCACTGCAGCAGCCTGGAGCCTGCCAGGGAGCTGGCTCTGGCTCACGTTGTGTTGGTGAGACGTCACGCAGCCGATGCAGGGCGGACTGGGGAGTTCAGACAAGTGGTGTGTCCAGGAAGGGGAGCTGGTGGGCACCCTTGGTCTCTACCGCCATGAGTTCAGCAAACTCATGGAGACCCAACTGTGTGCCAAACAGCGGGTTCCAACATGGCCAGACCCCAGAGCCCTCCAAGAGAATGCCATCTAGTGGGCAAAACACTGAACAAAATCACCAACGGCAGGTCTTAATAAGAGCCATAGTAGAGGGACAGCAAGTACAATAGCAATGCAGAGGAAGGAAGGAGTTATTCCATACCAATTATGGGGCAGTTGCAATGGGCACAGTTAGACTGGAAAGGAAGTTAGGCCTGTAATCCCTGGGGTGGTGAGATAGCTACTCTACACCGTAGACTTGTGTTCCCCTCCCGTGGTACAGGCTGGTGACAGGTAAGCAGCTGTCCAGGGTGTCCATTTCACAGATCTCCTGGTGAGGTTTCACTAGCTCTGAACAGTGAAGTGTCAATCAAAAGGACAATGTTTACTTCTGGGTCAAGTCGGGAAGGAAAGAGGTGTTCTTTCTCCATCTACTTGTTCTCCACCCGCTGGCCAAACGTTGATACTGAGTTACCTTGTAAGCCTCATTTGGGGAGGCAGGGCTTCTAAATGACTGAGGAACAACCTCCCTTTAACACCCTGATTCGTTGGAATTACCCTGGAAAGTATGTGAATGAGAAAGAAAAATGTTATTGAGTTTAAAAATGTTATATATTTTGGAAACCAGTGCAATAGTTTCCTACCAGCTTAAAAATGCACCAGTCCTGTCTTCCAGCAGTTCTACTCCTAGGGATTTACCTAGGAGAAATGAAAACATATGTCCACAAAAAGACCTGTGCTAGAGTATTTATAGCA
Source organism: Dama dama (assembly GCF_033118175.1). Lineage (NCBI taxonomy): Eukaryota > Metazoa > Chordata > Mammalia > Artiodactyla > Cervidae > Dama > Dama dama. Next base: position 37,063,448 of record NC_083709.1, on the reverse strand, counting down.
ACTTTATTTGTAATAGCCAAACACTGCAAACAGTCCAAGTATCTGCCTGCAGGTGATTGGATAAAAACATTGTATATTGCATATTCATATATGGAATACTCTTTGACAATAATTAGTAGGTAAAGAATCAATTACCAGAATACTCAACCACCTGTGTCAATATTGAAAACATTATGTTGGGGAGAAGGAGTGGGACACGAAAGAGTACATGCTGTGTGATTCCTCTGTGTAAAGTTCAAAGCAGACGAACTAATTTGTGGTGACAGAAATTAGGATAGTAGTTTCCTCTGGGAGAGAGAATTGGCTAGAAGGGGACATGAGGGAACATTCTGAGATATGGAAATGTTAAGATTTGAAACACTGAATGATAGCGTACATTTATCCAAAGTCATCAGTTGGTACCCTGAAGATCTATGCATTTCATTGTATATAAATTTTACTTTAATGTTAACCAAGCAAAAAAAAAAAGTGTTCAGGCAAAATGAATGGATAATTTTGATTAAAGTGCGGGGTTCTAGATGGAGGGATAAGGGTAGAATACAGTAGTATTAGTACTTAGTATAGAATGCTAAGTAGTATTCTAAGACTGGTAAACAGCTGGGCTTCCCTGGTTGCTTAGATGGTAAAGAGTCTGTCTGCAATGCAGGAGACCTGGATTTGATCCCTGGGTTGGGATGATTCCCTGGAGAAGGAAATGGCAACCCACTCCAGTATCCTTGCCTGGAGAATCCCATGGACAGAGGAGCCTGGCAGACTATAGTCCATGGGGCTGCAAAAGAGCCGGACACGACCAAGGAACCAACACTTTCACTTTTCACTCACAGTAGCATGTAAGACTGGTCTACATTTTGGTCATCTAATGCCGAAGGAGTTGGATTTTATTACCTAAACAATAGGGTGCCACCCCAGGCTTTTGAGTAGTAGAGAAACAAGCTCACATGCAAGTTTTAGGAATGTAAGTGCTGTCGTGTGGAGAGGGAAGGGCAGTATGAGTAAGACGACTAGTCGCCTTAGGAGCCAGGGCCCCGTGAGTTATACGCAGAGTGGAATTTCCCTCTGCACGTATGCAGTGGCCAGTCCAGGGAGCCGGCCCGGGATCTAGTAGCTGTGTTGGCCAAAGGTCGAATTGTGAAACAAACAGTTTCTTTCATGCAGAGAATATTTTAATCCCTAGGACTCTTTAGTAAGATCAGGCCATGTGTTTTGATTGGAAATGATTTCTATTATTAGTTACTATTACTACTCTTGGACTGTTGAATGCCAAGGCTTGGGAGGAGCTGGGCAAGACCCAGAGAAAGAAATAGTCTGTGAAGTTTGCATTTTCCAGAGCTCAGCAGACAGGCCCTCAGCCTTGCAGCTAGTCATTTTACACTCATTCACCCACACCTCGGGCTGTGTCCTTCAGTTTGCATCAGAGATCAAGAACCTGGAAGCGGTGATGGTAGAGCCACAGGGCAGAGTTTCAGAGGTGAACAGCTACTTAGACCCATACTCAGCAGTTCATGTGTTCCTCAAAAATCCTAGGAAAGACTGTGGCAGAAGTGCCCCCATGCCATCCTGAATTGTCACCTCGATGAGCCTCCCATATCTCTTGAGGGTCCAGAAAAGATGAAAGAACTACCAAGTCAGCTCAAAAAAACTCTTGTTTATTAAGTCAAACATTGCATAGGTATTTTCTGAGTGTTGACTCTGTGTGGGCGATGGGACGTGGAAGTAGGTGAGATACGCGGGGCTCTTCACCTCTTCTGACTCCTTCCTATCACCCAGCAGCATCTCCATTTCAAGTATTTTCCATGACAGTCTTGAATGTATGTATTTAGGTCCTTTTCATCAGAGATGATTCATGAAATAGCAAACCAAATGTGGCCTTATTTTAGTACCATTGTCAGATTTTTCTCTTAAACACCTCTAGGAATCGGAACAACAAATCCTTTGTCAGTCTCTGAAGCAGAGTCTCAGAAGTAGTCATTGTAGTTGGACACACCAGGTGCTCAGTAAGTGCTGAAACTGTGCCTAACCAGGGACTCTCTGGAAGGTAAACCAGGTAGCTGCTTCCCAGGGTCCCAGTCATCCTGGCTGTGATGCCCCAGGGGGCTCCCATCCATGCTGACTGGGGGTGTCCAGCAATTTCATGGTATGAGTGCCCAGTGAATTGTTGCAGTGTTTGCAATCTCATGGTGCCAGGGGTCTTTCAGTGGTCTTTGGGGTGGGAGTGGCCCTCATGTAGTCTGCCAGCTGTCCTGAATGCGCAATGCTCATCAGCTTAGTAGTTCTTCAGGGGGTCCTTGCTTTGCCCTGAACAGCAGAGGCTTGGACATGAGGAATCAATCTTCCTGGAAGCTGCAGATGGTCAGCCTTCCTTCCAGACTCCCCTGGAGGCAGGACTGATTACCAAAGAAAACTGGCTTTCTCTGCCAGGGAGGCCTGTGTTCCCACTCTCGGCAAGTCTGTGGACCTCAGAACCTTTGCCACACGTGGACCTTTGCCGGGAAGAGACAGCAAAGCAGAAAAAAAAAAAAATTCTGGAGGCAGAGAGGCCTAGGTTTGCATTCTGGCTGTACTGTTTACAGGAGGTGAGACCTAGTCTATTACTCCAGTCCTCAGTTTTCTCATCAATAGGTGGAGGTAATAATAGTGATGACTTGTATTAGAGTAAGTAGTACTGGGAACCATGACCAACAACCTTAAATATCAGTGTCCTACCACGAGAAAAGTTTATTTCTCATTCAGGCACAGTCTAACGTGGATGGTTTTGACAGATGGCTCTCCTGGATCGCGCCTCTATGAGAATGGATTCAGAAGTCAAGATTCTCTCCATTGCCTACCTCTCCTCTTCTAGGGACGTGAAGTCCTGTGTCTCCAGCATTGGGACAGAGAGAGAGAGAGCCAACAACTTTAATAAGATAATCCAAAACAAAAACTGTCAGTACCTTTGCTCACAAAATGTGCAGAAATACAAGAGGCCAATGAATCATCTCCCCAAAGTTGGCAGCTTGAAATTGACCTCGATGGGAGTATTTACATCTCAGAAATCAGCAGATGCTACAACTGAGGACCATTCCCCAACTGGCTGTTAAACATTTCCGGAAGCATCCCTGGTCCCCTTCAGCTCTGAGTTAGATGGGCATCCTGAGGGCTGACCATCTTCCTCAAACACTTCGTGTCAAATGATGTTTGAGAAAGAAGTGATCCTATTCTTGAGTCTGTGCAGAAAAGCAGGTCCTGAGAAGCAAAGAGAACAAAGTATGGCCTCTACCAGGAGTCACATTCTGTTCATAGCCTCTGGAGGCTGCAGGCCTATCACTAAGCCATACTTTATCTCAGTGACAAAACCCAGAGCTGTGTCCATGGCATCTCACCTTCTGAACCCTGGAAGCAACACTTGCAAAAGCCATGGGCTCTCTGCCTGAGCTGTCAAACCTGCCTCATTGTCCTCCTGTCTTGACTGCTACCCCAGCGGTCTCCAGGCCAGCAGAACTGAGAGCTTTTCAGCAGTTGGGAAGCTCAGCAAAAGGCTCTCCTTTACAGCATCCCCCATAAAGAAGAGCTGTCTTTTAAAGATAATTATGGGTCCTGCAATACATGCACCTATGCACATTCCCTGTCTCCTAATGCTCACATTTCCTACTCTTGCCATTTTCTTTTCTGAGACCTCTGGGAGCCATTAACAGGGTTTTCCTGCTCCCCAGGATTTGCAGGAGAATGCAGATGGGCCCAGAGCGGCCTCAGTGACGTCTAGAAGGATGTGATAGAATTTGCTACTGGAACACTTGCTTTTCTTACCTGTGGCGAACATTCGTCACCACTCCCCAAAATAGTACAGGCAGAACCAAGGCTTCTGGGTCTCTGGGCTGGCCTTGGCCTGGGCCTGTGTGTGCTGGGTAGAGAGGGCTGGGGTTAGTTTCACTCACCGTTCCAGTGGAGGAAAGGCAAGGTTCAGTGCCTTTTGGTTTGTTTTCACAAACTCAGTGGGACCACCTCCATCCCTACTACCACCCAGTTTGCAATTAGACCCTCCCCAGACCCTGGAACACAGCCTCAGGCAGCCACAAGCTCCAAATGGCAGTGGATGAATGGCCAAGCCTGCAGTGATGTCAACGGCCTGTGCTGAGGCCAAGGAAAATATGCGGGGGCCCGGGATGGCTTCATCCCTGGGCTTGTTGTAATGCAGCTGCGAGTCGTAAGTTTTCCATCTGAGCAGACAGAGTATGGTATATCTGAATTAGACTCAGAACCTAGCATGCCGTCTCCGGAAGCCTTGCCCCCTCCCTTGACTCCTCATTCTCCTTGAAGAATCACAATTCTCCAAGCAAGTGGAGCTTGAAGGGGCTAGAGATGGAATGTGAGGTAGCTAGAACTGTCGGTAATTTGGAGATTTGGGGGAAGAAACCTTGAAGTCCACAAGTCATGGCAATGTGGGGTGGGAGTAGAGGCAGTGAGCAGGCAGGGCCATGGGGTGGAAGAGACAGAATTCTGGAATTCTTGACATGCAGCTGAGAGCAGACACGGCTGTTTTGATCATTCAAGCTCCTATGCCTACTTCTTCCTGATTTATATAAGTCGTTCCAAGTTGTAGTTCCTGTTTTGAAGGGGCAGAGGCTTGAGTGGCTTAAAATCATTGTTCCAATCTTTTGCTTGCCGCTCCCCATGAAGACACAGCCAGCGGGACTCTGAGCACCCTGTTCCTCCTTCAGGCTGCTGGTGGTGGAGCCATCTCCATGGTCAGTAATTCTCCTTTTGAATCTGCATCACACAGATGCAGCCCCAGGGGGACCATCCTTAAGTACCCAAGCGATGCATTTTATGGATCAAATGACAAGTGGAAACCGAATTGTTTTTCAGAGTCCAGCAAGGCCTTGGAGCCTGGGAGCAGTTTAGCATGACTCCCTGGCTGCCCCCTCCCCCTCCTCCTCCCAGTTGCCTCCTCCTCCCCCAAGTCTCTGAATTGCCCCAGCAGAGTAGAGGTTGAAGAAAGTAGGGTCTGTATGGCCTGACAGCCTGATGGGCTGCAGGGCCTTTCCTCCCCCACGCTGACCGGGGCTGGCTGGACACAGCCAGCCATCACCAGGATCACTGCCTCCCCCTTTCCTGCTATAACCCCACCATCACCGACACTTGGCTCTCCTTTTATGACTGTGTTTATACAGCAAACATACTTCGGAAAAAGGAAGAACCCTCCCGTGGCTGCTGGCCATTCCACCTTGTGGTTGCAGAAGCAAAGCAGGGCTGGGCCTGATCTCTGGATGCCACAGTGTCCTCCCCAGGGTCCTGGGGTGCTCTGAGACAGTTGGGCCTTTGACGCACATCTCCATCCCCTCTTCTGGGTCACCTGCCACCATGAGATGATGCTGGGGCTTTAAGTGTCCTGGGGAAGGTTCAAAGCTGAGCCACAAAGCTGGAGACCCATCTGTGTTTGTACCTGTAATACCTATTTGCTTCCCTGACCGAGAAGAATAACCTAGGAGCTTCCAGCTCCTGAGAACATAGTAAGTGCTCCCCAGACTTTGGCTCTTGTCATTCATTATCAAGGCTGTGCTGGGTATTGTCTGGGTGCTTTGTGTGTTTTTTCTAATCTTTATGCCATCTTAGCAGGAAAAGTACCATTAGCTTCATGTTAGAAGTTTGACTCAGAAAAGTTAAGTAACTTGCTCAAGGTAACAGAGCTAGGCAATGTTAGAGGCAGTCTAACTCTGAAGTCTAGGCTCATTATAGGAAAGCCTGCAGCCTCCTCATATTTTTTCTCATGCATGCATGCTAACTTGCCTCAGTCATGTCCAACCCTTAGTGACCCCATGGACTGTAGCCCGCCAGGCTCCTCTGTCCATGGGATTCTCCAGGCAAGAACATTGGAGTGGGTTGCCATTTCCTTCTCCAGGGGATCTTCTCAACCTAGGGATCGAACCCGCGTCTCCTGAAGCTCCTGCATTGTAGGCACATTCTTTACCACTGAGCCACTGGAGAAGCCCAATATATGTTTTTTCTGTCCTCTGTTTTTTCTCTGTCTTGATGGACTGCACAGGGGCTGACCACTCAATCCTCAGGGTCCACGAGCCCTTGGCCTCTCCTTGGAGAGCAGATGCCTTCATCCTGTGTACTCGCCTCCGGGACTGTTTAAAGAACCCCTGCTGGTTTCTGAGCAGCAGAGCTGTGATGAGTGGTGGTCTGTTGGCCAAATGCCCTTTCCAGCTCTCCTCATGGACTTGTTGAAAATTCAGCTCAGTCAGGGTGGGGTTGACTTGGGCCTCAGAGGGTTGCCTCCCAGGAGAGGCCTTCCCACGGAAGCGACTGTATCTCCACGTCCTTCCCACCTGTACTGGATGGTGAGACCCATTTGGCCTAGGGAGGCTCAGCAGGCCAAGCTCCAATAGCTGAGGACGTTGGGGAGATGGCCAGTGAGTGAAGGGGCCAAGGTCACACAGTTGGGCCCTGAGGAGTGGATCTGAGAAGGCAGGCAGCATGGAGGGCTGGGGTCCACCTGGAGAGTCCATCTAGGACCTCAGAAACCATGGCCACTGCAGCCACTGGGGTTCCAGGTTTAGTGGTCCTCTAAGAAGCAGAGGAAGAGAGAGAAGTCTGTGATCCCAAGATCTGTGGGAAGAAGGAGACATCTCTCACCATTCATTACCAACATTCTCTCTTTCATGGTGTGGTCTTCAGTTTGGCCAAAGCTGTGTGTGTATCTGTGTGTCTGTGTGTCTGTGCAAAGACCATTACATGCTCAGAGCTCAACCTCCTATGTCTAGAGTGTGGCTAGGAACTCTCCAACATAGAACCTGTGGCATTGTTTGGTGGGAGCTAGCCAGGGCACCCCACAAATCTGTAGTGGAATAAAAGAATGACTGTGTGAGTGAGTCCATGAGTGACTCAATGAACAGATGAGATGGGAGACCTGTGCTGGGCTCTTTTGCTTGTCCTTATCCTTTCTCTCTGTATACAAATTCCACATGCTACCTCGATTTCTACTTCCTCAATGAACACAATTTGGATCAACCTATCAACAACCCTCAGATATAGTATCCAGGGTCATTACCAAGGTGAATACTCTCTCCACGGCCTCTTCCAGGCAGTCTCGAGCGAGCACTGAACTGAATCAGGAGTCCCACACTTGAGCTCTGACTTGGTTCCCAGTTAACTGTGTGGCTTTAAGTAGAACTCCTGCCTTTTCCAGGCATTAGCCGCTGCCTCTGCCAAAGGAGGGTGGCCTAGGTGGTCTAGGGGCCATCAAAGTATGGTTCTCTGTATGGCCTTTGAGTGAGCCATAGCCAACACACCCTTGGCCTTTGGTGCAAGAACCACAGTCACTGAAAACCATACACTCCTTTGAGGCTTCAGCTTAATTATCAAGTATCTGAAGCTTGAACCTAGTCTTCCTATTCATGGAAAAGAGGCATTGAGGGAGCCTAGCACAGTGCCTTCAGGCTGGCAAACAGGTCTGTCTTTGGAGTTGTAACAGAGAGCGAGGGAAGAGGGATGGGGATGTGAGAGGAAGAAGGCCCAGGCTGGAGGGCAGTTACAGGGCAAGGCTCCTCTCAGAAAGGCAAGGAGAGACCAAAGCAGGCAGGGTCACTGAGGAACGTCAGGTGCCAGAAGAATGTGGCTCTTCTGGGCTCGGGGACAGAGAACAACAGGCTTTTCAGTGCTGCAGCATTCTCCTCTCTCCCCCTCTCCTCCCGTAAACACCACCCCTGCGAGGAAGGGGGCAAAAGGTGAGCTGGGAGTTTCTCTATCCTGTGTCAGTGGCTCTGGACCGAGTTGATGATTCAGATGATTTAGTGATGATAAAAGAGTCAGTGAGACTCTGGAAGAAAAGCACAGCTTACCAAAAAGCCTCGCAGGGAGTCTAGGTCAGTTAGGGAACAGCATCTGAAAGTAGAAAGGCCATGAGTAACCTGCAGACTGGGCTGCAGGCCTGGCATTTGCAGGTGCAGCTACCAAGGAGCCTGAGTCACAAATCATCTCCCTGGTGAGGGCTGAGGAGCTGTGAGAAGGGCAGGGGAAGAGGGGCTAGGTATGCCAGGGCTGAGGAGCCTAGCCTCCGCCCCGCAAACAGCAGATGTCCAGGCGACACCTCTCCCGGAGTGGGTGCTACCTAAATTGTATGCTTCAGTGCTGACAAGCAGATCTTCTGTTTTCCCTAATCCCCAACTCCTAATAACCTTCCCACAGGCACCTGGAGTTCTGTCCAGGTGTGGAAAGCTTTATCACTTAGGGAATTAATGATCATAAGAGAAAACTCTTCTTGAGCACAAACTGTGCCAGGAACTACACTCAGTACTTTGTAGATACTGTGTTAGTCAGGCTTCTCCAGAGAAACAGAACAAATAGATCTATCCATCCATCCTTTCATCCATCTGTCTATATCCATCTGTCCCTCCATCCATTCATCTAGAGGTGGGGAGAGAGAAAGATTTATTTTAAGGAATTGGCTCACACAGTTGTAGGGTCTGTCAGGCACGTTGGCAGGCTGGAAACCCAAGGAAGAGTTAATGTCACAGTTGTGAGCTCAAAGGCAGTCTGGGGGCACAATTCCTTCCTTTTCTGGGGATCCTCAGTCTTTTCTTGTAAGACCTTCAACTCATTGGATCAGGCCCACCCACATTTTAGAGGGTAATCTGCTTGACTCAAAATCTATTGATTTAATCTGCTTGGCTCAAAATCTACTTGGTCCTAGTGCTTGACCAAGTCACTGGGCATTATGGCCTAACCAAGTTGCCACATAAAATAAACCATCACACATACTTTATTTCTTTAATTCTCTGTGTGTGGATAGGTGCTAGAATTATTTTAAATCTTGTAACCAGGTTAAGCACAAATTTTGTTTTCCTTTATCCTCATTTATAGGCCTAAAGGAGATTAAAGGAAGTTAACAAGTCACCAAAAATAACACATCTAGTAGGCAACAGTCAGGATTCATGTTCAGGACTGTTTGATTCTAGAGCCTACCCCCAGCCACTATACTGCACTGCCTTCCTGCTTTGGCTCCCAAAGTGTTTGTTTAAAACTACCTATGTTTGGGAGGTGTGTCATGTTAAATAATGACCAGTGACTCTCTTGTTCATTCCCCTTTTAAATATTTGGGAGTATCTATGATAAGTAGGACATGCTAGTGAATCAGGCTGGTCAATCATCTCTTACCCATGGGGTCAGGAGTTTTTGACCTTTCCTATTGAGAGCAGCATCACTTGACTAGCATTAAGGGGGATGCCCAGCATTGGGGGTGGTGCTGCCTGCACACTTGTAGTTTCTCTTTTCTTTTATATTCCACTACAAAAGTACTTTCATTCCCAGAGCATTGCCTCTCTGAGACTCTTTACAAGGCCATACACCTCCTGCCTTCCCTGTCCAGAGTCAAGGCCCCATTGCTGCCCTCCTGCCTATGCTTGGAAGCCTGGGCATCCTTCTTCTAACTCCTAATCAAAGGTAAGGAGAGAAAAAGAGAAACTTAAATTCCCATGATGAGCCTTGAGAAATGATGGATTTAAACTGGAAAGCAAAACTTGTTTCCAGCTTCAGGCCCCCTAGAGAAGGATAAAGAGCCCAAGAAAATGAGGCAAGAAAGAAATCATCTGCCCTGTCTCTGTCTGCCAGCCTCCCCCTCACATGGCTCCTTCTCCCCAGGGTCTCTGGTCTCTTCCCCCTTGGCTTCCACCTTCTGTGTTGACCTGGATGAAAAGGGTCAATGAAATGACCACCCTGATTCCTATCAACTGAAGTCCCTCAGCCCATACATACACAGGAGACCAGTGGCTTTGCTCACTACAAATCATGATCCTGACAAGCTGCTCACCAAAAGTCAAGTACGCAGCAACTGTTGAGACTCCCACACTCTCTCTGCCATGGAGGAATTTGCCTAATAAATTTCCTTTCCACTGTGTGAGGGAGAAAGGGAAGAGAGAAGCCGGCCAGCTTGGACAGGAAGCCCTGAATGCTGACGGTGCGGCGTTTGCTGCTTTGTTGGGTCTCCCTTGTTCAGCACCAGCCACTGGCCCTTATTCAGCATCTGCTCCCTGGTAGTGCCCCACACTGGTTGATGGAAGAGAAGAAAGGCAGACAGATGTTGCTGCTCAGGTTTCAGAGTTTTAGGACCCACTGGCTCCCCGAGATTCTAATACCACAGGTGTTTCTCAACCCAAGCCAAGAAGGTCAAGTTACAGCAGGAGACAGAACCTCATTATGGGCAGAGATATGGTGGGGTGTGGGCCTCTCGAAGTAGCTACTTAAGTCTAAGTAAATCAATTGACTGGTCTTATCTTCTGCATAGAAACCTGAATTTCCTTTCCATTTTCTTTATCAGAGAACTTATTTGATAGCATTTTATCTGAATAATGATGTCTCCAGGAGGATCTCTCTGATCATAAGATCCACTCTCCTTACTCTTACTCATAAGGGTAAGGCAAACATAGAACCATTAGAAGATTCCCCTAGTGGCCAGCTATCTCATTGCCATGAGCTGGTTACAACGTGGAAGAGTATTTTGCCCTGTGAATGCCTATTAAGAAAGGTAGTTACACATACTCTCTCCACTCGTGTGGGAGGAAAATGCAGAAGAAAGTGTCTTTCAAAACAACTATTTGCTAAAGAAAATGGTGTGAGCAGTAAGGCTGACACACGAACCAGGGCCACCAAATTTTCTAGCCCCGCAACATATGGGTTACAATGGAGGATAGCAGGAAACTCATAATTTCCACTGATATTTGGAAAAGAAGGCTATTTTCTATCTCATGGATACTAATTGCACATTTTTAGGTCTTTCACTTCTTTCCTACCTTCCTCTCTCTTTCCTTCTCCCCTTCCTTCCTTCTTTTCTCCCTTACTTCCTTCCTTCTGCTTTCATTTCCTTGGTGAAAATAGAACAATATCACCATGAAATAGAACAATGCATAAAATAGAACAAATAGAAAATAGAACAATGCAATGAAATAAGTAAGACTGAAAAGATCACTAGCTTCCCTGGTGACTCAGTGGTAAAGGACCTGCTTGGCAATGCAGGGTTAGGAAGATCCCCTGGAGAAGGAAATGGCACCCCACCCCGGTATTGTTGTCTGGGAAGTCCCATGGATAGAGGATCCTGGCCGGCTGCAGTCCACGGGATCACAGAAGAGTTGGACAAGACTTAACGACTAAGCAACATCAAAGCAAAACCACTTAGAGTAGGTCTGGAATTTATGCTGGAATCTTCATGTTATAGGACTACATCACTGGCCTTGAAATGGGTTGAATTGGCTTATCTTTGAGTGTGAGTCTGAGAAACAGAATTTTAAAGCTGAATGCATCCCATATAAAACTATGTAGTCCAATTCCCTTTTCTTCTAACAAACAAGGCAGCCAAGGCCAGAGAAGTTAAGATTCTTGAAAATCATTGCACAGATAAGATAAGACCAATCCTGAATTCTGAGTTTGGAGAAATAGAGTCAATTGCACCTTAAGACTGAGGAGGAGGCCTTCTTTCTCCTGGTGGAGCATGAAAACCTTTTGAGGGCCATCACCATCCTCATAAACTCACCTCCTTTCGTGGCTGCTGCCTTTTCCCTTCACCTTTCTGTCCCTCGGACTCTAGTCTCCTCTAAAAACAGAGGATCGGGAGGTCTTCTGTCTTTTGCACATGTCTCCAAAGGCATGCTATCTTGTGAGATTCTTAGCAGGAGAAGAAAACTTGAACTTGGAGAACCTCTGACATATTTTATCCTTCCTTTGAAAAATGTCTTGATGCCAGCTCAAACTGGTAAAGAGGCAAACATCAGAGAAGGCTCACCCTTAGAGATACTGGGCGTTGCTCTGTGTCATCATTTTTCAGAGCTGAAAATGATTATTAATAGATAGAGGATTTAGGCTAGCTAGGCTAAAAGGGTGACATGAAGTCTACATTTATCCTCCCCTTTTCTCCTGGGAGCCCAGAAACTCCCCCTTGTGCTCTCAGATCCCTATGGGATGATCCTGGTATCCTGGTTTGGTATCCTGGTTCTGTGACTTTATTGCAGTGTTCCCACAGTGAGATTCTGAGAGAAAAGGATAATCACACAAAATGGATTCATTTGAAAATCAAACATACAGGACAGTGGTGATCATCCTGCCTTGAAATGGAAGTTCACTTATAATCTTAATCATCATCATGGGACTCAGTATAAACAGATTTAAGCCTTCCTTGTAACCCGCATTCTCGTTTTTACACTGCAGTAGCAGAAAATTTTTCAAAACTTAAATCCAGTCATGTCATTCTCTTGCTCAAAAACTTCCAGCAGCTCCCCTTCATTCTCAGAGTAAAATTCAAAGTTCTCAGCATGACCTAAAGGGCCCTACATGACCTGGTGCTTGCTACTTCTGTGGCTTCACTTCCTATCATCTGTCCTTCACTCTGTTCTAACTACATTGGCACATTTGTTTCTCTAATTCACAAAACAGGTTCTGCCTCAGGGCCTTTGAACTTGTTTTATCTTCCTAGTTTATTTTCTGGGCAAATAGCCCTGTATTTAACTCTTGATTCATTCCTGTTTCTATTCAGAGGGGCTCCCTTGACTGCCCTGTAATGCCCCACCCGTCATTTTCCATTACCTCATCTTTTCCCTTTATAAACAGCTGTTTTTGTTGTTTATTCCCGGTCTCCTTCATTCAAATATAGATATCATGAGTCTAGTAACTTTCTCTGTATTTCTAGACATGTACCTAGCACATGGTAGGCATTCAATAAATATTTGTAGAAGAAAGGAATGAAAAAAAGAAAGGAATGAATGCCTTGTATTTAGTGTTCACGTATATTTATATCTCTCTCTCTGTTTTTGTTCCAAGCACGCACACATACATCACATACCACAAATCAAACGTACACTAAGCACAAAACACTTAGGCAGGAGGTCATTTCAAACTCATTAAGCATTAATTGAACACCCTCTTAGGGCAAAGTCCTCTGCCAGGTACAGGAATGAGAGGAAAGTCCTAGGAAAAGAAACAAAATAATCTCTCTCTCCAGCAAAAGGCCACTAAAGCTATTTTACTTCTTGCAATTATAACACAAAACTTACATGAGAAATTATTTGTTTATACTCAAATATCTGAAATTTTACTTGGTTTTTAAGCATATCACTCCTTTTGGTTTTTCCTTTTTGTGTCATCCTGTCTTTGAGTTTATAATCTTTCTTTTACACTGAGTTGTGATTTTGGAATTCTCTATGAGGAATAATCCCAGTGCTGAGATCACACAATTAATTTTTCAAAATGAGATTAAGAAACTCTGCATTCTGGATGGGAGACCCTGTCTGGTGATTAGTTGCCTGGAAGAGCTTGTTACAAGCCAAATAGAAGGAGCTGTCATCCTGTTGATGGTTTCCAGGGACTGAGGCTCCAGGACCTGCAGTAATTTCATTTGTCATCATTGCAAAGCCAGAGAGTCACGTGAACCACCAAAGCCTGCAGCAAAGGAAGTTCACTTGCCAACTGTCCTCAGGAATCGGAACACAAGATAGACATGGCAACTGCTGGAAGTGAATTATATCCAGCAGTTATATTATCATTGTCATGAAAAATAGAGGCAGTGAGTTTGGATCTACTTGTAATAATTTCCGAACTCCAGGCAAAGACTTTTAGTGATGAAGATATCTTTAGAAATCATGATGTTAGCTCCTTTCCTTGTCATTATGAAAACAGGCTCCAAGAAAGCTTTGGTCAGCAGTAGGGCTGGACTGGAGGAAAGAAAGGAGAGTCATCTTACCAGCATGCTGTGTGAAAGGAGAAAAAGTACCTGCTTGAAGATTCAGCAGTATCCCAAGGGTATAAAAGTACAGGTGATGCTGAGTCAGTCAACAGAGTCAGTGAGCAGTGCAGGGCATCATGACCCCAGTGGCAGGCAGGGCTGCACTCTTCTGCTCAGTCTGTCCATCTGTTGATTCATGGAAACACCTCAGCTGATAACTGGGGATAAAAGGAAAGGACTTCAAGTGCCCAGGAAAGGGATTAGCAAAAGCTGCCAACCCTCACAGCCCAGACAAACTGAAATTATGTTGTAGGAACAAATAATACCCATGCTCAGTGACTTAAAACCATGAAGGTTTGTTCCTTGCTCACAGTAGTGGTGTTCGTCACTCAGTCTTGTCTGATTCTTTGAGATCTCATGGACTGTAGCCCCCCAGACTCCTCTGTCCATGGGATTCTCCAGGCAAGAACACTGGAGTGGGTTGCCTTTCCCTTCTCCAGGAGATCTTCCCAACCCAGGGACTAAGCCCAGGTCTCCCACATTGCAGGCAGATTCTTCACCATCTGGGCCACCAGGGAAGCCCTCCAGGCTCATACTATGTATGTGTTACACATCAGCCACAGGCTTAGCTGGTTGTGGTCATTCAAGGGCTGAGTTGCCAGTCTCCCTGCTTGAGAGAACAGAAGGCTCTGGCAGTCTTGTGCTCATAATGAAATGCTCCACTGTAGAAGTGACCCACAGACATTCCGCTTGCAAGTCACTGGCCAGTGCTAGTTATCCCAGCACCTGCACAAGAGAAAGTACAATCCTACTGATTGGGTAGGTTGAGGGCTGAGAACTGGAAACACTTGGTGAATAACATTAATGACTTGTGCAACCTCTTGTAGGTCCTGCGGGGTGCTCAGGAGTAAAGAGGAGAGGGTTGTCTTAGTCAGGGCTGGAAATCCAGGGGAGTTTGGGAGAATGAGGGGGAGAATAAGAAATGGAGGGGCCACAGCAGAAACCCAAGATTTGAGACCAAGTTTGCAAAGTGGAGGTGGGGGGCCCGAGGTGGTGGCAGCTCAGTGGCCATGCCTAGCCCAGGGCTGTCCCTGGGGTTTGGGTCTGGATGGTGACTAACTCACTTTCAGAGCCATCCTCTCCCAGTAGGAGACTGAGGTCAGGAGATATTCTTTCCTACAATCCTGAGTGGTTGTAGGTCCTCCAGGCCTTGCAGGAGGAGCCTGTCAGAAGACGTACTTGGGAGGGAGCCAGGGAAGGGAGGCAGTGGCTGACATCTGGCTCTTATCTCCCCCTGACTTAGAAAATGCCTTTATTTTCAAGGACTGTCATTCTAAGTCCTAACACCCATGAGAATAGACACAAGGAAGAATTTTCTGAAGCTTTTGAAATTCCCAGATGAGTTCCAAGGGAGGGAGAAGACTTTTGTTTGCTTAAGACTCCACAGCAGTATTTTTTTGCAGTATGTAGTTCAAGGCCACCTGCATCTGAATCATGGGGGAGCTTGTCAAAGACGAGGTTCCCTGGGCTTCTCCTCAAACTCACTGAATCATGACTCGTGAGGCTGGAGCCCAGAAAGTTGTGTTTTTGACATGTTCCCCTGATACAAATTAAAGTTGGAAAACCATTGCCTTAAAAAGGAATCAAATTGCCGTTGGAATGGCACAGGTTGGTCTTCCCTAGAAACAGAAACGGAAACCCTTCTAGTCCAGTGGTCATGTTTTCCAGGGCTGCAGTGTAAAGATTCCAGTAGATTTCACTAATTAGTCCTGTTTTCTGGTTCATAACCGTATTCTGGCTTCAACCTCTAAAACTGCTTCAACTTTCCCCAGCATTTGCTGAAGTCTGAGCACCCAGTTGCTGCAATGGGAACGACAGGTGGCTGGGCCTATGGGGTAGGGGGGTCTGCTCTCCGCAGGAGACAATTACATGCTCTGAAAAGGACAACCATGGCTTGTCCTAGGCAACAGAGGGGAACTCTTGTCAGCATTTTGAAAAGCTGGCGCCATGCTTGAAAGGGGCTGACGGGAGCCACTGATGGGTCTGGCTGCAAAACAATTGCTTATGAGGAGGATCGGTGTCAACTTTGAAGTGAGCCATGCTCGAATTAGCACCGACGTGGTAACAAGCAGAATGAGCGCAGCTGAAATGACATATTTAGTCAGGAGAGAAGCCTGTGTTTAAGGGAAGGACTCTTTCACAGGAAACAGTGTGTGAGACTTGGATGAGATGCTTCTGGCTCCTTGTTTGTCTGCCTTTAAGAAGCTTCAGCAAAGTTCGGACAGAACTGAGTGGCTCATTCCCCCAACTGAGTGACATGTGTATCTTCTGTATTTACGTAGTGGATGGAGCCTGCCCTTTCTGGATCGTGGTATGGGTTCCATCATTCATGCCCTGCATGTCCCTAGGAGTCCTGGAGCTCCTGTTTGCTCCAGAGTCTCCAAAGGTGGGATTCATGCCTTCCCCCACTGACTGAGGGGTCTCTACAGAGCGCCATGGAGGAAATGAACCATGGTTGCTGCACCTGGGAAAATTGGGTCCATTGTCCCCTCCTCCTTGGGGGTTGTCTCCCTCAGATGTATTTGCAGAGAGTGATGGTGTTGTTTTTGGAGGTGATGGTGGGCTGAGAGGGGGTTTCCAGGTGGCACTAGTGGTAAAGAACCGACCTGCCAATGCAGGAGACGTAAGATGTATGTTCAATCCCTGGGTTGGGAAGATCCCCTGCAGGAGGACTTGGCCACCCACTCCAGTATTCTTACCTGGAGAATCCAATGGACAGAGGAGCCTGGCAGGCTACAGTCCCTGAGGTTGAAAAGAGTTGGACATGACTGAAGCAACTTAGCACGCATGCACGCATGTGGAGGGAGAGGAGTGAGGGGTGATGTCACCTCTTCCCAGTCTCTGCAACTTTTCCTCCTTCTGTGGCTTTTTGCTCTGCCATGAGCTACACTCACAAACTCCTCTAAATTCCTGTCTCTTCACAGAGCCTTCTTGTGCATAGCAGTCATGGCCAAACTAAGTTCTTGGACCAGGTCTTTTCCTCTCAAGCTCTGGGTGGAAGGTGGAAAATGGGGCATGAAGTAGGGTATTCTTTCAACTATACCTTCATAAGCCTTTACTTTCTCAACTTCCCCATATATAAAACATAGGAATAATACCTCC
Organism: Dama dama; assembly: GCF_033118175.1. NCBI lineage: Eukaryota > Metazoa > Chordata > Mammalia > Artiodactyla > Cervidae > Dama > Dama dama. Next base: position 37,046,602 of record NC_083709.1, on the reverse strand, counting down.
CTTTAAAGATAAAATACAATCTCTAAGAAGCCTAGTCCAATATCTGGCAAAAAGTCAGCACATGATACATACTTATTGACTTTAATTGGGCTATTTTGATTAATATTACAAATGATATTATGATAATGACTTCCTATTTGGGAGTGGCATTGATTCAGGCTCCTACATCAGTCACATTACAGATGTCACAAAAGGCGGGATTTTTATTCTGTCTGTGGCATATAAAACAAACAACTCTACTTGTCTTCATTTAGGTGAAGTGTTTTTTGCCTCTTTTCTCTTAAAAGCATTCTTTAACAGAGCCCAAAGTGCACAGTTGGAATACAGTGTTCAGTTTATAATTGAAATCATTATTAGCTCAATTGAAATTGAAATCATTATTAGCTCTCTGGACTTGTAGAGACTAGTTACTTCTCCACCAGGTTCTCTCCATCTGGAAGATGGGGATAGTGTTCATTTTCCTGATGGTCATTTGTCAGTTGTGTTATAAAGATGAATAAAAGAAAATCCTTCAAACATTTTCAGTTCTTAACAATAACAACAAAAGTTGCCATAGCAACCCGAAGCATTAGTTGAGGTTTCAGTTCATCGTTGGAAAAGTCTCTCAAAAACTAGCTTCCATGTGGGGGAAAAAAGAGAGACATCATGTTACACTCACTCATTCAGGTAGCCCTTGGCACCTTTCATACAGATCAGGAATCACTTCCGGAAGGTTATAGAGTGCCTGTGCGAAGAGCAAGTTGCAGCAGAGAAACAGCTTAGCACAGCTCCTCACAGCTCAGCCATCTGGCTGCCCTGCTCTCCACCACCCTTCTGTCGCTCACCTGGTGGAGCGCCTGCCCGGGGACGGCAGGGGGCGGCCTTGCAGATCCAAGGCCAGGCTGCTCAGCTGCAGCAAGCGCAGCAGTCCAGCCACGAGACCAGAGAGTCCATTAATTGGCTAATTTTGCTTATAATGTTTGGTCACTGCCTGGCAGGCCCCACTGTCTCTCGGGTGGTTTGGGGCTCATTTGGAAAAACAGCCTGGCTTGGAATTGTTTTTTTGAATGGCTTGTGGCATCTTCTAATGGTGCCCTTTGCTCCACTCCCTAGTCTAGATCAAGTCTTCTGGTCCTAGGCTACCCGGCAAAGCCTGGTGTGAAGGTGAATCCCACTGCGTCTCTCAAAATGTCTGCTCTTTCTTAACTGAAGGTTCTCTGGTTTTGGGTGAAGGAGAATGGCTGGGAACTCTAAGCTACCTTGGGAATCCTCTTCAGACTAGACTCTTTAATCCAGCATGTCACTATCCCAGGGAAGTCCTGGGTTTCTCAAGTCATCCTACGTTTCCAGCAGCAAAGGAAATGAAGCCCCCAGGTGTTTGCTACAGTCAGGACTTCAGAATTTTCCTCCTGAGTTGTGTATGTGTGTGTTGTCTGTGTCTCCGTGTGTGTTCCTAAGGCATTTTTTGGTTCTTTGTGAAAATTTCCTAGAAATGGCTGAATGAGGCTGAGCCCGTCACTCCACCCTTCATTTGATGTTTTGCTTCAGTGCCAGTTACCCCTAGATGGTTTTTCTATTTTCTTAGCATTTTGTCTCTCAAACTTCTTACAGGCCTTAGAAACATGTTCTTTCCAACACAACTTCATCCCTAAACCCTACCCTTAAATTCTTCTTCCTTTAGACCTAGAGAGGGACCAAGTCTCCTATTATTGACTTCAAAGTCCTTAAGAACTTCATAGTCCTATCTTTCCCCTTCTTCTCCTTCTAAGAAATTAGTGTCACCACTTTATCTTTCTAGTCTTGTGCTGGAAATGGCTTTTTATTTCTTACAGTGTGCCTACCTTCTGCTTTTATCCATCAAAGATGTTCTGAAATCCCATCTCCTTCCTAGTGACCATTCTGCCCATTGGAGGGATGTTGGTGACTTATCTCAACACCCAGTGCACATGCATCCTTTTGTCTTTTCGGGTCCCTCAGCTTTCACATAATGAAAATTCCTTAATTTTCCTGTTTGCCTAATGCCTGCCCCTCAGTGTGTGACTTGCCAGCATCTCAGGTTTTCAGTAGGCCGAGTCCTGTCAGATGTTTTCTTTACCTAACCTCGTTCCCTAGCCCCTGTGGCTCCAGGTACTTGGGGTAATTTAATTTTCTTGCACAGTGATGAGGAGCTCTGGTTTACAAATGGCAAAATGAGGTGCAAATAGATTCCTTGGAACAAATGAGTGACTTGATTAGACGTGGAGTTAATCTTCCAGCTCATGAGTCATTTGGCCACGGTCCCCAGAGCTCCGCATTTCTTTCAGATCCCTCTCTGTGTGCAGAAAAGAGAGGGGCCATTTTTTTTAGTCTCTGTTCTGCTCCATTTCCCCTACCAGTTGGTGGACATTTTATAAATGCTGTTTGATGCAAATGAAAACCTCACATTACAAAGAGCAACAACATTTGAACCTTTATCTAATTCTTAAACTTCTAATAAGCTCTCAGAATGTGACTTGTTTTTCTGAGGGAAATAATTTAGTTAACAGTCCGTTACGGTTCTTCTCAAGGATAAGATAGTTTCATTGAAACCCAGTTCTTTTTGAAGTTATCCTTTTTAGTGAAATTGTTTAACTCTGGAGCTGGTGTGGGTATATGAGAGTGATATGTGTATGTATGTGTGATATGTTTGCGCTATGAGGTGTCTGTGATGTGTATGTACATATGTATGCTGTGTTTATGCTATGTATGTAAATATGCTATGCATGTAAATGTACGCTGTGTATACATGTGACATCCTTGTGCTGTGTGTGTGTGTACATGTGATGTATCTGTACTTTGAGGTGTCTGTGTGTTTATGTGTGATGTATTTGTGGAATCTGTGTGTGTGATGTATTTGTGCTGTGTGTGTGTGTGTGTGTGGTGTGTGTGCATGTACACATGTATGCTGTGTTTGTGCTACATATGTAAATGTGTGTGTACATGTGACATCCTTGTGCTGTGTGTGTGTACATGTGATGTGTTTGTACTTTGAGGTATCTGTGTGTGTGTATGTGTGATGTATTTGTGGAATCTTGTGTGTGTGATATGTGCTTTGTGTGTGTGTGTGTGTACTTTGTGTGCATATACACATGTATGCTGTGTTTGTGCTATGTATGTGTGTGTACATATGATGTGCTTGTGCTGTGGGGTGTCTGTATGCTGTGGGGTGTGTTGTGATGTGTTTGTACTATGTATTTGTGTGCTGTGTGTGTATGTGTGTGTGTGTGTGCGCTATGTGTATATGTACATATGTATGCTGTGTTTGTGCTATGTATGTAAATGCGTGTGTGTATGTGATGTGTGTACACGTGATGTGCTTGTGCTGTGGGGTGTCTGTGTATGCTGTGGGGTGTGTATGTGTGTGCTGTGTGTGTATGTACATATGTATGCTGAACTTCTGCTATGTATGTAAATGTGTATATGTGATGTGTGTACATGTGATGTGCTTGTGCTGTGGGGTGTCTGTGTATGCTGTGGGATGTGTTGGGATGTGTTTGTGCTGGGTGTGTATGTGTGTGCTGGGTGTGTATGTGTGTGCTGGGTGTGTGTGTACATATGTATGCTGAACGTCTGCTATGTATGTAAATGTGATATGGGTACATGTGATGTGCTTGTGCTGTGGGGTGTCTGTATGCTGTGGGGTGTGTTGGGATGTGTTTGTGCTGGGTGTGTATGTGTGTGCTGGGTGTGTATGTACATATGTATGCTGTGTTTGTGCTGTGTATGTAAATGTGTGTGTATGTGATGTGTGTACACGTGATGTGCTTGTGCTGTGGGGTGTCTGTGTATGCTGTGGGGTGTGTTGGGATGTGTGTGTGCTGGGTGTGTATGTGTGTGCTGGGTGTGTATGTACATATGTATGCTGAACTTCTGCTGTGTATGTAAATGTGATGTGTGTACACATGATGTGCTTGTGCTGTGGGGTGTCTGTGTATGCTGTGGGGTATGTTGGGATGTGTGTGTGCTGGGTGTGTATGTGTGTGCTGGGTGTGTATGTACATATGTATGCTGAACTTCTGCTATGTATGTAAATGTGATGTGGGTACATGTGATGTGCTTGTGCAGTGTGTGTTGGTGTGTATGTGTGATACATTTGTGCTGTTGGTGTGCACGTGTGTTGGGGGTTCCTGGTGAGGAGAACACAGCTCCAGGCATCTTGGAGGGAATGTTTGTAACTGAATTTGAAGTTAAGAGCTTTTCCTGGAGCTCAAGTTTCATGAAAACCCAAAGCATGGGCCAAATTCAGCAATAGGCTGATTTGCGGTTGTGACCCTTGAGGACCGGGCAAATCTGATAGTTCATCAGGATTGGTTTCTGGGGGAGCCCAGGTCAGTGTGTGGGAGAGAATCTGTGTCCAATTAGGACTTGATGGGTGAGAAGGGTTTGTTGGTGATCTGAAGAACAATTTAGGGTTCCTCTGAAGGGAAGCCACACAGGCCTGCACAGACAGACAGACACCATACCTGGGTTTTGGAAGATTTGCCTGTGAGGAACTGTCCCAACTACTTTTCAGATGGATGGCTTCTGGCTTAAAGAACTGCACTTAAAAATAAAGACATTTTCTGTGGTAAGATATTCAGAAACCAGAAGCAAAGGAGAGAGTGCACTGCACCCGCCCTGGGCTTCGGCAGCCCCCCTGTTCCTCCTCTGACTAGACCCTTCTGGGAAGAAGGGTGCTCGTCACAAGCTCTCACTTTGGAATTCCAACTTTAAAGAAACATTTCTGACACATAAATAAATTTGCAGACGCCGTATCTGGAAAAGCCTGGTGTGCCTTTCCAATTATTGAGTACAGACAACACTCATGCCTGCTTTGCTCCAGAGGTTCTTTTTACAGAAAATAATTATATCTGCTTATGTGTCTTGTCACTAGTTAAATCATTGTGTTAAAGCAAGACAAATGTATTCCTTGCATGAGGAAAAAGCATAAGTGAGTTATTTTGAAAATTTGATTGTGAGATGTATCTGGAGAGAGAGTGAGAATATGAAAGAATGGCGTTGAATGTCCATCTGTGTCCTGCAAACCCCAGCTTCCTGAACTAAGCTTCTTGTGTTTGCTGATAAATGATGCTCGAAAGAATTAGGCAATTGCTACTTTTTTGAAAGATCATGAAAAGTAACACAAAACCAAAGCAAAAGTAAAAAGCCAATAGGTGAAAAGAATGAAAAATCATTTCCAGGTAGTAGTTGGCTAAGGTATATGAAGAATAACATCTTTCTCTCTCATGTCCAGCAGTGTTTATCTCTTTGTTTTGACTCTGACCTCAGTTTTCCACATCTAGTGTGACAGGTGGCAAGAAGGCTGAATTCTTCAACATGGGTGACATCGTAAAGCAAGTTTCAGTTCCATGGTAGAAGTTTAGAAGAGCTTTTTCTTATACCAGAGGGAAGATAAGGAGGGGGGGCGGAAAGTGCCTCTGTCTCTGCATCCACTCAGGCAGAATGTGCCTTTAGAAACAGAAATCCTGTGTGTCTGGAAATAATTGAGACTGCACAAGATATATAAATCAATAAGAGAAAACAAATAAGCAATCCAGATAGCAACTGAGAAACAGATTAACATAAAATAATATAATTTGGTGACACGTTGGCTTCTGCCTTCTTTACAGGTAATGAAAACACATGTTTGTATAGTCTGGTTTCCAGGACATTCCTTTAAAGTATCTTCTAAAACCTTATCTTATCTCTGGCTCACTCCCTGCTTAACATTGGTCTGATGTCTGGGATAAGAATGGGGATGCTCCGGAGAACCAAAAAGCGGTATGTTAACCATACAGTGTTCAAAACTGCTCATCGGATGCAGTGTGTGCATATTTCGCAGTGCAGAGCAGAAAGGCTGGACGGAGGGCCTTTATGTTGTCTGATAATGCAGCTCTTTGAAACATTGCTGGCAGACTTTCTTCACATCATGTCACACAAGACAAGAAACGGGACAGGCCCTCTCTGCTTCTTGATTCATCGACCTGCCATACAATACAACAAACCAGCTTTTTCAAGGCCCCCTGAATGAAGGCCTGTGCCTGCAAGGGAAATTTAATTGGATTTCTTTATGGGTTGCAACAATCCAATGAAAAATTATGTAAGAATGGTATGATTCAGTTTCAGCATGCACTTGAATAATAATAATTTTTTTATTTATAACAAGAATTCTTTAAAAAATAAAAAGAAGAATTTTTAAATGAAAACACCCTGAAATAGCACTTTTCAGCTCAACGAGACCAGGCAGCCCAACTGTATCTGCAGCAGCTTGTGTTGTGTGGATGTTTGTGTCATTGTCCCAGCTCAGAAAATGATTTTAAATGCATAGATTACATTCAGAATGGAGTCAGAGCCTTTCAAAAGCACTTGGTTTGGCTTTCTGGAAGAATAATGTTGTCTTTAACAATGTCCCCTGCTTTGAACCCAAGTGTTCTTTATGAATCCTGGAGAGGAAGAAAATGGCCATCTCTCCATGCCTTCTTTGGAACATCTATGTGACAATTGAAGATTAAGTCTTCTGTAGTGTTTTGACATCTTCAGATTGGTTGAAACTGCACTGAAGATTATTTCTTTTCCTCCTCCTGGAAGTGGGCAAGTGGCTAGTATCTGCCTAAAATGCCTTCCTTGATATCCCTCCTATTTTCATGGTCACTGGGTACCCTTTTTGCTACTTGGGCAACATAAGGAGCTAAAAGCACCTCCTTGCACCCACCTCCATCCATAAATAGCCACATGGTTGAAATACAAGGTGGCAGATCACTTAGGCTTATTTCCTTTGTGACTGCAGCTGTCTCTTCATTTATTTGTTCTCTTTTATTCATCAAAAACCATGCTCTTCTCACTTCCTGTAATATACCTCTTTCACCTGGTTTACCTGGGAAACCCATATTCATCCCAAGACTGGGAGCCAATGTGTCCTCTGAAAGGCTCCTTATGATCCTTCACCCATTCCAAAATCAGCACCCTTCCCCCCTGTGCTTCTTCTGCTCCTTGTGCCTCTCCAGTGCAGTTCATACCACATCGTCGTAACTGTGGCTCACAGATTGGGCTCCCACACTAGACAAAGAGCTGAACACAAGAGCCACCGGCCATATTTATCATTGTCTCCTCAATAACTGATACAGTGCCCAGCACCAAACAGAAATTTAATAAATGGTTCTTCAGTGTATGAGGCTTCCCTGGTGGCTCAGATGCTAAAGAGCCTACCCACAATGTGGGAGACCCAGGTTCGATCCCTGGGTTGGCAAGATCCCCTGGAGTTGGAAATGGTTATGCACTGCAGTATTCTTGCCTGGAAAATCCCATGGACAGAGGAGCCTGGTGGGCTATAGTCCATGTGGTCGCAAAGAGTCGGACAGTACTAAGCGACTAACACTTTTTTCAGTGTATGAATGAATTGGTAAGTGCGTAAATAAAATGAAATGTCAGTAGCCCACATATACCTGCCCAATCAAAAAGAGAATCTATTTTTCTGAAGACACTACATTAAAATGCAGGATTTGATACTTTTGAATCAGGGCTCTTTGCTGAATTTCTTTAGAAATGTCTGAAATGTCTGAAACATCATACTCATTTATGTAGAAATGATGTGCCTAAAAACTGTACAGTGGAAAGTAAAGCTTTTTAAATACATATATAAATTGGTTGAGCAGGGTGGCCCCGTAACCAATCACTTGGTATTTGCATGATGTTTCATAATAATAATAGTATCTGACATTAGCATGTGCTTTACAGTTTTCAAAGTATTTTAAGATTCTTGTTCTTGCATTTATTCAGCAAATAACTACTGAAGGCTGCTTTGTTGTAATTGCTCTGACAGTGTGCTATGTGGAGCAAAATAGGCCTCATGGTGCTTACCATCTAGTGGAGGAAGAAGATGTGAAGCGAATCATTGAACAGATGATTTTAACAAAGACTATTATGCATTAGGATGGAATATTAAGAGAGTATCTGGTATGTCTTATGTTACTTGAGTTTTATACTTTTGTGAAGATTGAAGATCATTTTGTATAGTGTCATGTGTCACATTAAGCAAGAATGGATAGAGTTTACAGTGGCTAGCAAGTATGGAAGCAAGAGTAGAATCCAGTTGTACTTCCAAGTGGGAGCAGGCATTGAGAATTGCTGGAGGCTGAGTCACATAAGTTACTGGCCTGGGGCCCTCCAGAGATGTCTCCACTGAGGTAGAGGAAAGAGTTCCCAGCTTTGTGAATGGGAAGGAATTGGAGGCCAGAAAGTAGCTCTTATGGGAGTGTAGCACACCTGGGAGGCTTGGTTGGTCGGATGTGTGTGTGTATGTGTGTGTGTGTGTGTGTGTGTGTGTGTGTGTGGTTGAGATGGCTGGCGTTGGAGGGAACTGTGTTCATAACATCTTCTAGCTCCTGTGATGGAGTGATAATGGTCTCCATTTTAGCGCTTATTAGATGCAAGGTATTTACATACCTTAATCTCCATTTTACAGACCAAAAGGCAGAAAAGCATGAAAGAGCTTAGAAAAAGTAAGGAACCTTCCCGTGACCACAGAGGTAGAAGGCGATGGGACTGGGATTTGAACTCAGGTCTTGTTGCTGTCACCTATTCTGTGTCTACTTCCTGATCCTCAGATCTCACAGTTTTGTAAATTTGGCGGTTGCTGTCAAAAGAACTTTTCCATCATCTTTGCTATTACACTGGAGCATAGATGTTAAAGGATTCCCAGAACAAGTAGGTTGGCTGATTTTAAACTGTAAAGATTCAAAAATGGTAAGAATCTTCCACCCATGCAGTCTCGTACACACACACACACACCCACCCACCCACGCACGCACACATGCACACACACACACACCCTGCTCTGGAGATTGTCCTTACAACTCCACTATCTTTCCACCAAGGAGAGACTTCAAATGTGTTTGGAGCCTCTCCGACCTCAGTGGGATGCACATGTGTGCATCAGGAGACAGCATTTGGCTAGTGGAGAAGAAATGAACTGTCGCCATCAGTGACCGTGGAGGGAAATCTTGAACCAAGAGTCTCTTTTTACCATGGGAAGTAGCTTTGTTGGTAACAGTCCTAATCTTCTTTTTCAGTGGGTGAGCAGGGTAATGACACTTCTGGCTGAGGCTCATGGGGAAGTGTGGCACGTGGGGGAATAGTCAAGCATTCAAGGGGAGGAAATGTAATCACAGGAGCCATAAAACCACTGCCATTCAACCCCACTCCAACAGCCCCAGCCCCTCACATTTCAGCCACTCGTAACTTTACGACAAATTCTGCTTTGGGTATAAAATTTTCCAAGTTCAGTCTCTGCTCCCTGAGGGTCAGCTTTTTATGGGAAATTTGTGCTAAATCAGCATAGCTCTGTTCAAGTTGGAGAAATACAAGATATGATATGCTTTCCCTTCGCCAGCTTGAAAGAGACGACCAGCAGGGAGTGTCCCCTGAGGTCACCGTCTCAGGGATATCTCTCGTTTCTGAAAGTTCCGGGCTTGGATATGATCTCAGCCATGATGAGAAACAGCCTTGCCAATTTTCAGAGATGTCCGAATCAATGACAGAGCCAACAAATGGATATTGCCAGGGAACAGGGGCAGATGTGAGAGAAATTGGGAGGTAGTAACAAATGAACAGAGAGATTTTATAACACAGAAAATGTTAATTGAAAGGGCTGTCTCTGATGAAAAATAAAACTTTGAGGTTTAAATAGAGAAACATCCTGCAAGAACGCACCCATCTGTGCGCCAAAGCTTGTCTTTCAGTTGGGTATCTAATGTCTCCTGAGGATGTACCTGGTGTCAGACTCCACTTAAAGCCACTGGCATCATGTCCACTTGTTCTCAGCACGAACCTGTGTGGCAGAAATTCCTGTCCCCATTTTACAGGTGAGGAAACATTATTCATTTATTCAGCCAATAAATACGTTGGAGAGTTTAACATCGTTAAAAGCAGCAAACCAGACCACAGGTTTCCTCTCTCAAGAAGGTCCCATTCTCACAGGGCAGGGCAGAGAGAGACAACAGTTACATGTCAAGAAGCGATCAGAGCAGTGAGCAAAGGTAAAGCAGGATGTGCGCTGCCACTAGGGGCCAGGACCAGGCTCGCTGGTGAGGTGGCGCGTAAGCCGGGCCCTGAGGATGGTATTCTTGGTGGCTGGAGCATGAGGACAAGGGCAAAGGGGAGAAGAAAGGAAGGTAGAGAGTTTGTCAAGGGCAAGATCGCACAGGGCTCTGCGGGTCCCTGGAAGGTTTTAGCTTTTATTCTATTGGGTTGGCCAAAGAAAGCTCACTTGGGTTTTGCTATAACATCTTACAGGAAAAAACCCAAATGAACTTTGTGGCCAACTCAGTGATGCAGAATCAAGGCCCTGGAGGGTGTGAAGCTGGAGTTCACGTTCAGCTGCCGTAGGAATGGAACGAGATGCAAGTCTCGTCCTCTCAGGTGATATCCAGAGGTGGGAAGCCCAGGGTTGTCAGAGTGGCCATGTGAGGGTGGACATCACTGCACCAGTAGGCAGGGCTGAGAAGCAGTGAGCTGTCCCCGTCTTTCAATGCTTAGTCTGGACGTTATATGTGTTGCATCTGCTCATGGCACACGGACTCCAGCCTAGCTTCAGGGACACACCAGCTGCTATGGAGGTGGAAGATGCAGTCTTTACCCATTATTCAGATACATTTTGGAGAGTCTATTATTAGAGGAAGAAAGGGAGAATGGGTATTGGGAGGCAGCTGAGAGTCTGTCAGAGAAGGTTTTAAGTGGAGAAGTAGTGTAATCTGATGTATGTTTTTAAGAGACTGCTCTAAACACTGTCTTGAAAAAAAATCACCTGGAGGACCAGGGGTTGAAGTAAAGAAACTAGTTAGGAAGTGATTTTAATAATCTAGGTAATGAATAATGGCACAGGCTGGGGTGGCAGAAATGAAGATGGTGAGAAGCCTATAGATTCTGGATGTATTTCAAAGTAAAGCTAGAAAGATTTATTTTTTAATTAAAAAGTTTTATTGAAGTATAGTTGATGTATAATATTATGCAAGTTACAGGTGTACAATCTAGTGATTCAAAATTTTTAAAGTTTATACTCCATTTATAGTTATTACAAAATATTGGCAATATTTCCTGTGTTGTACAATGTATCCTTATAAGCTTATTTTATACATAATATTAAAAGTTTGTACCTCCTTAGAAAAATTTCTTTAAATTTTTATGGATAAAAGTATGAGATGTGATAAAAACAAAAAGAAGTCAAAGATGACGCCGAAAATTTTTGATGGTTTTGCGTACTGAAAAAATGGACTTATTGTTTACCAAGATAGGAAAGACTGGGTAAAGGGTAGATTTTGATGTAAAATTAAGAGTTTGCTTTCAGACTTATTGAGTTTGAGATGACTATCAGACACCGAAAAGAAATGTCTAGAAGGAAATTGGAATTTTGACCTTCCATTTGGGAGGAAGATTAGGCCTGGAGATACAAACTGGGGAGTTGTCAGTGTTTAGATGATGTTTGAAGCCACACTCAGATGTAGTGACCTTCTTCCAGTCACTGGTGTAGTTAAGATCTGTTTGTCTGTTTATGACAAAGCCTATGCTTTCCCCACTAGGCAACACTAGTGATCCAACTCTCCACCTCCTGGGAACGGCTAATCTGTCTTCTCAGACCCACTGTGAATCACTTCACCCCTCCTCCTCTCCCCCAACACCCATTTAAACTTTAGTTTGTGCCTTCACTATTTCACTAAAGAAAGGAAACAAAATAGATTCCAGTCAAGCAGAGAGACTGCACAGAAAAGGGTGCCCTCAAGTCCTTGTTATTCAGAAACTCCTAAAAGTTATCCATAGGGTGTGAGATGAAAGCAGAGCTGAAAGGAGAAGCTGGTGAAATGGGATCACCAGGGAAAAAGTACTGTGGGTCTCTGAAGGCACAAGGCATAAACAGAATATTGGGGTGAAGCGGTGGCTGGGGCAGGTGATGGAGGTTGTCAGGACAATAGAATGAAGAATAGTGCAGAGCTCAGGAAGTCCGATGACCAGCTTCTGGGACTTTGAATGCTGTGCAAGGGGTGGGACAGTCCTATATTTCAGAGCCCTGTTGACCTGGTCAAGACCACCACTGGAAGGGGCTGTCCATTGTGCAGCTATTAAGAACAACTTTTATAAAGGTATCATGGGAATTGAGGAAACACTGGAGCAGAGTTTGAGGACTTACAATAAATTTCCTTTAACTTTTAGCATCTCTTAGTTTCTACCCTGTCTATTTTAGCTGAAAAAGATGAGTGAGACTCTAGAACAATGGAGAAAATTGAGAATGCCATCCTGAAGCTTTGCTTCTGTGGTCTTTCTTCTGGAACTCACTTTCCTGATGACCTGCTTTCAGCTGGCTCATGGAGACAAGGGATTTTTCTGCCCTCCTACACTAGAGGCCTCATCATAGGTTGAAGAGTATCCCCCCCCCCCCCCTCCTCTACCAATTTCAGTGTTGAAGTCCTAGCTCCCAGTACCTCAGAATGTGACCTTATTTGGAAATTGGGTCATTGCACTTATAATTAGTTAGATTGAGATGAGGTCATTAATGTGGGCCCTAATCCAGTAGCACTAGTGTACTTATGAAAAGGGGAAATTAGGACACAAAGCCATGCATAGAGGGAAGATGATATAAGTAGACAGAGGGAGAAGAGAGTTATTTACAAGCTGCAGAGAGAGGCCTAGAACAGATCCTTCCCTCACAGCCCTCAGAAGGAACTTCAAAGTATAGTTGATATACCATGTTGTATTAATTTCTGATGTATAGCAAAGTGACTCAGTCTTATAATGCTTATATGTTTTTATATTCTTTTCCACCATGGCTTATCCCAGGATATTGAATATAGTTCCTTGTGCTATACCGTAGGACCGTGTTGTTCATCCATTCTATATATAATAGTTTGTATCTGCTAACCCCAAATTCCCTCCATTCCCCTCACCCCCCACCCCCTTGGCAACCAAACATCTATTCTCTATGTTTTTGAGTCTGTTTCTGTTTTATAGTTAACTTCATTTATGTCATATTTTAGATTCCACGTATAACTGATGTCTCATGGTATTTGTCTTTCTCTTTCTGACTTACTTAATTTAGTATAAAGTCACATCCATGTTGCTGCAAATGGCATTATTTCATTCTTTTTATGGGCGAGTAGTATTCCATTGTATATATGTACCACACCTTCTTTATCCATTCATCAGTTAATGGACATTTAGGTTGTTTACATGTCTTGGCTATGTGTATAGTGCTGCTATGAACATTGGGGTGCATGTATCTCTTTGAATTATAGTTTTGTCTCAATATATGCACAGGAGTGGGATTGCTGGATTGTATGGTAATTTGAATTTTAGTTTTCTGGGGAACCTCTATACTGTTTTCCATTGTGGCTGCCCTTATGTACATCCCCACCAACAGTGTAGAAGGGTTCTCTTTTCTTTCCCCACCACTCCAGCATTTGTTACCTGTAGACTTTTTAATGATGGCCATTCTGACTGGTCTTAGGTGGTACTTCATTGTAGCTTTGATTTGCATTTCTCTACTCATTAATGATGTTGAGCATCTTTTCATATGCCTATTGACAATTTGAATTTCTTCTTTGGAGAGATGTCTGTTTAGGTCCTCTCCCCATTTTTCAACTGGACTGTTTGTTTTATTGTTCTTGTTGAGTTGTATGTCAACACCTCGATTTAAGACTTAGCCTCCAAAAGTAAAAGACAATAAATTTCTGTTGTTCAAGTCACCCAGTTTGTGGTGCTTTGTAACAGTAGCCCTAGCAAACTTTTTACAGGCCTCCATACACATCACTGCAACAGGCATCCACAACAGGATACCAGACTTAGCCTGAGGACAAGGCATTTATGCAAAAAATGTTTCCTTCTCTCCAATATGTTGTGAAGTCCTGTTCTATGTACCCAAGATTTTGTCTTTGTTGATGCTTTTTAGAACCTGAGAATCTTTTTCCCAGCAGCACCATGGCCTTGATCAAAGAGAGTCATGGCATACATGTATACCTTAAAGAAAGCGGACTATACCAGTTCAGGGGAGAAAGAAGAGCAGTTTAAATCAGTGGTCCCAGCCTTTTTGGCACCAGGGACTGGTTTCATGGAAGACAGTTTTTCCACAGATAGGGAGAGGGATGGTTTCAGGATGATTCAAGTAGAATGATGGGGAGCAGTTGTACATACAGATGAAGGTTTGCTGACTTGCCTGCTTCTCACCTCCTGTTGTGTGGCCTGGTTCCCAACAGGCCATAGATTGGTACTGGTCTGTGGCCTGGGGGTTGGGGACCCCTGGTTCAAATGATCCTGGCAAGTTTGCCCACCATCCCACTCAGTAGATTTATGCTTCAGAATGAGTAGGAGCCAAGAGGCAGGAATCTGCTGTTCCAACCTACTGTTTCCTCCTGCTCTTGATTCTGGCCTGCCTTCACATGAGAGTCCCTTTCCAGGGAAGGGTGATTCATCTGTATAAAGACCTTTGGGGTTTAAATTTATTTAAATATTTATTCAAATATTATTTGGGGTTTAAATTATTTTGCTTTATAAGATGACTCTAACACCCGTCCCTGCATAGGCAGTGACCCCCATGTGAGTATTGTGCTCCATGGTGTGGATTAGAATAGGCTCAAAGGCCAATTAGAAGATGCCATGCAGGGAGTGTTTATGAAATTATTTTTTTCCTCATGCAAGTCAAAGACAACAATGAATGGATATTTCTTGTATGAAAGAGCAGGAAGATCATCTAAGTTTGATTTTCTTTTTAAATGTCTCTTTTATACATAGCAAACCTATGTGGAACCCAATGTAGAAATCAGATAAAGGGGGAACTTCCCAAGGCCAGAGTCACACTGGTCAAATATCTCAAGGTAGGTCATTCAGCTGAGTGAAGTGAGCTGGGTAGATCTCTGTTGAGATGGAGAGAGTGTCCCTGGTCTTAAGAGGCAGCCACTAGATGGCTTCAGCCCTGCAGAAATGGGTTCCAGTGTTACCAGATCTACTTCCAAGGGAAGCCAGGAAGCTAGAATATGTGAACGCGCCTGATTTCTAAACTGCTGCTCTGTGATGGACACTGCTAAAAAAGAAAATGAAAAGACCAGCCATAGACTGAGAGAAAATGTTTGTAAAACACACATCCAATAAGCAACTTTATCCAAAATCTACAAAAAAGTTGACAATAAGAAAACAACCCAATTTAAATGGGCCAAAGATCTGCACAGACACATCACTAAAGAAGATATACAGATAACAAATAAGCATATAAAAATATGCTCAACATCATATAGTATGACCCATGGGAATTGCCAGTAAAAACAGTGAGATGCCATTACACACCTCTTAGAATGGCTAAAATCTCAAACACTGCTGCTGCTGCTGCTAAGTCGCTGATAACACCAAATGCTGATAAAGATGTGGAGCAATAGGAGTTCTCGTTCACTGCTTGTGGGAATGCAAAATGGCACAGCCACGTTGAAAGACAGTTTGGCAGTTTCTTCCCAAACTAAACATAATCTTACCATATGCTTCAGCAATGATGTTCCTTGGTATTTACCCCAATGATTTGAAAACTTGTGTTCACACAAAACCCTGCACATAAATGTTTATAGCAGCTTTTTCATAATTGCCCAAACTTATAAGCAACCAAGATGTTCTTCAGTAGGTGAATGGATAAATAAACTGTGAGACATCCATAGTGCTAAAAAGAAATGAGCTATCAAGCCATGAAGAGACATGGAGGAATCGTAAATGCATATTGCCCAGTGAAAGAAGCCAATCTGAAATCACTACATACTGTCTGATTCCAGCCATGTAACATTCTGGAAAAGGCAAAATTATCAAGACAGTAAAAAGATCAGTGGCTGCTAAGGGTTGGGGGATAGAGGGATGAATAGGGAGAGCAAAGGGGATTTTTAGGGCAGAGAAACTAGTTTGAGTGATACTGCAAGGCTGGGTACATGGCATGACCATAAAATATACAACACGAAGAGTGAACCCCAATGTAAACTACGGACTTTAGTTAATAGTCATGTATCAATTCCGATTCATCAGTTGCAATAAATATATCATACTGATGCAAGATGCTAATAATAATAAAGAAAACTGGGAGCCAGAGAGAAGTGAGAGGAAAGAGTAGTATCTGGGAGCTCTAATTTTTGGCTCAATTTTTCTGTAAACCTAAGACTGCTCTAATATTGATTTAAAAACTCCTGATTTTGAAAGCTTAGCAACCAACTCAATAGGTAAGGAAAACAAAACCATTGTACAGGTCAAGGAAAAAACTCATCTGCAAGCTGAGCATGAGCTGCTTGATTTTGACCTCTGCCCCAGTCCCCTCTCCCTGGTGGCTCAGACTATAAAGAATCTGCCTGCAATGCAGGGGACCTGGGTTTAATCCCTGGGTTGTGAAGATCCCCTGGAGAAGGAAATGGCAACCCACTGCAGGATTCTTACCTGGAGAATTCCATGGATAGCAAAGCCTGGAGGGTTACAGTCCATGGGGTCGACTGAGTGACTAACACTTTCACCAGACCCTGCAGCAGCCCCATGGGCACTGCCGCCAGATGCCAGGCTCCATGGGACACAGCATGAAAACCACGTTGCTTCCCCAGTCTCCATCTATAGAGATAGGGAACTGAGGTCCAGAAAGCGGGGACTGGCCCAGGGTGACCTGGGTGATTAGTGACAGAGTTCAGACTGAGACCCCAGCCTTCTGCTTTCAATTTCTTACCCAAGAAGTCTTTCCTGAGGCCTCAGGCCCTCAGCTTCCTTTCCTTCCACTGCTTAATCAAAGAGAAAGGGCCGCCAGGTTCATTTTAATAGAGGCAAAACTGAATCCTTGAGGCTTGGACTTGGCAAAGGGAAGATAAAAATGGAGTGGAGAGATTAGCCAAACAGACAAAGATAAATTCTTTCAGTAGGGAGCTTCCTGCAAAGCCATAACGACACTCAATGTTTCAAACACAAGTCAGAGGTTGAGGCTGACTGTATGTTGAAAACAGTTGGGCGACACAAAGGATTTGAGGGGGAACAAAGCCTAGCATTTATGCAGTACTGGTGAGTAATGATAGCTATCGTTATGGAGCACTAACTCTGTGGCAGGCACTGTATATGTCCTAGGCTGTGTTACCCTCAGCAACACCGTACAAGGCAGGTGTCATTCTATCACTGCCATTTCATAAGACAACTGAAGCACATAGGGGTTAGTTGTTGGCCCAGTGTTATATAAGCACTAAACAGTAAGGCTGGGATTTGAATTCTGGTGGGGTGACTCCCTACCCCCTGCTATAATGCCTCTTTAACACCTATCAAGTGCCCAAATTGGTGGTGTGGTGTTTTGACTATGTAATTGAATGTCCACATAGCCCACTTGAGGCAGCTGCAATTGATTATAAACATTTGTGGTCAGATATTCTGGCTTCGGGCTTCCCTGGTGGTCCAGTGGTAAAGAATTCGCCTGCCAACACAGGAGACACAGGTTCGATCCCTGGGTTGGGAAGGAAATGGCAACGCACTCCAGTATTCTTGTGTGAGAAAACCTGTAGACCCAGAAGCCTGGTGGGCTACAGTCCATGGGGTTGCAAAAGAGTCAGATACGACTTAACGAGTAAACAAACACAACAATTCTGGCTTCAACACATACCAGCTGTGTTGTTTTCAGGCACCTGAAACAGCTTAGCCTCTCTGTGCCTCAGTTTCCCACCTGTAAAATTGGTCTGATAGCAGTGTCAACCTCTTGGGGCAGCTGTGAGGTTTAGAAGAGGTAATGTGCCTGAGAAACCTAGCACTTTTCCCCCCCATTTAATAAATGGGAAGAATAAGTTTCCGAGAGATTAAGTCACTTGCCAAAGATCACACAGCTGGTGAGTATATTGCCTTCTTGGACAGGGGGGAGAAGGGAGTTGGGGGCTGCTTCTGAAATGAATGTAATTCACTCTAAAATGAATGTAATTTGGACACCAAATGCAGCGGAGAGCATCGGACTCTAATAGAGAAAATATGATTTAGTGGTTGGTTTTTAAACTAAACAAATTTACTGTGGTCTCTAAATGAGTCTCATGACAAGACCAAAACATTTCTTTAGCCCCAGATTACCAATATCATATGTTAAGGAGAGAAAGCCAGATGGCTCTTAAGCTGGTGTCAGTAGAAATATATATAGGTGGGTTGTTTTTTATAGCTGTTGGCATATAAAATAAGTCATTATTCTAAATAGAAAAATATTGATGATGTCATCGAGGCCATTGAAAGAACATCAACCTGATCTGATGAACCGGGAAATCAATAGATACTTTCCAAACAAGATGACATGCCTTTTTAATTGGTTGTGTGAGTGTGATATACTGTGTACTGCAAAGTTCAAAGTTAATTCTCACTGGTTTGGGGTTTTGATTGTTGTTTCTGTATGCGGGCACTTTTGGATCCACTTAGTGTATTATTAATAGCGATAATAGTACCTGCTGTGTGTGTTTTCATTCCAGCAGGGACAAAGTCATAGGTATCTTTGTCAGCAACGTAATAAGAAGATTGGCATTTCTACGTAGTTCCTTGGAGTTCAAGGGAAGGCTGGTGTAGGTTTGACCTACATCTAACGCATGAGACACCAACCAAGAATTATCCTATTTTCCCTTAGGATGTTAATTCAGACGGCAGGTGTCTCAGTAGATAAACTTGACTGATTCTGGTTGTGGGGTCTCTGTGCTATTGCCTTGGCCCCAGATAAGGTCCATGTGAACTGTGTGTACACCCTTGTCACTGAAGCACCTGGTTGAAAAGGTCTTGGGATCAGAGAGAGAGAGAGGTTTATGGGTCAGGGAGGTGGTGTCTTGCTGCCATGCCTTGTGGCTTCTGGTCAGGAAAGTGAAAGTGAAAGTTGCTCAGTCGTGTCTGACTCTTTGTGACACCATGGACTATACAGTCCATGGAATTCTCCAGACCAGAATACTGGAGTAGGTAGCCATTCCCTGCTCCAGGGGATCTTCCCAACCCAGGGATCGAACCCAGGTCTCCCACATTGCAGGCAGATTTTTTTTTACCAGCTGAGCCACAAGGGAAGCCCTGTGTTCAGGACTTGTACAGTGATTTCTTGATGCACCTTCCTAAGAACCAGGGCCTGGTGAACATGAAGATGCTTTCTCCCCAAAGGACTTGCTAGCCTTTCCTATGTTTCTTGGTGTCTTTCCCTGATTTCACATGATTTGGTATACATTTCCTTTGAGAAAGTGACTGTACCTCTAGAGAGGCCCATTTCAAGGAAGAGGCATGAGTGGATTCTGAAAATTTCCTGGGAAGTCAGTGCTAGAAGGAACCTGAGAAATGATATAGTCAGTCCCCTCTTCATCAATGGGGAGGAGTTTCAGCTTATAAAGCAGCCTAAAAACGGGCTGTATATCAAACTAATTTTAAAAATTGTAATGTTTGCTTTTGTAATGATGTACGTAATTACGCAGTATAATTTGAATGGCAGTAGGGAAAAAATTAAATAACTTGACCTCTGTGAAACTCCAGAAAGGAGTTTCACATTTTGGAGAAAATGATATATGAAAGAAAGGGAGGAAAAGTCAGAGGATTGGAAGAGGGGAAGAAGAGGATAGGGGGATGAGAGAGAGAGGAGAGAGTGACAAGAAGGCTCCCACACCAGCATCTTAGTCCTCACACCCCCTGCCTCTCCAGTATCCCAGTGCTTTGACCTGGCCGCAGGAAATGGTTCCTGTTGACCACTATGGAAGCTTCCATCCCGTAGGCAAAGATACACTGATGTTTCTCTCTGCATCTCCTCAGCATCACTGGGTGATGTCTGATTGCTTTCCCCAAGGAAGTAAAAGCAGTAAGCCCCCAGTTGTTATGAAATGAAAGGGGGTAGAAATCTGGTTGACGGGGGTTGAGGAAAGTGGTATATGGAACCTGGAAAGGGGAGAGGTCAAAGACCGTGGCCAAGTGGGTGGGCTGGGAAGTCAGGCAGGACACTCCTATGCTCTCTTCAGAAAGTTCTTCAGCCCCTGCAGAGGGTCCCTGCACATGGAGTACTCATATTAGAAGACAAAGCAGCTGTCATGCTCCAGACCAACCCCATATTTATAGTGACCAACCCTGCCTGAGATTTACAAGCTCGGCCCTTAGGAGGGAAGCACCTAAGAACACACACCAAACCCTGAGATGAAGTGGGGCCATCACTCCACACCTTATCACCTCTTCATCCATCAGAATGACATTTTTTATAGCCTTCTTCCCAGCCCAAGGTCAGCCGGAGGGCAGTTGGGCTTCTCTTGTTTTCCCTCATACTGAGAATGTTCGGTGACCTTGCTGCACTCTTTCCCACCACGCCTCTTGGAGGATTTTTCCTGCCTACTCTTAGCTGTTGATTATTGATGTCCAGTCCTTGCTGTGAAGGTGGCGACCCATCCTGGGGGCGCTTTAGCTGGTTTTAGTTCAACCGATTACAGTTTCCAGTCAGATGTCCTTTCTCCCTTGAGTTATTGTCAATACCACTCTAGGTAACACCCTGCCAGAATACACCTGGAGGAAGTACCCTATCACGTTACAGAAAGGGGATTAAATGCAAAAGTTCATTATACTTTCTCTATAGAATTGTGACCTTGACCAAGTTCCCTGGAATTGAGTTTCCTGCTGTTGGACAGCAACAACAACAAGGCTAATCAGCAGAAGAAGCGCTAACATTTATGCTGTTCTTATGTGTCTGGCACTATTAGCACCTGTCTGTTTAGTGTGAGTCACATCTCTCAAGAACCCTGCCATGCAGGTATGAGTATTATACCCTTTTCACAGTTGATGAGACTGAGGCCCAGGGTGTTTAAAATGTCTCATCTACAGTTTATTCAGCAGAACTTGGGGCCCAGGTAGCATGACTTTGGTTTAGAGGCCTCAGAGAGTTTGGAAAGCTGTTTCACTGATTCCTTAATATAGTTCCAGAAAGGAAGCCCGATGAGGATGATAATTCCCATTTTTCAAATAAGAAAACTGACTCTCAGAATTTAAAAGATGTCCAAGGACAGCTGGCTTGGGCAGAATGGGAACTGGCACCTGTTCCTTTTTGGTAAATCTAGACCTCTTAGCTCTGAGGCCCTGTAGGGTGCAGCTCTTGGCCAGGCGATTCGTGAGGATCCTTCAGAGCCTCATTCAAGACTATAAATTGGAAAGTGTGAAAGTGTTAGTCACTCAGTTGTGTCCCACTCTTTGTGACCCCATGGACTGCAGCCTGCCAGGCTCCTCTGTCCATGGTTTTCTCCAGGCACGAATACTGGAGTGGGTTGCCACTCCCTTCTCCACATAAATTGGAGAATCCCCTCTCTTGGCCATTGGGACAAATGCTCCTTCCATTTTTTAAACAGTGATTAGAATATAGGAAGGAAATTCTTCTCAGTGAAATGAAACAAGTTGCTTTATGTAGAAAAATCTTGCTGATAACCTCCTTACCAACAACGACAACAACAACAAACCCAAAGCATTCGGTTGGATATTTATTTATTTATTTTTTAACAGAACTCTTTAAAGGAAGCCTAATATTTACTCAGGATTGCCCTATCTACAGAATATTAATTAGGAAATGATTAAAGGATATTGGATTGCCTTCCATTCATTGCCTCAATTATTTATGAGGAATGCATATTTATGGAAATGCTCATTTTGTCATCTTTGAATCTATTAGCTTTCATACTGAGTTGCATTTTGTCAGGTTGCCCCAAAATCCAGTGGCTAAATAGGACCTAAATCTATTAAATATTGACTCCAGCTCTGCCAGGCAGAAACATTCCTCCGTTAATAATGCAAGTCTATTAAGCATCATTGATACTGTAAGTGAGACAACTTCTTGTTTGAGTGGCTAAGTTTACTCTCAGGCAAGGGAGCAGAAAGGGGTTTTCCAATTTGATGTCAGCGAGTTTCTTCTACCATGGGATTCTTGTGAAAGAAAAAAAACTGACCAAATTAAAACTGGCCTGTGGGCTTTGTTTTTTATTTCCTGTAGCTAAAAGTGTATAAATGGAACTGCACTAAATAAAGCACAATAATTTGTTCTTGAAATTAGCAAGCACACGTTTCACCCATAAAACCATTGCTCTGTGATGTGAGGCTGGATTTCATTTCAGTGGTCTTGATTTATTGTTTGGTTTGTTTTATTTGGAGGAGGTGGGGATAAGACCACTGCAGGACAGATCTATTAAAATGGTTGACAAGAAGAGATTTGAGAAGGTTTATTAATCTTTAAAAATCTGAGTCAGTGAGTTGAAAATGTTTAAATGTTGGGAAGAATTATAAAATACCTTAAAGATGTATATATGCAATTTAAACCAAAAATATTTGATGGTAGTTTGGAGATATCTTCTTGTCTCTATTCCATTCTTCTTTTTAAGGTCATTTTCTATGCCCTTACTTTTTGTGCTTAAGGGAGATTGTTTTGCCATGCAGGTTGAGAATCTGGTGTATTAGGATACCTTGACTGGCTTTGAGAGAGCCTAGCTGCTGCCTGTATAAACAACCACCACCGCCATCACCCCAGCCCCCCTAGACCCTGTTCTTCCCCTGCTCATCACATCTGTATGCATTCTCTGATAGGAGCCAGTTTAAACGGAAGAAAAGGGAAGCATTTTGATTGGAAGTGCAAACCAGGGGGCAATATGAAGAGAGGGGCTAGAATTGCAGCTACTTTCTTGGGCTGGTTGTTAAGTGTCTCTGGAAAGACAGGTAAAAAGGCAGAAGCCATCAGAACAGCTCGAAAGTAACTCGGCAAATTGCTAGACACAAGTGTTAGTTGCTTTGGATCATAGATAATAGGGTTACTCTGCCAAAACAAATTATTCAGTTAGGATTCTGGGTTCCGTGATGACCTGACTCAACCCAACAGGCTTCAGTGAGTAGAAGAAAGAACATGTTGGTTCATGTGACTGAAAATTTCAAGAATCGGCTGGTTTCAGCTATAAGGTAGTCCCAGGGGCCCAAATGATGTCACCATCCTCCTTCTCTTCACTCTGTTCTTTCCCAGATGGTCTCATGATGAGGCTCTATGGAGTGGCAAGATGGCTGCTGGCAATGAGTCCAAGGGAAAAATGTTAGTCTCTCTCCCAGAATACCCAGCAAAAACGCCATTGTATCTCATTGCCTCTGGTTGGGCCACCTGACCGTCCTTGAACCCATCACCAGGTCTAGTGGAATAAATGCTCTCATTGGTCAGGCCTTGAGTCGTAGACCCACATTTGGGATCAAGAGAAACAAAATCTATCCAAGTACACAAGTTGAGAGAGAAGGATCAAGTGGTTTTGCAGAGGGAAAAAAGGATGGTTGAAAAACCACATGGCAGGAACAGCAGAAAGCATGGTGTTCTCAAAGAGGCAGGTTAACAGACAGAGCAGGGCCAACAGCAGGTGGCAGCTGCTGTCACAAGTTGGGACACACAAGGCACCCCTGTAGGGACACCAAGAAATAACTGAGAAACACTGCAAGGGGGCTCTGTCTGCCAATTAACTGGATGGGAGACTTGGGCCATTGTGACTTGAGTACAAAAACGATGGCTTGATTTTCCTTGCAAAAGCGAGGCCTAGGGCATTTGATTATACTTGGAACTCTAGAGAAGGC
The DNA here is from genome assembly GCF_033118175.1 of Dama dama. Classification (NCBI taxonomy): domain Eukaryota; kingdom Metazoa; phylum Chordata; class Mammalia; order Artiodactyla; family Cervidae; genus Dama; species Dama dama. The sequence goes on along the minus strand of NC_083709.1, from coordinate 37,023,055 downwards.
AGATGTCACTTAAAACAGAGTTGTATGAGTGTATGCAATAAAATCCCCACAACACTCTATTTAAACTCTAGTTATGGTTTGTTTTAGTGCAGTTTTTAAATGGTTCGTTCTGGTAGAAATACAAATCCATTTATAGGGCGATTTGGAGGAGCTGGAGACAAAGAAGTCTTTATCCAAGGCAGTTATTAAGTTGAAATTTTCCAAGGCAACCTCAGCAGCTCAGAGATATGATTGTATTTGTCTCTTGAAACGAATTTAGTCCTTTTGGTGTCTGTAACTGTGACTTTTCTTTCTCATTCCTCATGTTGTATGTTTTAGTTTCCTGTCTTAGGCTTGCTAAGGGTTGGTAAATTTTTTTTGTCTTTTTGAGGAATCCACTTTGATTTTACTAGTCATATTTATTTTGTTATTTAAATTTCTAAAATTAATCAACTCCAGCTTTTTTCCCCTATAATTCCTCTTCCAACTTCCTATTACTTTATTTCTTGCTGGTTTTGTTCTGTTCCATTGAGTTGCATGTTTAGTTTACTTATCTTCTTAATTAGTAAAGCTACATGTTTTCTTTTGAATACAGCTTTAGTCACTGTTCATTAATTTTTTATTTCAAGTGTCACTTTTCTGCCAGTTTCTGGGTAATTTGTCTTTCAATTTGATTTCTTCTTTGATTCAAGAATTTTTTAGAGTTATTTTAATTACCAGTGAATGAGTTTCATTAATGTTAATACTGGTTTCCAGTTTTCCTTCATAATGATAAGTGAATATGATCAACATTTTGGAGGTTTACAGTTTTATTTCTGGCCAAGAACACTATCAGTTTTTTTGTGAATATGTATTAGGCATAAGAAGATAAAGTAATTCCTTGTAACATATATTATACTTGTGCAAATATATGTAAATGTGCACACATAGGCACAAAAACACTTACACACATATATACTAGATAGACGCAAGACACTCATATACCGGATAGACTCTATAGATTGTTTTTCTAAACCTTTATATCCTTTTTTCACCCCAAAACTTAGACATTGAAATCTGAGAAAACCAAAGTCCCTCACTATGATCATGATTTTATCAAATTATTCTTACATGGTTAAAAGTTTTTGTATGATACACTTTACTGTCTTCAACAATTCGAACTATTCCTCTTTACCTAATTTCATGTTTTTGGTCTTAAGTTTTACTTTATCTGACATTAATATCACCATTGTTTCATTTGGTTTGTATTTGTATTTAATGAATAGTTGCAGCTAGTCTTTATTTTCAAACTTTGTTTTTCATTTTACTTAAGGGACATACCTTACAAACCAACTAAATTTTTGTATTGTTGCTGGTTGGTTTGTTTTTTTAACCTAATCTGCAAGTCTTTGCTAAATGGGCTTCCCTGGTGGCTTAGATGGTAAAGAATCTGCCAACAATGCAGGAGACCTGGGTTTGGATCTCTGGATCAGGAAGAAGGGAATGGCTACCCACTCCAGTATTCTTGCTTGGAGAATCCCATGGATAGAGGAGCCTGGTGGGCTACAGTCCATGAGGTCACAAAAAGTCAGACACAACTGGGCAACTAACACTTTCAAGAAAACCATTTGCATTGATTGTGATATCTGACATTTTTGCTCAGATCCCATCCATGTTATTTTAGATTTTCTTTTTTTTTTTAGTCTTGCTTGTTGTTTCTTCTTTTTTTTTTTCTGGTTTCATATTTTTTGCATTCTTTTTCTGTTCTTTAATATGAAGGTCAATTACGTTTCTTATTTTCTTCCTAAATAACTTTATATATCCAGCAGTAATATTTAAACATACCTCTCTAAATTCAGCAATAAAAAAATTAAATAATAATTGTACCCCTGCCTCTGCCCCCAGAGCACAAGATTTTTAGCGTGTTTTTGCTTCCCCGCTCTTTAGCCCTGTGCCTACTCCTTACCCTACTTTTATGCTTATGTGCTCATAAGCTTTACCCTACTTTTATGCTTATGTTGCTTTATTTGTATCAGACTCTTTGTGACCCTACGGACTGTAGCCTGCCAGGCTCCTCTGTCCATGGGATTCTCAAGGCAAGAATACTGGAGTGGGTTGTCATGCCCTCCTCTAGGGGATCTTCCTGGCCCAGGGATGGAATTCCCATCTCTTATGTCCCCTGCGTTGGCAGGTGGGTTCTTTACCACTAGAGCCACACGGGAAGCCCACCCTACTTCTGGGTACTGTTTAATTAATATGGCATTTTATTTCCAACCAATTATTAAATTTTTATTCCAGTTACCTCATTCTTTTCAAATATTTTTTATTAATACTTACATTATAATTTATGACTGCATTATTATGAGGATATTTATAGAGGTCTTATGGTGCAGAGGATAAGTGTGCAGGCTCCAGAGTCAATCCATCTGAGTTCAAATCCTGGCTATATGACCTTGGATAAGTTACCCACCCCTCAAATAATAGTAAAATTTGACTTTTTTCCTACAATATGAGGAAAGTAATAGTAAGTTATATATATAACATGCTTAGAAAAACACCTGAGACACAGTAAGCAGACAAAAACTTTTAGACAGTATCATTATTATCTAATTAGATTTAGTTGGAAATTATTGCATTAGGCATTTCGTCACCCCTAATTCTTATATTCCATTAGCTTCTATCTTGAGATCTATATTCTAATTTTATTTTTATTTGACATTTTATTAGGTAATTCTTTTAGAAAAAATACGAAAGTCTTCGTATGTGTGGAAAAGTCTTTTTAAAATTTTTGCTTCTCAATGCCTTGGTCAGGTGGATAATTTTGAAATTATCATCCTTTACTTACCAGATAGGAAAATCAATGACAGTCTCATTCTGTTTTCTGTGTAAGTGAATAGTTCTCTCTTTATCCTCTGATTTCAGATATGTCTAGAGTTTTTGGTCTGTTTATTTTAAATCTGCCTGGCTTTTAGTAAGCCTGTTTTGATATGAAAATGCAAGTCATTTTTTCTAGGTCAGGAAAATTTTCTTCTGTAATGTTTTTGATTATTCTCTTCAACCTGTTCTTTCTCTCCTCCTGGACTTCTGTTATTTCATGTTAGGTTTCCTGCGTCTGTCCTCCATATCACTTATCCTTTCACTCATTGCCATTTCTTTGCATTTTTGCTATGTTGTGAGACCATTTGTCTTATTTAATTTTCTAAATCACTAGTTTAATATCCATCACGGTCCAGTCTATTGTTCAATTTCCTTGTTCTATTTTAATATTTAGAGGTTTTTCTTTTTTTTTTCCAGAAACTTTTAGGGGCTTGGGTTGTTTTAGCAACATCAGTTTGTATCACTTTAGGAGTTTTCATTTTAGTTTACTATTTTGTTTCTATCATATTGTAGCTTATTTCTATCATTAAGTCATCCTTAGTATGTGCCACCTTTCTGATTTTCCCTTGGTCTCCTATTTTGGAGGCTACTGATTTCATTTGCATTCTTTCCTTGTTTATTTACATTAGCATATGTGAGTTGTTTTGGCACCTGAATAGGTCAGGCTACCAGTATCTCCTGACCATACACATATGGTTGGTAAGATTGGCTGGTGACCAAAGGGAAAGCAGCTTATTTTTCCCATCAGTTACCAACAGGACAGCTCACCGAGCTCTGTCGTGTAGGCTATGGGGACAGCCCTCAAGGATTTCATGATTCTCCACAGTGACAGAGATGTGCTGTCCCCAGCCATAGAAAGGGAGCTGTTCATTCCAAGACTGATGCTGCCCTTGAAGGCAGCCAGCATCAGGGGGATGAGAGGCGTCAGTGGGGAGGCCCAGGGCTGCGCGCAGCCAGCAGGTGGTGCAGCCCCTTTGCTGTGCTAAGTGCATCCTTGCGCTCAGCTGCCTGGCAGCCCTGGGAGAGGTAGTCTCTGTCCCAGAGCCCTTCAGAGGCAGCTCACACCTCCAGTTCCTTTCCCCACCAACCCCCTAGGGCTGAAAACATGGAAAGCTACCCCTCTTGGCCCCTCAACTGCACCTCTTCTCAAGAACCTTTCTCTTCCCAAACAAACCCTACAGATTTCCTCCATGCTCAGGAGTAGACCTCCTTCAGGATGAAGGACATATCCCTAAAGCCAGGGGTCTTCTAGAGTTGTATTTGACCTTAAGTAACTCCTAAGACACAATTTAGTGCTAGAAAATCCTGTTGGGAAGGAAAAAATATTTTTACGGAAAAGTAGGACATTATCTCTTTCTGATTCAGAGAGAGAGGTAGATTGAGATATACAGACTTATACAACAAAGCTATGCAGTTTCTTTCTGTGATACCTGAAGAGGGAGGACCCAGAGGAGCAAAAAAAGCAGAACATCCTACCTCTGTGCATATTAAACTGAATGTGGCTGGTGCTGTTATTTGCTGTTCAGTGGGCATCCCCACCTCCTTATTCCCAGTTAGCCATACTCCAGAGAAAGAGTTAGAACTAGCCTGAGTCAGTCATGGAAACTCCATCCCCCTTTGCCAAACTCACTCTCAAGCCTTCCTTGTGGCTAAAGAAGGTCATGATGAATTCTAGCCAAGGACACTTTAAGATACGTGTTTTGGAGGATTTCTTTGCCTCCCTTTCATTCTTCTTGGGATGATGGTTCAAAAAGTGATGCCAAAGCTTGGTAGTCATTTTCTGATCAGAAAAACAACAGCCACAGGATAATCATGAAAAACCAACACATTTAAGAGGTTGAATTAACCTATGTTGGAAAAATCAGGTTGTTGATGATAGAAGTGAATCACTAACCGTTATTAAGTATACTAAGTAATCATATAGATTACTTACGGCTTAGTCCACTATATTTGAGTATTCTATTATTTGTAATTTAAAGCATTTTTAACTGATACATTGACATTTGGATTAATGTGTTAGGATTATGCAAAGGCAGATAATAACTATTATTTTAAAACTAAAACCAATATATTATAGAGTATAACTCAAAACTCCTGTGAATTTTTTAAAATAAAATTTCATTAAGTCCTTGCAAGAATTCCAGAGCAATTCATATATAGGGAAAGCAGGACTTAGAAAAGTTATATAATTGGCAGATTTTAGTCTGCTGAGCCTATATTCTTAATGCAAAACTATGCCCTCTTCTAAAAGGCAATTTAATGCCACTCCTACCTATCAAACATATTTTAACCCAGTGGTCTGACTCCTTTAACCAATGTACCTGTTGATGGTGACATATTTAAACTTTTTTTACCTTTTTTAAAATGACTTCCTACATCTTTGAAATTGTATTGGCAAGATTAAACCAATCAATTATCAATAGAATGGCATGACACTTCTTTATTATCAGCCACTGGGGTATTTATTAAATAGTAACATGCATACTTTCATTGTATTAGATTCTTAAAATATTAAATGAAACACAATTCTGGTGGTCCTTGAGCCATAGGTTAAATGAAAAAAAAAATCAAATGTGTTGTGGGGCATGTCACAGATAATTTGGACATAGTGGAGTAGTTTTCTTCATAAGACAGTGCATATAGTCTCTGACATTTTTTCTATATTGACAAAAAATAATTCCAATTTTCACACTGTCATGGTACAAATAGAAGTGTGACTTACGTCTCATAATTTGCATAGCTGATTTCATGTCCTTTTGGCCATTCCATCATGTGCCTGACAGTTACAAAATTGTTTTTCTTTGGGACATCATTGGTATATGCTTATGTTGCAAGGAGTTTCCAAATTAAACCATGGGTTTATTACATGACACAAAGGGAACCTGATCCCGTGTGTACGAAAATCAGGTTTATTATGGATTTTCTGGGCCAAGGTACTCAGGTGCCCAGTTGTGAATGATGGATAGACTCAGCACTCCTAAGACCTGGGGTTAACCATCTCAGAATCCTATTCTCCTGTGTTCAGTCCTGAATATACTTTTCTTTAATTAAAAAAAAAAAAACATATTTATTTATTTATTATTCATGGCTGCACTGGGTCTTTGCTTTTGTACCTTCTCTACTGCTACTTTTTGTTGCAGTATGTGGGCTTCTCAATGCAGTGGCTTCTCTTGTTGCAGAGCAGGGGCTTCCGTAGTTGTGGCTTGCAGGCTCTAGAGTGTGGGCTCAGTATTTGAGCTGAGGGGCAACGAGTTTGGTTGCCCCATAGCATATGTGATCTTAGTTCCCAGACCAGGGACCGAACTCATGTCTCCTTCATTGGCAGATGAATTCTTAACCACTGGACAACCAGGGAAGCCCCTTGAATATGCTTTTAACTAGAACTCCATAAACCTGCAGATGGTGCCTAATGAAAAGCCAAGTTTGGGAGAGCTTAAAGGCCTTTACATTCTAACACAGGGATAATAAAAGAAACTTGAATGGCTCTGGCTTAAGGCCAGTCTCTCTACCTTGGTCACCTACTTCACCATGAGTACCTTGTTACAGCTCTATGACCACCTACATTCTCCCACCCCTCTTCTTAGAGGTGCTTTCCTGCCTATAGCTCTCAATAAAAGGCAGCCATATTTTATATCATATGACTTGTCTGAGGCACAGCTGATCAGAACAGAGGTGGTCACTGTCCCAAGGAAGCCAAGACAAAGCTTGCCAAAGACACAAGACATAGCCTGTCCCCCAGAAGATGAGCTGAGTCAACCAAGACCTCTGTTTCAGTTGAAAGAAGGGAGGGAAGTATCATTGATGGAGGCAAAGTAGAAAGGATATCACACGACAGAGAAGAGCTGGACAAGATCCTGGGGAAACAAATTCTGAGTGAGATGGGGAAGCCAATGCCAAGGAGGCAGGATCTATGAGGCAGAGGAAAGGTGTGGTGCCCAGGGTAAAAGCTGATCACTGAAAGGATAGATGAGAAAGCTGCATGGGGAGAAATAGAGAAGGAAGGAGGGAGGAGCAGAGAAAGCCTAGTTCCTAAAACTGTGGAAGGCTAACACTTTCCAATTCCTGTACATGATCCTGTGTATCTTTATATTAAACCCTCATTTCCCTAAGAATTGGTCTCTCCCCTACAATCCAGAGTCTGAATCACACAACAGGCAAATGAGGAGAGGAGGATGGAAAGCCTAGATACATCATGATGAATCCAGGTGAATACAAACCCTACAACCTGTCTCTGTGTCCTTTCCTCCGTGATCCAAGGCTCCATGGCCCAGTCTGCCCTAGAAGATGCTGGAATCTCAGTCCTGGAAAGGTCTGGGGTGCCAAATGGCTCACACTATGAGGACATATTCAGAGGCAGAGACCTTGAAAAACTCTCTGCATTAGGTCTCAACAGCCCAGATACTGAAGTTGGCCCCACTTGGGGGTGACCTTGGCTCTGGTCACACTGTTATCATTAAGAACAAACTATCCTGAGGAAGGGCACATCCTGTGACCTTAAATGAAGAGTCTAATTCAAAAAAGCAGACTCTTTGGGTTTTCAGGTCTTTAAGGAGAAACTCAACAGTTTGCTTGGTGGGGAATCATCTTCTGAATTGCCTGTGACCTAATTCTGTGAACAAAACCCCAGAGACCAGCCACTGTTTGTAGCTGAGGGAAGTATCTGTTCACTTAAATATAGCCCATCATGCTTGTAGCCAAATGCTTTGACAAGTGGGAAAGGACAGGTGAAATTATCTAAATGGCTCGGGCTATTTATCTATCTATTGAGAGTGCTGTTTCCTGGAAAGAAGCCGTGAGTTAAGAAAACAGTTTTAACTTGTTCTCTCAACTTCCTGGCTGTTCTGATACTCAGACCACACTTCAATATTTCTGGGTTTCGTCTGACAAAGTAGAAATGTGTGGGGAGGGGAGGAAGGGAAAGGATGTAGTGAAGACAAAACCATGAAACTGGAAGAATTTCAAGGGTTCAGAGGCGGCAGTCTCTGTTCACTAGCAGGGCTGCCTCGAAACAGGGATGAATATGCCTCTTGTTTAAAATTTGCAATGAGGGCATTATATGTATATACCACTCCTTTTTCCTCATCTGTCTCAAGTCATCAAAAGCCAAGAAGAGGTGATCTTACTTGGTGTCTGTGTAACAGGGTACCAGGTATTTGCCCGTCTTCCAAATCTCTCATCCTTTGTGGTCTAAAGTTTTGTAGACTGAAAGTCATTTCTTTGGATTACACATCTCCAAGCGTCTTCTTTTGATCTTTATATAAATGTATCAAATAACTTTTTCCCAAGGGCAATAGAGAATTACTAGTGAAGTTGAGATTACTGGGCATCTAGGTGATCTGTGGAGAAAAACGAAACACAGTTCTAATCTTTCTGCAGCACCTGAAATCTGTGGTTTGCAAAATGCTTCATATATAATCTCATTTCATTTCTGCAACTCAAAAGATAGGTAAGATAAATGTTCTTATTTTTCCCAAGTCTCAGATGAGAACATTGAGGCTTTAGGAGATTCTATGAGTTTTTCAAAGTGTATATGTAAGAAGCTGAGGCTAGATAAGACTCAACCCATTGAGTGTTTTTATTTTTTCCACTCTAGGCAGACTCTCCAGGAAAGTGAAGAGACTTACTTCCTAGACTGTTCTAGGTCAGCCTTTTAGCCAGTGGCCAGCAGCCTGGAGGGGGTTAAGTATAGTAGCAGGCAGTGGGTCCTCCTATCCCATAGGCAACTCTTCTCCATGAGGAGAGCATCCAGGAGCCCAAGGCACCCCCAGGTGAGTGGCAGGTTGGCTAGCCCTAATGAGAGGTGCTGTGAACTGTCTCTGTCCCCAAGACAGAAAGCTTTACAGAAATTACCACCCCTCCTTTCTGCCTTCTCATTTTCTACTTGAAGTTGCCCTCTTAAATTCATTGTCTACGTGGTCTAGTTTGCTCTTCTTTGATCCATTTCACAGACAGTGACCACAGCCAGCTGTGACCTGGCCGGCCATCCCACTGGTATGTCTAGCCAGTTACTCAGTGGTTAAACCTCATGTATTTTATTAGGAGTGAATGGGACGCACATCTTAATGACAAGAACCATCTTTCTATGTGAAGACACTCGATAATGAAGCACGTTATTGCCATATTAAACTCCTGTCTGGCCTAAGTAAGATTGTAGTTAGTTCAACATTTTGGTTAACAAAGGATTCCTATCGTTACCGATTTTCAAAGAATTAGAATCCAGTAAGACACTACTTTTTTCTAAAGTAACTCTGTGCGTGATTTAATATTTCTATGAAGACTCAATGCACTGCAGATATTAAAGGTTCTTAAAGTCCACATTGGGATGGCAAGGTTAGGTAGATGAAATTGAGAAGGAAAAAGAGGGAAAAGAACATTTTTCCTGTGGAAACCACCAACCTTGCTCTGGACTTTGAATGTGGAGGTCAGCTTAGGAAATCATGCATCTTCTAGGTTGTTCTGGGAATGAGCAGACTTTCAAAGAGGAACACAAGGCCATGCCGGAAGAAAGATGCTGCCACAGATAGAGTTTTAGAGCTTTCTGACCCATTTGTTGAAAACTTCCCTGCTAATCAAAACCAGCTTCGGAGGTGGGTCAGAGTGTGATTTCTAGAAGCATTGCTTCCTAAGGGCACTAGAACATTGCTGGGGTGCTACATCTTTCTGGAAATATAACAAGATGGAGAAAGTTGTATTTATCATAAGTGTCATGAAATTGAAATATTTAAAAGAAATGTTATTTGAAGGAGTTGCGGTTTCATAGTAGTTGCATGGTATGTCTTCAAAAGAGGGTAGGTCTGGTTGGCTACCTACATTTGTTTATCTGAGAGGGTTATGCAGATCTGGGACTGAGCAGAATTGTTCAGAGAACAGAGGAGGTACCTAAGGCTGTTATTAGTTTTCCCCTCCCTCTCTTCCCGCCCCTCCACATAGTGTTGAACAGATATGTAAAGAAAATCATTTTGGAGAAACACTGAATTATGAGGCATCCCACTAAAGGTTGTCATGTCTCTGTCTGGCTTTGTTCCTAATGCATTGATGCTTTAAAGCTCACTAGTTAACTTATCTTGTGACCCCAATCACCCCACTTTTTACTGTTTCAATGTTGACTATGTTTCCTTCAGAAAGTGGAAAAAGTTTTTTTTTTTTTAAAAAAGAAAAGGGATCAAAAGCAATCAATCAATTATTCTAGTTTTTAACAGCTCTTTTTTAAATAAGGGGGTGGGGAATGAATGGAAGAGGTTGCAACTGGTGTTTAAAATGAGGTTTGAAAATTGCCTATATCTGGTTTTAAAATACTTTGTACTAAAGAGGATCTTAAAAATGATGTAAGAAGCTTTGCGGATGAGGAAACTGCTCTCCAATATGACTTGCTGCAGGTCACAGTGCTATTACAATATGTAATTAAGTGATAATCAATGAGATCCAGGAAAAGTATCCCCAAGATAGAAAGACTTTGAAGGATGTGTCCATCTGGTCATCATTTGTGCTTTCCCTTCATTTACCTGATAAGAAACAGAGGAAGAAGAATTACTCATGATTAGTTGTGATTACCCAGGATTACTCTCGTGAAGAACACAACCACCTTGGACTATGCACCTTTGTTCGACCACATTTATATAGCACTTCTTCCATGAAAGGCATCATTCCAGGAAGATTCCAAACATGAACCCTTTTCACAATGGTAACAGCCCCCTGAGACAGGTACTCTTGGTATCTCCACTGTGCAGATGGAGAAACTGAGGCATGCAGTTAGCAACTTGACAAAGTCAAGTCAGGCTCAGAATCTGTGCTGGTAGCCACTAAATTAGCCTGGCTGCAGAGCTCTGGGCCTTCTCTAGTGACTCAGATGGTAAAGAATCCACCTGCAATGCAGGAGATCTGAGTTCAATCCCTGGGTCGGGAAGATCCCTGGGAGGAGGGAATGGCTACCCACTCCAGTATTCTTGCCTGGAGAATTCCATAGACAGAGGAGCCTGATGGGCTACAGTCTATGGGGTTGTCAGGAGCTGGACATGACTGAACTATTAACACACACACACACACACACACACACACAGAGAAAGAGAGAGAGAATGCTGCTACTTGTTTTTCCAGAAGTCTTCATTGTAATCCCCTGTGATCCACCTAAAGTAATGAAAATACAGTGAGCTATGCTAGTGAGAACACAGAACCCTTGCTGGCTGGGAAGGGGTCCCTGGAAGGGTCCTCAGGATGAAACAATAGAGCAATACCAGACATCCAGATGAGATTTTTTCCCCACAAAAACATCAGGTTTTTTGGGAACAAAGAGAGGAAGGTGGGTGAAGGCGAGACTGAGAATGTGTAATAAGATGCAGTCCATATGGGATTACATGAGGACATATGTATATATGTGTTTGGAAGTCTGCACACATGTGGTTCTAGTTGTGTGTGAAAGTGTTTATGCATTCAAGTTTTGATACCCACTGTGTGCATGTGTGCCTGTGTCCATGTGTGTGTGTGTGCACGCACGCACGCACGCACCCGTGGGCTTGCTAATATTCACAGAAGGTGCTAGAATAAACTCCTCCAGTGACTGGGAGTCTGCCTGCTCCATGATCTCATATCCACATCTGGGTTCATTCTGCCTCAGAAGTGCCTGGTCTTCTGTGTCTACTGAAGGAGGATTCTGCTCACCCTTCTCTTGGAGCCAAAACAAAATGAAGCTAAAGAGGAAAAGTAGAGAGAGAATTTATAAATTAGAACTTTTCATTTTTTCTGAAAGGGCCATTATTTGCTCAGAAATAGAAATGCATGGGATGAGCAGTGCAGTTGGAAAATTTTCCCACCTCTTTAAAGAAGCTGAGGCCCAGTTGGAGAGGACCAGAGTCCTCTGACGTCCCAGCCCCTCAAGCCCACAGCCCATCCTGTGGATGGCCAGGACCTTACCCCTGTGGCTCACACGTGCCAACCATCTGGCCAGGAACCAGGAGCCTGGGAGGGCCCTCAGGTCCTATTTCCCCAAACCCTTAAAATGCTAAGCCCCTGTTTAAGGCTAGCCCTGCTATCCCCAGAAACTCTGTGTGTACACAGCCTTTCAGGTTACTGCTGCCAACAGGCGGCCAAGCAGACAGGAGGAAAGAAACAGAGAATGCTGTGGCTGCTGCATTTTAGCACACACCCTGAACATAGCTGTGGGCTTGTGTCTGTCTACAGAAGTGGGCATCCAGGCTTCCTTCCCTGAAAGGGGATGGCAGGGGTGGTCTTCCCCAGGAAGGGGTGATTGCTTGGCAGCTGGGATGATAAGCAGGACCAGCAGAGGGCGCCACCGTGCTGACTCTCATCTCACTCCGAGTTACAGATCTGTAGGGGGGAAGCTCAGGAAGGCCAAAGATGGATCGATTCAATACTGTACCCTCTCCCCTGTCTCCCGCCTGCTCCCATCTCTTCTCTTCTCTTCTCCCTGCCCCCTCCTGTGTTCCCTCCTTCCCTCTCCTCTCTGTCTTTCTTTCCATCTCTAGCCCCCACACCCTCCCCCACTTGAGGAGTTCACCCCAGGGAACCTCAAGTCTAGTAACTGAGTGTTAATTATGTCTGAGTGGATTCTAGAGAAAAAGAAAACCATATACTGTATCAGCAGAGAAATGGTTTCACTATGAGGAAACTAATGATGCTTTTATCAGGAACAATATAAAGATTGCTTTTTTACTAGTGTGTGTCCCATAGGGTTCAGGGCTATGAGATATTTCTGTATCTGGCTTTAGGTTCCTCTGAGCTTTTACATAATCAAATCAATATAGCCATGATTCACCCTCTGGCAACAACTACTCCCTGCAAGTTTGCTGTTGTTTCTTTAGCGGCTAAAGAGAAAATAAATAAATATATGGAAAGGAACTTATTATGAATCTGTAAACATTGATTTGCTCGGTCTTCGGGCTTCCTTTTTAATTGCTCTGCATACACAAGCGTGCACACACACACAAGTGAGGGTGCGAGTTCATGGTCAGAAAACAAGGTGGCACGTACTGCCCGAGTGTTTACTGCTGCCTGGTTTTCACATTCAGAGATGTCTTGCCTGTCTATCTACCAGCATCCTTTTCATATCTTTTCTTTTCATCCATCGCTCCGGTGAGTTCCCTACATTCTGGGCGTGATTTTGGTTCTTGCCTTTCTCTTTGAGTCATATTGTTTATATCAGGAATTTCCCTCCCCTCTGCCAGGCAGAAATGATCCCCTTTAGACCTCTGTCTGGTCCCAGGGCTGTGGGAAAGAGAAAGAGAGCCCATGGCAACCTGCAAACGGGCTCACCGTTTCCTTAGGAAACACGTCTTCCCTTTGTGTGTTTTGGAGTCTCAGCCCAGCCTCTACAGTTCCAGAAGAAGCCCAGCTCGGAGAAAGGTTGACATCCTTCCTAGCACGTGCGGCGTGCCCGTGAGGCCTCCCCTCCCCTTCTCTAAGTAAATAAACACAGCCGTCTGTCTTTCACACTAAAGCCTGGGGGAGGGTTCCAGCCCTCTGTCATCCACTCTTCATAGGCGAATCGAGATGACAGAGGCCTCTAAAGATGGCTTTTTCAATGTCACTTGCCGCTTTGGATCCACAGAGAGTCAACAGAGGAAATCAGTGTGTTTAGCTGGATTTGGAGAATAAAGGTGGACTCTTACAGGCCTCTGGTCTGTAAGGGACAGGCAGACTATTCAGTCATTACCCCTCTAGTCCTGAGCCTTTGAGGCCTTGTTCATGATATGCTGTCTTTTCTCTGTCCCTCCAAAGAAGCAAAAACATTAGAAGTAACAACAGAGACAAGGCAGGAGAGAAAAATCACTTATGTAATCAGGTGTGCTGAGCCCTGGGGCTGATAATTATCACAAAAGTGAAATGGCTCCCTAATTACGAGGGAGTCTGATTATTGAAGCCATGCTTCCGTGACAGGGACGCCATACTCCTCTGAGAGGTCTGTGAGAGCAAAGTTCCTTAAAGCTCTTCCTTCTCTGGGTAAATATTTGCCACTGAAGTGCTCTCTGCTACTATACTGCAGGACTTCCAAGGCTCCAGGCAGAGGTGGTCTAGCCTGTAGTCTGGGAAGGGAGGGGGCATGCAAACAGTCCTGGGTGTGGTGATGCTGGCAGTGCAGTGTGTTAGCCTGTGAGGGTCCCAGAGGCTGCCGTCACTGAACATCTGCTCTGTACCAAAGACTGCTTTGTGTGCATTATTGCATTAAGTTAGTTCTTATCCTCTGGACAGTGTGGCAAAGAAAGTCGTCTTATTACCATTTTATGAAAAAGGAAAGTGAGACTCAACAAGTTAAATGATTTGCCCAAGGTTGCAAAGCTGGCATATGATGGAGTTTTTCTCTTTCTCTCTTTTTTTAATAAGTGTAATTAATTTTTAACTTTTTCTTTTAATATTTGTTTGCTTATGTAATTTATTTGGCTGTGCCGGGCCTTAGTTGTGGCACACAGAATCTTTATGGCAGCATGCAGGATCTTTTTAGTTGAGGCACACAAATGCTGAGTTAGTTGTAGCTTGTGGGATCTAGTTCCCTGGCCAAGGATCAAACCTGAGCCCCCTGTATTAGGATCATAGAGTCTTAGGCACTGGACCACCAGGGAAGTCCCGGATGGAGTCTCTTGAACTCCAGTCTGTGGACTTTGCACCATCCTGATGTCCTAAGAAGTGTGGAAAACATACCAAGGACAAACTTATAAAAATGATGTGATTATGTGTTTCTTCTGAACTCGTATTAAAAATCGTCCTGCTACCACGTTAAATCCCATTTCATAAATCTTATTCTTAGAAGGGGCTGTTTTTTGGTTAAAAAGAAAGAGAAGCAATGTAAAGCAATAAAGTAAACTATATTGAGATGGTGTGCTGATGCGGTAGACATCACAGAGGAGGTCAAGGCATGACTGGAGGTTGGCGAATGCCACTATTGGCCACATGGCCTCACAGAGCAGGAAAGTAGGGGGACTATTACTTGCTCCCTCGAGTTTTGTGTTGAGAAGGATTCTGAGGCCCCATGTGTTATCTATTTGTGATGCCTGCCTTGGGACACCATGCAGGCTTGGGGGAAACTAACAGTGAGTTGTGAGGCCTCTTTGATCAAGCCAACCTGCTCCTTTCCCAAAGGAAGATGAAGCCCAGAGAAATTAACTGAACCATTCAAGTGTTTTGAATCCATAATTCTACCAAGAGAAGCTTTTTTCTAACAGTTCCAAACATTTGCTCATCAATATCTTTTGTCCTTGGGGAAGAGATGGAGGTCATGAAATATGCATACTTTCTCCCAGTTGAAGTTATTTCCAGTGGATAGACAGGACTGGATTAAAATCCTACCCTTTTCCACATGTGATTGAGAGGAAGTGACCTTTGAAGTTTACTCCTCCATAGAGTTGAGATTAACATGGTTATGGTGCTGTTGCAAGGGTTGGATGAAATAAACTACATAAAGCACCAATTCTGATAAGCAGAGGAAAAGTTCAAGAAATGATACCTAATATTCAACTATTGCCTTATCCAAACATTGGGTACTTGTTTAGTGCCTCCTATGTGTTATTGACCAATAGGTTTGCACAACAGTGAAAAGATCAAGGCAGTTCATCCTTTGGTACAAACTTAGAAGGCTCAGCTGACATTTTTCCTGATGCCTTTATGGACGTCATCGCTCTGGCACACAGCCCTCCACCCTCACCAGCACATGAATGCGCAGATCCTGACCACATGCTCTCACACCAGGAAAATCAGAAAATACACTAAGAAAAATCCAATAATACTGACTTGAGGTTTTCAGACTCCTTGGGGGTAGATAGATACAAGGCAGTAAACCAGCGTAGGGAAAGAAAAACAGTTTTTTTAAAAAAACTAATAAAAAAAAATCCCATAGGAAGGAAATGGAAACCCCCTACCCTCCAAATGGAGCTAAATTGTGTGGTTACCAGAACTGCTTTCCTGGAAAGGGGACCAGAAGCTGAGCGCATGCAGCACTTAGACTGGAACTGTTTTCTAAACAGATTTTTCTCTTTTTTTTTTTTTTTAGCGTGTATTTTTCACATATTTTAACCTTTCTCAAAATGCCCTGGCCAAAAGCACTAAAAACGCTGTACTGCTAAACTTAAATTAGGGGCCTCTGTTGGTCGAGGCACCCAGCTGGGTTTTTTCTGGCAACTGGAGAAGGGCCCTGGGGGTGGTGGGGGAGGCACACAGCAGCCTGTCACCCTCAGGTCCTCACGGGGTGAGGAAGTATACTCGGCTCAGCGGCCCCTGGTGAATGACAGTAAAAGAAACTTAAAAAAATAATTAAAGGACATGAGTATGCTAAGAAGTTTGCTATTTGTTTTTTTTTTTTTTAAGTTTAATCTGCCTGTTTTCAGAACCAGCAAGAGAGGTTATGACTACAGTTTCATTTTGGATTCCTAATTACAAGAAGTGGGAGTGGGGGGTAAGACTTGGCAGGGGGTGCCTGGAGGAAGGGTATGAGAGTGGGTATGAGGTAGGGTAGGTGGAGAGTGGCCCAAGTTTTATTCACAACAGTAGGTTTTAGCTGAAGCCAAGTTGGGCAAAAGAGACATGTTCACAAGTCATCACCAGTTGTGGCCAAAGAAATGTCACTTTCCATCTCATGATTTTCCGCAGTCCTTGGGGACCAAATGGAAAACTTTCGGACTTCTTTCTTCAGGAAAGCATACCCTGGGTGAAGTTGAAGTCCTGGGTGACACAGTGGGTCACCAGGTCATGATGAGAGTCCATTCAGCACAGCCTGACTCAGTCAGAAAGAACCCGAAGGATATTCTGTAATCTGGGATGAGTGAGTTCATTGATCTTATTGGAAAATGGGCACTTCACCTTCTTTCCAGGGAATCAACCTGGACGTGTCAGCAAAAAGAGTCCCCTTGGACACATCGACCCAAGCTGAAAAATGTACTTAGGACACTTCACGTGTGCTACTGGCTGTATTGTCTGATGGGCCATGCAGGAGGAAAGGGAAGTGGCAGAGTTGGGATTGCCTCTCTCTGCAGCACTGGGCACCTCACAGCAGGCCCTGGAGCATCGGTGGAGGCTCTCAGGGACCTGCTGAACCTTGGCACAAAGATTGTTGCAGTTGGGAAGAGCCTTTGGAACATGGGAAGTGGTCCGCTGGTGCCACCAGGCCTCGTAGTTGGAATTGGGGCTCAGGCTGCTGCTAGCACATGACCAAAGGCAACAAATGTTTGACCAGACATCTGAGAACATCTGTTTTGTTTTGCTTGTGTGGATGAAGCTCGCTTGGCCTGAGATGTCTGCTTTTGGCCAAGATGCAAAATGGATGCCTGTGTGCAAACATGGGCAATGCCAAATATGGGCAAAGCCAACTTAGGTGACTGCATTTTCCCCTACTTAAATCCCTCAGTAAAGATGAGTTTCTTCCTGGTTTATTCCAAATGTAAATGTTCAGCGTATGAAGGGAGGTAGCACAAAGGGACCCGGGTGTCTTGGACACCAGCTATTCTCTGGGCTTTGAACGTTTTTTTTTTTTCTCTCCTTTTCCCAACTGTGGATGCTAATGGGCCTCAAGTCGCCGCTGCTTGGACCTCCCCATGAACCCCTCTTCTTCCCTGACCAGGACAGGAAGGTGATGGTTAGGGAGAGGATGTGTAATGGAGCTGTCTTGGGAGGAAGCACTGAAAAAAAAAAAAAGAAACAGAAGGAGCAGTGACATCCTGGTCATGATGCCATAGGCTTTTAAAGAATGCCCAGGCTCCCACCCAGGGGTGGCGGCCATTGCTCGGTGGCAGAGTGATGCCTGGTTTATTCTTAGTAAAGTGCTTGGTGAGCGTGAGCCCAGGAGTCCTAGAGTGGAAGAGCAACCACCAAACAGAAGAGGCTCACTCTGCCTGTCTTCTGGACTATTCAGAGCTGGGGAAGGGACGTAGATGGAGACCAAGACCCAGACATCATGGCATTATGAGTGCTCCCAGCCCCCTGCCTCCTGCCCCCCCAAATCATGATTGCTTTATGTGGTTCATTTTCCCTTTGGTGAGGAAAATGGGATGTGGTGTCAATTACTAGGGAAAAATATACAAAGTCCTAATGGCTAATCTATTCTTCTAAGTACAAGGAAGACTAGTACACCTAAGAGACTTGATCTAATTGTATAATAAAACTTGAATCATTTCAAGCAGGATTGGACCTGCCAGGTCTGTTGGAGAAAGCTCAGGCCGCCGCTGCTGCCCTGGGCTAGGAGAGCGGTGAGCTGACCCTGGAAATTGCTTGTGGGTAGAATCCGAGGAGGGACTGAAGGGAGGCAGGAATATGGCTGCAGGGAGCAATGAGGGACCGTTAAAGATGTTGGACCGTAAACAGCATCTTCTCATTTTATGTGTCTCCATGGTGGCAGTTGTTTTCTCAGCTCTAGTGTCTATGTCAAGAGTCTAACCTTGGAACGGAATCCACATGCTGCCTCTCGTTGGTCTCTCCTTCTTTCCACGTCCCGGCTCTCATCTTTTGTAGATTGATGTTTAGAAAACTTGTGGTGCTAAACCTTTTCACATAATTCTCTTGTTTAATTTAATCCTCCTGACACCCCTGGTTGGAAAATCCAATTATCATTTTACTGATTAAAAAAAGAAATCCAAGAAAGGCAAAGTTGTGCAAAGTTACACTGGTAAAAAGTGATGGTGCCAGGGCTCAAACGTGAACTTTCTAACCCATTCCTGGCCTCTGCCATGTCCCTGTTTGGGGGCAACATGCCTCTTTGCCAAGCCCTCTAAGCGATTTGGGTGTCAGGGCACTGTGGGGACTTCAGGAAGGTGGTGTGTGTACGGGAAGCTAGTGGCAACATGGATCCTAAAATTAGCTTTTCTCCTTTCAACTCTTTCTGATCCGATCTAAAAACATGAAAAGACTTGCAACTCCTTTGCATGTAAGTCCAGTGACAGCTTCTAACGCCACCACAAAAGGCAAAGCCTCTGTTTATTTAAGTGTTGGGTTTTTTTTTTTTTTTAAAGAAAAATACATCTGGGAGTAGAAGTCGCTGGGTTGTAAATGAGCTCTCACCCCACCAAAGAAAAAAATAATAATTATAATAAAAATAATGGCACCATATTCTCTGATAAACCAGTGCCAGAAAAGCTCTTGGGGATCAAGTTTTGTCAGTCCCCAGCTTTTACCAATTTAAATTCTTGGCAGAGTATTAAAAAAAAGTATAAGGTATTTGAAACTCCAGTCCCTCAGGTACTAAATCTAGTGTTTCCTGGCACTAGATGAATGTTACTGAAGTGAAAACCTAGCACCACAAGACCATATCTCCATGGCTGTTCATATTTATACTTAACAGACAAATATGTCATTCTTTCGGGATCGCTTTACAGGGCCAATTTTTTTTTTCTCATATGTTACCCACCCTTTTCTGATAAAAATGAAGGCAGACCAAGGCCAGGACACAAACTCCGAGTTAGTGAGATGCTCTTTCAGTATCAGAAAGCATGTTTCCCCAAAGCTGTGTCTAATATCCCAAGCCACAGATCAAATGAAGGAATAGGACAGGCAGGACCCTGTGAGATGATAAAGGGGAGCTGGATGGATGTAGTTTGGTGACATTTACTCCCTGGTCACTTCCCTTGTTTTTTTTTTTTTCTTTACAGTATAACTTTAATCCAAAGGGGGAGTAGGAACTCTATGGTCCCTCAGATGTTTTTGCCAGAAATCTGGCTTGGCAAAGGATGTTCAACTCCCTCTACACAGTTAGCAAAAAGATCCTTTTTTAATATCCATGTCTGCACTCCATTCATGAACTAGGGATCATCTTTTCTATCCTGGGCTCCTGCAGTTTGACCCCCTCATGGAGTCCACTAGTTACCTTTCAAAATTTTTTTCTACTCTTTGGCTACTGATCAAGTTTCTTCTCTCTCCTCTCCCCTAACTCCAGCTAATGAAAGTTTAGTCTAGAAATAGCTGGAAATATCTCAAATGACTCAAACTCTTCAAGTCTGTAGACTACATTTTAACCTTCATCATATAGCAAGGGAAGATGACATGTTCTTATTGAACACCTACTATGTTTGGGGCACTTAGTCCTTACTCAGTTTTAAAACTGGATGACGAATCTTATAAACTTCATGAAGAAAGGAATGGTATTAATATTTCAAGTACCCCGAAACCCTGAGAAGCACTGCATAAAATATTGCAATATGCCACTTCCATTGCTCTGTCTAATCTAAAGGTTCACATTTTTGCAAGTGGAAAATACATCCTTTAACTTTCAGAAAAATGAGTTTTTAGTCAAAGTGTTAAGATATCTCAAAGTACCCTCTGTACTTTGTAAAATATTTATATCCTAACCTGAGGGACACAGAATGGAAAATAACTGGAGTGAGGATTTTCAGCAAGAAGTTGCCACGGGAACTTTCCACATCTCCCGCGGGTACCACTTAAGCTTTAGCCCACATGGCAGGCTCATCTTGGCCCGGGCTGGTGAGATGCTACTCAACCGTCTAAAGCAACTGAGAATCACAGCATCAACCAGCAACGGCAATGAGGTCGACTTTTTCTTTTCATTGTCCCGCTCCTGAGGTAAGGCAGCTGCCCACCATAGCCCCCTGCTCTCCATCCTTTCTTTTCGTTCTTTGTTGGGAGTTGCTCATCAACTCTAAATTCAATCACAATTTCTATGCTAATCTCTACTCCCCATGCTGGCTTCTCCTTAGGGCATCTGTCCTGTGTGCTGCGTTGCCTGTAGGACATTTAAACATGGTGGCCATACCTCAAACTCAGAGTCCCCCCAAAGGAACCTCTTCTCTCCCAGCGCACCCTGCTTTAGCCAGTGTCCCCATTTTTCAATTACCCACCTCTGAAATACTAGACTGTTCTGACTCTCCAGTCTTTAGTCTTTCTTAGCATAAACAATAGCGGTATGCTTTGCCTTTTTTGGCTTCATAGTCTCATTGAGTCTTTATCACAATTCTATGAAGTAGATATTATTGTTATTTTTACTATATGGTTGAAGACTTAACTCAGAGATGGAACATGATTGGCCAGAGGTTACACTGCTGAGTAAAATACAAGTAGTGGCTTTCTATTCAGATTTTGTTCCTTTTCCAGAGCCTACACAAATCACTACATTATATGGCAAGCAGGTAGAGTCTGACCAGAATTCCTAATATCTCGTGAAGACATCTGTCCTGGTCTATTCCAAGTCTACCTAGCCCCTCACCATCTTTCTCCTAGACTGATTTCCTAAAACTACAATTTCCTTGGATTCAGCCTTTTCCTATCAGAAACATTATCCAGAGCTCATCTTGTTAAGATACTGTGTTTACTATTTTCAGCAAGAATCAACTTCCAGTGGTTCTCCATGAGTGCAGCCTTACCCAAGATGTTTTCTGGAACATTCCACATACATCTCATTGGAGGGTCAAGAGTCTGCTCTGTACCTGGAAGGGGTCAAGAGAGACTAATGAAGCTTTCAGTCTAATAAAAAGATAGGTATTAAATAATAGTTATAGAAGTTATGAATGTTTTTGAGGAAAAGCACAGAAAGCTTATGGAAGCCCCTGAGAGTACACTAATCTTATCTAGTCTGCTGGTCAAGGGGGCCTCTTTTAGGAAGATCCAAAGGGTTCCTCTTTCATAGGGATTTTTTCATAGCATGTTTTGTAGTTTTGGAGGTAAGCTTGTCTTCAGGGTCACTTTATGGAAATCCAGTGTGGTTTCCACTGAGGGTGTGACTCAATGGAGAGTTTTGTTGGTTCACAACTGTATTACATCATGGTCTAGAATCACCTTTTTATGTTACAATCTCATCTCCAAATATCCTTAGACCACATATGTAGTGTAAATTCAAACCTCAAATCCAAATATGGCATTAAGTTCTTGGTTGAGAATTCTTGACTAAGGCAAACTTCTTTGTACCCAGATCTCAGGTTAAGACAGACAAATTCCCTTGTCTCCTGTACTGATGGCTTCCCTGTCAATACCTGCCTTTGACCCAATAGGGAGTCTGCAACATGTAGGTCTCAGCATTCACAATTACTTGCCTTTCCAGTTCAACTTCCCAAGACAGTTAATGTTGTCCATTGGGCTTCCCTCAGGTGGCTCAGTGGTAAAGAATCTGCCTGCCAATGCAGGAGACACCAGAGATGTGGGTTCAATCCCTGGGTCAGGAAGGTCCCCTGGAGAAGGAAATGGCAACCCACTCCAGTAGTTTTGCCTAGAGAATCCCATGGACAGAGGAGTCTGATGGGCTACACTGCATGGGGTCGCAAAGAGTTGGAGACGTCTGAGCGACTGAGCACACATGCAATAGGGTGTCTACAGGTGAACCTAGGGATGAAGAAAATGAAATACATTTCCTTATTCCAGGTTTTCTCAAAGCCTGACAATGTGCTAAGTGTAGCTGGTAGTCAGCTTCAAGATGACTGAGCTTGCCTTGTCCACCTGTGTTCCAGGGCCTGGAAAGCACCTGGAACAGAGTAGACTCTCAATAAACATTTGTTCACAAGGCTCATCATTGAACAATGAAATGCTTTTGCATGCAATTAATGTAGAGATCATGCCACTTACAATATTTATTAAGATTCATTATGCCTACACTTTTGCGTCTCCTAAAAGATAAATTTCATCAAGACTTTGTTTCCTTTAGGTTCTTTACTCCAGGTTGAGTTTCAGGGGATTCAGAATGGAAGTCATGTAGGCCTGGATTTGAATCTTCCTCCATGTATTAGCTGTGTGAACTTGGGAGACTTACTTAACCTCTCTGTTCTGGTTTCCTTATCCATAAGATGAGAATTATAATCTCAGCCTTTCAGGGTGACTAGGAGGAGTAAATACAATAATGCATGTAAAATCCTTGGCATAGAGCCTGGCATAGAGTAATGCAGTAAATAGTCAATGTCATTTGCCATTGCAATTGTGATAGGTAGCTTGTCCTCAGCCTCAAAAGGCTTGCAGTCTAGAGGGGAGACACAGAGCACCCCAACATGCTCATCAACAGATGGCTCACACTCAAGTGTAACCAACACAGCAAGCTGAATTTTTTTCAGCCCCTTCTAAGGTCATGTTCACTGTCTACCCTGAAAGGAACTGACCTTACTCCACTTGCCGTGTACCCTTTAGACCCCAGTTGGAATCCTAACTCCCTAATTGCATAGCTGAGTGATCCTAGTAAAGCGAATGTACCTATTATCCTTTCTGGTTTCTGTTTCCATGCTTACGAAATGGTGCTAGCAATGCATATCACACTGGGAGATGGTGGAGATTAAATTAAAGAAGCTAGCATTTGTGAACAGGCCTTGTGTAGAGTAGGTGCACAATAGCTGTTAGCTGCCTCCCCTTCTTAGCCCACTGCCCCCTGCCTATGGGAAACAGCCCTCCTGTGGTGGCCCCCGTCCTCCTCCTGGGGCTGGGGTTTCACTCTCACCCTGTATAAAAATGCCAGGCACTGTCCAAATGTCCATGTGAGTTTCTGCATACTGTAAGAGGTAAAAGGATTCTTCTTATGAGAGTTTGCTCAGCTATCTGGACCATCAACAGAGGGCCAAATGCAGACCCTTCCTTCCCCAAGTCCTGACTTCCTGTCTTCCCTCCAATTAAACCTGCATGGTGGGCCTGGCTCCGAGGAGCCTGCAGTCAGAAGGGTGCAGTGTGGCCTGTTCTCTCTGCTCCCCAGCAGGCCCATTTCTGGCTCTCAGAGCCAACCGTGTGCCTCTTTAAAGATCCAGAAAGCCCCACTGGAAACAGCTCTACTGGTGTCCGATATCCAAGCTTTCTGATCAGACTCGCTCATCTCTGTGCCAGCGAGTATCTACAGAGAAGGGAGAGAAGTGCTATCTCCCTCCCCAGCCTCCTGTTTCTGGTTTCTGTGGTGGCTCCTCAGCATTTCTACCTGTGTGTCCTTGTGACCCTCAAGGTCCTGAAGGAACAGTTGGGAAGAGCTGGAGGAGGGTATAGACCCCGATTGTAATGTGACAACATTTGGTTCTCTTAGTAGGGTGCCTGGCAATGTCTCTGGAAGAGGGAAGTGATGTTGTGGAAGGAGTGGGGTGACTGCTTGAGGGCAGAAGCAAGAAGCTGAAGAATGTGTCTGAAGCCTGCACAGTTGCAGGGGAGGTGGAGGGGAACCAGAGGTGACACTGAGGAGGGACAACAGAGACCAGAAATGTGGATGGGAATTTAATTATCTGCTGTAGAGTCTCTGTGGACCCCTATCAAATTTTCAGTAAGATCTGTGCAGCTCACCGAAGCACTGTGCCAATGAATTCTTTCTGGGGAACTCCCATAGGAGCTGGATTCTGCCCTGGGTTGTGCAGGACAACAGTACAGCTTAAGGAGAGGTGGGAGGTAGAGGACCTCTGGCTTCCAAGGTGACCACAGCTACAATAATGAGGACAGGAGACACAGCCATGGCGGTTTCCTCAAAGGCTGCTCATTTTTAAATTCAATGCACTCTGAGAAACACCTACCTGCCTGCCCGTCGTGAAGAACTTTACAGTGTCTCTTTTCATGGAGCAGATGATCTAATGGAGAAAACAAATAAGCAGACACCCAACTTGGATCCACACACAGTGACCTCAAATCAATAATGGTGGGGCCATTAACTTCTGACCAGGAAAGTTGGCGAAGGTATCAGGAGCCTTAAGAGATGACGTAGGTGAAAATAGGTAAGGTTATACCCATGGGGGTGTAAAGGAGCATGTTGGTGATTATGGGAGCAGGATTGAGTATTATCATGAGACTCATATCAAGAATGGGGGCCCCCACCAGGAAGAGTCTTGAAAACACTCCTTGGAGCTAGGATTTTATTAGCCAGGCAGATGTTGAAGGTATTTAAGGACACAGGTGACATGATCCAACCATATTCGACAGCCAGTGTAGGATAGATTGGAGGAGTAGTACACAGGGGCTCAGAGACCAGCTAAGAAGTAACTGTAGTCATCCAGGTACCTGAATGAGTGACACTAGAAGGGCCCTCTTCTCAGCCAGACAGGCTGGGTTTAATTGTCCCCTGAGATACACCCGTGGAAGAATGCTTAACACTGAATAGTCAATCCTCAGAGTCCAGCTTGTGTATCTGAACACCAAATCTGGCTTTGGTTGTTCCCCTCACCCCTCCTTTCTCCATTCCCAACACATCCATCAAGGACACGAATCAAAAAGCTCCTGTCAAGCAGGTGATCAGCAGGTCGGAAATGATACTGGGAGAGGGTGTGGTCAGCCTGCCAGTGTGGGAGCTGGGTGCTGGGGGAGGAGGACTGATGTGAATCCACGTGTGAGATTCAGCTGCATATTGATCCAGCCCATTTGCACGTGCACCTCATCATCAGCTCCTGCTTAAGCCCTCGCTTCCCCGGTAATTGACTCTCGCATATTGATTAAGATGTTGATGTGTCCCAGGATTTCTCGGTGGCGATGCCGGCTTGCCTCCCGGCAGGCAGGCTGGGAAAGCTCTCACTGTACGCCTGTCACTGAACACTCCTTAATGGATAAAGCTGTCATCTGAGAGCTGGAATGTCTTGCAGGCACAAAGACGAAATTAACTGTTCAATAATGTATGGGACATGGAAAAAACTTTACCCAACAACTTGAATTGATTGCTCTAAGTGTTTTGACTGCACTTGCCTGCTTTGCATAAAGTCAGCGACTTTGGCCGATTTTCACATACAGCCATTTGTTGGCCGCTTTCAGAATAAGAATTGAGACACTTCCGCTGCTGCCAGGAATGGGCTGTCTGGAAGGGCGGGGGCGGGGGTTTCAGGGAGCAGGTGGGCATGGCCGACACTCACCCCTTGGGATTCTTGAGTGATCCCAGGTCTTTAAAGCAATGAATTCCTGGCAGTTCTGTGGAATCTTGCTGGAACTGATCATCCCGGGTGAGGTGGGTGAATCACTGGGTATGGAATTCCTGTGACCTCACTTGGCCTGTGGCTTTTGTCCTCAATTCCAACATAAAGTCAAAGGCTCCTGCAGAGAGAGGCTATGTGTCGGACCCATGGGTGGGGAGAGGGCAACTGGGTCACATATTTAACACCAGTTTGATAAACAAGTTTTGTATCACTTAAATTGGGCCTTGCTTATAATTTGGAATTCATACTCTTGAACTATCCTGCAGGTACTGGAACCCACGGTTGCTTCTCTCTGACTGTTACCCATTTCTAACCTGGAAAAGGGGGAAAGTGGGGAGGGAGCAAACCTATACTCTACATTTTTTCTGCCAAGCTCAGCCTTTTAAAAACATAACAAGATCCTTTGAACATAGCTCTGTTTTATCACAGGATCTTTATTGAAGTTTTAATCAACACAAGCAGCTGACAAAATAGGAGAGTGCAGATTCGGCTGTACATTATGTATCCTCCTTGTGAGTCTGAAAAAAAAAATCATAACATTAAAAGAAGAGAAAATAAACAGCCTCGTTTAAAAAACAAATGAAACCCACCAAACCAAGGAAATCCTCTTGCACCCAGAGGAAGGCCTGCCGTGTGGCATGCCGACTGCAGCCCTGGAGTTTGCAGCCTCATGGAGGTCATTACCATAAAACAAATAACCATCTCCTTTTTGTCACCCACTATGAGCGAAGTCGAAACCTCAGGCCCACGTCCAAAGATTCCTTCTTCTCAGGCCCAGCCAGCCATGGATCCGGATGACGCATCTAGAGGAGGAAAGGAGGGCACGGGCCTATGTCCCAATCCAGGTTCTCTTCTCAGTCCAGCCGCTGTGCCTTGGCCCATGGGCTCCTCTCATCACGACTGCCTTCAACTCCGTTGTTTCCTTTCTCTCCTTACTCACGGATGGGACAAACATCCCAGTCTGGGTTTATCCACTGAGTGTGTCGGGGAGAAACCACTAGATCAGGAGGGGTGGATGCGTTTCTTTTTCTGTTCCCAACTAGATATTTCTTTTTTAAAATTTATTCATTTTTAATTGAAGAATAATTGCTTTGCAATATTGATTTCTCATTCCAGGGAGATCAGCTTGTCTTTTTGGAGGCCTGGGGTCTTCTGCTGTTGTTTAGAAGTTGCTTTGTAGGCGTTGTTCCATGTTTTGATACGTTTATGAAGTATTTGTGGGAAGGCAGGCAATCTGGCCATCTAACTCCTCCACCATCTTCTCCCAACAGCCTATATTTCAAAAGAGCTGGGCTGCTGTCTTGAATTCCAGGAAGGGCATCCCCTGAATGTGTATAGCAATATAGCAATTTCACTTCAAAAGTGGTACATGGGAGCTACTGAAGAGAGAGACCCTCAGTTGGGTGGCCACAGCCTGACTGGTAGGACTCCTACCTTTGTGGCCAATGCTGTCTTTCTTGTCACTGAGATAGGAAGGAAACGCCAGAGGGGAATGGGACCCACTGCCCCAGGGAGGGCAGAGTAGTGTTGTGATGGAGAGCTGGACTCTCCTGTTGTCAGGACCTGGATTTGAATCTAAGTCCTGCCACTTAAAATGTGTGGGCCCAGCATCCACTGTGGCTCACTGAATTGGGATGCATTGGCAGAAAGAGTGACTGAGAACGAGGCGGATGGTGAGGTGTAGATGGGACAACAAGTAAGGCAGGGATGCAAAGTAGCAGGCAGATCAGCCGGATTATTGTCCTTTAGGAAGGTTTCTTAGAACAGTGCTTTAAATGGGTTATGAAGTAACAAATATACACCAGTTGGCAGGGAAGACTCTAGGTGGGACCAAGCAAGATGTGGTGAAAGAGGATTGGCCCTCAGGCCCTTGGGGAGTCTGGAGAGTCAGATGGAGTCACTGACAATGTTGAGCCTTGGATGCCAGGTGGGGCCTGGGAGTGAGCACCGGATTCTTGAGTAGAAGACGGGCAGCATCTGTCCTTAGGAAGTGATCTGTGGCCACAATGAAATGATGCTGAATGAACCACAGGGAGTCAGGACACATGCTTTGTCCTGGGTGGCCACCGGGGTGTGGCAAAACAAGGGCCCGAACTAAGGCTGTGGGGATCAATATAAAGAAATGATACAGTATTGGCAGATCTCAGGGGAGGCTGCCCGGCCATCCTGACCCACCCCCTAAGATTGGAGTGGCATTTGAAGCAGAGTTTCTACATTGGAATAAAGACTTTGCAGGTAGCTTTCCTAGAAGCTCTATTTCTGTGCATTTTCTTGCTTTGCAACCAGATCCAGAGAACTGGATCACCAAGCCAAGACTTCTTCCCATCATCCCTCCCTCGTTGCCTCTTCAGACACCTGTCCCACACACACTTGGGCAGGCAGCGGCATACACAAATGCAAGACACCAGGTCCCTCTTCCCACATGTTTGCAGACCACAGCAGACAGACAAACTGGTACACAGACATGGCCATGGTACTGCGGAGACCAAAGGGACAATGTCACTAACTCAAATGAGAGTCACGGTTCACAGGCACTCATACCTCTGGATCAGTAAAGTGCACACAGGAACTTGGTCTCTGCAAAACAAAAGTAAAAGAGAGGTTCCAAACCTGTTTCCTTGTAATGTGATGAGAGAAAGTTTGGGAGAAAGTGGAGTTAATACAGAGAAGGGCATGGTTGAGTCTGATCAGGTTTGGTAGCAAGCTACCCAACTTGGTAGAGAAGCCAGACTGGCCCAGCCAGGGCACCCCATATACTGTGGGCTCAGGCTTTCAAGAATCTATACCGCTGGGGTTGGGGGACTCTTGTAGAGATTTCACAATTTATTCTGGTCACCTTTCGCTTCTAGACTTTCTGAAGTACAGAGAGTACTTGCCCCTTAGCCATGGGGAAGAGCAGTAAATTAGGTCAGAATTGCAATTTATCTCCACAGGTGACTAGGGGGGATTGTCCTAGAGCCTGGGTGACCAATAGCTAACTCCCCAAATCTGTCTCAAGGCAATCACAGTAAGTGATTTGCAGTGGTGGGAATGGAAATGATTTATTCTGGGAACCCTGTCTGTGTTGCTGTTAAATCATTTGTATTTTGTTATGGGACATGAGTGGGCTAGCTGTTCCCCGAAGGATATTCCTGTGCTTGGGGGCCCCATGCTATTTCTAGAAACTGGTTATTTCAGGTGACAATTAACAGGAAATGATGATAACTGCCCCCAGGGTGGTCACTTTTTCGAGGGATGCTGCATATTAAGTTTCAATTACTTACAGTCTCTAATCTAGGTCTCCAAAAGGAAACGAGCTGCTTCTGCAGTTGTCAGAGAAAATCAGTTTCTTTTTTCCTATTTTGTCAATTTTCAGGAAGTTACAATAAGAGTTAAACTAAAGTTTCTCTGGGGTCTCATCTGTAAGAAACACATCTATTTCCCTCACCATCCAAACTCTAAAAGGCAAAGTAGGAAACCTAAGAAGAAGCAAATAAACCGAACAAAATGACGTTTATTTGCCCGTTTCCCTTCATGAGATGAATGCTGTGTTATTGAGAATGCTCCGGGCAGAGTCCCCGGGTGGAAACGTGACAATTGAGCACTCCCTGCCCTGGTGGATGACAGGCTCATTCATTCTCCTCTGAGGAACCACGTTTCTGGTCCCCAGAAGAGGATGTGCTAGTATTCAGATGAGACAGCGAGCCAGGGTCCAGCCTGGACATGCCGAATATGTGGGGTTTCTGTTGCCTGCTGCCTCCGAAGTTGGCATGGTGTTTCGCTGCCTCTGCTACGGCAGCGAGCAGTGTCTGTTTGAAGTCTGGTCTTTGGGAAGGAGACCCAAGAGAACATGAGCTGGGCTTGTCTGGATATCAAAGTCCAAATTAAAAATTTATTCCAGTGTTTGAAAAATTCCCGACCAAACCTTCATATGGATTAAAAAAAATACAGACTCCCATGTTTCTGCAGTGTCTCCAATTGAGAACTAGAGGATTTATTCTGAAAAAGGAAAATAAAAGCAAGGTCAAATAGCTCCATAAATGGACTCTGGTCAGACAGCTTCTTAGCTAAATCTGTAAGGAAAGTAATCTGTTTAACCATTTTGGGCAGTTGGGAAGCATTTTTTTAGTTATCATTTTTGAATCTTTTTTTAAAAATTTTCTCTTTTCCTATTATGTGTCAGATCACCTAGCTCCTCACTGCTGGAGCTGGAGAGTAGAGAATGATAAAGAATTTCTCCTATTCAAACCCCTCTCCCCACTCTACCCCATTAGACAAAAAAATTAGAGAGAAAGGCTTTTATTCAAAGTTGTGGATTTGAGGAGGAAAATGATGGCCAAGCAAATGATCAAATAATAATTATGAAATCATAGATAACAAGAACATAAAAGATGGTTAGTGAAAACAGGAAATAATTAAATAAAGGAGTAAACATTTAGACAATCCATTTACAACAAGATCATTAACAAAATTTGCAAAAGAAGTAGAACTAACCTGAAATGGCGACTTTTAGTGAAATATTGAAACAGAAGTTGAGAATAAGAAATCAGCTTCAAGTGCAAAACACCTAGATGAAGGATCTGGATCAATGTATCAAGTTCTGATTGAAAGCAAAGGGCAGAATAGAGGAAAGTGCTAGAACCATGTCAACAGAGAGAAGTGATGGAAACCATGAATGGAGGTAATGCTAGAACTACAAAGACATAAAGCAACCTGCAAAAGATGCATGCTGGGATGTAAATGCATTTACACTGGTCCAGGGTTTTTGCTGTTGTTGTTTTGATAAACTTTGGTGACTTATATGCCTATCATTAGTGTGCAGTTTGAAGAATTTCAGAGAGAGCATGCCTATTCAGATGTGGCCATGGAGCATCACCAATACCCCCAATGCTACTGTCTTGATTCCTGCTTTCAAAATGTCATATCTCATCAGACATCCATCATAGATTTAGCCTGCTCATTTGGGAAAGCCATGTAGAGTCTTAACAATATTTATTTCATTTTTATTTCTCCCTCTTTCATTCAATTTTGATAAGACCAATTTACCAATCTTTTGTTTTAGGGATAGTGAATTTCATGTCTTGTTCAAATTTACCTTCACCAAAATGAAGATATCCTCATGTATTACATTCTAGAAGCTTTATTGTTTAACTTTTTACATTGCAGTCTGTGATCCATCCATATTGTATCTTTATTTTCAAATCCATTCATATAGAATTATTTATAATATCCACTTAATTTTTTTAATGTCTGTACAGTGTGTCTTGGTAATTTATGCCAACTCTCTTTTTATCTAATTCGGTCTTCCCAGAGATTTCTTTTTCTTTCTCTAAAGGATATAGACAAATACGTAGAAATCCATTATGTGATAAAGAATTAAGAGAATGCCAACTGAAAGATGTATAGTGAGTTGGTAGTTTAAAGCAGGAGAATTGATTGACTGAAAAGCTCAAAAGAGACTTGTGAAGTGAGAAGTGTTTGAGATAATCCTTGAAGAAAAGGTAGAATTTGGGCAGTATAAATAGAAGCATTTGAGCATTGCTGGCAAAAGGGAAAACTGGAAATAGTCGTTTGGATAAAGTATAGCTGAGAGTTGGTAAAAATACAGGAAGTCTGACAGAGGATAGGTCCAGACTATCAAGAGATTTGAATCATAGATCACTGAGAAGACGGTAAATATTTTCAGTATGTTGTTAACTTGAAACCATGAGGAGTGATGTTGAGAAAAGACTCCAGGTTTTCTAGCCTGGTGATTGGGAGGATGGTGACATTTCTAAAAAAGGAAAAGCAGAAAGGAGAAAGAGCACTGCAGACTTTAGAGATGTAGATTCATGGGTACCAGCATAAAGCTGAAGCCTGGAGCTAAGTCTGAGTGAGTTATCAAGGGATGAAACAGCTCAAGGAGATAAACAGGCTAAGTCCGGCGTCGTTGACCAGCTCCCTTTAAATAGTAAGAGGAGTGTGGAGTCAGAGAGCACAGGAGAGAGGAACGTATGGAGGGAGGCCTGGGGGTCAAGAAAGCAGGATTTCAAGCTGAGGAGGGTTCATCAAATCTAGATTCGATGAACTACTGAGGAGCTAAGTGATGACTGGGAATGCTACTAGGCTTGGTATCCAGTGGGAAATCACTTTTGACCTTGGCAGTATTTAAGGAGATTGTGAATGTTTGGTGTCAGTTGAAAGAGGAGAAGATCCTCGTGTGAATGTTTGGTGTCAGTTGAAAGAGGAGAAGATCCTCGTTTGAATTGGTCTGCTCTTCCTAGCTGTGCAACTCCCATTTTTTTTTTAATCCATTCAGCAATTCTTCACTGACTCCTCCCTTTTGTTAGGCACCATGCCAGGTATTCATTGTATGGTGGTAAACAAGAGAAACAGGATTCCTCTCCTACTGAGCTTACATCTAGAAGAGGGGCTAAACATCTCACAAATATAAAGAAATGATTTAAAAAAAACAAAACATGATTAGTGGTCAGGGCAAAAGAAGAGAGGATTATGGGAGAGAATAAAAGGAGCTTGATTTAGGAAGCAGGGAGGAGTCAGGGAATGCTTTAGCATGGATGGCATATAGGAGCATAAATGGATTGTGACAGTATGGAAGTGACCTTGAGAGCCTCATTCAGGGGCCATGTGGACTATGAAGTTCTGAAATTTACAGAATATCACAAGTCCCCATCATATACCTATCTTTAAGAGATAGAGATCAATGGGAAAACTGTATAGTTTGAGGCAGAGTTTTCTTTGAAAACACATGGGGTATATGAATCTACCAGTGTTAAGTTATAATGCTGGGAGACTACGAAAGCTCATATGATTAAGTGTAATTATCATTTATAATGTATGCTCATAATCACATTGCTGCAAGAACATCTACATTATCTTTCACTTTTGAAATGCTTGTGTTTCCCAGCAGACTTGGGAAGGGGCTTTTATTAGGTCCATCAATCCAAACCTTTTAAGGTAAGGCTGTTGCTACCTTAGAAGGCAGAAATGCATTTCCTAGCCTCGAAAGAAAGCACTAAATAGTCATTAGCTTCTTCAGTCTGCTTACCAGACTGCCTATCATTGGGGTTAGACTGGCCTCAAATTAACACCCTGCTCTATTTGTCCACTGGCATCGTTGTCTCATAGAATGTGTTCTCAAGTGACCACACGCGCAGACCTTACCCCATGCCAGAGCTAAGTTCCTGGGGAAAAAATGTCTAAATTAAATTTAGTTTATTCAGTTCCATTTGAAGTGAAATCTGTGTTTAAAAGAAAGTCCTACTCAAACCTTTTTCAAGCCTGTATCCATCATTTGCACTGATTGGTCTCAGAAATCTTGATGTAGAGGGGGCTCACACCCTTCTGTTATCACCATGGTAACTTCATTCTCAGGATGCTTTCTTCTCTCCTCCTGTGCTCCCTTCACAGGAGCAAGGATGCTTCAAGGGGGGCCCTGCTCTCCCCAACCCCTGCATCTCTCTCTGCCATCTCCAGCCATCCTCTTCCTTTTTCTGTCTTGTATCGCTTGTTCGCTGGGCTCTTGGGTCTTGTCTCCCTGGGGAATCTCTCTGTGGAAGCCCTTGTGCTGGAGCATGGTGGCTGGCCCATTCACCTTGATCTGTCAGTGTCAAGACCCTTTGGAGCCCACAGGGACAACTCGCCAGTAACCAGGGGCAGAGCAGCTGTATCAACTCAGCTTGGGGAAGCTCAAGTATCCAGTGATCTTGGCTGTGTGGAGTTTGAAACTAAGCCCAACATATTACTCACGACAAAACTAGGGACCGGCCAAGTTAAATACAGCTCTCCCCAAAACATTCACAGACTGAGTGGAGAAGGAAGCTGTGATGTGAAGAGAGGCTATTTTGTGCCTGCTTTTATTTTTTAAAACAACACACTCTCCATAAGTGAGATGAGAAAAGTAGGAACCTCAAAGAGCAATATCTATTACTTTAAAAAGTTTGGGCCTATGGCCATATGCTATGTCCCTCTAACTTCATAAGCTTGGTCACAATTGTAGTAGTAGTGTCTTCTTTTATCCAGAAACTGTGCTAAGGTGAGTTACAAACACATCCTCATCTAGTCTTCATGGGTACCATTGCTATCTCCCTTTGCAGATGGGCAGGCTAAGACCCTGGGGTAGTACGTGCTGTTATATGGCTGTTAAATGATGGAGCTGGAATTTAAACCCCAGTAATCTGCCTCCATGGGCTTCCCAGGTGGCTCAGTAGTGAAGAATCCTTGTGCCA
This sequence comes from Dama dama, assembly GCF_033118175.1. Classification (NCBI taxonomy): domain Eukaryota; kingdom Metazoa; phylum Chordata; class Mammalia; order Artiodactyla; family Cervidae; genus Dama; species Dama dama. Next base: position 36,989,241 of record NC_083709.1, on the reverse strand, counting down.
ATGCAAGAGACGCAAATTTGATCCCTGGGTCAGAAGATCCCCTGGAGGGAATGGAACCCACTCCAGTTTTGTCGCTTGGAGAATTCCATGGACAGAGGAGCCTGGCGTGCTACAGTCCATAGGTTTACAAAAGAGTACACCTTAGCGACTAAAACAGCAAAACAAAAAAATCTGTCTCCATATTGGTACCTGTCTGCAGGTACCAGTGCAAACAAACGCAGGTAACCAGGAGCTTTCACAAAGAGGACACGTCAAGAGAAAACCATGATGCCACCTCTTGGGTCTGTGAATAGAAGCCCATCTGTGTTTGAGAGAAATTGGAAGTTCATAAAAGTTGGGCATGCCCCATTGAACCAAGCAGGGCTTGAGTCTGCAGATTATTTTCCAAACCAGAGGGAGTTCATTAAGCTGGAGGAAAAAAGAGGATCATTTAATAGACACAGAAAATATTTTTCAGATTTTTCCCCTAGCAGAACGGGTCAATCTTCCCAAGTCATAGTTCATACCTCTGCTGGCCTTCCTACCTGGGATTGTTTCGAGAGGCCTGAAGCAGAGGCCTGGGTCCCCAGCTGGTCAGGCCTGCCCCTTCGCCAGATTGGGGCACCCACACGGCCCTCTGGAGCAGCTCATCCACACAGACACTGTTTATTCGAGCACTGAGAATCTCATTTCTCAAAAGTCCGGGGAATTAGATTGTTTGTTTTCCACACTGAAAGTTTTCATTTGAAAAATAACCCTCTTTGTTTAACTAATGAAAAGGTGGGGGGGTTGGGGTGGGGGAGCCGCTTGCTTCTTAAGCTGGGTAAGAATTCCATGGGCAGTAATTCTGTTTCTCAGTGGAAAATGTTTCGGTTTCTTAACGCTGTTTGGCAGACTGGCCGCTGCCCGGCCCTCGCTCCACGGACCACACATACACACTTGTGCACACTCTTCCCACCCTTCCCTGTTGGGGGCTGGGGATGGCTGCCTCCTCTTTCCAACACCTGCAGAACAAAAACGAGGTGGGTCCACGGCTGACGGCCGGCCAGAGTTATCCCCGTCTGTTTGGGAACAGAACTCGTTCCGGGGCCACGCTTTCGACCCCAGAGGCTGGGTGGGCCACAGAGGAAGGAAATTGGACTCCGAACGTCTCTTGTTTCTGTGCATCTCCACGTCAAGCAATTCTCTCACACCATGGAGGGGGTGGTCTAACATTCCCTCCTCATTAGGTTAGTATGAGATGGTGATAAACACAGTGCTGTCATCATTGGCTTTCCAGCACGGTTGGCGTGCTGCTGAGTGGTCTGCATAACCTATCAAAACATGGCCCCAGAGGCAACTTAGTGGAGGGAGAGAAAGCATGGATACTCAGATCAGACAGATCTACTCTGTCACTTAGCACCTCAGCCCACAGGCAAGTGACAACCAAGCCACTCGGAACCTGTGTCCACGACTGTGGACGGGGAAAGTTTTTTATTTCGCAGGGATGTGCAGTGCGGGGGATGGAGTTCATCACATTGTAAATGTCCAAGCAACGTCAATCTGGTTCCCTCCTTTGTTCTCTGAACACTGCCTGTCTCTGGTCCGCTGAAATGACAAACCCCATTCCTGTGGAATAAGCTACCAGCCATTGAGTGCTGTCCATGCAGAGGTGAGCACAGAGCAGGGCACCCTTGCTGAGATCCACAGCAGAGGTGGGGGGCACAGTGGAGCCAGTCCTGGAAGCACTAGGGACTTGAGGCTCTGTCACCAGTGGAAACAGTTTTGTCTGTTATCCACGGAATTTGAAGACTTCCCTCTGTCTAGATTCTTCATGTGGGAGAGATCCATCTGTTCTGAGAGGCATGGCTGAAACACTGCTCTGCTTCAGGCAAGCAAAAGAGATGGGCAAGATGGCTGCAGTGTAAAAGTGGACATTTAAAAGATCCACACATGTAAGGCGTTAAGGAGAGAGTCAGCAGTTAGCATGGAGTAAGTGAATAGCTTCCAAAGGGGATATAACATGGAACATGTGGGCTTCCCTGGTGGCTAAGTTGGTAAAGAATCTGCCTGCAATGAAGGAGACCCAAGTTTGATCCCTGGGTGGGGAAAATCCCCTGGAGAAGGAAATGGCAACCCACTCCAGTACTCTTACCTGGGAAATCCCACGGACAGAGGAGCCTGGCAGGCTACAGTCCATGGGGTCACAAAGAGTTGGACACGACTGAGTGACTAAACCACCACCACCACAGGTGTACTAGTGAGAGCACTTTGGGTTTTAAGTGATAGAAACCCTCTTCTAATATGACCTTAAGTAAATAAATACCTAAGACAGTCATATCACTAAGACATTCTGGGTTGATCTTCAGCTAGGGCTGAATACCCAGTCATAGTATGTTACTGGAACTGGCTTATTTGCTCGCTTCTCTCTCTCTCTCTCCCCCTCCCTCTCTCTCACTCACCATCTCTTCATTTTGTCTGCTAACCTTATTCTCTCCTCTTTGTGATTAACTTCCTACTTTCACCTTAGCAACTCTGCAGAGAGAGAAATTCTCTCTCTCGAGATCTGTAGATCAAAGCCAGGGAAGATTCTAATTGACCCAGCCCTGAACTTCTCCCTGGCTGGAGCATAAGGGACTAGATTTTGCCGAAGTCAACCAGAGTGCTGATGGAGTACCGGTTCTGTGCGAAGCACTGTTCTAGCCGCTGGGGACCTGGTGGTGAGCAGCAATGCTCCCTGCCCCCGAGGAACTTGGTCTTGTGAGAGGCCAGGATTTTAGTTGAATCCTGCTGCTTCCTGCTCTGCAGTGTCAGGAGCCAAACAGTAGGAGCAAGTCTTCACTCTTGACAAAGAAGCCAGTTCCTTGGCAAGTTTAATACAAAGTCACCAAGTACCATTCTACGTGCTGAAGGTTCCCATACAAAAGACAAGGGTACATGTGGTCTCTCCACATGCCAGCCGGCAGGACAGCCTCAGTGTGAAGGGTGCCTCCTGGAGGTGAGCTTAGGCAGCACCACTGGCCAGAGTGGCTTAGGTTCTGAGGAGACGCCATGGCTGTGGGGTTTCTTGCAGGAAACTCTCACAAGGAATGCACATGGTTTCCGTCATGGGTAGGGGCAAAGCGGGATGACCTTATAGCTCATGACATCTCTGGCTGTAGAAGGGCTTAGAGTTGTGCAGCTTCTGCTGAATTGTCAGCATCTCCTGAGGACCCCATGAAGACCTTAAAAACTCTAGTATTCTTTTTAAGGTGTGGAGGGGTACATATGTGTGCATGCATCAGTCTTTTCAGTTGTGTCTGACTCTTTGTGACCCCATGGACTATATAGCCCACCAGGCTCCTCTGCCCATGGGATTCTCGAGGCAAGAATACTGGAGTGGGTTCCATTTCCTCCAGGTTATCTCCCTGACCCAGGGATCGAACTCGTGTCTCTTCTCCTGTATTGATAGGTGGGTTCTTTACCACTAGCGCCACCTGGGAAGCCCAGGATATATATATGTACACATATACATATATAATTATTTGCTTTCTGGTCAGAAGATGGGATGCTCTCTAAGTAGCAGCAGAAATGGACTCAGCCCTGTACCTGTTGGAGTGCTCTGTAATGGGCATTGTGGTTTTAGGTTAGAGGGAAAAAATAGCTTTTCGAACTGTATGTAGACAGAACAGTAGATTTGTGTGTCTTGGTGACTTGGCTATGTGATGGGGTGGGAGGGAGGACTCACTACATGTAATTGATTCAGTGTTTATTGAGTACCTACTATGTGCCAATCCCTGGGTATATATAATCCAGGCTGTCTGCTTCAGGATGGAGTGACAAGCACAGGAAGCTGCATATAGACTGACCAAACTACCGTGTCTAAGAGAGGTGGCAAGTGATGCCTCCTGTGTCCCAGACACATGGTGGGGAGGTTAATGCTTATGGCGGATATAAATGATTTCCCCCTCACTTCCGAAAGGCTGCCTGAAGCCCCCAGCAAGGAGGCCTGGCTGGAAGCCAGGAGGTTTGGGAGAAAGGTGAAGGCAGACTTTCATGTCAGGCTGTGGAGTCATCTGAGGCCACCACCCGCTGAGCACGCTTAGCCTCTGCAGGCCCAAGGTGCTGTGTGACAGGGCTCCCGGGGGCCTGTGGACAATCATTACTTTTATTACGCTTCTCACTGTCAGGGCTTCCGAAATCCACACGGACTGCTCTTATGATTTCAGGTTGTCCCCAAAGAGAAGCTCAAGAATCAGTGATGAGCACAGCGGGAGAGGGAGCCAGCTGCCTATCTCAAAAGGGCACATCACCATAATCACGGGGACACGGGGAGCATATGCAGAAAGAATGAATGGGGCGGGGTGGGGGTGGGGTGGGGCTGTGTGTGTCAGGAGCAGCCCAGACGGTGTACAAACCAGGCGTCCCCTCTCTGCATGCCTCCCCCCTCCACCACCAAAGGGTGCCTTTAAAATACGTGATGGGCACCCGCGTCTTCTCCTGGACCCTGCCTGGCCCCCTCCCGTAGTAGCCACCTTGCCTGCTATTCCAGTCAATTCACCCTCGGTCTCCCCAGGGCTGGCTGTTGCCTTCATATTTCATGCGGAATGTGCAGCCTCCCAGGAGCCCGAGGCATGCCCTGCATTCAGATGCATCGGCCGACTCTGACACCAGCCAGCCACGGAGCATGCCTAATGAGGAGGCCGACACCGAGGGGGAAGAGTCCGCCCAGCTGCGAGGGCCTGCCATGGACCTGGAGTGGGGCGGCAGGAAGGCGGTGAGGGCAGACTAGGGGAGAGACCACATTCCATCACCAGATACTACAAGCGCGGGCCCATTTAAACAACACTGGGAATGGATCAGAGCCTCAAAGGAGGAGCAGTGCAGTTCAAACGGGAACGAGCTGGGGGAGAGCTGTGGAGACTAAGAGGAGGGTGACGCGCTGACTCGCACGGGTTTCGGTAGGCAGGGCTGTGCCTTTTCAGTGTTTCCTACTGTGTAGGGTTCCTTCAAGCTTCCTTAGAGACCGCTTCATCAGCTCAAAGATCCTGCCGAACAGAAGTTTTTCCTTTGGTTAAAGCCTCATTTACCTTAATTTCATGCACTACTCCTCCTTCTGACTGGTTCTGTCAGGATAACTGGGCCCTGGCCTCCCCTGGGACTGAGGGCAGTTATACTTGGGGGCAGACGGAGCGCCTACAATCTCCATCCCAGAGCTACAGGGATGCAGTGCTGACTCCGCCCCCTCCCTGACATTGAGCCCCGCCTACTTCTGATGGGTCATTCCCATGCCAAGGAAGTAGTGAGGCGGGTTCCAGTGTACAAACAAAAAACCAGGAGAGAGAGAAGATCACACACCAGAAATAAGCTGTGCGTGCGTGCCAAGTCTGTCTAATTCTTTGTGACCCCCTGAACTGTAGCCCGCCAGACTCCTCTGTCGCTGGGATTCTCCAGGCAAGATTACTGGAGTGGGTTGCCATTTCCTCCTGCAGAGGATCTTCCCGCGGGATCTTTGAACCCGCCTCTCTCACATCTCCTGTATTGGCAGGTGTCTTCTTTACCACTCGCACTACCTAGGAAGAAGCTGGTCACCCCTAAAATCTTGTCCACCGTTCCTCTTGAAATATGTGTGAAATGAGGTAGCAAAGCATGATTCCCAATAATTTCACTTAGACATACACTGAGAAAGAGTGAGATGTTCACATTTAATCGAAAAAAATCATTTTTAAGTCATGAATGTAACAAAAAATTTCCTTTAAAGCTCTGATTTCTGTCATCCCTCTGTGTGTGTGTAATCAGCCTTCTGTTTGGGTGCTGGGGACAATGATTTCATAACAAGAATAGTAATCCCTTATTGAATTCTTACTATGTGCCCCATACTTTTCATTAATTACCTGATGTCATCCTTGGAACACTGGGAACCAGGTGATATCGTCCTACCCTTGCAGGTGAGGAAATTCTTGCTCAGAGGAGTTAAACAAATTGGCTAAGGCCACAAAGCTCATGAGTGGCAGGAGAGGAACCTGTTTGCCTTGCAACTCCATGCTTTTAACCCCTACAGCTAATGCCCAGATTAAGCCACTTTGGTTTGCAGCCACATCACATAAATACATTTTTAATATAATTCATTGCCCCCTTTACTTTCAGCATCACCGTTCCTCATGTATTTCCTGCCTACTGTGTTCTTGAAATACCTCCCTTGTTAATACCTATACTTTTTCTCATGTGGAATCATAGCTTACTGGTTCTGATTTTATGCTTCTTTAGATTCTGTCCTGAAAACAGTAATTTCCACTTTCAAGCAGATGTTTTATTGTCATGGAATTCCTTTAGAACTAGAACAATAAAAATTCTATTGGAATTCCTCTAACTGGAGGAAACCTTGGAGACGATCCATCCCTGTGTCACTGCTGAAGCAGGAATTGCTCGTACGTCATCCTAGGCAGGTGGTCATCTCCACATAAGCATCCTCAATGCTAGAAAGCACGCCGCACAGAAAGTAGCTCAGCCTGCTTTCAGGCTGAGAGGTGGGCAAGGTCTCCCGCTGCCTCCTGTTGAGTGCCTGCTTCCCACAGCCACTGAGAGTCATGTCTACCACCCAAGGACTTCGGCCGCTGTGTGCGTTTCCTGAGGATGTCATAACAGAGCACGATGATCTGGGTGATATCTCACAGTTCTGGAGCCTGGAAGTCATGATTCAGAGGGTTGTCAGTGTTGGTTCCTCTGAGCACTGTGAGGCAGAATTTCCTCCATCCTACTCTCCTGGCTTCTGGTGGCTCATTGGCAATCATTGGTATTTCTTGGCTTATAGGTCTCTGCCTTCATTTCACCTGGCATCCCACCTGTGTGGGCTTCTGCCTCCAAAATTCCTCTTATCAGGTCACCAGTCATATTGGGTTGGGGACCCTCCTTATTCTGTGTGTGTGTGTGTGTGTGTGCATGCGATTAGTCATGGAGTCGTATCTGACCTTTGGCAAACCCATGAACTGTAGCCCACCAGGCTCCTCTGTACCTGGGAATTTTCCAGGCAAGACTATTGGAGTGGGTTTCTCTTTCCCCCTGCAGGGTACTCTTCCCAACCCAGGGATTGAACCTGTGTCTCTTGAACCTCCTGCATTGGCAAGCAGGTTCTTTGCCACTGTACCACCTGGGAAACCTTCTTCTTGCTCTAGTATGACTCATTTTAACTAATTACATCCTACAACAACTCTGTTGCCAAATATGGTCATATCCTGAGGTAAAGGGGTTAGGGTTTCAACACGTGGATGGGGCAGAAGGGGGTCATAGTTTGACCTGTACCAGTCCCTCTTCTGCAAATCAGCCTTTCAGACATAAGAAGACACTTGGGTTGCCCTGAGGCTTCTCCTTCTTATTTTAACAA